>NW_027466819.1:667500-1267500 GCF_046128005.1 Genypterus blacodes
ACGAGTGCAGAAAGCTGGTTGTTTGTGTCTGCGTCACAACACTCACAGGGTTTACGTGTGTAAACCTAAACGGTTGTCAGGTCCTCATTCTAAACTTCGTCTAAAGCCTGACAACATTTCAGATATATCGAAAAGTATTATACCGTTTGTAGAAATTGGAAAATAAGTGAACATAATTGTCTTTGCCTCTGATTCAACAGTTTCTCTCCATGTTGAGTCACTTGTGTTGTACTAGTTTCAGGTTTAGTTACCTACAATAAGATCTGTTCTATTGTGTGTCAGTGTGTGTGTAGTACTTCCGATGACGCGGTTCTATTGTGTTTTGTAAGAGCTTTTGTTGCAAACCAAATTCCCCCTTATACGGCAGAAACAAAAGCCTGAACTGAAGTGAAGTGAAGAATGCTGTATGACACACAGTCTCATTATAAACATACTGGACATCTGAAGTAAGAACACCAGAGGACCTTGTAGCTTTTTCTCCTTAGGGCCAACAACCGAAGCGACGCAGACAAACAAACTAACCTCCACAGTACATTTCCTTCAGCTATGTATCATGTTTCAGCCTCTGAAGACCTGTTTGGAAGCCTGGTGGCATGTTATTAGCCATATTGTGGCTGTATGGTCAGGCCCTCGTGTTGAGTGACAGCCACACCTCAAATGATTCACCCCGACACGGCCGAAAGGAGAGGGAGATAGAGAGCGAGAGTGGCATGAAATACAGGTCAGTCACCGCGACAGGAGACAAAACAAGACCAGCAAGTCTGCCAAGTATCCTGCAGAGGATGAAAGGACGAGAGGGAAAAGGCAGATAAATGCTGCCTTAGTGGAAAACAATTTCACTTATAGGGCAGGCATGGGGGCTCACGCAGCAGGAAGTGGGAGGTGCTGAGGCTCTGTTAGGCTGTTTGTGAGAGGAGAGAAGAGCCTGGAGATGATCGCAACTTTAAAAATGAAAATAATCCAGTTTCTGTAAATGGTATGCAGCCCATATGCCAAATTAGTTTTGTGATTGTATGGTATTGCAAAGGGGAGAGGTTAAAGTGTTCCCCGGGTGTCGGCGAGTTCAATAAAAGCACTCAGACTGCTTAAGGCTCCGCCGGTGGTCTTCACCCGAGCAGGCAGCGTCGCCATGTTAACAGCCGTGAAACCACAATAATTAGGCTGAAGAGATCATTAAAGCTGACGGGCACAAAGAAATGAGCCATCCGTGCAGCGCTGCCTCCTGCTAACGCCCTGAGTCTGTGTTTGTATTGCATCAACGTGTGTTTAATTTGTGGATAACAGAACCAGACGCCTCAAGTGTTCCCTCCACACACACACACACACACACACACACACACACACACACACACACACACACACACACACACACACACACACACACACACACACACACACACACACACACACACACACACACACACACACACACACACACACACACACACACACACACACACACACACACACACACACACACACACACACACACACACACACACACACACACGACGAGCCGCTTTCACATCAACAGACCTTCACGTACAGTTTACTCATTAACTGCTAAATACTGGCTGACGTCTCCACTCTGGTGTGTTTACAGTGGTCCTCTAATCCTGGAGAAGAGTGACATATTTTGCGTGTGTGTGTGTGTGTGTGTGTGTGTGTGTCCGCCGGGCTCCACTGTAATTAGAAGCATATGACCATTAGACCGTCCAGCCTGAGGGCCTTTACCCCTAATTTGTCATTATATAATGTGTATGGGGATAATGTATAGGTGATGAAAATACTCCGTTGCAGCCATTAAGATCCATCATAGATCATCAATTCTACGTTTAGCGCTCCTCAATGTCTTCCAAGGTTCTTACCTGATGAGATTTCTATGATTTTCCGAAACTGACATTTTTGAGGAAGTCTGCTGTTGACTAAACTTCCAGCTGAGCTAAACATTCATGACACAGCGTCACACTGTGCCAAGTGAACAAAGTCAATCCAGTGTTGGTTCCTGTGTCTGTCACATGCTGAACAAACTCTGGAGCTGTGACAGTGAAACCAGGACGGTTACGGCTCTTAGAACAACATTAACAGCAGTTTCCGTTTTATTTTCTGCACGTGTGAACTTGTAGCTTGAATAAACTCATTTGAAAAGAAGAGAGCACGGATACTAAGTAAGGCTGCTGTCACATATGGTTCACTCGCTGAAGTTAACACAAGAATTCAACCTCTTTGTTTTGGTTCATTAGGTTTTCATGTTGGATTAAATTAAACTATTTTCTTGCAACTTGCTGATGATGATGATGCAGTATTTGTATGAGCATCTGTACACAGAGGCAGGTGGAGGTCACCCTGGGCTCCATGCTCCATCCCTGGGCAGGGTGGGGACATTAATGTGGCATCGCTTGGTTAAGGTTAAGTTAAAGTTGTACGTGTTTGTTGTGCACGTGTTCCTAATATATTCGTCAGCCCAGGGCAACTACTGTGCATTTCCTGTTTCAAATACCCATGATGCATGGCGTCGCTTCATTTGATTAGGTGCAAGGTATCGCTTTGGTAAAACTGTGTTCTCACCTGAAGCAAACTGAACCAGAGTTCACTTGGAAGTCAACCAAGACCACCGATGACTACAGAAGGAAACCAAACCAGGCTGGAGTGAAGGAGCCAACACACAACACAAGCAAACTAGATGTCAAAACGGCCTAAAAGTTATGAACAAGACAGCTTTAAATTTAGTTTTTGACATGACTAACCCCTGATTTAACATTTAAAGCTCCGATAGGTTTAATGGCAACCTTCACTTTCAGGGCTTGGTTGTTTTTATGTGGCCACATTCTGTCTAAACTTAATAAAAGACGACTTAGAGAAGCATAACGATTCTATCAATAAACCAAAGAGTTTAGAATCATAGTTTATACTGATTTTAGACGAGTTGAGCTCATTTAAAACGGTTGAAAGAGTAAGTTAGAAGAGTGTAATGATTATCTGCGGGGTTGAACAGACAGCAGCTCAGGTGCGGAGTCGTGACAGCAGCAGGTGCCTGGTTAGCATAACGTTACACCGAAACACTACGAATGCAAATACAGTTTAAACACATTAATGAGCTTATGTAAAACAAGATAAGCTGACAACTATGCTCACTGGGTTTATGTTTTAAGTATTTAACCGTGAATTGAGTGGAGGGAACGCTACTTTCCGGGTAGTTTCGAGTTTTAAAACGTGTGTGTTCGCGTCAAATTTAACTAGCAGCGTTAGCGACATGTTTCACTGAGCCGCTGGTTCTAAACAGACCGACCCGTCCGGTTCTTCTTACCCGCTGCCGGAGTGACGCTGCTCGGCCCGGTGAGCGGCGGAGGGAGGCGAGGGCCGACTTCTGTTTATGTCCGCGGAGAGTGACGGGAGGGCGAAACGATTTAACAACAGCCACCGGAATCAGGGAGAAGAAGTGGAAGAAGTAGAAGAAGAGGAGGAGGAGGAAGGTGAACAGGTGCTGTGATAGGTACAGACAGGAGCGTGTGGAGGAGGCGGTGCGGGGGAGAGAGCCGCGGGTGAAGCCTCCTCCCTCTAAGCATTGTGGGAATCCAACACATTCCGCCAACGACGAGTCCGCATACCTCCGCCATGGCCGAGCAGTCATTCACTTGTGACCGTAGTGGACAGGTTAGTTAAGGGGGGAGATCATGATGAGCCCCCCCACTGACAAACCAACAAACCTTTGATCTTACCTTGGGTTTCGAAGTGATTGACAAAATGTAAGCTACAGAGCCAAAATTAGGTCGATTGATGATTCTTTTTGATCAGTAACGAGTGCGCATGCCCAGCAAGAGCCACGCCCCCTCCGTTTTGGCAGCCAGTTGTAAAAAAAACAATGAAGAATATGAAAAAAGATGCAGCTTTTCCAGACTTCATCCCAACATTGTTAATAGATGCTTATAGATTATAGAATGTTGTGATCGTTGACCTCAAACCTTAGGACAAACTGTTCTGGCGAAAAATTAACAAAGACGGATAACATTATGAATGGATGCAGAGACCCAGGGAATCCACAATAAAAATACTTTTGCATAATGCATAATTTCTTTTAACTGACTTGAATTTGATGGCTGCAAATTCTATTCATGGTGCATTCAGTGGTGTGGAAAAACTGAGCTGGAGTGAGCAGGAGCTGACGTGAAGCATCTCAAACGGGTAAGAACATGAACAACAAAGATATTTGATCCTCAGAAAGATGAAGAGGAGCAGAGGGAGTGATGATACTGAACATTATTTGGCACGTAATGCACTACACACACTTCATAACCACAGAGATGTGTGTATTTAAAGAACACTTCATGGTACAATACAGGAAGAAGAAAGCACAATTAAGCTGTGGTGTTCATTTGTTAAGAATTGTACTATAACCTGGATTTAAAGCCGTGTTTTAATATCCATGAACCAGTGGTGTGGACTAGACTTGTTTAGGACTCCAAACACAAAGTTTAGATCTTGACTTTGACTTTTTACTTGTGACCGCTTAACTTGTGACTAAATTAGGACTTGGACTTACTTTGTACTATAACTTATTCAAGCTTAGCATTTGATCTGCCTTATTACCTCATGCAGGACAGTTTCCATTTGCTATTATTCACTGCCGTCCAGCAGAGGGCGCAAGCGGGCAACAATATGGCTTAGTTGCAGCATGAACTGTGTGACCGGGTAACAAACAGCCTTCCAGCATCATGAGAATGGAATTGAGCCTTGATCTAAACATTAACAAGTGACTTTCCAAGAATTTTCCTTCCTCTAAAAATAAAGCAATCCCATTATTTATTGTAGTAATAATCAGCCCGGGAGAACGACATAGGAGACACATTATGGTGACAAATAACACAACCACTGCCAGAGCCTGTTCATTAATGCACTTTGCTGCGTTATTTACAGCACTATTTTATTTGATCATGATATGATGGGCTGACACCAAACGCTCCTCTTCCTCCTCCTCCTCCTCCTCCTCGGGCATCACATAGCAAAAAAAACAGTCCAAGTGCTGTTGGTTGATCATGTTTCCAAAAATGCTAATTAGTATGATTTCTCGGATTAGAAAAAAAAAAACATAAGAGACTAACATGTAAAAACATTTTCCACGATGAGAAATGCCTCAAGAATGACAACATATCAGCTATGTACAAAAAACATCAATAATATATTTATATATATATTTTTTATCTTCTATACCCACTAAAATATACCAAAGAAGCAGCTATTGGTCAATCTGAGGAACTCATTCGCCAACACGATTTTGAAAGCAGTTTAAATATCCTTCAGCTGTAAATGTGAAGACTCAGAAAAAATAAAAGGGGAGGGAAAAAAAAGAAGAAGAAAAAACGACACGTAAATAAATTAAAAATTAGAATCCAACGAAAGGGGAGGAGAAAAAAAATCCTGGTTTAATCCTGTGTGCCATTCTGGAATACTGCAGAGTGTGAGGAAGTAAGCCATTTCAACGGCTTCTCCAGTGGATCAGAGTTTGTTCGACGCTGGACCGTCTTTGACCGTCCAAAAGAGTTTCGTCAAAGTCTGTCGTTCATTTTTTCCCACGCGAGTACAAAGATTTCAAACACAGTTCCGTGACAAATGTAGGCCACAGACAAAATAGAAGGACACTTTTTTTTCCAAAACGTAGCAACCCAGGGGCGAACCCTTTGGATGAAGAGGGGGGGGGGATGAAGGGGGGGAGGGACAGTCTGGAGTCAGAGAGGGACAGTGGGTTTAGCAGCCTTCTTGTTTGTCAAGAGTTTGTTTCACAGTTGATTCCATTATCCACCCAGTCTAGCACAAACTTGGCAACTACAATCATGACAAAAGAGACGCAGGAGGTTAATCCTTAAATACAAAAATGTTCTTCCGGTGTCCGTGCTCGGACATACTGTAGTGTGTGTGTGTGGCATCTGATGCGAAATAAAGTCCTGAGATGTGCATTGAGGGGCTTTTGAAGAGTGATAAAAGTGTGTATAAAATGACAAAAACCAAAAAAAGAAACCAAAAATATATTCATATCTATAGTATCATTGTGTGTGTTGAGGTATGTATACAGTATGTTAGGAGGGACTGGACCGCGGCAGGGCCCGTATTCGTCCGTTGGTCTTGCCCCCGTTCATGTGTGTGAACGCGATGTGGTGCTCCTCGTAACTGCCCCTCAGGCCCATGGAGGAGGCCTCGTCCCTGTCCGAACACTGATCCCTCTGGGAATACGACGACGGGTCCAGCGGGATGCTCTCCATGTTCTCCATGTCCAGGTCAAAGTCCTCGCTCTCGGGCGGCTTGTTCTCCTCGCTGTAGAAGAAGGAGACGTCCTGGAAAGAATGGTGCAGGTCCTCGCGGAGCATCTCTATGATCTCCTGGAAGGCGGGACGCATTTTGGGGTTGTACTGCCAGGACATCTGCATCAGGTTGTGTCTGGGAGAAGGAGAAACAGGGAGTGAGATCACCGTTTGTTACGTTAAACCATTGTTATCATGACAAAAAAAGCCTTCTTGTACTCACAGCCTGTCAGCGCAGTTGTCTGGCCGGTCCAAGAAGCCTCCCTCCATGACGAACTTGAGGACCTGCTCGTTGGAGAGGCCCTGGTAAGGCTGCTCGGCCAGCGTGCTGATCTCCCACAGCACGACCCCGAACGACCTGAGGCGCAGACAACAACAACAGCAACGCGGGGAGAATGAGGACAGGCCAATTAAGACAGCTGACAAGGAAATGTGTCTGTACACAGGCAGCACCCGGGTAGACTGAGGGCAGAGCCATGCAGGCAACACTGGTGAGGTAAACAGTCTCTCACACACACACACACGCACACACACAACGTCACTGACCAGCAGTCTGAGTGCGCGGTGAACACTCCGTCCTTCAGAGACTCGGGCGCCATCCACCTGACAGGCAGCAGGCCCTTCCCTCCTTTCCTGTAGTAGTCGGTCTCGTAGATGTCTCTGGTCATGCCAAAGTCTGGAAACCACAGAATGATTCAGAATATAAACACACGATGATACACAGCAGTCTCAATACTAGGATTCATTTGACCTCTATCTCGTGTTTCATGCTGCTATCTCGTTTCAGCGACATCAACCGCTGCGCTTAAAAGGTAAAAAATGACCCCGATGACCGTGAATCCTCCAATTTACCTCCAATTTTCACGGTGAGATCAGTAGCCACCATGCAGTTCCTGGCTGCCAGGTCTCTGTGGACAAACTTCTTGGCGTTCAGGTACGCCATGCCGTCCGCGATCTCAGCCGACATCTGGATCATCTCCTTCAGCGTGGGAGGGGGACGCCCCGGGTTGTTCTGAGAACCAAGAGGAAGACGTGTGACCTTCTAACACAGTAGTCAAGACATCTACTTCTCCCTTGACTTTGATATCTTATCAACAAATTCTGCCTCATGCTTCTGAAACCAAATTCAGTTCGATCTCCATATTAAGTTGTTGGCATATCTAAAAACATTCCGCTCTTTCTTTCTCTTTTCATCTGTTTTGTCAGGCACTTTGGACTGGTGGAGCAGGAGTCCAGTCCAAAACAGACTCTCTAAATGTCACACACACACACGAGCACTTTGAAGGTGACACTCAAACGGAATATCAACTTGTAAATCTCATTTGTGTGAATATCAAAGTATCAAAGCAGGTAATGTAATATGAAATCCAATCTGGCGCGGCGTTGCAGCAGTGTCAGGACGACTGCGGTAATTGTGATCGGACCAGATCACAAAGAGCCACGGGCCTTATCTCATCAGATTACCCTTTTGCTAGATGTGCTGTAATTCAGTCCAGAGCTCGATAACAATCTGGCTTTTAAGATGAGAGCCGACGGAGTGCCACCCTTCCCACAAAAACGTGATCGCCGTCAGTAAAACATACATTAGTGGAATTAATTATTCCGTGTTAATATGATATCTGAGAGTCTTGGCTTTGTGTGTAGTATTTATGTGTTTTTACAGTTTCACACAGGCTTTTAAAAAGGAGCACACGCTTCTGTTTACCTCGGCGTCTGGCCTCAGGGAGCGCAGGTAGCTCTTCAGGTCTCCGTGGGTCATCAGCTCCATCACGACCAGGGTGGGCTGACCTTTAGACACCACACCCAGCAGACGCACCTGGACCATAACAGAGACGGGAGGGGGGAGGGGGAGGGGGGCAAAGAGGGAACTTTCTGGTGTGACTGCTGAGTTATGGAACAGTGTGGACCTTGTCTGGCAGTGGCACGGTGACACAGCTGCCCCCCCCTCCCCCTTCCCACATACACATACACACACACACACGGCTAAATCCAGGACCCGTCTGGTATTTGCACGTGATGGGACGCTGCTAAATTCTACCGTGTCATCAGTATTTACTATTCTGGAGCAGGACTGTGTCTACTTATTGCCTGAGCTTGTTTAAAAGACAATAAAGTGATCGACAATCCTAATCTCTAGATCCAAACCTCCAGGTTCACTTTTCAGCAGCATTTTGTCGTGGTTGTTAGTGTTTGACGATGTATCTCCACTGTGACTTTGTCTCTCAGAGCGGGACGTCTCTCCTTACCACGTGGTGACAGCTGAAAGCCTTCATGACCGAGGCCTCGTTCAGGAACTCGATTCTCTCCCTCAGGCTGGCCGACTCGTTCACCGTCTTCACCGCCACGTGCGTTTCAGACTCTCCCTTGATGATGTCCTTGGCGATGCCTTCGTACACCATGCCGAAGGAGCCCTGGCCCAACTCCCGCAGGATGCTGATCTTGTCCCGGCCCACTTCCCACTCGTCCTCCTCGTACACTGCAGGTAGAAACAGGTCGCGGAGAAAAAGGCGCAGAAGTCTATAATCTCGTCTCTTACATTGTAATGACTGAACAAAGGCAGTCAAGCGTTTTCCCTTAATTACTGTCAAATCTATTAATCGATCAGGTCCTTCCCCTTTCCTGACCACATGTTTTGCTCTGTTGATTTATAATGACACAACCTCAAACTTCATTATTTCCGTGGCTGTTTTCTCTTGGCTCTGGGTCTTGTGTTGTGGCCCGGGTTTCTCTTATTCCCTTTAACCCGATAAAGGGAAAATGTGCGGAACGAGGTTACTCCCAGGTGCTGGGAATAATCCGATTGCTGAAGTCCACTAAAAGCAACTGACAGGTAGCAGCGGTAGCAACACAGAATCCATCACACACACACACATCTGCTGCTGTTAGAACAAACCTGAGCCTGATTATACAGGAAACACTTCTGCAAATATATGTCAAATCTAATTCTTCAGAGTTTTCCCACTTGCGTCTATAAATACTGAGCTTGGAATAAGTTCTGTTCTGAATAAAACCTTAAATTTCAACAAGCAGGTATAAATAAGTCCAGCAATCGTCTCAGAGTAGAGCTGAAACAAAGGTGAGTATAAGTTAACGTTGTGGTTTAATCTGCCTGCTTACCGTCGTTTGCACTGAGGTACTCTGGGTTTGATGAGGCGTAGATGGGACCGCTCGGCCCCTGGGTTTGACTACGGCGGGAAAAAAGGAAGAAACACATAAATAGTTAGGTGCTACAGGTGCAAACACTGTGGCGGCGCTGTTGAATTCTGTGGAAAAATGCATACTTCTTCTTGAACATGACGAAACCTGCCACTGCCACACACAGCAGGAGGATGAAACAGATGACCGGCCCGATCACGACCTTCACCACGTTAATGGGATCTCCTGTTCCAACACATCCAGACAAGACAGCCACAAGTCACAAACTAGACTCAGGTCAAACTCGTTACATCCAACTTTTACGAGACGCGGCTCATTTCAGACAGAGAGACCACACAGGACACACACTTACTCATGTCCTGGACGTAGAAGTAGGTGGGTTCGGTCCACGAGCCGTTCCCAGCCAGAGACGTGGCCCGGATCCGCACAGTGTAGTTCCCGGGGTGCACCACACGCAGCCGGCAGCCGCTGACCGTCCTGTACATGTTCCTGGACACGCAGTGATGCAGCTCCTGGAGAGGAAACAAGGAGATGATCGCACAACCAGGAACAACAACAACAACAACAACATAAACAGCCGCTCCTCATTTCAAGGTTTGATAGAATGTAACTCGCTGACTCATTTTGTTTCCGTGTTTTCTTATGTTTCAAGAGAGCCATCTCTATGGCAACTAACACATGCTGGAAAGCTGAAATAACCTTTCCATTTATGTTATCAGAGCAGATGGACCACTAGGACCACAAGCTCCAACCTGTTCAGTAAAGTGGTCTCGCTTCTGGCCAAAAGGTTCACGTCAACTAATAACTATTTGACGAGGTGCGCAGGCAGTTTAAGGCGTATGAGGTCAAATTGGTTCTCAATTTGTTTGCCGGGACTAAAGCCAGTGAATTAGGACTTTAGTCTTTATGAGGAAGCTGAATGTAAGTGATGAGAATGTTTGTGTTCACATTTCAGCTCAAGTCTCTACATGCAGCGGGGCAATTTAGGCATTCCAGATGTGTGCACAGATGTGTGTGTGTGTGTGTGTGTGTGTGTGTGTGTGTGTGTGTGTGTGTGTGTGTGTGTGTGTGTGTGTGTGTGTGTGTGTGTGTGTGTGTGTGTGTGTGCGTGCGTGTTTCCTCACCTCACTGTCTCCCAGCTTCTTGTAGTTGACCTCATACAGGATGATCATGCCGTTGGGGGCGTTGGGCTCCTGCCATCTGACGTGCACCGTGTACTCTGACACCTCGTAGCTGATGGGCCCGGCGATGTTGTCGGCTTTGTCTGCGGAAGCAAAGTCACGCTGCCGTTACAGAAACAAACCGGGTCCTGTGATGGATCTCGCGGAAAGTTTGAGCGTCTCTTTACCTTCGGGCATGGTGCGGGCGCTGACGTACGCCGCCATGCTGCAGCGGGCCGGGTCGTTGGGGTGGTTGCAGGCGTGGATCTCGATCTGGTAGCTGGTGAAGTGGCGCAGGTTGGAGACGATGGTGTGCTCCTTGGTGTGCACGGTGACCAACGTCTTGGTGCTGTCGAAGGTCTCCTCCTCCTCGTCCTTGGGGCTCTGCGTGCCGCCCAGCTGGCTCGGGGTGGCGGTGGGGACAAGGTGCGTTCGGTTGGCGATGCCCATGACTGAACGCCGCTGCCTTGTGGGCCTGGGGGAGCAGCGGGTAAAGCCATTGGTACAAAGAACATTCCAAACTCGTTCTCTGGATTCTTAATGCGTGTGTGTAAAGACAAACTGACAGCAAAATGACAGCCTTACTTGATCTCAAACACTTCGTTGTGGAGGTAATTCTCAAAGGTCTTGCGGTACTCAGAGTCCTCCTTCTCTTTCTTCAGCTCCTTGTCCGTCTTGGGGCAGGCGCAGCAGCGGGTCCCTGTGCCCTGCTCCTCTGTCTGGTTCCTCTTGGGCTCCTCGTCACTGTCCACTTGAGTGGGCGCTCGTGAGGGCAACTTCATCCCTGGTGAGATGGAGTCAGACATGTCAAAGACGCCCAAATACAGGAAAAAACAGGACGGAGTAAGACTGCGGGAGCTCTCAGCCTGAGGGACGCATCTGTTACCGTCACACCCCCCCCCCCCCGGTGTCTGCACGCTTTTTACTGGTGATAAACCAGCAGCGACAGAACCTCCCCACACACTCCCCATTTGTTGGATGAGTAGGAGTTACGGGAGTTCAAAGGGTAAAAGTTTGTGTGCTAACGCGGCTTGGCAGCGGTGGCGGAGCGCCGGCGTGAGCCTGGTCGTGACACAAACCATCTCCAGCGAGCAAAATGTCTGAACTTTGCCTGAACCCCAGAGTCAGAGTGACAGGAAGAGTGAGTGTGCCGGCGTGTGTGTGCACTGCAGCCCACGTACGGAGTCAACAACCGCTGACGTCACCCGGGTGAACTCCTGCACCCTTGCCGCACTTGCTCGTCTTGATCAGCAGGTAGGAGTGTGACACGGAGTGTGTTTAGGGACGCGAGGGTTCCATTCCTACATTATCGTGTAAGAATTTCATTTCGGGTGTTGTCAGATGCTTGTTTTGAGTCGTTTTCAAACCAGGATCAGTTGGCAAACACGAGGAAACATTACAGCCTGGATGTCTCTGTGTAATGTTACATATTCATCATCAGTCATCAGGTTAAAACTGTTTTTCCTGTGTCCCAAAAAAGGAAATCCCGGGGATGAATTTCCCACCAGTGAAAGCCAAATCGCAAAATCTGTGCCGACTTTAATGTCCCAGGAGCGGCTAGAGCGACTGACAGCTGGCAAGAGCTTTTGAATAAGGAGCGTCTCAAATTAAAACACAGACAGACAGACAGACAGACAGACAGACAGACGCAGGCCTCACCTTTCTGACAGTAATCAAACTTGTAGAGCTCGCTGGCTTCGGCCTGCCGCTGGTAGAACACCAGGTAGTGAGTGATGTTGCCGTTGGGGTCGTTGGGAGGTTTCCATTTGAGGATGATCTGGGAGGACGAGTTGGAGGAGGAGATGGGGTCCAGAGGAACTGACGGCTCTGTGGAGACACAGCGGGTCAACTTGCTTCATCATCCTGCTTACTCTCATGCAAATGTTGACATGTCGTATCAAAATGGTTTATGGAAACTGTAAACCTCTGATTAATTATTCAAGCTGCTTGAGGTGGTTCACTTTTTGTTCGACAGGATGAAATGTGAAGATTGAATTTTTAAACAAGCTCTTATGCATATTAAAACAGGCGGAATGAGGACAAAAATCTACTTTTCTTACTCTCCTCTGTGAGGTAAAGATCACTAACATTAGATTACAGCGCCGGCCTTTTCCAGGAACTGTTGAGCAAAGGATGCAACAAGAAAACTATTTTAAGGCAGAAAAGGAGGCAGCGTTCCGCGGCCGAACATCTCCTGCCTTCTGACATTAACTTAATGTGTTCTCCGTAGTGACGAGGTGAAGCCGCCGGATGGAAACCCAGCCACTGTACAATGTGGCAACAACATCACATTTTGGGAGCGGTTGGAGGAATCATCTTAAATGTTTCTTGGCCTGAGCTACAATAACATCTCCCAAAATATCATCCAGCCGTGTTTACATGGTAACATTTCTTCTTCATGCATGAGAATGGCAGACAGGCAGCCTGAGTGGCGGCGGGGGAGCGGAGGGAACCGCAGTGTGATTACGTCGTCCCTGTCCGCAACACACCGGTCCGGCCGCATTGTCAAACTAAGTTCCACCGGTAGCAGCTTATCTGTAATGACAGCTTTGCCCTTCTGACGAGCCACGCTGGTTCCACACGACGCCGACCAGGAAGCAGAAGCGGCAGCCAGACGAGGTTGACAACAAGCCTCCTCCCCCGCCGGCACGCCGCCCGACTGGATGCGGCGCCTCTGCTGCCAGCCCGATTTCAGCGCACGTGACAGATGTCATGTTTGACGAGCTGTATGACAAATGAAACACGCATTGGGCGGAGGAAAGCCAGTTGGATGAGCCAACATGGCTGCGAAGCACCCAAATCGTATACAAGACACTTTGAGTTTGCTGTTCGTCAGGCTGATGCGTACGCCTTGGACGGAACGGTAATGCCCCAAGCGTTGCGAGCGCCCCGGGGCCAACGAGGCCATCTGTCTCTGTCTCTGTCTCTGTCTTTGCTGTTGTGGTGCCAGGGACAATTTGGCACAACACAACACAGCATCTACAAGCCAATGGCAGTAACACCATGGGAGCCGTGTGCTGAAGAAGACGCTAAAAATAGTTGAATGGAGTTGAATCATTTCTAATATAGCCGAAGGACGAAACAACAGCGGGATTAATTAAAGCGCATAAACAATTACTGCAAGGGAATCTAGTTACAGCCACAGGATTCCTCCTCAGTGTGCACGGCGTGACAGGAGCCTTACTGGTGGCGTTGGTGCGGACGTAGATGATCTCGCTCTTGGCTCCTTTGACTTGGTGCTCTTCCGATGCAGACAGCTGCGTTTTGACCATAATGGCGTATTGTGTCCAGGGCTTGAGTGGCAGGAGGATGTGACCGGGCTCCGCCGTAATTCTGTCCGGCTCGATGGGTCGCTGTGGAGGGTCCACGTCCACAATCACCCAGCTGTTGGAGCCACAGGCGTCCTGCCCGTCAAACTCGGTTACATTCTTAAAAGGCCTATTGTGGGGAAACACAATAAGAGTATATGATGAGAAATGTGTTATTTAATTGTATTCCACCAGGCGGCCCATATCGAGTTTCGGTTTGTTGTTGTCCAGCGTTATATTGTTATATTTATCCGACCAATCAGAGGAGAGGAGGAGGACGAGGAGCCATCTAAAAACAACACAGCAGAGGCAGAAGAGTAACAACATGGAGCTGCTTTCAAGGCGGGACTTTCTCTCTTATTTCCTGATTATTACTGCTAATAATGATAATTACAAAAGCTGCAGCGTTGATTGTTGAGGTCAAAGGTGAACGTCAATGTTTGCTGTGAATCATAGTTCAGGTGAGGAGGAAGATTTCCCCTCTGCTGCAGCAGACGAGTGTCCAGGGAGGCGGGACGGGAAGATTCATGGACACACACACACACACACACACGCGCGCACACACACACTGACTGATCTACTGCAGCTGCATGCACCTAATTCAGGCCAGATGATATTTTAAGCCCCGACACCTGCAGGGAAGGCCAGCAGTGTCAGCCGCACCGTGTTCGCATTAACCTGCATTTTGGGGATTTTGAGGTTATGAATTGAAACACGTGGGATAAAAACACGGGAGAATAAAGAAAAGCTTCAGTCTTTGTATGAAATGTTGTTCCAGGGGTTGAAGGATTGGGACAACGGCCTACAGTTACTTCACTCCGCTCTGTTATCAACAGTTCAGCGTATGTTGACATGATTAATTCTTGGTCTCAGTACAACATGACGTCATCGTAAAACTGTAAACCTTGATTTCATTAGAGCCAGAGCATTCGAATGAGAAGAAACACCCGGTCAGATGAGAGGATATGACTCTAAAATGTACTACAATCATTCCAAGCACGACCACGTTGATCTATTCAGCATTTTCTATGTATGTATCAAGACCAAAGTCAGTTTAAAGTCCTGAAAAGTACTCACGCTTCCTTGTAGAGCACCATGAAGCCCAGCAGGTCTCTGTAGTCTTTAGGCCAGAACGTCTCCCACCTGATCAAGATCTTATCGCTCAGGGTTTTGACCGTGGTAAACTTCAGCACTTTGTTCTCACCTGAGACACACAGGAGAAGACACTCAGACAGGAAGTCATAAACAAGCGGGGGAATGTTGCGGCCGATTACTTCTTATGTTCCTGAAACTAATTTAAAATGAAACGCGTAATGAATCTGCGTCGGTCCTCAGTGAGTAATAGAGTTGACGTATTTATTATTAATTTGCAGCATCTGCCCTTCTTATAAATAGAATGGCCCTGTTTGTGACGTTTCAGACGACAGGGCAACGCTGACGTCACGGCGTCGTCACAGTGAACATGTATGTACTGTTCTCTGCGGCTTGTTCCTAAGCTGTATCAGTAATAGGTCTGCCAGAGGACATCTGCAAACAAAGGAGGGGAGGAAATGACTGCCATAACAATAACTATGACGATGTTTGGGCTGTTTGTTTTTCGCTGCCATGGCAACTCCTGGTACAGCAGCCAGAGGTCCCTTACATGATGCCTGGTCTCCGTTGGTCTTGGAGGCGATCTCGTTCTTGACCTGCCGATCCTTGGTTCCCGTGACCTCCTCCATCTTGTTGATCTCGGACATGCAGAGCTTGGAGTTGTAGTGGAAAAACATGCGTCCCTGGAGGATGCTCAGCTTGTGCTTGGACCAGTCCCACAGCTGCCGCAGGTTCTGGTTGTCCAGCGCATAGAAGGAGTAGTTCCTGGAGACGAGGAGAAGATTGCGCCCACACATTTTTCACAACATATCCCGTGACTGACATATTAAATGTGACATGATGCGTTAGGACATGACATGTGCTTGTGATGTTGCTCAGAAGCTTTCATGAACGCATGAATATTTCAGCAGCGGCAGCCTCCCGTTGAAATCATATGCTGGCCTTTTGCAGCTCTAAAGCTACGCAGCGGCTTGCAACTGCACCAGCTGGAGCCTCGTATGTGATTTGGGAAAGGCCGACTAAAAACAGCGACCACGGAGAGACGTTTGGAAAAGGTCAGTCCTACCGCTTTTAACTTATAATTATAGGAGGAGGTTTTGACATGGCGAGGATTCGACGGGGCTCAGAAGTCAAAAGAGTCTCACCCAATTTCCAGGACCTCTCCGCGGATCACACGGAGTTTGCGGAGAAAGGAGAGCGACACCAGGGCGTAGGAGCGTCTCACTGTCAGGTAGCCAGTGATCTCCTCTAACTGGCCCAGGCTGGCCTCCAGTTCGGCTGCGATGTTGTCTACACAAAGCCAAAGACAAACACTTTAAGTGACTTCTCATGTTACTATACGCTTAGTATTTCAACCACAGATACAAAAGCTCTTCTGCAGCTGCTTGAGGTTTCACCTTCAATTACACCGCTGTCTCCAAAGAAATGTATTGGTTTTATACAGACAGATGGGCTTATTTTGGGTTATTTTCAGCATTTTGGGAAGAAACCCTGCAGACTCACTTCCTCTACGCAGGTTGATGTATATTCTTATTGAAGAAAGCATTTGACATGACAGTTATGGGACATTTAGGAGATCGTTTTTTGAATCAGGAAGAAGAGGAAAACAGAGAGAGATGGAGAAAAGAAGGAAAGTTGTCGATTTATTATTGTTGTTATTTACTTTTTCGGAAGTGAGGCAGAGAGCCAGAGAGTGAGAGAGAGAGAGAGAGAGAGAGAGAGAGAGAGAGAGAGAGAGAGAGAGAGAGAGAGAGAGAAAAATCGTTTGGTGTTCAGGTTTTCAGTCAATGCTCTGGTATAGCATGGTTGCCATTTCTAAAAGAACCTATCAGTGTCAGTCCCCTCATCGTGTACTTGAACCCCTGGATACTCACTTCCTCCACGCAGGTTGATGACCAGGCTCCCGTTGAGAACAGTGCAGCCTCTCAGATCCTGTGCGGCTGTGACCGAGTCCACCGTTTTCAGACCCATGCAGACTTTGGGGCAGAGACCGGCGCAGGGTGTGCAGTTCAGCCTGCGGAGGGAAAGGTAGAGAGAGCACAGGTGTTAGGAACGACCCCCAAGAGAGACGTCTGCATAACACTTCACTGTAACTGAAACAGGTCCCAGTGTGTCCGGGCATGTGACACCCCTGCTAAATTAGACGTGAATGTCAGGCTGAACTTTCCTTTACAATGAAATGACCCCCGGAGAGTCGCGGTTAACAACCCAGCTTACATAACGTCTTCATAACAAGGCCGCCGCTCACAAGCAAATATGAACGCGGCGGCTTTGTGTGCCAGGCGTATTGCCCCGTTTCCTGAAAAGCCGTCTGTACATCCCCCACGCCCGTAACGCTCGTAAGCGCGACCTTTGATAAGGGCAATTCCCTCGTACACACGGCTTCCTGCCTGGCCTCTCGCCTGCACGCCGCAGACTGTCAGGGTTCAGCCGGAGCTGCAGCGCCGCACAGACGCGTGTTTGACGGTTTCAATTTGCCAGGATTAAGGTGAGGATTTGATAGTGACGGGTGGTTTGGCAGGAAAGAGAAGGGGAAGGGCGAGGATGACTACGTGTCAGATATTTTCTCCGTTTGCCGGAATATTAAGTAATAACGGCTTTTATTGAGCAACCGCTGAGAAAGAGGGCCGGACAAATTAGGGAAGGACTTGGCACTTTAACGTGCCTGCCAGATAATCCTCTTAACAAAACTTATTTAAGACTTTTCTCCTTTCTGTTTTTATTCCGTTTTACGTTAAGCCTCCATCCGCGTCGTGCCGTGACCAGCAGACGGCGAAGGAAAACGTCACAGGCTCTTTTGTTTGGCCGCTTCGTAACCGTTCCTGATCCAGCTTGACCTTTTTCCCTCTGCTGCTCTGCCACATCTGCACTTTCAGCCCAGACTCATATTGCCGCAGAGGCCGTTGCTTATCCTCAAAGCGCTTTCATTTCAACAGCTTAAAGTTTAAAGCCAAAGAGCCGGCGAGCGGTGCCAAAGACAAGACAAGTCCAAGAAGAGGGGAGCGGAAAGGGAGACGGGAGTACAAAGGAGATACGAGCATGTCGGAGCACACGGGGGATCCAGGAGCAATAAGCTATAAACTCCACACGGCCGGAGTGAGAACCTCCCTTCGTCTTTGTTTACGCAACAATTATCAGCTGATTAGAGGTGTGGAGCTTATCGGCAATGAAAGATCGAAAGATTGACGCGTGAACATTGTAAAGTAAAGTTAAATAAAAAAGACGAAATGTGCAGAGCTGCTCCGCTCGTCACATGACCTGGGGTTGGGTTGGGCCGCTGCCAGCTTGTAACTCTCAGAGAGCGGCGCTTTCAGGACACGGTACGAGACGGAATGTACAGTGTGTACATGTAACTGTTAGAATGTGGAGTTGGGTGTTGCTCAATTGGAACTCAATTACTTGGCGAGGCGTATAAAGGTTAAACACGCATAACGCAAACTGGAGAGCACAGACAGAGCACAGGCAGAGCCACTTCTTCATGTCATCACAGTCGCCACCGCCAGCCGAAGGAGCCCATGCCACAGTCGGTTTGGGGGGGGGCGGGGGGGGGAGAACAGGCGGTCTTGTCCTAAAGACCTTTCTCCTCTCTCCGACTCGTCCACTAGCTCAGCAGTGTTGTGACCGAGGGTAACAGGTTTTGCAAAATCCAGCTGTGCTTTCAACCTCTGCCCGAGTCGATAATTAGGGCGTCTGGAGCGACTTCTCTGGCAAGCACGGCCCTCAATAATCAACAGGCCTGTCACAGTCAATACGTCTACGGGAGAGTCGATGAAGGTCATGCGTGGGCCACGGCGGAGACACAAACTCAACTCCCTACTGGGGACGATGCTCCCTCTCTTACTGATGTGGAGAGGAAAAGGAAAAAATAAATCTCAAATGTCCAAATTGCAAACAACAACGGCGACAGTAGAGGAGGAGGAGAAACAACTTCAGCTTCAGCTGGTGCAGCGAGGGGAGAGAGATCTGGCAGAGAGACACAGAGTCAAGAGCAGAAGCACAGATGTGCCAGAGCCGTCCTGCTGCGCTGCACTGCAATGACCTAACTGTCTACACACACACACACTGTGGCTGAGCACAGCAGGGGACCTTTGGTTCCTGCACCATTATTCTGTGCAAAAAAAAAAAAAAGCAAAAGCAAAAGGGGAGAGACTCTTTTACATGCGCGCGCGAGCACACGCACACGCACACACGCACACACACACACGTAATTTGCTCGATTCTTCATTATTTTTTGATCACATCCCTTCAACGATCCATTCTGCTCTCCGCTCCTGTTTGTTTTTCCCGACGTGAACAAACACGTGACGACACCTAGACACCCTCTGAGACAATGAGTTCCTAATTAGGTGGGGAAATGTGCATTTGTGTGTCCGCCGGCAGAATCATGAGCCGACTCCACTAATCACTGCCACACTTGAGCGATCACACTCCACTGCGTCAGAGCGGCTGGAGTGGGCACTTACGCTGAGGAGTTGACGGTGGTGTATCCAGAGGGACACTCGGGGACGCAGGCGCCGTTGTGGATGACGTACTCGTGGCAGTCGGGGTTCTTGCTCTGCTCCTTGTCCCGCTTGCACCTGTTGTGCAGGTCCTGGCAGAAGGCGAAGGAGACGCAGCGCCAGCCCTTGAACACGTAGTGGTTTGGGGGACAGCGGTCCACGCAGGCCGTCTGGTGCTGCAGGCCGCGGCACGCCACACAGTGACTGGACGAGTCGGGCTTCTGACAGCCACCCAGGCACTGGTCGTGGCAGCACTGGTCGTCCCTGGTGCAGGCCCGGTGTTTACAGTGGACTGGGCAAACTGCAGGTAGGGGAGAGAGAGAGAGGGGAGAGGAGAGGGGGGGGGGGGGGGGGGGAGAGGGAGAGAGAGAGAGAGAGAGAGAGGTTAGGTTAGTCAGGGTATAAATGTGAAGAAGCAAACCTGAGACGAGGAAGAGATAAAAGGTAAACGGCTTCATTAATCTGGTTTCATGTAAAGGTCTTCAGAGCAAAGCCTGAACGACAGGAAGTGGAAGACAGGAAACAGCAGCTCATCATCATTCGTGCTCATATGATTTCAGTTCCCTCACTCACAGGGGGATTCTAATCAAGCACCCCCCCCCCCATGGCATCTTCAAATACACACGATTGTGAAATGGTCCTGTCGCCTCAGCAGGAGTCAGATCCATCGTCTGCGCTCACTGCTAATGTTAACGCCAAGCTGCAATTGGCCGGCAACAAAGCGCAATGATTACACACAACAAGGATCCACCACAAGTTAACAGGCCGCACACACACACTTGTGACGGATCAGTAAGCGTTAAGAAGAAGAAATATGCCTCCGGTTTGGCACTGGAATACGTGACAGACTGATACTTTTCTTTTCCCGGCAAATCCATTTCTGCTCAGCCCAAAGACGAGTTCGCTGTGTGTGTTTGGTGCTTATATCAGTGTTTACGAGTACGCGAGCCCGTCAGAAGTAAATGCAGAAGGCCCGTCCACTCGGATCAGCTTCCCGTGCTGGAGAGCCGGATTAAGACTGCTCAACAGCAGGGGGGATAATGAGACACTGAGGTTAGGAGCAGGTTACAGGTCAGACCATAAAGCTGGATTTATGCTCCAGCATGGAGGTGTTGTTCTGGGGGGTCCGCAGAGACACACACACGGCGCTACAATGTGCCGCTGCAGGTTCCCAGACTTGATCGTAACGTCTCCCCCAGAATACAGACATTCAGGGACGTTCTTCATACGTCGTTGCAGTAAAAGAGATCAGCTCACTGTGAGAGAACGTGAAAGGAGTCGTCGTGAGTGAAAAGCAAACAGTTTAGCTTCTGTGTGTTTGCTGTGCGACCGCTATTGTCAACGTCTGACTTCCTTTTTGATTTATGATATATTTTGGTTCCCTCCAATTTGCACATTTCTAGGATTCAAAGTGAAAACAAGAACAAATATCATCCAACAGAAGTTTGGCATTTAAAGATGTTGCGTGTTTTGTGTTTGTTGTGAGTCAAACCTGTTTCCCTCAGACTCTAGTTTGAACCTTGGTACAGAATAACCATCGCAGGAGAACATATGACGTTCTGCATTATCAATATTTACACATCATTTTACTTTGTGATGTAGATTGACTATCACCGTGGAAACAGACTGGGCATTTGTTTTTGTGCTCTCTGGCTGCTGGGCCACAAAATAAATACATCTAATGCCAGTGGAAAGCAGATGATTAGCCGACTCTACCTGCCCGTCCTCGCTATCAAACACCACCGGCAGCACAGACATCAAAGCGGCCCGAGCTGACCAATCACAGCTCATCACACATTCTGGCAGATACGGCGTGGCGACGCGTCCGGCCCCCCGATCTGAATAAACATCGCTCAGCCGTGTCAAACCCACCCGGAGGACATGCAGGTGGACTTTCAATTACACAACACGCCGGGTTTGAATGTAAACACCTGTTATTCTTTTTGTGTGTGTGTGTGTGTGTGTGTGTGTGTGTGTGTGTGTGTGTGTGTGTGTGTGTGTGTGTGTGTGTGTGTGTGTGTGTGTGTGTGTGTGTGTGTGTGTGTGTGTGTGTGTGTGTGTTATAACTGTGCGCTCTGAGCAGGACTCAAAGTCGCTGTGTGCAAATTTTCTTTGTTCATTAAGCTTCACGGGGTCAGATCAGGGAAGAAAGAGAAGAAAACAACAACATGGATCCGGGGCCTCTTGTGTTAAGTGAGGTAAGCTCTTGAAACGACTGACATTAAGAGAGCGAGAGAGCAAGAGAGAGAGAGAGTGTGTGTGTGTATAGAGGGCAGCCAGCAGTACAAGCAGGGCTGATGAAAGGGGGCTGTGCGAGGGGCCGATTCTAGGAAAAACAAATGATATAACCAACTTTCATCTACGTGCGCCTGTTACACAAAACGCGCTCAGCGGCGGCAGGATTCAAACCCAGCACACTGAGGGACGACGTCGCCACAATGAGAACTGGAGAAATTCCTCTATAAATCGTGTTTTTCTTCTATCTCCGCATTCTATTTCTAAAGCTCCCCTCCCACTTACCTCAAAGCAACATGCATGTATGCACACACACACACACACACACACACACCCTCCCTCCCTCCCACACAAAAGCTCTGCTGTCTGCTCTCACTGACTCCTGATCCCTTCAGAGCTCCATGCCGGAGCACAGGCCGAGCCGCAGATCCACCCTCGGCCTTAGCCAATGTGTTGGCTAGCTGTAGGAGCTAGCCATTCAAATGGCCTCTCCCATCTCCAAGGAAGACAAGCACATGGTTTAACCCTGTGCGTCCCTCTCTCTCTCCCTCTCTCGCCTCAGAGCCAGTCAGGCAGACGGCAGCAGCAGTAGCAGCAGCGGTGGGAGGAATGCAATAAGCCCAACAGGAGAGCCACATGGTAACAGGCCGGGCTGCACCGCTCCTTCTATCTCCTGGAATAGGCCGTTCTCACAATAATCAAAAACACAAGTGGTTCCCGTGAAGAAGAAGCACTCAGTCGGCTCCTTTCCGCACCAGGCACACACACATTAAGGTTGAGACGGGAGGGGAAAAGAACACACTCTGATTTATACTGCAACGGGTTCAATTTAAAGCTGGAACGACCGCTCAGTGTTTGGGAGCTGCGCTAAACATCTCTGCGCCTCAGGTAATCAGGGTCTTGCCTCATCATGTCCACGTCTCATTAGGTGTTTCTGCTAACTTACGACAGCCAGAGAGAGAACGGAGGTATTTCAACTGGAGGGGGATTTAGATTTAGAAAGATATCGCCGTCTGCATTCAGACATTCAGTAGAACTGGAACAAGACTTTTATTTTTGCATGGAGTTATTTACATTTTTCTAAATATAATTGGAGCACTTCCTCTTTGCAAAATCACAAAGCAGAGAAACCGCAGTCTTCTTCTCAGATCGACAGCAAGACTTCTTCATCTATGTATAATATCTAAAGTGGATCTATCAACTTTAATCTGTCTGAAAACCAAATGTTTCTTTTTTTTGTCTGTCCGTATCCCCGGTTACACGTGTGTCAACAAAGATGTGTGTTGTTTACAATACGGGCTGACTGGAGTAAACGATCCAAACTGGGGTAACTTAATATAATTAATTTCATGCAAGTGAGAAACTCCATCTGCTACCGAATCGACTGACGCTCCAGACGTCCAATTCAAGTAAAAAGATACGTGAAACATTATAGTGAGAGAGGGGGGGAGAGAGGAAGAGAGAGAGAGAGATTCTTAAGATTTAATCCCTCAACCGTCAAATTCTGTAACTGTCGACCTCAATCTGTTGAAAAATGGCAGTATTCAATTAAAAGTATTCCATAAAAACAAAAATCGATGCGGAGAATTGGAATTGATTGAATCTCGCAGGGCTGCCGGGGCTTCAGGTCATCAAATCAAACGGTTGGATGAAGGTTCCTACTTCTAAAGGGGTCGACACATTCTGAGAGTGGGCGTTGAAACAATGGTGCTGCGTCGCAAATTTGTTGTCCTCCCCACGGAGGCTTTGACGGCGAATGAACGCTGGACTTTGTTGTTTTGTGCGCTTGTCAAAGATGTTTTCCCTCGAGGATCCTGAGGACCTTTCAGTGTGAGGCCACCCCAAGCCAACTTTGATCTCCCTGTGCAGATAGGACTCTCCAAAAATGGGAGGTTGTCATGCTTTACTTAAAATATGCAAATCTGTAAAGGCCAGATTCTTTACATTATTATTTTTCCTACACGCTCTGCAGCTTTGCACCGTTTCCCCATGTGACCACAAGGAGCCGTGACCCTCTTCCCCCCCCCCCCCGTGTTGGCCTGTGGCGATTAGGGACGCTCTGCATGAATTTGGTCTAGTCGGCATCTCGGCTGCTTATCTCTCATTCGGACAAACGAAAAAAAAAGACTGAAGGAGGAATCAATGGCTGCTGCTGGCTCAACAGCTGGACTTCGGCCTGAGGATCGGTTATAGACAGTCCTCAGGGCGGGGATATTCTGTACGCCGACCCCCCCCCCCCCCTCCCCTCTCTGACCTCCTCGCCGCTCCGGGCTCCTCTGGCACACTGGTCAGGGCCCTGTCTGATCGCCTGTCATGCGCTATGTGCAAAGTGCAGCGGGATCACATGAAGGCCGGGGAATAATGCAGCAGGAATGCCTGGCTCTTTATCTCATTAGCGGAGGTTTCGCTGGGATGGGATAGGAGGGGGGAGAAGGGGGAGGGGGGGTCAGAGCCACACAATGAGCCCCTCGATTTCCCTGTCGAAAACGAGTAACAACAACAAACCGGCGCGACTCTGGGCCCCTTTTTTTGCGAGAAAGACAAATAGGGGGGGTGACGGTAACAGATTTGCACAGCCTGCCAGCGGTTTGGCCTCAGCCATGTGGGGTGTCAACAAGGCGGCAGGAAGCACTCGCAAAGAAGGAAGGAAGGAAGGAAGGAAGGAAGGAAGGAGCATTAAAAGAAAAATGGTTGGGCAATCAGTCAAATGGATGTTGCTGTGATTTATTAAATGAATATGTGACTTTGTGGAGAGCTCCCCCCTCCCTCCACCAAACTTATGGCGGTGGCGGCGCGTCCGTGGCGAATCAGGGTAATTCCGATAATCCTACAGATGCTCTGCGGGGGCTCGTGAGGAAGTGAGTCGCTCCAAAATGCAGCACGTTTTGCCAGAAGAGATTGTGGACGTACAGCAGCCTCGCACATTTACGAGAAAATAAATCACATTCCAAATCCTACTTGCAATATATTTAGCCATGATTGAGAGTTACAGGTCTATTAACTTCACATGCACAGTAGTGGGAAGCATGTTTTCATATAAGAGGCTGCTTGGATTCATCTGATTCCTCTGTAAGCCTATAGCTCTGGGACTTCTGCCTGAAATTAAGAGCCTTGGCCCTTGACATTAACCACAATTGACCACAGACGCTTTGCACTGTGCTCCTCTCCCGGCGTTTTCTGGCAGCGAGCGAGCCGCAGTATGTACAGAAGCGTTGCGTTGGGATCATATTAGGGCTCCAGAAAATGCTAAATGGAATGCGGTGGCGCACTGGTGGGTAATTAAAATTCCACGGCCGTGACAAGGGGAGTATTTAGTCGCTTGTGAATGAAAATTTCACTGAAGGCGCGGAAGAGTTTGAGAGAGAACAAATGAGGCACTTCAGTCATTACAGATGACTTTGATAATCCAGTCAATTGCTGCAAAATGGGACTCAGTATGAAGCCGGGCCCGACGGTTAGAACGAAAACAAGCGCTCATAGTTGACATACACCTGTTAGACTCATTAGGTTAGAGAGCTTTTGGACCGCAGCGTGAAGCTTTGTGTTGTATAAGAGTTCAGATCATCCCGTTCCAACACCGCTATTGTCTCCTCGCCGCCGACCGCTTCGCTTGTTTTCCTTCTCTTTGAAACACGAGGCTTCCATTACGACATGCAAGAGGCGAAAATTTGTTTTGGATTTTTGAAAACTCACAGAAAACAATGGAATCTGAGCAGTGAAAGTCCCTCAGTGCTGCCTGCTGGAATCCTCCTAACTGTAGAGTCTTTATTGGTGTTATAGCAGTAGTGTGTATGTAATAGTACACGACCTTGGACACCTTTCAATACAATGCAGTCTTCCATAACAAGTCCACTTAACTATGAACACAGCAGTTAACACCCAGTTGACAATGGCGACAACATTACCGGCGTCACGACAGCAAGATTATAAAGGAGGCTGCTTTAGTGTATTTTTTGTGCAGGTGTGTGTAATAAAGTGTCCACTGAGTGTGTGTTTGTATAGTGGAATGTGCCTGATGCTGTCTCTGGTTGTACGTTGCTTCATGTGGCTTTCAAAGATCCAGACCCGGGCTGACTGAAGGCCTCTGGATCTCCTCCCCTGCACAGTTGGGAGTGTAACGTGCGGCTCCATCTATTCTATGGAAACATAACTGGGATTGTGTGTTGCGTGTTAATGCGGTCGGGCTTCAAAAATCTTCAAATACCCATAAAAAAAAAGCGATCCCCATATGAGCGAGGCAGCTGGGCTATGTTTTTATTTTTCTAATTTGAATACTACGCACTTTGAATGAACGGTTTCAGCTCTCATCATCTGTATCGCAGAAGCAAAGCTACGGTCCAGGGTCCACGTGATCGGGCTCTGGTGTCTCAACTGCCGGCCTGACGAACACGCAGGCACACACACACACACACGTGTACACCTCCGTCTACACAGCACAAATGTCTCTCAATAATACAGAGCTGCCTGATATCCTCTCCACTAGCGGGGAACAGATGCTATACTCCCCTGTTCTATTTCCAAACGCATCTCTGCCTAATGCGGCTCGCTCCGTTCCTTAAATAAGAATGAGGTAGCGGCAAAATGCAGACGGACGGAAGGAAGTACAGTGATTAATTCATCAAGTGTGTGGCATTTGGGTCTGGAGGTTGGGATGAACTTGAAAGTCTTTGTCTTTCTGAAATGTTAACACGACCCGAAATGAAGGAGATGTAAGAGGAGCAGGAACGGTTGATGAACAGATGAACAACAAACTGCCATGCATCAAGCCACAAATGACCGAGACAAACCTTGCAGATAAACACTTTCTCTGTCGCTCTAATGCAACCGAAGCTCCTTTCGGTTCGACGGAGCGCGTGCGGTGCGTCAAAGGGAAAAGAAATCAAACCTGTTCCTCATCTAAATAAGACCTGGAGTGATAAATATACAAGAACATGAACCTAATGATCTTGCTTTGTTTGTCGTATGTCTTCCAGGTAAACCCATTTGTCAGCTCGTCTGACTCAACAACAAGCAGCAGAGCTCGGATAGAAAAACAAAAACGTAAACAATTTCATTATCTGGTCCCCGGGCCTCCGTTAATAGAAGAGAAACACACAAACAACATGGAAAAACACTTTTTTTGTTTTTAATGTCACGTTGCTCCTGCTGCCCATCGCCGGGCAGGGAAGGATACAAAGATTGTCCGTGACTGGAATAGAAATGATAAACACTGTGCATTCATTGATGGGCAATTACATCGGCGGTTTGACAGGCAAATGACGCACGGCGCGGCCTTGAATCTTCATTTCCTTCCAGGACTCGCCGATGACCTTAAATAATGACTATGTGTTGTGACATCAAAGCCCGAATATAATAAATGCAGAGTCACGATACAATTTGTCTTATTAGAGGAGGAGAAGGTTTTTTTTTTCGGAAATTCTAACCAGCGTGTGTTTGTTCCATTACAATTAGAGAGGAGGGCAGGGAATCGATTTCCACAATAAAAAACTGAAATAATCATAAAGGCCTGCGTCCTCTCTTGGCGATGTTTGTGGCACATCCGCGTTTCCTCCACCGAGCAGCAGGTTGATACAGCCAAAGGGCAAATACTAAACACAACTTTAATTACCCCTACTTATCTACTGCTAGGCTTTAACCAACGCCAAGGAGTCCCTCACCTGCATCTGCCAACAACATTACTTAAAAACATTATTCTTTATGGAGTTATCTTTACAAATGGCTGTTGGTGGGCAGATCCCAGCGTTACTAATGGAACCTCTCATCACTAGGAGACGGGGCATGTTTTGATTTTCTTGCCAATTTCTTCCAAAGTAACATTGAATGTCTCTATTATCTGACAGAGGGAACACAAATTAAAATATCAAGGCTTTGGCATTGTTGCTGGTTTCTAGCGGGAGGTGTTGTGATTTTATACAGCAGTGATATTTTCCACCAGCACAGTCTGAGATCAAATAAAATGTACAAAGCACACACACACACACACACACACACACACACACACACACACACACACACACACACACACACACACACACACACACACACACACACACACACACACACACACACACACACACACACACACACACACACACACACACACACACACACACACAACTGGGCAGTCAAGAAAAATGAAAAATGAAATCCGGCACAGTGGCAAACACAAACTGACCGTGAAAAAGTTCCAAATACTCTCCATGCTGGCAACAAAACAAATCTTTCCCCCAAAAAACACACAAATCTCCTCATTTTATCACCAAATAAACTCACGATAAACTAACAATCACTTGGCCGGAGAGTGTATTAAAGCCTGCGTCTCCCGAGTGTGCAATCAAAACAGCGGTGAGCCGTTGTAAATAGAAAGGCTGTGCTGAGTGTGAGTGTGAGCGCATGCAGCGGTGAAGAAACGCCTGTCGGCCCCAGCTTTAACAAATGCCTGAAATGTCTGGGATTCCATGGGAACGGCTCCAGTCGTTGAACTGTGAGGGTTCACAGGCTGCAGCTCCACAAGACTGAGTGCCAGAGCAGTTAAGTCAGCTCAAAAGAAGGGACTCGTGGTGGATGGAAGGAGGGTGGGGGGGCTGGGGGGGAGGACTAGCAGAGCACTTTGGATTTAGTGTGGTAGCTCAGTACTCCGTGTACTGAACCATGAAGCCAGCAGATACAGAGCTCGCCACAGCTGCAAACAATGGGCTGGATTTTAATGCCCTTTTTGCAGGACTGCCCCCCCCCCTCGATTACAAACCCTCGTTTATATCAAATATAAACTTGAGCACGAGGTGGGTGTTGTCATTAAACACAGAGGGTGTATGAGGCTCACTGCTGTCATGGCTTTACATAGATTAGATCGATTTGAGCGCATTTGTTGTCGTTTCATGCTCCAGGAAAGAAGCGACAAGTTGCTTAAAGTCATGAAAAAGGATTTAAGTTGGACATTTTCTTTTAGGTCCTTTAATTTTTAGATTATTGGGAAGAATCCCCCCCCCACCCCCCGACACACGCACGCACACACACACACACACACACACACACACCCCCCCAAAAAAGACCTGTAAGGGTAGAAAATGGAAGTGGGCTGTGACAGGAATAGAAACAGAAGGAATGATTCATGTGATGGCAGGAGGATGGGAGCTCGCTCGGCTTTCAAACACAGGTCGTGTTTTAGGAGGTAACGCCATGTGTAATGAATACAGAAGCTCCACTGCGCTGCTGGAACGCCAATCGACGCGTCAGCCAGAGATGAAAGAGCGGCGCCCACCTCGCGTACCTGCCAGGTAACGACAACAAAGGGCACCAAACGTGCGCACTAGGGCTGGGACATCTTCCTCCTCTCTCCCTCCTCCTGTGTCCCCTTCTCCCCCTTCTTCTCTCCACCACAGCCTATGATCCCACCTGTAGCTGCCTACACTGCTGTATGACATCATCCTGTAAAAACTTTGCCAATGACAATGATCGAACCAACAACTAGATGTCATCTCCACAATCTCACATGACGATCTCCAAAATGTCCAATAACTGTACTCTATACCGTCATGTCAAACGCTTTCTCCAATACAAATATACATGTGCACTGTCATTTCTCAAGGTTTTACAACAACGGGGGTCGTTTCCATCCAAAAACAAAGCCTCGTAAGAACTTCCTCCCATTCTCCACTGACATATTTTACTAGTGGCTATGTTTGTCCTCATTCCTGCAGCTCTGACCTCCACGGGTCACCTCGGTCTTGTAAAAAGTGACGCGGTACTCCAGCCGCACCCCCCGTGTCCATTCATAACCAGAGAGAGGAAACAGGGGAACAATCGCAGGAAACAATTGGGGGAAAACTCTCCAAGAACTTCTATGAGCACCATTGTTTTGAGTGGAAGAGGGCCGGGGGCGTCATTGACTGAGGCGTGCGGGTGCCGAGGTCAATGCTAAGGGCGGAACCCTCCTCATCGCTCCCAAACGTCTCCTGTAGTGACCGGTCACCTCGCTTTCCTTCCGCTATGGCCCCGGTGAATGACTGATGTGTTCATGTCCACGATTACACTACAGTGTTACTCTGCCGTTTCCTAGCAGCATGGCTAAACAATAGCCATCCACTTCTGTCTGCGCATACACACATGGAGAAGAGCATGCCCCCTTGGTGATTTAGACCCCGTGTCTCAGCTCGCCATTACAGTTACACACACACACAGATGCGCTGGCCCTGACCAATCTCCAAGTCCACTACTTGCGATTGGTGGAAAGATATACGTGATGTCAGCCAAAAGTAAATTTGGAATCTCCATATCGAGCGAGGTCCTGCCCCGGGTCCTCACCTGACCTTACTCACTTGTGATTAATAGCAACGCTCCAATTGTGAGAACACACATGTGCACAATGACAACCAATCAAACGTTGAGGTTTCGACGAGGCCCCTTCTTCTCCTTATTGCGGCTTATTAAATATGTACAGATTACAAACACAAGCGCTGCTGCTGTGGCGAGGGACGATGACCCCCCCCCTCCCCCGCCCCCGAGTGTCTAATTTCCTGCAGAGGGCAGATAATTATGATCATTTTATTATGTGTGTAAAATAATAGCCAACTGGGAAATCCAATATAATTTTGCTCCTTCTGGGCTTTGGCAGCAGGCCTGCAATGGAAACTGTCGAGCTCTACCGAGAGAACAAACACGTCGCTGATTTGATCTCGGTGCAAAACAAGCACCGTCTGAAACACACTGCACCTTATCAGAAGATGTCGTTGATGAAGTTACATTTTCTGAGCAAACGCAAGAAAACAACCTGGTTATTATCACAAGCAGATATCGCAGATGCAAAACAGGGCTGGACCGATTGTTTTCCCTGGCTCTGTCAGCTATTAAACTTCAAAAACATGCAAGGTTCTTTAAAAAAACGTGTTTGATCAAATGGACATTTTTGCGGCAGATGCGGCAGCTCAGCTCGGCTGTGGAAAAATCGTAAGGGGAAGCCCCTGACCTCATCTTGAGTCCCGGCCAATATGTTCAGCTGCTAGCCCCTCTTTGGGCTAGGCTGACAACCCAACTGCTTAACAAGCTGTGTCACATAAAAGTCCGGACCAAAGAAGAACCAAAGGCACCATTATCTCATTTCAGCATTTAATCACACCAAAATTCAAGAGGAATATTTTATTCACATCGGTTGGTCATTTAAATTGTCCCTTTGAAAGCACATGTGGCTTTGATTGACTTGGTGACAGATTAATGAAAATGTTATGAGACAAACTAAAAACTTTATAAATGAAAATCTTGCTATGATTGTCAAGATTAAGACGCTTCATAGGATGATCATTTGCCAAATAGCATGACCTGTGTGTGTGTGTGCGTGCGTGCGTGTCTGTGTCTGTGTCTGTATGTGTGTGTGCGTGCGTGGCCAAATCTAATCATATTTGGTAATGAGCAACTCCTGCAACCTTGTTTTGCCACTTTGCTAAACGTATGCATCCAATTTAGACGAAAAAAGAAGGAGGAAATCAGCAGTGGCTGATCCAGGAGAAGCTCAAATTACCCCCGTTATAGAAGTAGGGAGAGGAAATGGGTTGTGACTCCAAACTTGGGAGCGAAGCCAAGCTGATGGGTTTGTTTTCTGTTAGTGTGCGTACTGCAGAAAGTGTCTGACCCACAGTGCCCTCTGACACTGAAGCCGCTCAGCTACCGCCTATTCTTCAGGGGAACAACTTCTAAAAATAGAAAATGATCACAAGGCGTGATTCATGTGACATTTATTATGTATCAGAATCATCAGAATGGTCTCGTAGTGGGGAAACTCCTCCCAGTACTGTACCAAAGTGGTACAGGATTTCTAAGTATATCTAAAGCCCCAAACTCCTCGGCGTCACAACAGCAGCCGGGCCAAGAAAGGAGTGAAAAAGAATGGAAACAATTTGGAAAAAAAGTGGTTTACTTAGGAACTAAAGCAGGTCTGTAAAACGGCAAAGAAAGTAGATCTGAATAGGTCACTGACTGCCTTGCAGGCTGTCCTGTGGTTCTCGCTGGGACTTAACGGGTCTTTTCATGCTTTAGTGAAACTAGGCAAAAAACCACAAGCCCCAGACCGCAAGACCACAGGCCCTGCTCGTGCCGACTACAGACCCATGATTGGGGATCAGCGCTTGCCAGTCGGCTTCTTGTTTCGGTAATTCAGCATAAAATGGTACAAGTTACCTCATCTTGGGCTGATCTCTGCTGCGGGGCTTTTAATACGCTTCCTCCATAAGAGTCACTACATCACCAACGTTTAACAATAGGGATTCTTAGGCTGTTCTGCATATCTCTTCAAAGATCAGTGATAGCTATAAGTGCCATTCGTGGAAAAGGTTCTGTATAAAGCCTCTCCTCCTCGAGTGGCATGGACTCAAAAGCATAATGGTTCAGCTCGCTTCTATAGAAACGCTGTGTAGCCACAACAGCAGCCTCAGCGACATCAATGGCAGCTCGAGAACGCAGACATGTGTGGAGAAACTGGTTCAAAAGAGCAGTTAAAAGATGTGCACCGAGTGTTGCGTAATGGTGTGAGCCAAGTTGTTCAGACAGCACCCATGCGCAAGATTCTTGCGAGCACTCGAACTTGAACTCTTTGGCAGTGTGAAATGAGTGGGCTTGTCTTACGGCGCAGCCCATTTCCCTGGAGTTTTGCTCGGGGGGCAGTGAGAAATGCGGCATCAAATCTATCAGCGTCTTTTTTGGGAGGCTCCGCCGCAACATGAGCGATGAGAAGGCGACACGCGAAGTGGCAGGTCGATGCATTGAAGTGTACAGTTAGGGCAGAGTTGACAGGGCAGAGATCTTGGCCTACATAGCTAAAACCTAAGCCTAAGACATTTCAACTCAGTGACACGTTAATTTTAGGCAAAACAACTTTAAAGACACGAGTCATAACTCATAGAGAGTGAGGAGATCATGTTCGTTTGACAAGGTTACCCTCATTTGCATGTTTTTGGTCCAACCAGGGCGTCTGTAAACACGAGACTGGTTAGACTTGTAACAAAGGAGGTGGAGGGTTGTTGATGGGAGTAAGCTGACAGGAGCCGCACAAAGAGTGGCAATCAGCAATATTCTTAAAATGGAATGGTAGGAAATTACATCAGCGTAATCTAATCAGAAGTGTTTCTTGGGTCCCCATTCAGCAGCTGCCAGGCCACAGGAAAAAACTAACATGAACATCACCTCCTTATGTAACAGGGAAAAATCTTTATCTAATGTTTTGACTTGCAAGGCTTCATCTGAGTAGAACAGATGCCCAAAACAGCAGGGAGTACAATCTCCCCTCAAGCTACAATCAAACAACAAAACTTGGAGGTACTTTTAATTTGTTTTGTTGAGAGAGATGATATAACAAGCGGACTTACTTCTTTGACAGTACTTCTGAGTCCAGCAGCGTTCACTGAAGTGCCCGTTGATCATCGTCGTCTGGCAGGTGGTCTTGCCCAAAGCCGCCCCCGGGCACACGTCGCCACACTCGCGGTCGTGCTTGTTGGCCGTGATGTAGTTGTCCTCAACTGTGTCTAGGATCTTGGACCAGTCCAGGGTGGCAAGGTAGCAGAGATCTGGGTTCTTCTCGATTCGGACCGCTCCTCGGGTGATGTTCATCAGGCTGTGGAGGCCCATCTCTCGCAGCTGGAGCATCTCAAACACAACGAGGGCATAGTTGAAGAACAGGTTGTTGCCTCTGATGACGGTCAGGTTGGGGAAGAGGTCGCTGAGGGTCTCCAAGCCGTAAACCCTGAAGAGCAACAGATAGTCGGTGACCACCCTCAGCTTGGGGTAACTGAGGCCTCTGAAGTCTTCAGGCTTGGTCTTGAACATGAGTAAGATCTTGAGGTGGCCTTCAATCACAGTGCAGTTCTCTAGAGACTGCAGGTTGGTCACATTGTTCCGGATGTCCTTGCTTGGACAGACTGAAAAGAGAGTAGAGGGCAGCAGGATTAGAACAGGAAATGTTGTGATGCTTTAGCTATGAACACACTTTTCTGAACCCGTAATTCCAATGAATTCCAATAATTTCTCAGAGATGTCAGAAATGTTCAGTTATCCATTGATAACAACGGCTGAACATGAACTTGCCATGCGATACTTCTGTTCTGTAAACTTCTACTGGAGTTGAAGAGGTTCGACATGGTCTTAAAGAGGAGAAAACCGGCCTCTTGGTAATTAGAGGGAATATTTGACTGAAAAATATGTGGCTATGTCTATGGCTTTGATGAAAACCAGATCCTTGCACTGACATTTTGTTTAGCAACCACATATCTGGCTGTGTGCCACCGTCAAATATGGAGTGCTGTCATCAGAGTTGAGCTGCACTCATCCTTAGTTACGCTTATTTGATTTGTGTAGCTGCTGCCATAACTTAAGACCGTCAAAAACATTAGCTAATGTCTTAAAAATATGCTTCTCTGCGGGGAATTGAATCAGTAATGGTCGTGAATTGCTCCAGTAATAGATTTGTGGTTTCGTCAGCCGTGACCCAGACACACGATCCTATTTCACAGGTCCAGTATTTTGTGTCTCATTAAAATACTAAATCATACTGTATCACAATAAAGCGGCACAATAGACGGATGACAACTCCACCACAATTATAGATAATGGCCGTAGTGAAACCAAAGCCTGCTGCGAAATAAATCACACATATTAACAAGTTCATTATTACGTTGTTAGGTTACAGCGCGAGGGAAGAAGAGGCTGACAGTAATGACGTTACCCTCTCCCAAGCAGAGACTTTGTGTGACATAACACAAGTAACGACGGCCATAAAAATGTTTTCCTTTACAGGTGCAACATGGGACATTCCAGGCCAGTTTAACAGTTCACAAGTCATGTGTGCAGCTGGAAGTATGCTGCCTGGTGAGAGGTATTTGTTTACCAACCAACCCACCGCTGAGCTGTGTACATCAGGGCCAACTGGTCAACCATGTGGGGAAGAGGTATAACAACTAGGCGTGCACCTCTTTATGGCATCGGCTCATTTCTTCTGTTGCATAACAGTACAAGACAAGCGAGCACACACAGAGTGTATAATCACAGGGTGTCCAAACAACAAGTGTTTCACTACATGGCCTTCACCACAACCATCAAACTGCAGCAATAATCTAGGGTTCGGCCGACAACTTTGAGGATTGTTTGAAACGCAGGCTAAATTTCCTAACATGGACGGCGACTTCAGGCTTTTAAAAAGGAAGCGGGCTCGTTAAATTGCACATTTCTCTTTTTAGACTTCATCTGGATCTGCGGCTCTGCTATCTTTATGGTCTCAGGAGAGTTGCCAAATAGTGAGCGGGAAGGGCCACAAACCTATAACTTCAACACATCAGCCTTTAAAATTAAACATTTGCCATTAAAACGGATGGGGAGAGGTAATGAAGTCTGCAGTAAGTCGACCCTATCCTGCATTACATCCCATTACCCAGTCTCACCCAAGGCAAAACATTTACCACTACACTTCTGGCTTGCTTTCTCCCTTACACATACACTTTAACAAGACCGCAGGAGTAAACTCGGGAGGCTGGGGTCCTGCAGGCACAGCAAAGCCAGCCCGCAAAAGTACTGAGTGACCCTGGGCAGAAGGCAAAACATCACAGGGCGGCAAGTCCGGGCTCCTATCAGTGTACACTTTCAGCCAGGCCAGTATTTTTAGCACCACATTCCCAATAGAGAATCTAATACACTCTGTCCATACCGATAATGGCTCACATTGGAAACTGGAACATGGCAGCCCTTGTGTGTAAGTGAGGAATTCTAAAGCAGCGGGAGAGAAAGGAACTGGCCGGGCCGACTACTCCATGTGTGAAACATTAGGTTAGCGGCAAAGCTCCGGCCCCCGAGTAGAAACTTGATGCATGGCAAAAGCTATTTGTTTTAGAGTGGGAGCATAAGCACTCTTGCAAAACAAACCAGGTGCCTCCTAGAATTTAAATGCTACTTGCTGTTTGGTCGAAAAAAAAAGAAAAAAAATTGGGAAACACATCACACAGGTTACTATGGCGACTGGGCTGGCTCCACTTCTCCATTAGCTTTCAGTACATCACCTGCTTTGAGCGAGGCTGAGAGTGAAAACACAGCCGAAGTGCCTCGATTCATCAATTACCATTCTAAAAGGCGAGAGCAGATTCTGATGAACAGCATCTAAACCCCAGAGCCCCTGGCCGCCTGACAGAGACGCACTCTTAAGGCCAATTACAGAGAGATGGAATGACTCAAAAAACACAACATACGGAGACAAACAACGCAGGACTGTTCGCTGACCTTTTCACTACATTTACCCATAGGATACTTGTTACATACGTGTCATAAATACATGCAGCACTCAATGCAAGCCTCTGGCATTCACACAGCTTCATGAGAAACCCACCAGCTGAAAACAGCTCGTCCTAAATGTATCTCAGCGGGTAATGAGACAGAGTGTGCCTGGGCTGACTGAAGGTAAGAACATTGTTGTTTGTGAGGGTTTGTTCAAGGGAGTTGTTCAAGAGAAACAAAATTTAACACGGTCTGTGATTTTAAAGAGTCCTTGTAATGGAAAGTGGCATTTATGATTTAGTATTTTATATCAAAACGAACAATCTCATCAGCTGCAGGGATACTGTGAGTGTATTGCCAATTACTCACAGTCATTCTTTAGACGGAACTCTTTTGGATTCTGTGAAGGTGACGTTATTTGGGCAAGGTTCCATCTCATTTTTGTTTAGGAAATATTGCAACGAGCAGCACACGTTCCCTTTTTGAAGAGAGAGGGGTTGTTGGTGGGAATTCACCCTCTTCTCTGCGTCTGAGCACACACTTCCACTTCTATGCCCCTGAAGCTATTCGTGGCGCATGAAGAAAGAAAACAGAGGGGCTGGAGACAGATGATGCTACCTACGCTGGGCCTTGATCCACGATGACGCAGCATTTAACAGCAGTTCTTGGTTCCCATAGGAATGCCACATCACATACTGTACATAGTTACATGTCATGCTAATAGACGTCATTAGAACAGGGAAAAGCAAACACAACAACACTGTCTCCACAACACTTGCTGAGCGCGTGTGTGTTCAGCGGCATAGGTGTACAAACCCACAATCCTTTGCCTTAAGCTGCAAGCGTGGACACTTCACTGATGTTGCAGTGCAGGTGGACGAAGGGGCCTTATAGGTTTGGCTGACGGTGTACTGACTCGGGGCCCCAGAGAACTGAGGCCTCAATAAGCACGCAGGAACACAAACCCAGTGATTGCGACACTTCCCCTTTCAAGGTTTCACTGCTCTGTTGTTTTCCAATCTCGTCTACACCCAACTGCAGATCCACAAAATGCATAGGTCACCCAGATACACGCGCAACGTTTCCAAACTGACGTGTGATGTAATCCCCCTTGAAGAACGGTTGTAAAGCGTAATCAATTATTCATCCGGCAGTTTTAAGATATACTCCAAGCACAGAAAACAACACAGGCCTTTATTTCCTCATTTGATTTGGTTACTTAGCGGCGTAATACAAAAACACTGAGAATAACAACAAAGGGAAACAGGCAGATATTTAGACAATCCTTGTTTCACCTCAAGGCTGTGTTCTGTTCTGTACAACACCTTTTAACTTTGAACAGCTCTGGAGAGCACTTAGATTTAATTAAGATAAGACGTTTGTCAACAGTCAAACTGCACCACATTACATAGAAGCTAGCAGGAGCATTTCCTACAACAAGCGATACAACTGTTCAATACCATCGTGCATTGCCTACAAACATCTTCTCAGCCAGAGCAGGTGGAGGGGTCTTATCAAATGTGCCATCAAAGGTGCCAGCTGTTTCTGCAGAAGCCATATCCCACGCACAGCACCACCAACAACAGTTAGATAAAACAATAAAGGGAATAAAATACAGATTACTCTCGCTGTGACTAAATAAACTTGAGTAATTCAAGCTCAAACTGTAAACAGAGTGAAATGGAGTCAAAGAGAGGCCCTGCAAAACCACAACTTCCTTTGCGACGGTGCATTGTGTCCAGAGGAGAGATGGCTTTACACACAAAGATCGTTAAGGGATTCACTTACGCACCAGCTGCTCCAGCCTGCAAATTATTCTTTCTAAGTGCTGGTCAGGAAGATAATTTTACATTTAAGACATCTATTACTTTGGCAGCTGTGATAAAGTTTAAACACTTGCAAAATGGCAGACGCCACACGGAAACAGCTCGGGCTGCGTCGGGTTTGATATCGTCTGGTTGAAATCTTTGTTTTGTCGAGTCTTGAAGGCCGGTGTTGGATTTGAGGTAATTATTACCTCCAAAGTGCAATAGCACAATAACAGACACACTTCCTTTTAACAGGGGCAGGGTGTCAAGGGTAAAGATCTGAGAAAACAAGGCTGTGCAGGCACGACAGGTTACTGCATTTTGGAGCTGAATGTGATTTTAACCTGTCAGTCAGGATTACAAGCAATTGTTGGAGGATGACAATTAGAAAAATCATTCTTTGGTACAAGTCAAACAAACAGTGGGTGCGGGAGTGGCTGAGGTAGTTTAGTGTGTATTGTTTGTGTGTTTGCAGAGGCGAAAGAGCGACAGTTTCATGATCCGTAATAAATCTCCTGGTCAGGAGACGTAAATCAAAGACGCCAGGTGCTTAGATTGCTGCGTTCCACCTATCAGGCGTCTTTTGGCGTCAAACTCTGCCAGAGGCTGCCAAAGCCGCTCTCACTGACACTGTACACAATGGGACGTCAACTACTGTGACTAGGTAATAGAAATTAATGACGGACAGCGGTGCCTGACACCGTCAACACCTGAGACCTGAGCTGAACCCAGCAAGCTGTGGCACAACAGCCACCGCAGAAGAATGAGCGTTATAGAAAACCTAAAGACAGATTTAGAATTCCACGTGTTCTGTGGTATTTTGACAGCAACTGTACACAAAAAATAATGTTGCAAGATCACCGCTGCTAAATGTAAGCTGTCATTATTAAGTGAAATTCTCCATGTTGTGCTGGACTGTTACCAACAAGTAGCGCAGAAGCCTCCCTGACTTCGACACTGTTCCAGCTTATGAAATCAGCCAGTATGAGGCCCAAGTTTCACTCTTCCCCTCTGTGGTTCACTCTCAAGCCTGAGAGGAGCCGCAGGGGGAGGGGAGCTGCAATGCAATTACACAACTTGTTTTTGATTTATGTGTTAAAATTCTCGCTAGAACTAGTTTGATGACATCACCCCATTCGGCACCTCGAAATCTGATGGAAGGTGGTAGAACCCCTTATTTTCTGTCCTTTGCAGCTTCAATGAAACCTGTGGCAGCATACTGTCACGACCATTAGAATTGAATTAATAATCAAATAATTTTATTTTGGTGCCACAGACATGGTGAATCTACTAAACAGACCCATCCTATACTTGACAGAAGCTTCTTTAGTCTGGAGAAACAAACAAGACACCATGTCAAAATTATAAAAAGACAAATCAAGACTTATCAACCGAACAAAGGCCGGCCTATCCTATCAAACAAAGAGGATTACGCACCAAACGCATGTTTTCAGACCCACATTTGGGCTGACAGAGAGTCCACACTGTTTCTACAATCTAACATGGTGCTGGATATTTGAATGCTTGACACAACATCAATCTAATATATCATTTAGTATGTGCATAGTAACACAATTCATTTCTCCTTTATGATGGGACTGTAAAAATCGCATAATACAGTGAAAAATACGTTTTCAGAATTTCCAAAGTCTTGAAGTTTAGACGGTTGAGAAACTACTTCAGAAGCTATTCAGAGGCAAGTGTTACTAAAGTGAGCTGATGGGGAAAACAGTCGTGTTCCACTAATTAGATTTTGTTATTGTACATAAACTTGCAAGTAGTTCCACTGGTTTGATTTGCATTTTCTTCCAAGTGCATTTGTCTAATCCAACTGATTCCAGGACGTATATGTTCAGTCAGTCAAAGAGGCGTTTGGGAATTGTGAAAATGTCCGCGGGCGACTGTAGATGTGTTCATTCATTGTTATCACCTCGGCTTCTTGGCCAGAGGATCTAAGGTGATTGCTGTGAAGAGGGCTTATTGTTACATTCCTGCATTAGCACAGTAGTAAGCCAAGGCTTTACATCTGCAATAACAGCCCATTAATTCTCTAAATTCTCAGACTACTTATTTTGGACAAAACATTTGTTTACAGTTCCTGTGTAGACTCAAATAGCCGATAAGTGTTAACCTTTGTCCCTTGAATGGAGTAACTGTCTACCACATCACCATGGCTGCCTACGTGCCACGAACCAATCACCATGGCCAGATAAATAATACTGCAACAGGAACTAACAATGTCGTAGTTTGTTATTACTATTACACTGGTGAAGTTGTAACGTTATCATTCAATTTGATCGTATTGTTTATCAATTTGTCTATTTAATGTTTCAATCCTATCTAAATAAAAACATTTGAGTTCCAATAAGGATATAGTGTCGATTTAAAATGAACGATAACAGCAGAAACATGATGTTTCAGGGGTCCATGACTCAATTAAGGGGCTCCAGTGGATCCCTAATATTTAATTAATAAATAAATCACCTTCTATTGAGCTTGAACTGATCTGCATAATTAAAAGTAAATGGTTAATGTTTAATTTCGTTGATTTCCCCATTTCCAACTTGCACCTCAGGGTCTCATGATGCCTGATAGTGACACATAAGCATAACACATACTTTAATTGATAAGAAAAGAGGAAGCAGCAACAAGTATTTCACTTAAATAAATCAGAATCATCTCCAAGTGTCTAATATAAGATGTAATAATAATAAAGGTTACTCACTCTCTCCGTCGGCTCGCTGACAGCTCATCACAAAGCAGACAGTGGTCACAACAAAACCCAAATACAAAGTCCGGAGCCACATCACTGACCCGGGGTGAGTCTCGATCCAGTACTGAATAATCCTTGGCGAGGAGGGTGCACGCTATACAAGAAATGCTTTCAGGAAACTGGTTTTGTTTTGCGGCATGAGCCAACAGGTAAACAAAAATAAACACAACGCATCCCGGAAGATGGGCGGAGGAACGAGTCCAACGTGTTCACTCAAACACGAGCTAACGCTGCTAACTGCCTCATGGAAAAGCACCGATAACAAAGCCACAACGTTGGGAATAAGTGCTTTATCCGGCGTATTTTAAAAGTATTGGTCAGGTGAATTTGGAAGAATTAATTTGCCGCGGTTGCGTAAAAGAAACCGAAGCAAGACTTGTTGACCGAGCAGGGAGGGGGGGTTGACATTAGCAAGGCGACAGTTAGCTGGTAGCTAGCTGGCTCGGCTCCGTCAGTCCAGTCCAGGCCACAGGGGAAGTTTGAGCTCCGAGCCTGCAAACCTTCCGTCACTAATCTCAAATGTTTGCAATAGTTTCCTTTTAAAAGCCTTTTGCACACGTGACAATATCGCCACACGCCACTGTTAATTCATTGGAATTCTTGACTCCCGAGTGGAAGGTTGTGACATGCGTGGCGCAGCGTGTCTTCACTAAAACAAAAAAGCCAAGTCCGAAAAACGACAACAACAACTACGACAACGATCTTATTTATCTTGTGAATTAATGTGCGCGGCTCCCAAAAGTTGCAGCTCCCCGAGTCAGTGCAGAGATTTCACAGCCCCACTCTTCCACAGTCTGTGACACGCTCCTCCGTCGTGGCTCTGCGAACGGCTCCTCCGCTTAACGTGGAAATTACAAAAACAAAGCGTGATCCAGCCCGTGTTCATGTTCCGCACAAGTGTCAGACGTAACAACCGAGCATCCGACTGACAGAAAGGCGAGTAAAATACACGCAGTAAGTGAGTTTTCGTCTCCTTCCACAGCAGAGGTAGTTTAGTCGAGTCCAGGTCCTGTAGGATCCCCTTCTTCTTCTTCTCCCTGCCTGCTGCTGCCTCCAGTAAACAAACCCTGCCACAGAGCCAGATGGGCTGCAGGGCAAACACGGACTGGAGTTTATTGGATTACAAAACACACTCAAACGCCTTCTAAACTAATCCGATTACTTCTTTAATTCTACCCCAGACCCGTAACGGACTGCAGCAGAAATAACATTTTAGTAAGAAGATAAGATACTGCTAAGTCTTTGCTACTACTACTACTTATGATTATACTAATACTAATAACAAGTACTAATTATTGTAGTATTTGTACAACCACAATAATTATACCAATAAATTATAATAATAGAAAATTACTTTCTTCTTATTTAATACATGAAAAGTCATTAATCAGAATAATTTAATCACATGTTTGAAAAATTAATATTCACATTTAAATGATAAAAAAGTTATTAAATGCTCATTAAAATGGTTCAAACAGAACTATATGTATATTTATATTTGTTTGTACCATATATTTATTTAATATTTGTTATTCTACTCAAATCAGATGAACTTGTGAATATTGAATCTCATTATTCTCCATCAGAGAGCTGAAACTATTAATCTGTGAATTGATTCGTTGTCATCACATATTGATTAATTGCTTTAGTATATTGACTATCTTTCAACATAACATATATTTACCAGTTCCAGCCATAAATATGACCAACAGCTGCATATCATTTAAGATTGGATACTGTTTTTTCAATTTAAGCAATTTGAAGATGCACCCTTGACTATGGGACTTTTTGACATTTTGTAGTTGATAAAAAAGTAATGATTTACTTCAGTAATTTAAAATGCATCGGTTCAGCGATCGTAATTACTCTGGAAATGATTTTGGTTTGGACACAGCACATCTGTGACACAAATTTCCATTTCCAGCACAGGTTCACCTTCAGTAATTGTTGTTTCTCCTTAAACGAAACACATTGTTTGGAGGTGATTATCATGATAACTCCATTATTATCAGAACACAAGACTTGTTTTGTGAAAACACCCCCAGTGAGGTGTTACTTTCACACGCAGAACTCTGAATAACTTTTTCTGTAAGTCGTTGTTAGATGCACAAGTGTGGAAAACAGGCCGAGAACACAGGACAAAGACTAACTAGCAGTGCAAACACCGTGCATGACAACACGGACAAAGGACAAACATATCGTATGGGAAATGAACAAACAGGATATGTTTAAGACAAATATGTGTTCTTACATAAATATTCAGGTAAGAGCAACACATATATTCAGCGCCTTAGCATAAATAGGCCAGTAGAAGAAAATGTGGTAGTGTGATTGTGGTGGGAGTGAGGAATTTGAGATTAGAAGCTTTTATTGATCTGAAAAAGCAGTTTGAGGGGAGCTGTGGTTGTGTGAGCGGCTGGGGTCTGCAGCCATCTTGCCACCTCTCTTCCTCTCTCAGTAGTGTACAGGACTTTGAAGTCAGTCAGCATTTTATGAGATAGATGAATCATTCTGACACTCGGTGAAAGGTCAAGGGGTCACCAAAATCAATACATGTCTTTTTTGCTGGCAGCATGAACACACACTACAAATATTGTGTTTGTGACTTAGGATGTAGGGTTATTTGAGAATTTACATTTGGGCCTGATAGTTGCACTGTAGGTGAAGACAAATGAAGATGAAGATGAAGACCACCAGCAAACGCATGGGCGAGGTCATTTAAAAAAGACAGCAGTGTAGGCAACCACAGATGGCATCATAGGCTGTGGTGGAGAAATAGAGAGAAGGAAAAAACGGTTGAATTCAATCTTTTTACTGGATTTTTTGAGTCCGTCACTTTAGCGACTTCTGTCACTGTTTTCAATTCATATTCTCTTAAATGGATAATGATGATGACAAGGGAGACCTGCAGAGTCGTGGCAACTACAGGGGAATAAAGTTGATGTGCCATACAATGAAGCTGTGGGTAATAGAAACTAGGCTACGGACAGAGGTGAACATTTGTGAACAGCAATATGGCTTCATGACAAGAAAGAGTACCACAGATGCAGTATTCGCTTCGAGGATGTAGATGGAAACTGACGCACCGAGGAAGGGACAGGAGGCAGAGTTAGAGGTAGCAGAAATTAAAATGTTGAGGTTCTCTTTTGGAGTGACAAGGATGGATAGGATCAGGAATGAATACACAAGGAGACAGCACATGTTAGATGTTTTGGAGATAAAGTCAGAGAGGCAAGACTGAGATGGTTTGGACATGTACAGAGGAGGGATAGTGAATTTATTGGGAAAAGGATGCTAACGTGGGAACTGCTAGGCAGGAGGCCTAGAGGAAGGCCAAAGAGGAGATGTATGGATGTAGTGAAGGAGGATATGAGGTTAGTTGATGTAAGAGAAGAGGATACAAGAGGATAGGGGTGGATGAAGACGGTTGACTTGCTGTGCCCCTGAAGGGAGCAGCCGAAAGGAAAAGAAGAAGATGACATCTAGCAAATTTACAGTAAAGATTTAATCTAACAAATAACCAGTTAAAGGTCACGAGTGAGAGGTGGAGTCCTTATCGGACCCTGTAACTTATTTTGGTCACATTCATGGATCTTGTGGGAAAATGTTTCAGATTATTTTAGGGCCTTCAGAAGGAAGTGGCTGCCATCCTCTGAACTTTAGAGTCTAAAGGTTCCATGCCACAGAGGAAGAGAGAGGACAAATACCAACATCCTCTCTGCTGCAGGAAACAACACACTTTATGGTCTTAATCATTGGAAAATACAATAAAAACACAAAGATCAAGGTCTTTTTAATGCACTGATGTGTTTGTTTTTACTTTACAGTTGAATTTTAACAAATGGAACATTTTTATTGTTATTTGTATGGATATGCTGTATATATATATGTACCTTATTATATTTTGAAAAGGATATTAGATGGATTTTTTCAAATATTCAATTCATTATCATTTTATTTACAAGTAGTAATAGTAGTAGTATTGTTGTTGTTGTTACTATCAGTATTATATTCAGTGTGTAGGTGTGTTTACTATATATCATTATTTGTTAATTAATGAATGATTATATATAATTAGATGTTATGTATATTATATAATCGTAAATCTTATAATAAATTCTGTGTGCTTTTCCTTCACGTCTTATGTTCACAAGGTGTTTCTAAAACAAAACACACCTGGATGACAGAAGGCAGTTGGGGAAAAATGGGACAAAGGTCCTAGTAAACCTTCTGGATATCCAGGAAAGTTAAAAATATTTGTCATCCTGCCAATCCAATGCGCTAGAAATGACAGAATCCCCTCAGACATTGTTTTCCTTAAAAGAGAATAAGATACTCAGTTATTTTAGGAAGATGAGGGAAAAGACGAGGAAGGAAAATGTTTGTGCGATCCAGCCATTGTTTTAAAAACAGAACTGGATTCCCCTTTTGACCCTGCAGCGTTCTCACACTCCAGGCCGGCTTATGGAAGAGATCACGCATTTCTCACTGTGCTCACATTTGGGCTGAAAACCTCTTAGATTGTTCTTCCTGGCGTGTTTGTGTGCGCTGCTACCGCAGTAAACAATGACATCTCCATCACCACTGCTAATTCACTACCTGTTTACAACCAGCATCAAAGGCAACACTGTGTTCGGGTAGAAGATGAACACATCCTGTTGTTAGTTCAACTAAAATAGACTCGATTCCTGTGGCAGCTGTGTGTGTGTGTGTGTGTGTGTGTGTTTGTGTGTGTGTGTGAGTAGCTTATCTGTACATGCACCAGCACAGATTCTTTCCTTTTAATTCCCGGACTGTTAATGCAACATTTAACACAAAACATACCATCGATTGATTGTTAAATATTTTGGAATATTTCTGTAAAACCGCAAGATAACATGAACGAAACCCCAATCATAACCTGGTGCCTAAAGAGGCACGGGGGTTGAAACAGTAATGTAATTGAAGGCCACTCATTAGAGCACATACCCGTGAATGAGTTCTAATAATACACCACTATAATTCATATAAAGAGGGCAGAGGGTGAAAACATAACCTGCTTGGTGGGTTTGAGAGTTCGTTGCAACAGGCATCCCTGGTAGGAAGAGTAAAGATTACGTAATCCAGAGATCATATTTAAGTCTCTGTAACTATCAAAGACATCAAAATTGTGGTCACTGCATGATTCTCGGCCTAGTTTCTACTCTAATGTGCCGACTGTCTAAGCCTATATTTTAGTCCAGAACAAATCCAAAACAAGTCTATCATAGGATCAACATCTGCATCAAAGATCTGCATCAAAATCTAATGGGCTCTGAGCTGTGCACCGTCCATCCACGGGGGTTTTCTAGCAGAAACGGTTTGTAACATTGCGAGTAATCCTGCTGACATGAATCAAAACAAACCTGCCAACTGACAAGTGCAGGTGACAGCATAAACTCATTAGCAGAGGTAATAATAGAGGAGCGGCTCGCTTAATATCAGCACTTGGCACTCAGAGTTACACATCATAAGTGCCTTGTGGAGGGTGGAGTGTGTATGTGTGTATGTGTGTGTGTGTTGGGTGGGGGGGTGAATAACAGCATCTTTCAACAGGTGTCAATTATAGGACGCCAAGAGAGCGACAAAAGTTTCCAGCCCCCTGAGCCAGGGGCTACAAACCACCAGGCTGTAGGAACTTCCACACCAGTGAGTTAGACTTTACAAAGTTAAAAAACATTATGTTGTAATATTATAATGCCTCTTTCCCCCCCGAGCTGGTGTGATCAGAACAGAGTGTGTCCCTCGCTGTGCGTAAATTGTCCTCCAGCCTCCCCGAGCCAGTGGCACAGGATTAGTGCCATTACGCCTCAGCAGTATTGACGTGTTATTGTGACTAGAATGGACAAAAAAACAAATGACTCATAATCAGCTGATGGGAATGTTGACAGTGTGGTGTGTTGCCGTGGTGTTGAAGAGCCTGGGTTTGTTTGTTTTTTCAAAATCTGACTGCTTATCCCGTCAGGCCTGATCTTCTTCCCCGGGCTTCAGTAGAGGTCAGGTCGGACCCTTCCACACACGCGGGTGTTAGGGGGGGATTCGTCAATGAACTCCCTGCTTGATTGAGCCAAACAAAGCAGCGGTCAGTACGTTTCAATTCAGGCTATGTTCTGTTGTTTGTCTGTAATGCGATTAAGGTAAACATGTGGAGTAAGACAGGATGTAGCGTGTGCTTAAAGCGTGAAACCTGCATTGTTTACGCCAACTTGCAGCCTTTTTATTGATTTACTGGGCACATTACTGCCACCAACTGGAGATATGGAGTATCAGCCTGCTCTACAGAGCCCCAAGTGGTCAGAAATGTTTTAAAACACATATTTAGGGTACAACTGTCAAGTACATGCAATATTTCTATGTTTAAATTAATTATGATACTGCGATTAAGCTACATCGATTTTTCTCAAACATCACGTCAACCTAAATTCAAATTCAGCGTCCCATAGACTGCTAATAAATAATTTTTTCCCTAAATGACACTCGGGATAAATAACGGGAGTATCAAGTGCGCGTAAACTTAAGTGAGGTAAAACATCTGTGGCCGTTAAAATGTCCTCGTCGACCGAGTTCAAAGAAGGTCTCACGTCATATTTCAGTTGCAGCTGCTGTAAAACATTCTGTTCTCATGCCATGTTGTTTGACAGACCTGGAAGACACAGAATGCATGCATGCGTAACTTCATCCTTTCCTTTTTCAGTAATGAGATAAATGATCACCTCACTGCACGGAGGGATTACACACGCCCCCCCAGCTAAACTTCCTTGCATTCTTTAGTTTTTTCTTCTGTGCGCAGCGTTAATAACAACCCACGCACCCACTATGTAACCTTTACCTTATTCCCATTTGTGATACGTAGGCAGCACCCGGTTTGAACGTGACAGCTAAAACAACAGGGTCAGGGTTCAGCGGTGATAAGGCTGCCGGCAAAGGCCTGACTCACACCGCCGCTACCATTAAACGCACAAATACACACAGAAACTAAGATGAGGTGAGAGATTATCTGAGAAGTAAACTGCCAGAGTTACACAAATCAACTGTCTGAGGTTCGAGTTTGAAGGAAAGGTCTTGAGCGGGCGGGGGAGGAGATACGTTGGAGGGAACACACTGTCAGCACGGCGGGTTAATGGTCAACCGCGTGCGCCTGGAGGTCTTGTGAGGAAACGCGGAGCGGTGCCGCTTATAGAACATGGGAACGAACGCACGGTGGCAGAGGTTAGTGTCAAGCTCAAGTTCACACAGACATGTTTGACGGAGGGAACAATGAGGTTCACACATGATTCATCCCGGGGCTCTTCCGAGACGCCAGCCGCACTGTGCGCTGCCGCCGCCGGAAAACGATGGATGAGGGGCCAAGTGTCACATCCCCCTCTTCCCCTTCCCAAGGGCGTCGGAATGGGTGTGAGGTGTGTCGCTCTCAAGAAAGATTTCTTCCTGCTGCCAATGCCAGTGCGTGCAAACACAATGCGTTACGTTTGGAGGCAGGGGCTGATGGATTACGCACTCTCATATTTATACTCGAGGGGGCTGTGTACTACCTGTCCCCTGATGGTCACATGGCCTTTTCATCCCCAACACGAGCACACACACACGCTCACAAAGGACCAGGAAACACTGGGGGCTCTTGTCCTCACGCTTGGAAGTGATCTGTGCAGCTACCTATTCTAAATCACTCAGTTCTGTTGCTCTTGTTAAAAAAAAAACACCCAATGCTCGGCCTGCCAGAGGGCTGTTAATCCTGATGTGTGTGTGTCTGTGTGTGTGTGACAAGGCTGGAACCTGCCATTTGTAGCTGTGTTGTGCAGCTATGTATGGACGTGCAAAAATATAATATTGTTTATTGTTCCTGCCGCGATAACGAGATTATTACTTTGTTATCTGTTTTCTGGAGAAATTGAAAGTTGCGTTGTTGTGATCACTTTGTGGTTATGCCTTTATGAGCGTGTGCGGAGGTGGAGGCCAGGGGACAAATATCTCTTTACTCCTCGCGCTGCGTTTGAATGACATGGGAAAATAGTAAACAACGACTTTACGACTCAGAAATTGAACGGCCGCCAAAGTCCAATTTACAGTTGTGATGTAGAGTAGAACACAACCCTTTGACCTTTAGGGCCTGGAGAAAAGAATGTCTGTGCCAGTAAGTGATAAAGAAAGTCCCTGAACAAAACAGGATAGTTATAGTCAACTATAGCGTGTGTCTGTAAGTCTTATACTGTATAAATGGAGGCAATCGCAGTATAATACAATATTAAAGAGGACTTTGCCTATAGCACACTATCCGCTCTATAGGGAGCCGTTACATCGTGAAGCGTGTCGCAGCTGATTATTGGACGTTTCATAAGAGGTTCCATTATGCTGATGAATCATAACCAAACCCGTACGGCAGCATGCAGGGCTATTAGAGGCCCGCAGGAGAAACAATGAGCAGGGATTATGGTTAAGAGTCTTATTATTATCTCCTCTGGCCCAGGTTAACGCCTGCTGTTCCACTCTCACCTACATCCTCGTATTCCTGCAGGCAGACAGACAAAACACAACACACACTGACAGAGGAGGCCGAGTCCTCAGGCACGCCAGCGTTAATCTCTACATTTACAGTACAGGCAAGTGTCTCATTACAGACGAAGTGGATGAGGAGGTCTGGCTGTCTCAGTGGGATCCTCTCTCTAATCCAACAGTGACAGTGATGTGAAGATTACATAGAGCGAGCGCCACCAGGAACATGTCGGCAAATGGGAGACATTGTGATGACTGGTAAAGTAATGTGTCGAGATTTTTGCCATAACATAAAGCCTGGAAGGAAAGAGCTCTATTTTACACTCTTCTATACATATATGTGGTCAAATGAGCTCATTATGTTAGAGAGAATCGCTTATTCATTATTGTTTCCAGGAGATCCTCAGTAATGAATCTGGAATAAATGCACTGAAGATTGTTTCTCCATTATATAAAGCTAAACTGAGACTAAACAACAATCAAACAAACCAACAGGACTCAATGTGACCCTGAGCTTTACTGTTCACCCTGAAACAAAGCTACTTGGATGAGCGGAGCAACATCTTCCAAGACTAAACACCAAGTCCAGCTGCCTTAAACCAGTCCTGCTGTTTATCTAATGAACCTTCTCAGGACACATTCCTCTCTTCCCCGCAGGTATGCTGACGTTTGTGCACGAAATTGTACTAATATTCTGAATCTGATACTTTAATCCTTTAAGGAATCCTAATATTTGTGGTCGGCACTGCAGCGTAGGTCTGACATGTCCTGAAATCCCCGTTAAGGACTTAACAAGACGTTACAACTGGAGCCATGTGGTGTTAATAAAACACTCGCAGCGAAGAAGGAAAGTGATCTCGGAGCTTTGAGTACATACTGTACCATAGGAAAGTCAAAGAAAGCGCCGGAGAGGAGGATTACTACACAAACAATCATCCAGGGCATTTAGAAGAAGAGAGTCTGATGTTACAAATATAATAAATCTCAGTGGAACACCGGCTGTTCCTGCTGTGACTTAAAGGATTATGAAGACATTCAAATGAGCGACTCCCACTTTGGAGCACAACAGAGCAACACAACCCAGTAATTGTTGGTTCCTTACTGAGCCACGCCCTGATCGCTGTAATAATTAGCCTTGGCACAAACATGAAACAAGTCAGAAAACACACGCCTCCCGCCCCCCAAACCCCACAGACACACACTCAAACATCTCATTGTACAATAAACCTTTAATAAATAGTTTGTCATTAGTTTCCCATATTTACATAATATCCACCATTTACTTATGTTGCCATCTTCATTTCTTGGCTAATTTTAGGCACACAGAGAGAGGGGGGGGCGGGGGGGTTGGGGTTCAGGCCACAAACCACATCGTACTTAAAAACAGGAGTGGCTAGCAGGTAAAGTCTTGAGAAATAAGAGAACTGCACCAGACGACCCGAGTCCCCCAGCAATAAATATATACATTTGCCGCGCCGTACAGGTTGGTTTTTGTACCGATCACAGTCGTCTCTGCTCGCTGCTGGTGCAGAATCTTCCCAATGTGTGTGTCGACTTGTCTGATTTCGCGGGTCTACTCATGTGTTGGTCCGATATAAAAGAGGAGGAGAGGAACAAAATGGATCCAGGCGACCTCTTGTCTGGAAACAGCGCCAACCCCCCCCCCTTGAAATGATAACAAGGCTTGTGACGGGGTTTAGTCAAACAAATTGTCCGGGTTTGGTTGGTACATGTGTGTGTGGAGCGTGTAAAGTTTAGCTCGGGGGGGGGGGGGACATTCAGTGAGGAGTTATTCAATCAAGATGCAGCCCGACCGAGATGAAATGCTTGTTAAATGATGGACAGATGGACATTCAGAAAAGAAATAAATTCACCGTCTCGCCACAATGCGGAGAAAGAATTCCTAAAAAAAGTGATCAGATGGAGATTTTTAAAAAGCTATGACAAAGAATAATAAGCATCAAGGCTGAACTCTGCAGCCGGAGGAGGAATTAAGACAAAGAGAAAACAAAACCACTCAAGTGAGATACACACACACACACACACTCACACTGCGTACACACACAATACAAAAAAAATAAGCAAATTAAACATATTTGGCACAACAAACAAAAATATGCAGTACATTAGAGATCAGATGTTGTTGCCATGGTGATGATCTGCTTAGTGAAATGCACTTCAGGCCTTTAAATCAACACTTTCAAGATTTAACGGCAAAGCCATTCAAGTTATCGTCGAGCTGTCATTTCCTCTGCCATTGACCGACGCCACGTGCTCGCTCACAACCACCTGTGTGTGTGTTTGTGTGTGTGTGTGTGTAACCTGCGACATCCAGGGACTTCATTAAACCGTTTCTTTTAAAGGTGTTATATTCGATTACGACTGTTGACGACTGAAGTCTGGCGTTTATTCTTTAAGGTTTGTATTGGGGGGGGCGTTCCAGGTGCGTTTAAAGGAAACAGTCAGATGAGCATAATTGTCGGGGAGGGGGGGAAGCAACCAAATCGGAGGTGTGTGAAGCCTAAAAGGAGGAATCAAACATGTGTGTGGTGGCTCCGATGGGAGCTGTAGCATACGATTACAGCCTTCTCAGACCTCGGTCGTCATACAGGTTACGTAATGTCAATATATATAGAGAGATTTATCTTAAAGTCACTTCAAGGCAACGTTTGTTTCTTGAATAATTAAAAACTCGAAGCACAACTAAGCCTTCAGTCTGAACAGAGGAAAATATACAACCCAAACTGTTACTACGCCTCTAAAGGATGGCAGGTAAACATTGAAAAAAACCCTCCAGGCTGATAAAGTGGTCTCTCTCTCTCTGTCTCCCCGTCTCTCTCTCTGTGGGAAGTGTGATATCCAAACAAACGTGTTCTTCCAGGCAGAGCAAAGTCCCTCCATAAATTGTTGTTTATATCTGCTGTGGTTGACCTATTCCAACGAGCAGAGGATCGTCCCGCCGGGTTCACGGCCCCGCCTCGCCCCAGGAGGAGGAGGAGGAGGAACTCTGCTGCCCTATTGGATGCGATGCAGAGCTTCAGAGAGCAGGAGTTTAGCTTATGGCCGCCCGTTAAGACGAGCGCTCGCCCGGCCGGGGCTCTCTCTCTCTCTCTCTCTCTCTCTCTCGTTTTGGGCCGACGGGACTAAAGATGCCGCTGAAACCGGCTACAGGAGGAATACGAGGAGGTGCACAGGGATTTAGTAACATAATGATATACGCACTCGCACTCTAAACCAAATCACATTGTGTGTGTGTGTGTGCTTACATGCTGTTTTAGCACGAGGGGGAGGAGGGGGGGGGGGGGGGGCGAGCTGCTCTATGCTCCACTCTGTTGCTGCTTTATAGAAACCAAGGATTAGAGTCCAGCTCAGCCAAGTCACTCCCCAAACACCAAAACCTTTCCACAGCAGCCCCCAAAAATACTCAACACTCTCTCTCACTACAGGGGGGGGGGGGTTATAGTCCTCACAATACCCTGCTTTTAAAAGAAAGGGGGGGGGTGCTGCTAAGGAAGGAGCGCCCACATTTGTGTTGTGGACACAAACACGCCAGAATCGCCTCTTCCTGGCACTTCGGCCTGGTTGAATGTGTGTATCAGTCCATGAGGCTGGGGGGGGGGCCGGGGAGGAAGGGGGCAGGGGAGGGTCGAGGTGGAGCAAGGGCGCGTGCCCCCCTTTAGCTGGGGTTATACGCTGCTGTCCTCTAGCAGCGGCTCCTTGCCCTCGGCCCCGCTGCCCTGCGGGCTGTGCGAGTGGCTCTGCGCCCCGTTGCTGTGCTTCTTGTAGGCGCCGGGCCGCGCGCCGGGTCCTGTGTGCTCGGGGATGAACAGGGCCACCAGCAGGGACAGCAGCACTGAGCAGGCTCCGAACAGGAAGGGAGGACCTGGAATGATGGCACTCTGAGGAGACGAGACCACAGGTGGGCAGAAAAGGAATCAATCACTAGGAGGACTCACCCATACTCAAGAAGAAGAGCGATAACACCACAGAAACACAACTCCCAATAAGCACAGACACTTTATGTGGAGTTGTTGTCACTCAGACTGACCTCATCAGTGGGGTTGGGGAGTTTGGCACCCTTCTCAGCGCCGTCCGTGTCGGTCAGCTCCACGTGGAACAAGTAGAAGACAAAACCGTAAAGTGCCGGGCCTAAACCGTTACAGAGGCCCCGGATTCCTGTGATCATTCCCTGGACCACACCTAGACACGGATACGCACATTTTAAAAAACGACACAACCTTGTATTGATTGAAAACGAGGCACATTTGGACGCAGAAGAAAACGACTGCATCTTCTCGTCGCCCTCACCCTGCTGGTCGGGGTCTGCGTTTCGGGACACGATGGCGCTGATGGCTGGGAAGGTGATGCTGGACATGGCTGCCACTGCACCGGCTGCCCACATCATCCTGCAGAGAACACAGGCTCATTAATGACACAATAAACACCTCAAGCCTTTACTCTACATTGTTTCTAGGACGTTGAACTTTATATGGAGGAGCATGAATGGAGGATGTTTTGTTATCTTTCAACATTAGAATCAAGTCAGTCTTGTTTTCTCTCTGTGTCACAACAACAGAAATCCCTGACGACACTGTCATGAATTCACCTCAAGCTAAAGCAAACACAAGACACTGAAACTTGGGCTGGTTAGGACGATGCTGCCCCCTGGTGGTATCTCATTGTACTACAACAACAATCGACAGTAGGGAATTTCAGAGTGCATGCATGGAGATAATGGATTCTGTAAGGAAAGGGTTCTGTGGATGGGCTGAGGGGAATGAACTACAACTCAGGAAGAGTCTCAAAAGTAGAATTACGCACCATGGCTGAGAGCCGAAGCCGTACCAGGCCAGCTGGAGGATCTGGAAGCCGAGGCCCAGCAGGATCGTGTTCTTATTCCCTATGGAGCGCATAAGGATCCCCAAAACCACCGTCTGGGAAGACAGAGAGTCAGAGAAATGAGTCTGAAAGCCCCAAGAACTGTAAACTACATCAGCTGTACTATTATAATAGTGTGATGGCTGAGAGCTGAGACAGACACACAGCAGAAGGATCATGATGGATGGAACAGTCAACATTGAGCTGTCACTTTCATACGAGTTTATTAATATGATGTTAAACTTGACATCGGGAGGCCAGCAGTCATTATATTCACTTAGATTAGATGTGAATTCCACGATAAGTAGTAATAAGTAGTAGTAAGTAATAAGCAATGTGATAACCGTACCTGAGCAAGAATGGAGAGGATTCCCACTACAGCGATAAAGGCAGCAACCGTCTCTAAGGAGAAGCGTATGACCTGAGGGCGAGAAGGAATTTAGAAAAACACAGGTCAGGACATGGCCGCCCCCCCCCCCCCCCCCCCCCACACACACACCCCCACACACACCTATGAGCAGCAACAACCCAGAGAATACAGCAAAAACAAAGTGGTTTGTTTACTGCATCCTTGGAATAATAAAGGTGGGCTTCTGTTTCCCCTGTTGTATTCAGGTGTCAGGTATTCTCTCCCTCACTACGGGAAGCAGGAGGAGGAGCTAAAGTGTCGGGCTATGTAATTTATGATAATGATGAGGATAGATTTACCATAAAGCAATTCTGGCACAAAGCAAACAGGCAGGCGTGGTGTGAAATTCTGGATCCAATGATCCGAGACAACTTTTCCCTTTTCTAAGACGGTGTGAGGACGGACGAGGTGGCGTGTGTGTGTGTGTGTGTGTCAGACCGGCTCAACGTGTTCTGCCGTCACTGTTTACAAAAACTTCAACAGTCTTCCGCTCTGGGAGTTTGGCAGGGCAGCGATCACGCCTTGTTACTTCACGGTGCACATTCTCCCGGCTGACGGTGCCGTCCGCTCAGGGACACACACGCTTTGAAACGCATCACTTTTTCGACGGATTCTGTTCTACTTATTCATGGACAGAAAGCGGCTGCTCAGCAACACGCTGATGCAATCTTGTCGCAGCGTGTGAGAAATTGTGCGGTTGGCAAGTTTTCTGCACTCGTACTGAATTACTTCCCCGAGCGCTGCAGAGGTATTTTCAGTATTTTCACATTACACAGTGAAGAATGAGGCTGTCACATAACATACACACAGATTCATCCTATACTCTACTATTCTGTCTAATAAACCCTAACATTCCCTAATAAAACAAATGTCTTGAAGACTGAAACAGAAGCTTTACTCATTCTACACTTTGGAGTAACGACGACATCATCAGCATTGAAACAGGATGTGTAGGAGGAGATGAGGAAGAGAGTGTTACCTGTCTGAGATAGAGGAAGAAGCTGGAGTACTGGCCGGCCTCGGGGAGGTAGGAGAGAAACACTGTGATACAGATGAGCAGCACGGTGGAGTCCTGGCCCACCTTACGCAGAGACTGACAACAACAACAACAACAAACACAACTTCATTTGAGGCAAAGCTGAGAGATTGACAGAGGGTTATGTTAACCCCACAAAACAACAACAGCCTTAACTCTCCTGAAAACACCCTGTTGAAGCAGGGGAACAACTGGATCAATCAAACACAGTGTGACCTAAAGTCTATTGCAGTGATATGGTTGACATGCACACACACACTGTAAACACTGTAGACGCATATTCCAATTATTAACGCTTCCCTTTTCCATATCTGGCATTTTACAACCATCATGGGTCCTGTCCAGGTGTTTTATCTGGATGTGTGTACTCACAGCAAAGGGGTCGGCCTGCTCCCAGGAGATGGGCGCCCCCCACGACGCCGGTCTCATCTTCTCCGGCAGCGACTCGGGCACGGCCACCAGGATGAAGCAGATGTCCAGCAGGGCGATGGCGGTGGCCAGGATCACCACCAAGGTGTCGCCGTACGCCAGGGACAGGTAGGCGCCGATGGCCGGGCTGGTGACCAGGCTGGCTGCAAAGGTGGCCGACACCTAGAGAGAGAGAGAGAGCGAGAGAGAGAGAGAGAGAGTGAGAGAGAGAGGGGGAGGGAGAGAGAGGGAGAACATGAGACCTGAGGTAAGAAGAACAAGATGTGGTGGACTACTCAGCTACTGTTAGATTCTCTTAATGGTTTCTGTACCTTCTGTTTTCAAACTGATCCAACAATGAAGGAATTTTGAAAAGCACTTTAAACAGCAATAACTTTGACTCTGATAGTTTCTTTCTTTGATTCTAACTCATTCGATGTCTTGATTTGCCTCCTTACCAGACCGTAGGCTGTGCTCCTCTCATGTTCCTGTGTGATGTCTGCTACATAGGCAAAGATCACAGAGAAGGTGACGGCAAAGACACCCGACATGGAGATGACCGCAAAGTACCACCTAGAGGAGAGAACAGCTTTTAATCACAGGCCTTCAGCTCAACTGCAACAAGCTGTCATTCAATTTGGTGATGAGGCTCACCACGGGCTGATCTTCATCAGCGGGATGGGCGCACACGTGAAGAAGACCGTGAGCAGCAGGAAGGACTTGCGGCCCCAAACGTCTGACAATGCTCCAATCAGGGGAGCACTCAGAAATGATAACAGGCCCTGAGAAAGAGAGAGAGAGAGAGAGAGAGGGGGGAGGTGAGGGATGTGGGAGAAAAGGGGTGGTGTGTGTGTCACTGAAGTGTGTCATACATTCTCTGGTCTGCGGTATTTCAGATTTAAAGCTGTAGAGGCACAGTGGCCATCAGCATGCAGTGTTAACACCTGCACCTATTACGCTGTCAAAGCAAGTCAGGACATACGGCCGAAGAATCTGCAGGCCATTGTAGCTAACAGATGGCCGTGGTGTCCGCCTGCTTAAGAAGGTGAAGCTGTAGTAGGGGCCTAAGACATCGTGAGTCAAGATGCACAACAGGCAAAAAAAACAAGAATAGTGAAGAATGTCCCCTCTGGTTGCCTGTAGACGAGCTCTCCTAGTCGAGGCGCTCATGAGTGGGAGAGAGAGAACTCCGATAGGCATGTCCGCAAAAACCTGACTGAGAAAGACTGTGAGCAAAGCCTGCCTGACTTAAAGAGGTTACACATTTTAACGTCTGTACCAGCAGTTAAGTGGAGGCAAATATTCAAATATCAGCTCAGAAAACAACAGCAGCCTCGTGTGCAAGGTGCCTTCACTCCGGCGACTTCTGTGGGCAGAAGAGACTATAGTTACACTGGACGGCGTGCAGGTGCGAGTGTGGACCTGAATTTGTGTCATGTGGGGAGTCGGCATGCGAGAACATACATTCTCAGCACAAAGCTGACATAGTTTAGAGCCAGAAGAACTCGCTGGCAGAGACATCGACGCTCAAAATACCAGGACTTTAAGTCTATTGATAAGATAATAACTACTAGATCTATGTATGTATGTATGTAGGTATGAGAGCACTTTTGTTTTGGAATAGTCAAGAAATTACTTTGCCGTTCGGACTACAGTGTAAATGACATCATCTCATTTGGATGAACTAAGCTATAAAATATCTGTCACATCAGCAAATAGTACATTAATAAATACAGATGTGTGTGTGTGTGTAACGGGGACACTCACCTTGACGCCATGAATCAGCCCATTCATCAGGAATGTGTGTTGGGGGAATGTCTGGCGTAACACCTGAAAGTCAAACAAAGATAACGGCGGATCAGACCACAGATACGACGCGGCACATCTCAACCTGTGACCTACAGAGTGTTAATCAAGCTCAGAGCTGGAGGAGGACAACGCAGGCGAGTGTGACCGCGGCACAAAGGAAACACACACTCCGTCCCTTTGTGAGGCACATAATGTTCAGTATGAGGGTTGAGGTGGTGAGACAGGTGCTGGTTTAACTTCATGGTAATTGCACAGATATGATGCGCAAAATCATCACTTAACACGGCAGAAACGTACTGGGAAGATTTTGTGTTGTTGTCACTACTGATGTGGCGAATACGGAATTTTGCTCGCTTTTATACAGATCAAAATTGTAAGTGTGTGTGCGCCTGCTGTATTTTAACAGTATTTTTAACCGAGCTGGGACTTTGTGTTCTGGGGGGAGAAACTGGGATCTCCACACTGAGCACACTGCACTGCACTTCAGTACGTTTGGTGAAACAAACCTGATTCCTTCGTGAAATATCCAGATTCATCCAGATTGAGGCTCACAAACTGCTGACAGTTAAGCTAGAGTGAACAAATAGCCCCAAGTTTTGCCTAACAGATGGATAAAACAATAATAGAAGCTAAAAATTGTTGTTGACTAACAGATTGTTGCTACTTTTTAGGACTTTGCCTTGTGACGCCCTGAAAAAACGACTTTCCCACACATTAACTGTTGGGTAAGAGTGTGTTCAGACGGTGATGATCAATAGGATGTTCAGTTCAAAGTCTGTAAAGTCACTGAGCAGCGAGCCTGGAGCAGAGGTGTCATTGACACAGGAGCCGCAAGATGAACGCTTTGCCTAATATGGGGCACGTGAGGGTTTATCTGTAACCGAACAACAACAGGACCTGGTTACTGGCCAGAGGTGCGGAAAAACGCCAATGACACGGCTGCGAATCGCTCCTCTTCCTTGTTGAATCAGTTACCCGACACGCAGAGAGTCTGAATGCTTGTTGAGGACCGTTGCTGCTGGATACTAATGAAGCAGAGTGCTGGTGGGGAGCAGTGAAGCAGTCCCTCTCGCCTTCAGAGACCCTCTGATGAGCTAAAAAAACATGCAAATCCAGCCCCCGCCCCCGAGGATCTTAAGGGCAAGCAGGTCCACGGTAAATAATGCTAAACGGTTACACACAGAACCGTCACTTCAAACAGGCGACGGCTGGAAAGCAAGCAGAGCACGAGCACGTCCGCTTTAGGTCATGTGGACATTAGACGTTGGGTTCCTTCTAGTTTTCAAATGTAAATGTGCCGGTGAGTGGGAAGGAGTAAAATGTAAATATCAAGTATAAAAGTAATCAAAATGCTACAAATATTGTCTTAATGAGTCATAATATAATTTAGCACTTTGAGTTAAACCATTTTAAACTGCTTTTTGGTGTAATAACATTAGATTATGCTTTGGTTTGTCCGTGGCCACACTCTGGCCCCTCACACGTGCGTCTGTATGCACTTGAAGTGAGCGTGTGGCACGATGGCTGACATCTGTGCTGTGGCCTGAAAACACAAAAGCAACGACTCCCTGACGAGCCCGGCAACAAAGAGCCGCCGCTCACACAATATTACCTTCTAATGACATTTTCATATTTTGTTTTGTCTGTAAGTGCCACACAAAACATCTGCACACGCACACACAGGGAGAGAGAGAGAACAAAGAGCAGCACTGATCACTGCCTGGCCCGTTCATTATGTATTCAATTATTCATAGGGGTTGATGGGGTTTGTGTTATTCCAGTCAACAGGAAATGCCAGGCTGTAAATGAGCTTAGAGAGAAAAGAGGGTTAAGGTGTAACAAACATTCACGTCACCTCACAACACGGTGCGTCGGTCTGGACTTACTGTGAGCATCGGGATCGTGAGGAGACCCCAGGCAAAGAACTCCAGGAAGATGACGACCACAGCATGGTAGACGCTGGGCTCGCCGATCCCCTGAGGCTGACAGAGAAAGACCAACACAGGAGAGAGAGAGAGAGAGAGAGAGAGAGAGAGATGGTGTCCGTTAACATGCTGTAAACAATATAAACAACAGCCGGAGACCTAAAGACAACCTACAGGACATTGGACACTCATTTGGGCGTTACTGGGCAACATGGCCTGAGCCGATATAACAATAAACAGGAAGCTAACATGGTGAAATATAAACAAATCTTTATGCAAATTATGTCAGAAGGAACTCAAGTACTTCACAGATATGGAACGATCCTGCGTCACAGCCTACAAAGCAAGACTCTCAAGGTTTCAATCACTGAGGTGATTGGATAACACTAACAGTGCAAGGAGCCAGCATCCAGGTGGCAAAACATCTTTACGACTACACAAAAAAGTCCAGATTTCTTGAACTACGACTACATCAGTTAGTTTTAATGCAGACCTGTATTTATAAAGAATAAACCTCTTATAGGCGTCATTTTGAGCCTCATGAAACACACACGGTCAAATCTATACAAGCCTCTGAGGTGCAGCGAGCGGGAGTGAGAGAGGGTGATTGGCTGAGTGGGGATTCTGAGCAGGATCTTTGGCAGGAAACGCATCGAGGTGTGAAAACTCAAATGTAGGCCACGGCCAACAAAACCAAACTACTTGAACACAACTTCACTCGCTAGTACGGTTTGCAATTTCCCCATGCGGAGACGACCAGAGCATCACAGGAAGCAGCATCAGCCACTGATCTAGAGATTTGAGCTGCAATTCTGATGAAACACCCACAAGAAACCTCTCACACCACCTGCTGCTGCTATGAGAAATGAGGAACACACTCTAAACTGACGGATTTTGCAACTTCCTATTGACTTGACCAGTTTAATATTTATCCATCCTAACACTTGATGGGAGACGGATTAATTACGGTTCCAATAATTGGACTGAGTTCAAAGGTTACAACGTAAACTGGTGTTTATTTGCATCAGGATGGACTCCACTTGTTTGGATTTCCGGTTTAATACCGCCTTTAAGTGGATTTCCAAAATTTCAACACGCTTTGTATTGCTGCCCAGTAGATGACATCATCGATTGTCAGGACAGTTTGATCAAACTCTTACCCAGTAATCTCATTTAGCAGATTCAAAATGGTGCAGAGTTACTTCGTTCATTAGTTTAATCATGGAAGTTTAGATGTCAAAGGGTAACGGAGTGGAATTTAAAGTGTCTGTAAAACATTTTACGTTTTATTCTGGACTGCCAGCATCTCCACAGAAGATAAACGTTAAATGATCTTGTTAACGGGTCCAAATGAAGCTGTTTGCCTTCAACACTTCAATGTTTTGCTGTTTTCGACTAATGGACGCACATTTACGAAGGTAGCATCTTGTTTTATTATTTCGTTTCGTGTTATAACAATGAGTATCTAGTTAAAATGGCAACCTCGATTTGTTTGTCGAGTTATCTAAGTTTGAGCCGTAACAAAATCTGCTTGTTTACCAGAAAGAGACCAAAGAACAAACCAAGTGAGCTAATGCTAACGTAGCCCAGAAGTGCGAGTGTTGCGGTGTCAACAGAACTACAATAAGAATATTTGGATACACACGATGTAAAAATATTGCCACGTCTTGCCAAAGTCGACCGGCGTAGAGAAAGCCAATATTCGGTGTACGTCAATAACCGGAGTACAACAGTGGTCTGATGTTAGCAGGCAGCTAGCGTGACATGAGCAGAGCTGACGTGGAAACGTTCAGCACAGGCCGTGTTAGCATTAGCCGCGTTAGCTGCACGCTACACCGAGCTAACGGTGGATGTGGTCATCCACCGGAAAACACACAAACAACCAAACAAAACAGAAACGCCAACGAAGCCGCTGCCATTACAGGAGAGAAACGAGCGCGAAGGATGACTGAAACATCGGCGAGACCATTTCGCGTAGCGGTGAGCTAAGTTAGCGAAGATAAATAAATATTTAACTCACACTTCCTCCATCTTTTATTATAATTTTCTTTGCAAGAAGAATGCTGCGGTTCAGCCGCTTTTTCTTCTTTTTCTCCCCCGTCATTGTTAACTTATGTCCATTCTTGGTGTCAGAGGGTCATCATTGCACCTGTAAAGAACTAAAACAATCAGCAGAGTTCGGATAGTGATCTGATGCTCGCTCGCTGTTGGGCTCCAGGCAGCTAGCAGGAAGCTAACTCAATGGTGATTCTTTTCCCCACCTCGAGTAACCCGTCTTCCTGAACTAAATATGGACCCGCCTCCACTCGCGGAGCCGCTCAGCGATTGGCTGTTTCACCAGCGAGCAGCTTTAGTCGACGCGTGTGATAGGTTGAGCGATAATGACCCTTAAACGCTATTTGACAGCATCACGCCCGGGTGCGGTGTACCACAGAGGAAGCTCCGCCCACAGGCAGCTGAGCGGCGTGTGTATAAAGAAAGCGTACAAGATGTCCAAGCCAGAAGCTCCAGTGATCCATCACATACAGGGGAAATGTGCAACCTGCACGGTCTTTTTAGAAACACGGCAGTAATAATGACACAAAATCTACCAGAAAGAAGCAAAAAGAGAGAGGAAGCACAAGTTACAAACATGACTTAAAAATAAAAATAAACCTCTATAATGCAATACAAATGGGCGCATTTTGGTGAAGTAATAAACATGATCAAAGTTTTACAAAGGAGCGGATATATGAGTCGATATTGTTTTTCTTGATTCTTTTTAACATATAAACAACTATTTAATAAGGCACCCTCGTATTTCATTATTAAAGATTGATGACATCTACTGTAGTGAGGGTGGATATGCTGTAGTCACACATATAAGTTGAACATTTATGTACTATAAATTATTTTTGCACATCTGATGACATAGCAATGCTATTATATCGAATATATGATATGCAAATACGATTTAACCGATACAGTATACTGAATATAATGTCCCTTTTTTGACATAGTTCTGTGCATAGTTTGAGTGCAGTTTACCAGAATTGCCTAATAGATCATGAGGTATCAGTTTCATTATTTGTTAAAGTGAATGTGAATGTGGATTCAGACTCCCTATTTCACTGAAATGTTTTTTTAAAAAAACTTTTTGAAGCTTTTCTGTTTCAAAAGTTTCTTTGTTGGATATGCAATTGATCAATAAGTTAAAGACAATGTATTTGATATTTTGTGTTTGCATACTTTGTAGTTTCTTATCTTTCACTTTCAATTACCCTGTGCATTTGTTTCCCTTGCTTAAGATGGTTTTGTCATTGCTCATTGTTGTCAAAGTATGGCATGTTTTGTAATTATATGTGGATATAGTGTAGGAAAGTGTGAGATGAGATGAGATAAACATCTTTAGGATAACAGCAGACAATGAAAAGTGAGTAAGTCAGTTTATTTCAGATTTTGACTGCCGTCAAAGTCTGGAGGACAAACCCAATTCCTGGCCAGAAAAAAATGTACAGACATGCATAGCCAAACAAACAACAACTTTCACAAACAAAGACCTAACAATGAAACTGCACAGCATTGCAATAATGAGCAAAGTGACAAAGAAAGATATTTTCAGTCAGTCCAAAAGGCAGCAATAAGAATGTTCCCTCTGCAGAGACACTGAAGCAGCGGTCAGGCACTGCAGTAGGCAGGAAAGTGAATGACTGTAAAACACAACTAAGTAGTGTCTGATAGACAATATACGCCACAAAAACCCACAATGTAATGGTCCAAGAAATGACCAATTATTGTATAAGGCTATATCTGCTTTATACAGTTGCACAACACATTTTTCCACTTACTAAACTCCCATTAGTACCATAGTGAGGCTGAGCTTTGAATGATTAGTAAAGTAGTAAAGGAGGGACTTGAGTCATAATCAAATTTGGTCCTCATATTATTTTCCCAGATGAGTCAGTCCAACTCATCCACAGTATCTACATTTATCATAATCACTTACAGTGTACATTGCTAAAAAGAGGCTGAGTAGTTGTCATTGTTAGGTTTTATACAACTGTAATAAAAACTTTGAACAGTCTGTATAACTTTATACATGTCGTATGTAAATTTGTGAAGCGTTCCATTTCCATAGCAGCTTTGAAGACACACATAGACACATATACATATAAAACAAAGTGCACAGTACTTGTAGCCATTACGCAAGTCCTCTAATTTGTCATATGTTCTTTCTGTTACAACCTGTGACCATAAGTGTTCTTCTTAGTGTGTTATGCAGTGGTTAGTCATCCTCGTCTATGTAAGGGATGTCCAGGTCGTCTAAGCTCCCATTGACAATGTTGTAGGCGAGCTGGGGCTTGCCGTCCTGAGAGGAGGTGAAGGTGTTGTCCTGCTCTGGCACGGTGTTGTGTCCTGGTTGGCCCTCTCTCACAACTGTCCCCTCGATCATACTTTTGACTCTCTCTGCCAAGTCTGGGGGTTTCGGTGGGCAAGTGGGCTTCTGAAGTCTTTTCCTTTGCATGGTCACCTTTCCTGTTATTAGAAATATCACATTAGTAAACATACTTGGCTCTGCACTTACAGTTCTAATCCTGCTGAGAAACACGGAGACATTTATGGCAAAGAGGGCCCAGGGTCTCAGGGAGTTGAAGAGGATTTTATGGAGTTGTCGAAGTTTCTGCACAAGATGTTTCTATAATGTACGGAACTATTAGTGATCTATACATGGACAGAAAGAATCCATCATGATAGGCAAACATAACGTGCCACAGAGGTAGGGCATGAAATGTTATCACGGTAAGCTTACCCAGTTGTCTTCTTAATCCAAGGGTGAAAATGCATTACCTCTCTACTGACCTTCTGAGTCCTGGCTTTTTTGCTGGTCTAGACTTTCCGAGCTCACGGACCACTCAGAGTCCATGTTGTCATCGTCATCATCAGTGTGCTCGTGCTCAAAGTCAGGTAGCCTGCAGGCCAAGTCCTCCCTGGAGAAAATCGGAACATCATTATTCAAAGATCATTCTTATCATTCTAACCTATTCGGCATACAGTATACATTACAAAGCATTAAACATAGTACGCATAGTAGATAAAAGTCAGCTCACTTCTCCTGCTTGATGGACTTGATCCTCTCCATGAGGGACCTCTCCGTTTCCTTGTCAGAGACTGTTGGCAATGGAGCATCCAACTCTGAAGCTTTCTCAACAATCTGCACAGAAAGGTGTTGAGGTGAGGCTGTGATGTTGGCTGCTAAGTCATTAAGGTACAGTTGAAAAATCCTTTCAACTGATGACCCTGGTTTGGTACACTTCCCCCTGACATGCTCTATGCTGGCAGGTTAACAAATGTCTCTATTTTACTGGTCTGCTTTCATGTTGTGTCTCAGCTTCTCACCGTGTTTTGCCTCTTCAGTTTGAGCTGAGTTACAGCCAGGGCCTGTGCGTGTTCAAGCACCTGGATGTTCTGCATCTTCTCTTTGTAGCGTCTGAACTGCTCATTGATCAGGATCTCCACACACCTGGAGATGGGGTCAATTTTCACACATTTTCATACCTAAAATCTCAATCTAAAGCACTGATATGAAGTGACAATAGAAGTTAGAAGGTGGAGAGTTGTAGGAGTGGGCAGTACGGTGACTCACAGTGTGGTCCTGGGCACGTCCTTCATACCAAGGAAGGGGTCAGTAGTATCAGGAGAGCGTAAAATGCAGGGGGCAAACACAATGGCAAGAGAGTTGGGCGACATCTTATTGTATTCTTCCTCCTTTGCAACTCTAGAAAGAGACAGGCATCAGGATCTGACATGACGTGTATTGTGCAAATAAAAAACAGGATCACAAGGACGTAAGCCAGGTGCAGCACAGCGGCAGTTGGTGTTTGAGTATAAATAAATAAAATCTAAAATAGGCAATCTCCTTACTTGACAAGGTGAAAGACGAGCCGCTCCAATGTGTTGAAATTAGAAGGAGGAAGTTCATCAATCTTTTGGTACACAGCCCTTATTCGTTCCGATTTCTCTGGCAATTCTGTAAAGCAAAGATGGAGATAAATCAATTTTAACAACCTGTCAGTGAAAACATAAAGCATTCTTAATTTACATTTGAGATTAAGAAAAGAGGCCTCTGACAGGAATAGCACTGGGACAGATTAAGAGTCCACCGTCCAGCAACCATGGGCCTGCAGATCTTTCATCTTCATTACTGAGGAAGAATGTCACAAACACACAGCTCCATCTAAAGTAACTGATCTAGGACTTATTCTCTTTGTGTGGGACTGAGTCTCATACTCTCAAGTGATGGCTGAGACCATTAATAAGGAATGTTCTGGTACATCTGCAGAAGGAGGGCACCAAATGCGTCATAATGTCAATACTGTTAACGGTTACTCACCCACAGCACGGAGGAAGTCACTGTAGAGGGAAAAGGTCATGAGGGGGTCCGGCAGCTCTCTGAGCCAACGCTTAAGCAGGCCTGAGACCGTGTGGATGGGGTAGTTCTCTAAAGGGGCTCCCTCAGGGTCTGACACCACAATTTGATAAAAGAAAAATGCTAAAAATACATCAACATCACTCAAATGAATCAGAAAGACAGGATTGGCTACAAATACACAAATTAAAACAAAGGGACCAAAAAAGAAGACGAAGGAAACAGAACTGAGGGAATTAAGAGAGAGAAGAGGGACAAGCTTGGTCATCATTTCGTGACATTTCTCATTCTCTGTGATTTGTACCATTTCTAGCTGGCCAAGTGTTTCTTACCCGTCTCCAGAATCTGATGGAGTTCCCTTGCGCGACCGGCTGAGCCTGATTTGCGGTAGATGCCCTCCGTGTAGAGGCCGTTCATCTCCACGTGCATCAGCAGCAAGTCCACCACCTTAGGCACCGGGTTGGTCTTATTGGTGAGGACACACACCTGCACCCCAAAGTGTAAACAGCCCGGTGTGTTTTCATCCTAGAGAGAGAGAGAGAAAGGGGAGCATGTACATATACGTATGAGACAGGGAGCATGAGTGATTTATCTTTACATTTTGTTTTTCTTTCTCACTGAAGTATTTATAGGAGGAATTGAAAATTCCTACCTGCCTGTCACACCGGGTGGAACAGTCTGTGATGATTTTGGTGAGGCATTTCTTGTGACATATTAACTTGCAAGCTGAAATGACAAAGAGGAGAGAGTGAGAGATACATACAGAACTGGGCACTCATTGAATTACATGTTGTGGCGACGCAGGTCAGTGAACGCACCGCTGCACATGTAGGCTTTCTCCATTCCCCAGATGTACGAGCCGCATAAGTCACACGACTGCATGATGTTCACCTGGTATGTGCTGAACATGTGACCCAGAGGGCTGTCAGGCTGGAAGGACACAAAGGACAGTGTGTTGCTTTGATTTACAGACCTTGACAGCGCGGAAACCTGCAGTGCTGATTGAAATGTCCAGCTTACACATTTGTCCTTTTTCCTCCTCTTCTTTGTCTTCTTGGTAGCCTGTGATGAGTCATACGTGTAATTACTACAAACACAGCCTCTGACCTTCAAATTTGACAATGGATTGACTGATTGATTTATCCAATTTACCTTGACGGGATCATAATCGATTGATCGTTTGAGCTCGCCCCTGATGAAGCCATCCAGCACAGACTGGAACAGGTTGACCACCAGCGACACCTCGGCTTTTTGCTTGGGCTTTGCGAGGCTGTTGACTTTGTTGCGATAGCCCTTCATCAGATCTTTGTAACCAATCTGGGGCTTCTGTTGGTCACAAAGGGCGCAAGGAAAAGTAGAGCTCGTTGAATTCGGATTGTTTCAAAGCGTTGGGTGTGATGAGAAGATGTTCCACATTTGTTCTCCTACTAGATAAAAGAAATAAACTGTGGACTGACCGGGACAGAGTACATGCTTTTGATCGTCTCTCTGAACTGCATGGTGGCTGAGAGGAAGATGCTCTCTGTTGGCGACAGCTCATTCTCCCTGTTGCTCAGGTCATATACCTGGGGACACAGGGGATGAAATAAAGGATACAGTAACTACAATTACACAGGCACAATGGAGGTGGTATAATAGTTTATTTAAGATGCACACCACTGGTTTGTAATACTATATCACAACAATACTAGGTGCAGCCATGAGAGGGTGCTCTACTAATTCTCAATCACAGTGGAGACGATAGGAAAAGCAGTGAAGCAATCTAGGTTCATTGAAGATTCGTTATGTGATATGTTCCGATATGTTTGGTGATGTAATGCACTGAAAAGGAAGTTTTAATCTTATTGGTTAGACTTATGAAGTATGAGTTTAGACGTTATGATTCCAGTTGACACACCCCTACCATGTCAGATTTGGAACATGCTCAAACTTGCCTGCCTCCTTGGCACATGAGTGAGGGAGAGGAGAGGACAGCAGTTAGCGGAAGATGTTTACTAGGTTACAACATTTAAGTATCAGGTTTGAGTCATACTAGTTTAAATTGGGGATGTGGCTATGTGATCTGAAGATGTTTTTTGCTGATTAAGGCAACAACCACCATTGTCTTCCTCTGCCTCTGTGCTATAGAGCCCCGTTAAACATCACTCATGAACAGTGTGTGAAAAATGAAAACACAACACAGCTACAGTGCCAACAAGTACACATGTATGCGTATCAGCAGTATGAATGTGTGATAAAAACAACAACTATGCTCTATTGAGCCTCTAACTCTACGGCCTCACCTGGGTGCCCAAGAACTCATCCAGATTTTGCAGCTCCTTGGTGCTGGTGATCTCGCGGTCCAGAGAGGCGTTCCACTGCTCCCTCCGCGTGCCCCTGCTGATGCGGATGGTGGGGTTGCGCTGCATGCCGTCACTGTTCTGATTTGGCAATTGGTATGACTGTGGCATGTGCCTGGGTGAGGTTGCTGGAGGAAAACAGAGTTGGATCAACCATTGGCAATTGAAGATAAACTACTGCGCTACTTGTGATGCTATGGGGTGTGTGTTTGTGTGTGTGTGTGTGTGTGTTATGTACTTGTACTCTATTTGCGGTTTGTAAGCTACTAAAACTACATTTATGTTGTACAATACTCTGCCGCTGCCCATCAAGCACAACTGTACACCCAGTAAATTGTTTGTTTACATGATTTTTCAGGTGAAGAATCGCTGACTTGGGGAGATCTGGGTGTCCGCTTCTTCCAGAATCTACTGAGAAACGAAAGCCTGTAGAAACACAATCATTATCAATTCCAAACATGTCAAATCCATAAAGGAATTTTGATAAACCAAGATGAAGCCTGGTCTAGCCTGGTCTAGAAAGGAGGACTTCTCTAATGACAGCAGTGAATTACGGGTTTCACCTCTCAGGAGTGGTGGGTTGTGATTGGTTAGATTGATGCTGATCCGAGCCCTCATTGCTGCTGCTGACTGGAAGGCTAAACCTCAACCCATCCGGTTCTGCTGGCAGCTGCAACGGTATGAAACGTGATTATGCTCTAAGCTTAAGCATTTAATGTGTCAATAAGCGACAATCAACATTCCTGGACAAACGCCAAATGCTGTTTTGACATCGCAAGGGAAGAGAGTTAATTCCACTTTCTCCAAAGTCTTCTTCTGAGGAGGAGGCAACACCCACCTCTCCTCTGAAAGGATTCCCAAAGCTGTCCCGCCACCAAACCTCACCATGGATGCACAACATAATAAAAGCTTATTGGACACTTCAAAACACAAGGCAAGGCAGACTCCTTCACCATTTTGACAAGTCATGCACTGCTGCACAGTTTCCTGCCACCACTGAACTGTCACCTTTTTTGCTTGGCTTATTTACAATGTAGAGCGTAGATTGAAACTTTCACTATGCTTACAAATGTGCACTATTCATAGGCACCCGTTTAGTAAAGATTCATTAAGTTAACGGATGTTTCTAAGCTTCTATTGAGGATTCTAACATAAATACTTGATTACCATGATTATTATAGCAATCAACATTGTTCTTATTATTTCAGATCCATTATTATGGATTATTATTATTTTAAAATGACCAAAACACATGGCGGTAACAGTGCCAACAGATATTGGTCATTGTTGTGTGCAGTCATGTAGAGATCTATACCTGCTAACCTATGACTCACTTAGGTGAAATGACAAAAAAGGTCAGAAATGAGCTGGAGCCTATGACACATTTCTTTAGGCGCTTCACTGCAGGCGTTCCAGCAGAGTCCCGGGCTGTGGAGTGCAAACTGGAGGTTCCAAAGCTTTGCAAGCTTCAATATGTGTGGGACATAAACATGCAAGGCCTGCATGCAGAGGAGAGCTGTAGCCCGGCAAAATCTCCATTTCGCCTGTACCTTGACCGCAAATTTGTAGGCCCGGACATCCATGGTACTGGCCGAGTTCTTCAGATTGGGCCCTTGGGGGATGATGGGAGGCAGAGGAAAGCTCCAGTACTCACTCTCCTTGGAGCGGCCAGTGTGCACCATCAAACTGCTGCGGGTGTAGGCTAAGCGCCTGCGTTTGTGTTGCTTGCGTAGACGCACCGTGACCTAATTGGGCCAGGAGAGGTGATGAGGCACAGACTAGGAGGCCTTCAGTGAGTCCAGTTTGAGGGGCCTCCAGTCATAGATCTGTCTATGTAATGCAAACTTAGACCAAATATTTACAGCACAATAAGAGGCCATGTTATACGCAGCGATACGTTATGTTTATATACACAACATTACACAGAAACAAAGCCTGTGCAACAACAACAACTTGATTGGCGCAATCTGGATGAAGATGCAAATGCAGTGATATGTAACATCAACTGTATATGTAACAAGACAAGAAATACCTCCTTGGAAGTTGGTGAGTCATCAGAACCTGATGAGTTGATCTTGGACAGCTCATCAACAGACAGAGACTTCCCTTTACCCCTGTGATGCAGAAGAAGAATTGGACTGTAGTGATACCGATATAAAACGTAAATAAATGAGCTGAAGGGAAAAAAAGGACTTACTGAAACCCGGTCACTTTCTCCTTATGTTTAGTGTCTGGACTCGACTCATCTTCGCTTCTTTTCTCCCTCCATCGATCAGCCTTCTCCTTGATATCCCCCGAGTTGCTGTAGCGCTGCAGCGAGCTGCTTTGCGAGGGGCTGGTGGAGCCGCCATCACCGCCACATTTATGGTCCAGAGGGATGGAGAATGGCCGAGTGAGAGGGGGAGGGGATATTCCCGCTTGTCTCTCTCTGCTTCGGCTCCCCTGAGCAGGCCGACTCTCTCCGCTGTTGACTGGGTCGAGCTGCTGGTGCCTGCTGGGGCTGACCTCCAGTCCTTTCTGCCTGTGCAGCTCCCTTTTGGTCAGGCTGCTGTAAAGGAAAAGGTCATTCAGAGTGGCGCCCTGTATGGCCAAATAGTAGGAGTTGGATACCAAATGTTGGACCCTGGCAGGAGCCTCCAGAGCAGGGACCATGAGACCCCACAGCCTTCATACGTACCTCTGCCGTCCACGCTGAGTTTTGGAGGGCTCCTTCCCACTCTCTTTCTCTCTTTCGTAAGCTTGCTTTTTTAGTGAACTTCTCCACGCTGACTGAATCACTGTCGCCGCTCGATTGTGCTTCTCATAAAACTCACGCCAACTTCTCTGAAAAACAAGAGTTCCCCACGTTTTAGTTTATCATAAGACATGTGACAATCAAAGTAACACTAAAATGACTACAGTTCCATGGTAACAGAATAATGTTACCTGTATGAGCATGGCGGCGTCCTTTTTTTGCAGGAAGTGCATCCTGAGCAGATACGAGCGGATCCAGCGCTGCAGTGTGATGATGTGACGAATCACCGTCTCTTTCAGAGTTCTTTGGAGCTGCTGCCTCTGCTTCTCCTTCAGGAACACCTGAGCAGATCACATTGAGGCATAACATTAAACAATCATGCATGAGGAAACATTTGTAGTGTGTATTCTTTATTGGATTTTACTGTAGTATGTGCATGCCCAGGCCACTGCCATCCAAGTACCTACCTTGGTTTTCCCTATTTGGTAGCTAGTTTGATCCAGGCTCATCCTCTCAAACAGTTTTGTTATGTTCTCCGGTGTTGCAGCGGCTCCTTTTGGAAGCAACATTCTATACTTCTCAACAAATTCCTGTTTTCAAGTGAGGAAGCAGAAGTGCACACTGACTCTCTTCTCATGGAGGAATGGAAATGAATGACCAGACTTTGCTGTTATGCCTCTTATCATGACATTAACTCCTGCCCACCTTAAACGTATACTTGGCACTGTAACCACACTTCTGGATCTGAACCATCTTCAGCATGTCTGTGTACTGGATCTGGTGCAGCACAAACTCATCATCAAAGTGAAGCTCCTTCTGCTAAAAAAGAACAAGACCAAGGGATGAACTGAGTCCTGCTAGAAACACAGATGAGGCGACTGACTCGCTGAGGATGATGTTACCTTTTCAGCACTGGAGGAGATGCAGCAAATAAAGAAAGGCTCAGCTTTTGCGATCGTCTCCAGCAGTCTACACAGTGATGCCTGTGAGATGAATAAGCAGAATTTTGAGATGACGACACAATCAAATCATCCCGTGTGACCTCCTGAGCTGGTGTGTGTCGCATTACATCACAAAGTACACTGCACTGTGCAACAGTCAGCACAGGCAAATCAGAGGAGACTGACCTGAAATCGAGCACTTCTCCTGGGCGGCTTCTTCTTTTGCTGAGTGTTGGTGGTGGCTTGGTAATACCGTGTGAGACCCACAACATGCTTCAGTGAGCACAAACCCACCAGTTTCTGTTTGATAAGATTCAATAAGACCATGAGCTTCCGGAATGATCAGTGGGAAAGAAAGAATTAAGGGAGGAAACTTGAATAGAAACCGAATGTACTACAACTATCAAATCTACTGAGCAGCACCTGTCATTGAGGAATGAATAAAAGAGAAACTACTGAATGAATGTGAGAAAAAGTGCTGATTTTACTTGAAATAACAGGAAATACTGAACTTCAAAAAAATCTTTACCTTTGGAATGAGCTGCTTCTGTTTACCGGCTCGACTTTTTCTGCAGGAAACGCACACAAAAAGAGGTTTAATGTAAAAAGTGAACAAATTCACTAAGTTTGAAATAACACAGTGAGGTGAAGTAAAAGTAACGCAGGTGCTCGTCTCACTTCCTGTTGTCGAAAGATGTAAAGATGTCTTCACAAAACACGTCGACGGGACATTCGTCAGAGCGATCGAATGAGAAATCCAGAGTCCAGCTGTGGCTGTGAATGTCAGACGGACAAGGTTGTTTACTTCAAGCATTCGGCAAAAAATATATAAGACATTCCAGCGCTTCCAGTTGCTTAACCTATGGCAGCTAATGTTACATGTTCATGGAGGTGTGGCGTCTTTAAAGAGACAGAGGGAATCCATCTGTTTGTACCTGGACAGCCGGTCCACAGTGCTCTTCTGTCTGTACTCTTTCAGGGTCCTGAGGGAAACACGCTTGGTAGACCCTGAGGTGACGTACAACAAGTAGCAGCTGTTAGTCGTCATGACATTACTTGAATCTAAATGAGTCAGAAAACATCAAGCAAGCACATAATTCCTGATGATTGCACTCAGTAATAAATGCTAAATACCCGTCTGTGACCTGCGGCGTCCGATTTGCTTGAATACTGTCAGGATGCGGATGGTGGATCGGAGGACGCCCCAGCGGAACTGAGCCTCTGGGCTGGATGCGACCAGGTGATGCAAGAAAGAGCGTTGACTTCTCCTCAGCAGGGATACGAACTCTGGACGCATGGAGCCTTGATTTTTCTCATGAAAATCCTAAACAACAAAGAACAAAACAAATGCTTTCACACTGCTGGTTGAGGAACAAAATAAACATTTTCAATGACAGAAGTTTGCAGCAGCGTCATCATATCACCTTGATGTGATATTTGACCCTCCCAGCAAAGTGTTGGATGACGAAGGCCGGCTCTGTGACTGCAGTGGCTACAAAGCGCAGGTGTCCTTGATGCTGCTGCCTCAACCTGTCCAACAGGTTATCATCTGCAGGCTGAGGGAGGCTGGAGATGCCCAGAGAGGAGGGGACAGACTGTGAGCTTCAACATATGATACTGAGCCAAAGAAGTAAGAAAGAGTGCAGGCAAACAAACTTAGCCTACTCGCACTCCTCCTCCAGCAGTTGGAAGACTCCAGCAGTCGGCCCGTCGATCAGCTGAATGCAGCCGATGTTGTCCGTGTAGCTGATGTGATGCCAGGCGATGCCCTCGGACTCGTACTCCTCCTGCAATAGCGCACTTCATTAGGATCACACTCCTCAAATACACGTGTGTAAGTGTAAATCCAAACACCTACCTGCTCGTGCTTGAAGATGTGCTGGTTGATGAACTGCTGCAGTTTCTCGCTGGTGTAGTTTATGCACAACTGCTCAAAACTGTTGGTCTGGAGGTTCTCAAAGCCAAACATGTCCACGATACCGAAGGACAGACACTAAAATAAGACAGAAAACAGGACACATAATAAATAAAAGAACAAGTGGACCTCTTGTGGTCAGCACAGCACCGTCAGCAGTCAATCAATAGTTTGAGGCTTCAGACTGCAGCATGTGACTCACAGAGACAGAGTCCTCCATATCTCGACTGTTCAGCAGCGCATGGTTGACGTGGAGGACGATCCAGTCGAACAGAGCGTTGTATAGAGACTCGGCCAGGGAGTCCCGCGCTGTGGTGGCCTAGAAGCAAACGCAGCCGTCAAACAAACCAGAATGGAGCAGAAATTTGACATTCGACAAAGACCCTAAGAAGAGATTTAGAAAGTGGGAGCTCATTGAAATTTATGGGTGAAATACAAACTGTGTACCTCTTGTAGTGTGAAGTGTGAAACTGCTGTGTCCTTGGCAACCACCCGCCTCCTTTTAGTCAAAGCCTCCACCAGAAGCTCCTTCTTCACCTAGAAAATGTAGAATGTAAATGAATCTGTAGCTATTTACATTCAGATGTATCCAGATCTGGATGATGATTCTGCAAACTTCATATCATCCTCAACTCACCATGAGCAGCTCTGACAGCGTATTCAGGACGTCTGCAGGACCGACCTCCAGGACGCCGCTGTCCTCTATCACTGTGTACGTCAGGTTGCCCAGGTACAACATGGCAGAGAGAACAGAGAAGATCCTGCAATCCAAACACACACACGCTTGACTTTCTACTTTAAGGAACTTGTATTATCACAGAGGAATTTTATACGCTTTACTTTTAATGCTTTACCTTTGTCTTACAATATATCATTACGAGTCATTATGTTGTGTCAGTTTTGCTTGCATGTCAACATTTTAGAGATAAGAGACGCCTGCATTGAGGAAAACAACTGTGAAATCGCTCTGAGCTTCTGTTTACACACATAAGAGTCCATTATGGCCAGGGAAAGCTACCTGAACAGGTTAAAGAGGCGCTTGCTCATTCGCTCGCTCGCTCCCTTTATTCTGCACGCTGAGCCCTAAAGCACTCAGGCACTTGTCGACATGCTTGCTGCATTTTTCCCTTCTTGGTGCGACAAGCTCTGACCTGTTACTGTCACCGCTGCAAAGAGCAGAAACGCTTAGAAGGTGTTTAATTAAACTTTAGCCTTCAGAATTATACTGTTATTAGGAGAGTAAGTCAGCTCTGTTGTGTATACAGGCTATGAGTCAAATCCCTCTTATCTGTTCACCATCTGGAGAAACAGGTAAGTGGACTTTACTAGAATAATATCTTTCTGAGTCTGTCTCTGGTATTTACCACCGAGTCCAACTTACATTTTGAAAACTTTCAATTTCACTTCTGTGTGGTAATCCACAGTTCTCTGTTCACTTTAACTCTTACATAATGGCCAAAATCAAGCTCCCTTTAATGTCGGTTCTCATACAGAAAGTGTTCCTTCCACTTTTCAGTTCACTGTTCCTTAATAGGAAACACATCAAGACCACACCGAGCGCTTTAAGCTTGTGTTTTCCCTATCAAACCCATACGTACTGCTTCTTGGTGGGGGCCAAGAAGCCGACCATCTCCATGGCTCGATTGAGCCTTTTGTACTCCTGCTCCAGTTTCTCCTCATCGTCTAACTGAATGTTTTCCTGCAGATAAACAAAGCAGATGAGAGATGAGAGAGATACGGCACATATTCAACAAGGAAGCAGCGTCAATACAATCTGTTGGCAGTTTGGTTTCATTACTAATGCCATGATGATATCATTGCCAGTAGAAGGAGCTGCAGGTGCCCGACTGTGCTTAAAGGCTTTATCTTTACTCTCAAGTGGTCCCAGAAGGGAAGTACTCAAAGTGAAGTAGTTTGGATATGAGCACGAGCTGAGAAAGCAAGCACTGTCATCTGGAACATTGTGTGGATGTTACAAGCAGTTTGCTGGAGCTGGTGTCCAGTGTGTGTGTGTGTGTGTGTGTATCTACAGTACCTGTTTGAGGTAGTGATAATCTTGCAGCTCCAACAGCTGAAACTCCTGCTGCTCCTCTCTGGACGCTCCCACCAGCAGATAGTAGAACACGTGGTAGTTCCTGGCAGTCAAAGGTCACAGAGAGGAAAAACCAGCCAATCAGGACTCTTTGTCTCAACTCTGTTATTTATTCAACACTTCTAGACTCTGTATACTTTCACTTGTTTATACAGAAGTCTGGGTTCTGGCAAGAAAATGTGGATATACATAAATGTGAACAGTCCGAGCATAAACGGCTGCTTGGCTGCTTATATTTACAGATCATTTGTTGTGTAACTGAGCTCATATCATTGCGTATCAAAGGTTACAAGTGCTTTCATTCAGTTTGTACCTTTCACTCTTATCTCTGAACACCAAGCGACACTTCTCTAGTAGGTACGTCTGTATAACAGCCCTGAAAGAGACACAAAAGAAAGGCATGTCAACAAAATGCTTACGCTTTGGTTTCCAACAGTGCCTTATTTGGACATAGGAAGAATAAAACACTTAAACAATTAGTGGCGATAAAGTCGGGCTGTCAACCTTCGTCGTGTTTGAGTTCAGTGATGCGCTGGGGACACAATATCTTTGTTTACTCGTCATTAAAACAAAACGAGGCGCTCTCACTTAACGTACCGATTGTGTTTATTTGGCTGCCAGGAGCTTTGGCAAGTTTCTATATAAAGACAGGAGGAGAAATAAAAACTAAAAAAGATGCCTGACCCTCTGATGACACCGTTTTCCAGATAGTTGAGTTGGATGAACTTCCCGAAGCAGCTGGAGTTGTTATTCTTTGCAGTCTTGGCGTTACCAAAGGCCTGTTACAAACACAGGGACAGAAGTTAGGCTAAAAATAAACATCCACATTTGCGGGGAAGGTTTCTGTGGAAGCTGGCATGCAAACGTAAACACTATCAGGAGATGCTGCACAGAGGCACCGTCACATAAATCACTTCAGTTGGTAGACGGCAGAAGTAGTGAAGGAAGAAACGGAGGAGTCCACTCCTCACTTCACTGATGTTGGTACAGATACAGATAGGAATTTAGCGGTTGGTGTTTTCTCTTCCTGCTCTCAGTATGTGACTTTAGTTTGCAGTGTGGATTTGGAAGCCATTTGGTATTCCAGGGTCACTAAAGCACCACTTCTACAAAAACTACTGCAATGCCCAACTAAGGGACTAAATGTTGGCTACACACTCTCCATCCAGGCACATCCATAAACTAACACAACGATCACAAGCTGCTCCCCACACCTGACTTAGGATCACCTTCTACTTTCCAAGGTCTAAACTTTTCCATCCAAACTGAGCTCCTGTGAGCATCTACAGTCGTTGCTCGACTTCATTCCAGTCAGTGGGAGCGATGCTGAGGCTTATGTCTCGACAGGCCAAAGAAGGTCCACACACACGCCCACACAATGAGCTCAGCCTGCATAGCGCACTGATCCCAGGCTGGCAGGTGCAGGGTCGTGTCTCTGGAATGTTCTGATCTATTGTCGCATTTCTTGTGAACACTTTTTCACTTGATTTCCAGTTTGGTAACACAGGAATCAAAGAAGCTGCTTAGGGTCGGGCTGAGGGCTGAGAGCTGAGAGCCGCAGGGAGAAGAGTGAATATGAGTCAGACAGAAACAAATAGAGCAAGAGGGTGAGTGGGAGAGGCACACAGAGAGAGAGAGAGAGAGAGCGAGCAGGGGACGAGAATTATAAAGCGACAGAGAGAGAGACGAGGGGTGGCGTAGGTTTGCCAGCAGACCTGGCTGAGCCTGTTCTGACACGTTCCTGTTTCGCCTCTCTCTCTGGAGTTCCCTCGGAGACAACGCCCTGCACATTCCCCTGTGGAGCTCAGGGATCACAATTCCCTCACCAACCCAAACCTCTATTCAACCAAACATTCTAAACGCACTATCAACAACAAATACCTTATTGCTATTCCGCTTATTGTTTTTTCCTTTTACTCGGCTTTTCAGATACACTTTATGAGCCAAAAGTATGTGGACACGCCTCCTGACGATGGCGTTCAGGTGTTTCAGCCACACCCATTTTTTACCGAATGCATAAAATCAAACAAGTAGCCGCACAGTCTGCATAGACAAACACTCAGCAGAATGACGTGACAGTTCACATGTAGTTATGAAATATATTGGAGGAAGAAAGAAGACGAAGATAAGTATTAACAGGAAAAAGGATATGTGACAGAATTCAGTGAAAACGGTAAAAAAGCAACGGTGACAAAGCCAGGCCAGTTACGATGAACTGACGTGACAACCCAACCCTCTATGGCCCTGGAGGCTCAGGTGACATCAATGCTGTTATTACCATGACATCAATCCGCCGCTCCGACCGTCACATAACGTATTGTGGACATAACAGGCCGCGGCCAGACAAGAGAGGGAGGATGAAAAGGGGAAGAAAGGAAGAGAGAGGGGAGGAGGCATTAAACGTGGCAGCGACATAAGATGAGACATTCCAGGCCCGACTAGATCTGCCCGCATCAGCTTTAAGTGTTATTGTTGTGACGTGGAGGAGTCACAAAAGGGAGACCTAGCAGACGCACAGAGCGAAGCTTCTACTCCCCCTCTACTCTCAGCCATTACAGAATTACAAAACACCTGTGGGAGCGACTCCATATTAAAGCCCATGGTTCTGAAAAAGGATGTCCAACAGCTCAGATTGGTGTGATTGTTCAGTGCCCACATACTTTACTGCAATAGGTCTTTGCATTTGCATTGGTTGACATTCAGCTTGTATGTAAAGCCTCTGGTCTAGACAAACCGGGCTGCCGGCACAAAGGTGATTACCTCATTCCTGCAGATTAGAAATCAAATGAAACTAAGAATCTGTGCGGCCTAATTGTTGGACGGAAACACAACACGGTGCGACTCTGAGCTGCTGGTGGGCGAAAGCGCGAGGGCTTTGCTTATTTGAAGAAAAAACTTGTTAGACCGGTTCAGAGAGAGCAAGAATCCATACGTTTTAACCCTCTGAGGGAAGGTTCATACTTTGGACAGTGACGGGGTACTATCAGTGTGTGTGTGTGTGTGTGTGTGTGTGTGTGTGTGTGTGTGGAGAGAGCAGCCCCACAGCGGGTCACAGTGGTTTGTGTGAAGGTCAGATGCTTTATCATAAAGGCAGATTCTGCATTTGTGCCTTTTCAATGGAAGCATTCAGGAATTTTACCGCAGACATTCCAAATATTTGCTTGCAGGGACTCACTGATACGGAGCAAAGAGATTGTGGTGTTTCTTATACATCATGTCTTGGTGTCACTAACACACTTCCATGCTGATCACACTCTCTCTCTCTCTCTCTCAGTCATGGAGCTCTGACAACAGGCCTCTCTCTGTATCAGGGCTGAAAGGTATTCTCCTCCAAACAACATGAGCGTCCACCAGACTGTAATTTTGTGAAGAATGCAGAGAGGACGAGTACTTCCCCCCACAACCAATGGTCTATTTTCTTGCTTCACACACACATACAGCAGACACAGTGACACGCGTCTCCCTGTTACTCATTGACACGTCTCACACAACACTGGAGAACACACAGCAAAGAAGCCCATAAGCCTGAACCTAAGAGAATGGAGCTCAGATTACCTCACTATGACCAAAGGAAGTGTGTGTGTGTTCCTGACTAACCTACAGTATCACTTTGATCCAAACTGAATCATACTTATAAATGATAAGTCATTACAGTGATTGTTGCTCAGTTCTGATCTTACAGCCTGATGGAACTGACAGCATCTGTCTATAACAGGAAGTGAAGAAATATCTTGCTGATGCATTTCCTGTATGCAGAGTTGCAAATTTACATTTCCGAAAAGCCGTGACTAAAGCGTCTAAAATAAGCACGCGAGAAGAACAAAGACGTTCTATTGTTGAGACAGAAAACTTAACGTTAAAGCGATCAAAGGGGGGAAACAACTGTCCTTTACTAATCACAAACACAAAACGTGAGCGAATCTCAGGGGAGGAGACGCATGTTGACAGTGTGTGACGCTCCTCGGATCCTTCTTCTGTTGATCTGTAACCATCAAACAATCAATACCTCTCCAGTGTTGACGTTAACAACAAACACAGGTGTGTGCAGGTTTTGGGGGGGTCTCAGCAGGGGGTCCTAACTCATACGAAGGTGACACCTACCTCCAGCACCGGCCCGGCCCCCAGGATGGTCCGTTCCAGGCCGCAGGAGTACGTCCTCTGGCTCAGGGCGGTCAGGCAGTGGATGAGGTAACTGCTGCTCTCCGTCTTCCCCGACCCGCTCTGACCGGTGATGACGACGCACTGGTTCACCCTCTTGTTCAGCATGGCTCGGTACGCCACGTCGGCTATGGCGAAGATATGAGGGCTCAGGCTGCCCAGCGGCTGGTTCTCGTACATCTTCATGTACTTTGGGTTGTAGTAAACCGGCAGGAACTTATTGGGGTTGATGGCGATGAGGACGTTGCCGGCGTACGTGTAGATTTTGCGCTTGTAGAAACGTTGGCGTAAGGCCTCTAGGATTTTGTCCTCAGTCAAGATGGGGAGGCCACAGAGGTCATCATAGTCATCCTCACTGATGTCTACTAGTGCATCTGCGTTCCGGGCCTGAAGCTGCAGGATGAAGTAGTATCCTTGCTTCTGCTGGTGCCATTTCTGGGCCTCTGGTGGCCACATTAGGACCCGCTCCAGAGGATTGTCCCCAGACTCCAGCGTCCTCTCCTCTCCGCCGCCCTCCCTGACCTCCAGCAGGCTGTACGTCTGCTTGGCGTTCAGGCCCAGAGTGACCACAGCATTGCTGACCACTGAGCGGACTGTGTCACCGGCACCGACCTGCAGGGGACAGTAAGTGGCTGACAGATCCTCAGACAGCCTGGGGTAAATCTGCACAACACGGGCGTCTTCATCCCGATCTGCTGCCTCAGCTCCGGTATGGCTCATCGTGATAGACAGAGGCAGGCTTCAGCATGCACTGCCCGCACTGCACCACCAGCCACTGCACACAGGAGCAAGCAACGTTTTAAGGACATTTATTGAACTTTTTCCCTTAAAACTCACCAAAACATTGAGTAAAAACTATAAAATATATCTCAAATGAATACAGGATCTACACTTTAACACATAGTTCCACATAATTCCCTTTATCCCAATCCGGAATTCCCACTCAACAGACGCCCAAAGTGTCAAACGTGCAAAATACAACTCACCTTCCAGGGAAAACTGCTCATTCCATGTTTAAAAACACAAATACAGCTGACAGAAACCACCAAACTAGACTAACTTTCTTTACCTGCGCTTCCAAAAACAGGTGAGCAAAAAACTAACTTAATAAAAGCTTTAAATTAGCGACGAGAAAGGTCAATTCCAAACGGCGCGGCGACGCTGTTGCATTTCTGAGTCACAGTTCTGCGCTTAAACAGGAGAAATGCGTTTCCTCGTCCCGGTCGAAAAATTACTTCCTAGATTTCTCCACACGCGGACAAGTCGACAAGGGGGAAATGAATGGATACTTTCCCTTCAGACTAAAGTGCTTAACACACTCAGAAAGCTCCACGCAGCTGCTGGAGAAGCTGTTTCTTCCACATCAGCGACACGGAGCGAGAGCGACTTATCACAGATAGATATTGCTTAACTATTTGTTCCTATTTCAATTGGCCATGGTTGTTTGAAATGCCATTACCTGTGATGTTTCAGCGCCCCCCTGTGGTGTATTTAGTCATTACGACACACTTGTTGCACACTCTGATTTAGACCTCAATTATACATTTGAAACTTTAATGCGAATGAATTTTGTAGCTTTAACTGTAATTCAAGTTCGTTTATACAAAAGTATAAAAGCAAATACGCTGTCAAAACAGTAAATCATTTTGGTTATATTGACACTTTAAAGGAAAAAACTAAGAAAAAGTGGCTTAACTGAATTAAACAAGTATTTATTATATGTAAGCCAGCTATTAGCCTCCAATTGCCATCCAAAATACATCCAATTGTGAGGGTGGGCAACGGCGGGGGGCGATGGTTCGTCGCCGGCAATAGTCCACCTGGCCGCTAGGGGGCAACAGGAGCTGTGTGCAGCTGCACGACGATGGTGATAATACCCCCAAACGTTAGAGGGCGCCCAAGCGACAGCCAACATGGTGAGTCGAACTATCTTTATGATTTATGGGTACGGTATGTATGCATTTCTTTTTCCTTTAAACGTATATTTAATCTAATCTAATCGATCTAATCGTAATCATTAATATTTGCACATAGATCCCCCAAGTAAAGATGTTTTATAAAAGTAAATATACAATAACCAATAGGGAATGTATTTGTATTATTTGTAGTACTCAGGCAGCGGCTTGTCAAGCAAATTATATATATATATAAAACTCCCCACAATGTTGGATAATGAAAGATTACATGGCTACACGGACCTGTGGACGCACTGCTGCTGTGATTCACGTTGTGCTGTTTCATTCTATACCCACGTGTCTTTTAAGTGCATCACCTCATACTATTCTTAAAATGTATTTCTTAAAGTAACATTGCATATAAGATCATTTTTATCTGTTCTTTTATGAAAACAATAGAACTTCCCCACAAAACATGGACAATAGGAGACACAAAAAAGTGGGAAAAAGCAGATAGCAAGTAATGGCTGTGGATGTTTGACATCCAATTATTCCACACAGAGCCGGTATTTTAGTCCTTGCTAAGGTTGAGTCCTTGACATACGAGTCAAACCTTAACTAGAAAGAAAAGGTGAAGTCTGTGCACTTTTCAGACCCTCGACAACTCCAGGTGACAGACAGACAGATGCTGGATTTACAGTTTCTAAACATGGATTTAATTAGGCATCAGAAATGTAACTGTGTACTAAATGAACATCAATCACTTTATATATATATATATATATGTGTTTTATTGCAGTTCAATATGGTTACATTGTTTAGCTTTTCTTTGCAGGCTTTATGGACACGTCTTCAGTATGAGGTGACAGGAACACGGCTCAAGGTGAAAAATAATTGTCTACACGCCATCCGGACAACAGAGGCCGTCCAAAATCAATACCGTGTCTTGTTGATGATTACTTTTACCTATGCTAATGCTCGCCCTGTCCGTTCACGTACATAATGACTGTCGAGGTGAATCGGTGTATCCCAATTTAGCGGAGCCGCTTGCAGACACAGTGACAGCTTATTATACAGTGAGGAATGAAGAGAGGAACTGTAAGGTGTTACTCAGCACAAATCAGCTGCTGTTGATAATGAGAACCTGCAGAGGCGGCAACGCTCACCCACACAGGACCACAAACTGGGACACACACACACACACACACACACACACACAGTACATATACAGTATATATATATATACACAGACAGACTTTCGGTTGCAAATTCATCCCTCCTCCTGACAAAGTAGCAAAGTTAACGTTTGGTGTTGTCGTCCTGATCATTGCCATGGGGATTGTAATGAGGGTGGTGATGGTGTTTTAATAGGTGTCACTCTTGTTCCTGCTGGACTGAGCCAGTTCTTCGAAGACACACTGAATCCAGTTCAGTAGGCACAGGAGTACACAACCCCGAAATCCACAACACCACCAATCCCACAGGATGATCAATGGATGCAACATTAAACATTAAACGCCTCAGTGTTTTCTTTTCAGCTCTGGAATATAAAATCGGTCCATGTGATACGGTGACGGTGTCTGTCTAGACTTCAGTGGGTAAACAAATAACCTAATAGAACTATAGAGTGCTCAAAAGTCTAAAGTCTAAAAGTAGGACGGTTCAATGAGTCATCTGTTGTCGTCCTGTTTTTCCTTCCTACCTATGAAACCCACACGAAAGTCTTAAGATTCTGTACAGTGTGTCTGGACATGCAAAGACTCTTTTTACAGCATTCCTACTGGTTTTACAGCCAGCCGGGGCTTTTCCATTCTGCGTGTCCTCTTGCCTCACCTCACCTCTCTGTGCGTGGGGACATCCGGCCTCTCCGCTACGCAGCCAGCAACTCATTCTTTCATGTCAGACACTGAACTTAGCCACTGTGAACAATTCCTGCTTGGTTCAATGCTCACTAATGAGCTAAGTTCAGCATCTTCAGAAAAGTCTCCCCGTGGTTATGGCACTTGGCAGCAGGGGCCGATATATGGACGACATACAGAGGGAAGTACACCAGAGCGCTGATTTATCCAAATGAGAATTCCAGCTTCACTGCGGTGCGCTGGGGCTCAACTAGGAAGAGGAAAACAAGTTGACCTAGAAGGATTCAGAAAACAGGAGAGCTGAGTTGATGAGGAGAGAAGGAACCATTTATAAAAAGCCCTCAAAATGCAGTAACTTATTAAATTCTCAGGATCTCATGAGAGTGTGCTGATGTTGATACACCTGGTAAAAAGAGGAAGTCAGGACAGATTTCAGATACATTACAGCAGGGCTTCTAAAACCTTTGAAACCAATAAACACGTCTGAGCAAACGGTTGAGTCGTTCCTTGTATAATGGAACAGGAGTGTGCATGAATGAGTTCCCCTTTGTAACAGAAACAGATTCTTAATCGAGAAAACAAAGTAATAATAACAAAGTAATGATTTCTTGATGAATGTTTTCACACAATAACAGAATTTCCATCGTGTTTAACTGTTGTAATTCTCTTGTGAGGCAGCGGACCGGCAGGAGTACACAAGCAAACAAAGTTACACAACACCAGTGACTCACTCCGTAGGCCTAAACTTCATGTTTGCCGGCGTTTCACAAACTCTAAATCCAGCTATCAGCTTTCTGTCTTTACACAGTGGGTTTCATTCCTTGCCACCTGGGCTGGGAAGAGTCTCTACCTGGCCGTTTGTACTCAGATAGTTTGTCTGAGCCTCAGGACACCCAGGGCTCAGTTTCCTGAATAAACTGTTAGTCCACCCAACAGTGGTATCATGACATCACTGCTTAGTGGAAAACAACTTTCTCTCTTACGTCCCGACCGCTTTGATCTGGAGACTTACCAGTAAACTACATTTCTCCTCTTTGGCTCATTGGAACTCTTCCCTCTCGCTCTGGTTAAATGAACGCCAACAGGGTAACAAGTGGAGATAATGAGACTTATTCACAGCTTTAATGCGAGAGAACTGTCATTACCTCATCACTTCTTTATTGTTGTCCCCCGAAATACACCATGGTGTTTGGCTGCATCGGAGAGGACTTGAGTTTCACGCTCTCACAGACCGTGCAGATGTTTTAAACACAAACCGGGAGTTGGATCACTTTCAAGCGTATCGGTGTCTTAAGTAAAATTACCTGAGCTCACCTGCCATTACGTCATTTTTCACCCAGATTCAGGAGAAGAAAAGGCAGCTGCAGCCCTTTGTCACCCAGCCGCCTCCTCCTCTCCTGCGTGATGATCCATCCTGGGGTTAAATAAACAAGATAACAGCCGACCGAGCTCAAGGTGCCGCCATCTGCCTTCACACAGGACGGGTTTCTTCTTAAGTATGAACTGGGCAACACAACAGGAGACAATAAAACATTTCAGAGCAGCAAAAGTTGGAGGAAAAGAAGGGAAAAGGCAGCAGGAGTTTCCTCTTATGCACTTTTCCAAAAACCTGCTATGGATTTCACGTCTCTTCATCATCTTAGATCCCAGCTTGCCTTCTTCCTCCATTAGCTGAGCACCTTAGATATGATAAAAGTGCCTTCTAAATGATGTAAAACACAACTCACCAGTTTGTGTGGAGGAGGGTTAGATGATGAAATGGAACGAGGCCCTGGCTGTGGTCAAACCCAGTCTTCTTTCTCACTCTGCTGCTGCTGCTGCTGCTGCTGCATGTTCTCAGCAAGCCGGCGCTGCTTTCTGCTCCTCAAGCTGTTCAGTGTGAGGTGTGGGTGAGAGAGGGGGGCCGAGTATGTGTGAAGAGAGAGAGAGAGAGAGAGAGAGAGAGAGAGAGAGAGAGAGAGGGAAGGGAAAGAAGGGGGAGGGGAGAGGGAGGAGGGCAATGAGAGAGAGAGAGAGAGAAAGGGAGGATGATGGGACAGGTGTGGAATTTACACACCCTGCTGGTTGTGTGCATGGATTGGCATATTTTACTTTGGCGTGATGTGTCGCCCTTCTTACCACCGGCATGTGGAGGAGAGAGAGGATGAGGGTTTCCCCCCGAATGAGAGAAGAGAGAGGATGAAGCAAACTACAATAATAAACGTGCGAAATCACACAATCAAATCTCTAAACTCCACCTCATCGTCCTCTTGTATCGACATTTGATTGATTTCTCCACAACGTTGCATTGATTATGCATAAATCAACCCCCAGTCTCCCAGATAAACCTCCAACTTTGACATCCTTTATGTTTCATCTCGACGGATCATCGAGGAAGAATCCCTGTTTACAGCGGCGTCAAGTTACAAGACACACAACACGACAAACAGGCAAACAAACAACAACAAAGGCAAGAATCAGATTAGACGCAACTTTCAACACAACAGCATACAGCACACAAACACATTGATTAAACCCAGCAGCAGACGGATGCGGCGCAGGCAGACCAAACACAGCTATTATGTTCACATATTTAACTGCAATTATAATCACATTTAACAAGCACTGAAATCAGAGAGTTTAGACTCAGAGTGCTCTGGAGTTTGTTTCCCAAAAAAAATCTCTTTTCTGAAAAGTGCAGTTATGTTAAAGGGAATCCTCGCTTCTGTCGCCTAGTAACTGATTTAACTAACCAGCTGTATGATTTGTTGTGGCGTCACGTGCGTCTGCTCGGTGAGATGTGTGATTTCTTCTGACGGTGACACGAACAGAACACTGCACTCACAAAGAAAATCTATCCGCTTGTAACCAAACTTTTCTCCCTCAGACGACCCTCATGTCAGTCACCACACCCCCATACACACTCGGCCCCTCTCTCCATCTACATGATTGTTTTGATTTGAGGGCTGGAACCCGATAGGCACGTCTTCCATACATGGCCGGTGCATGTCACTGTCCCTCTCTATCAGGGCAGCCGGCTGAAAAGCAAGCGGGGGCCGCCTTGAGTTGTTTTTGCGCTGGTGCTGGCCTTTTAAGAGCACTCTGCTGCGCTGGCCCCCTAATGCACCCGCTCCATTTAGCAAAGCAGAGCTGTGAAACCCAAGATCACAGGCATGGTCAAAAACAATTTCACCCTCTGATTGAGCCAATATCCACTTTACATTTTGAGGAAAAAGGGGAATCTGATACGTGCTACTGTGCAAATACAACTCCTGCATTCGAGAATAAAGGTTTATGAAATGGAGGTCGTGTACGTTCAACATATACATCTACCATTAAGTCTGTCTGTTACTTAACATCCACAGCCCAGGACCTTGTAACCCCAGCAGGGATGAGGACAGTAGATTTCACCTCACGAAGTTACGACCATGAAAAGGAAAAGTACATTACATTCTGTGTATTATTACAGCTATAACAGCAAACCTTCCTGTCTGCTTCCTCAGGGGTCATTGTTATGGAGAGCAGGTTGGCCTGAGCGAGGGGGGGGGAGAGTGTGTGCGGCTCCTGTGTGTAACCAGATCCGGGCCGGAGTGATGGGCAGCGCATGGCGAGGAGTCCTGGGTGCATTAGCCCAGGCTAATGGGCTAGCTGGCTCCGACCTGGCCTGCCTGTCCATTATGTGCTGCTACGGCTGGAACGCTTGGAAGGTAAACTGCTTTCTGAGTTCTCCAATGTCTGGTAAGCCCCTTAAAGGCTCAGGCCTCCAATCTATAATGTTTAAAAATGGAAAAGCATCTATCTATCTATCTATCTATCTATCTATCTATCTATCTATCTATCTATCTATCTATCTATCTATCTATCTTGAGGAAGTCACAGGTTTGAGAGCAAAGTGTGTGACGGTTCCAGGGTTCACAGACATGATGGATGGCGTGTGATGGATGGCTCAGTCGGGACGTATTTTGATGTGCATCCTTTGCTGTATGCAAAGTCAGTGGGCGTTTGGTTGAGGGAAGTGAGTGATGTGAGGGAGAAGTCGGCCTGCAGGCTCTCTGGATGCTGCGCCTTCCCTTCAGGAGTTTGGAGGATGTGCCATAGAGGGTGCTGTTGCATTAATCAAACTGCGAGGTGATAAATGCCCTAGGAAAAGAGTTTCACAGGCCAGGAATATGAATGAGGAGGACGGAGGGACGCAGTGTTTCTCAGACAAATAAGGACATTTCACTAAGCAGCTTTATTCAAATCAGCGTCTAAGAAGAAAACATCTCAATACATTTTTCAACAAATGGATATCAGGCAGCATTTATTAAAACATCAATCATTTTTATAAGGAAACTATTAAATTAATGCTGCATTACATTTTTTATTGATGCCCAGCTGACTCACAGTTTGCAACCTTCCTCTGTTGACCGCAACAGCTGAGCTCTTTTGTTTTGAGACCATGAGCGCCACCTATTGATCACGCTGGGGAAAGAACTAATCGATTCAATTTGTGAGATTCAGGATCGTTTCAGTCCAGCTGCTCCTCAAAATGGAGGAGAAGCAGGACAATTTAACAAATGCAGTTTAGACGTGATGTCATTAAAGCAGCTGTGGACTCTGCAACATTCAGCATCACCCCCCCCCCCCCCCCCCCCCCCCGCATCCCAAAACACAGATCCAGTTCGGCAAAACAACATCTGTGGAAATGACTGGTTAACCTTTGACCCTCCCGGTTGTTGGTGGGAGTTGGCGACACTTTCACATTCCAAACTGTCAGATTTGTTGCCCCCCTCTTATCCGCTCTTCTATCTTCACATAGGAAGAAGCTGAGCTCATTATGCGCCGTATAAAACAACAAAAATAGAAATAATGACTGAGAAATCACATTTTTCATGACGCCCTTTGTTGTGTTTTTGTTACACTGAATGTTTGATAATGAATCAGCTTGTGATAAATGATTTAAGTTCATAATATTTGATAACTTTTCTTGTTTGTAGCCCATAGATCATTGTCCATAGATCATACCAAATTGCATCTTTTGATCGTCAATCATGAGAGAAATATGACTGATTGGCAATATGTCACAAGATATGATATGCACTTTAATATAGAGCATTAGATCCCCTTCTGTACAAACTCACAGGCTGAAGTATCCAAGATAGAATCAACACCTCTTTAAAAACTACTCACACTTCCATCACAATGTGAAAAAAAAAGAGAGATAATTACGCCTTCAAGCTGCTGCGGTCCCAAACCTTCTCTGATCCTCAGCGGAAGTAAACAGTGTTTATCAGGCAAAGCACTGTGGTGACTGAGGCCAGGTGCTTGTGCACGGCAGCAGGGACCGAGAGGATTTCATTCTATCTCTCCTGCAGCAGAGTGAGACTTTGCCGTGGTGTAAATACGACAAACAGTGAGCCGAGGCTGTCGGGCGGCAACTCACACACTCTCACACGGCCAGTCAATGTCATTAGCTTATTTATAACACACTATGCAAACCAGATTCTAGTGTTAGAGCCCCCGGCCCCTCCTTTGGTGTCTAATCTAGTCTGGAATTTGTAAGCATTGTGGATTAGGACAGTCATGATTGATCACAGGCAGACAATGGTGCTCATTGGCTGCAGCACAAAATAAGACACCGCCACTTAGGAAAATAAGAGCAGTGGCGTAGCTGGAGCCAAGTCTGAATGTACCGTCAGCACAGTGTGTGAAGCCACGCGCGCACAGGCTTGGCTGCTCCTTGGGGAAGGTTCAACCAAGGTTATGCAGATCTGCACGGCTGTGTTTAGAAGCTTTAAACACCTCCATCACACCATCAGCAGCTCCACAGAGGGGAGATGAGGATACCTTTGCATACTTCCTCCTGTCGAATGAGGTCACACAGGGCTTTTTGTGATCATCGTTTGATCTCTGTTGGCACCTCCTCCTCCCCCTCCTCCTCCTCTCCCTCTTCCTCTCTCCTTAGATAAGTTGTGAACCAGCGAGGACCTATTTTTCTAAAAAGACTCGTCAGTGCATCAGGAAATTATTATTTTTTCCACCATCTGCCATAAATTTCCTTCAACCACACAATGTAAGACATAGAGAAATGAGAGCCACTTGGGAGACGTCCACAGAGAGTTTAGAGCACTTCAACTTCTTTAGAGGAAGCTTTTGTTTAAAGCAAATTTTAGGCATTTGTTTGAAGCAGATTTAAGGCAGCGAGAGGCAAATGATGATTGAGATGTTGGCTGGTTACCCGGGAGCATTTTGCACATTATCACATGGTGAAATTAAACACAATAGATACTGAGTGTCTGTCAAGCTAATTGTGCCTTTGATTTCTCCCTTGGTGCACAGCTTTAAGTGCATTGTCTTTTATCTCCAACAGGGGAAAATTGAAGCCTGGAGGCTCTGTGGCATGTGCTAAAAGGCTGTTAATTTCCATCATCTCTCAGTCGGCAGGAAGTCTTTTCTTTGCAATAGTTGGTGGAAAGTTCTGAGATGCAGTGGTGAGACTGCCAGGGAATGAAGGATTCAGATGTTATGTGTTGGTTCTAGTTGGAAATGACGCTGCACAAAGATCGGAACGAGAAGTTGGAAGTCGGGGGAACCACATGAAAGGGCTCAAACCAAATGTAAACAATGTTTTCTACATATTATTTATATTACAACATAATATTTATACAGTATGGTGCCCGCGTCTGAGAATGATTTAATGAAATCTAAGGAAAGACGGTCTAATAAGTTTGGGTAAAGCAGCTTCAGACTTCTTGCCCTTTTTGTGACCAGAATAAATATTGGCAATATGTTGTCTTTCTTCAAATGAAATATAGAAACCATGGAAAATATCTTTGGATGTAGGTCTTCAGAGGATCATCACAAAACTTTCGTGGGTCAAAATTCCCAACGAAATCAGAAAAGTAGGACCAAACCTGTGCCTTTCTGCTTGGCTCAGCTATAAACGGCACAATTCACACGCAGCAACTTGGATATCATACAGACCGACACAGATTATGACAATTAATTTTCCATACCAATCTGCTCAATGTCAGTGTGATATGCAATCACACATTTTAGAGGCATTCATCCAGCGCAGAGTTCTACAGGCTGATTGATGCATTTGTTCATCCTCTTCGTCCTTCGTTTTTATTTCTCCTGCTGTACATTTACACACCGTGCCTTAACTTGGTGTCGTCCTATGTTCATCTAAGGCACCTTTATGTTACCTACCATGTTTAATCCACAAACGCACACCTACATTCCTCATCATCATCATCACATCCATCCTTGTATGCCATCTGTCCTTCTTCTCTTGTCACCATTCAGAACCCAACCCAGGTAAACACGTCCCTCTGCTTCACGGTCAGGGCAATCTCAAGCCAACAGGTTAAAATGAATCATTCTGTTCCTTTTTTATTACTGTCGGCCATGGCAACGGCTCTCAGCAAGCCGTCTAAGCGCTGCGTCTCAAGGCAACGCTTGCTGTCCCCGAGTCATTATCCCGACCATTACTGCCTTTTGTCACTGTCATTTTGATCTTAGATATTCTTTCATAGGCTGAATCCTGCCTGGTGTCCTTGATGAAGACACTGTGAGATATTGTTTAGATAGATTTGATGTCATAACGGGAAATTATTGTGAAAGATCTCTTTATCTTTTACCTTTTGTTTAGTATTTAGGTAGAATAAAGTGTTGTTTTCCTTTGGTTGATTGTTAAGACAAGAATAACAGACTGATTTCATTTATAATGCATGCTTCTGTCTTTAACAGAGAGAACACTCTTCTAACTTCTGGGTATTTCCAACCTCACTAAATCCATTTTCTTCTTCCCCACCACACTTAAAATAAATGTTCTTATCTTATGAGTTGCATGATGCAGCATTTCTGTGGCAACATTTAGCCATGATGCCATAGCGTTTCCTGGCTTGGGAAAGGGAATTGTTTTTGAATTCTCTTTGGAACAACATAACCATTGTTATTGTTAAAAGCAGGACATGCATTAGGGCAGAGAGCTCAGAGAGGAGCGCTGACCTAACCCGGTGCTGATCTGATGAGGTCCAAGGGAGAGAAATCAATCCTAACGTCATGATCAAGGATTTTCTGGGCAGTGTCTTTTTATTATTATTGCTATTATTGATTATATTGCTGTTACTATTATTCGCTGTTACTCAATTTTCAACCATTTCCAGTGATGACAGTGGCTTCTCGGGAAATGCATTGATTTGCGGATGACATTTAAATTTGAAACCAATGTGAAACTGAGCTGGAACTTCTTATTACCTCACAGACTTTTAATAAACGCAAATGATCCACTGATGAGGTCTTTATTAAACTTAAAGCAGCAGGAAGAGGTATAAATAAAGCAAAGCTGACATGTGCTGCAGTGTCACCAAGATGCCTCTGTATTTTTATATGGTTTATGTATATCCATCAGACATATGGTCGACTTCATGGTGCATACTGCATTTATTTTCGAAAAGGGCATTAGGTGTTGTTATAATTATATCAGCTGAGATAAGGAGTTCAAAATACACACGGGAACATTATGTTGCACACAATGAGAGTGTGGCCAGAGCATTCTTAGAATACTTAGCCGGCTCCAAAGGCAGCCAGAGCTACAGAGAGCAGAGCGTTCACCGTAACACGACCTGATATCGATATCACAGACAGCTCATCAAACACAGCGTATCTGGAGTAGCAGTAAAAGTCTGATATGGTGCTGACAGGCTGACACCAGTAAACGGCACACACATCATCGTGAAAGCCTCACAACCATAATTGAAGGCTTAGGGGCTCCTTTGTGGATGAATAAAATAGAATTATGAATGGGTTGATGGAACCCTTATAAGACTTTATGAGTAGAATAGAGGGGTGTGTGATATCTCATTCAGGAAAGTGTCACGTTTCATGTCCATCTGATACAATGGAAATATTAAAGAATCATTGAGAGATGAGGTTTTTGTCCAGGTATGTGTCCTATTAGTACTTTTTAAAAATGTAAATGTGTTATACTTATTCCCATGTCTGCCGCAGCACCTCTGTCTGATCTGATAATACGGCCTAAACATTGTTCAGGGCCTTCCTGGGTATTTTTGCTGATTGTGCATTAGCAAGTCCTCCCGAATAATGGCGCGATGTGGGAAACTCAATTCTGCATCAGTAACTAACTGGGCCCATGCATCAGCAGGGAAGGTTAATATGCCACCCCCTGCTAACACCACATTGAGCCCTTGTTCTAGGCTCTTTAGAAGTAAGTCCATATGTGCTAATTAGGTCATCTTGACCTCGGCGAGAACAGGAACTGCAGGGTAGTTGGCTAAGTGCGCTTCTCGTTCTTTGCGTCGCTGTTGCCGTGCAGCTAAGAAGGAGGCGACAAAAAGTGAAAGAAATACACGAGGAGATCTTTCCAGAATAACTTCTTACTCACACACGTAAAGTGCAAAGCAGGTCTGCTTGAGGAGTCCAGACCAGGATCAGAGTCAAGCTAGAGGATGAGGTAGTTACTTTGTGTCCTCTTTGTCCTGCTGCTTGTGTCCTGCTTTGTCTTTGTCCTTCTTGATTGTATATACAGTATGTACACAGGAGGACAGAGTAGGAGTGCAGCACTAAAAATATACCAAAAGATTTCCTCATCAGGTGGGAAGTCATATTTAGCTCAAGTACAAAAACAAATACAGGCGTAAACTTCTATTTTAGAATGAATAAAAAGCCTGCTTAAAATATACTTGTACTAATTCATTAAAGTGATTTTTATGAAATGCTGCATGGACACACTTCACTACAATCTCGCAAAGAAATGAACAAACCCGAGTAAAGCCAGATTGGTCAGATTGGGTTTCTTGGCTGACTGAATGTTCCCAGTGAATGACTTCACTTATGGCCATTTCACAATTGGCCATTTTCTGATTCAATGCTTATGGAGGAATAATAATAAAAATTCTCCCCTGTAATGAATGTTAATTAAAAAAGTACAATACCAGTTACAAAGCACTCCAACAAGTCCAACACCCAGGAAGCAGGTGGTTCACTATGGCAACAACAGAGATTCTAGACCGTTTTTGCAGTTCATCACTACTTGTTTACATTTTTGGTGATATATTTGCTACCCCGTGTGTGTATGAGTGTGTGTGTGTGTACTTAGAGTATCCACCCTGCGCTTGTTTGAGATGACACATTGCAGTGAAATCAATCTGTGTGTCATTCCTGCTCCTCCCGTCTCACGCTGGGGCCGGATCAAGGATGGACTCACCCCCTCACTCACCCTCCTCTGCTGTTATTCCCCGTAGCTCCTTTTTAACAACCCATTGTTTTCAAAGCTCAGGTTATTTTCTTAAAAAAAATAAATGCCTGTCCTGATTCATTGTGGACAAAGACACGGTGTTGTTGAGAGGAAACGACACCACAAATTCTCCCACAGCCCGCAAACGCTTCCCTCAGCAGAGTCACAGAGAAACAGTTTGGACCTATACGAGATGTTTACTTACACTATAAAATGCACTGTAAGGAGGCGAGAGGAGTTTCTGCCTCTGCGTGCCTCAGCAGAATAAAGTTTAGCTGAACTGCTGAACTAAAAATCACTTCAGCTGAGAGAATGATAGAGTGGAGATGACAGCAGGAGCACAGGACAAAGAGGGAGAGGAAACAGGAGAGATAAGACGACAGAGAGGATCTATGGTGGTGAAAAATGCTCTTCTCGTACAAAGGCAGAGAGGTTCCGTCTCCTTGACTCAATGCTGTCTACACCCTCGTCTGTGCACGTTAGAAACCCCACCTCCCCCAGTGTTTCTCTCCTCCCCTCCCCGCCTCTCTCAGTCTCTGGCTGAGGAATCCCAGGCAGCGTTTAATTGCACAGTGCCTGCAAAGGCTTTAGTTGGTTCTAATGAGCTCGGTACCGGAGCAGGCACTCGCTCACGCACTCTCTCCGGACACACAAACCTCTATGGAGTCACCGTCTTTCGCCCCAGGAGCCAGACGGGACAGCTGGAATTCAGGTGGAGGGGAAAGACGGATTTCACAAATTCAGGTACAGACGACTGTGTGAGAGAATGTACCAGAGGCAAGAGACGGAGTGAGAGAGAGGTGGAGAGAAGAGAGAGAGAGGAGAGAGGGAGGGGAGGGGAGTGAACGGGAAACACACGGCCAAGTGCAGCAGACAGAGAGAGAAAGAGAGAGCCAGAGAGAGAAAGAGAGAGAGAGAGAGATTGGAAGTCTGCGGCGTCAAATGAGACAGAACAGTGAGGCGGGAGAGGTAGAAGGAGAGAGAAAGAGAGAGACAGAGAGGGAGGAGGGAGGTGGAGAGGGAGAGGGGCCCCATGCAGGAGAGAGGGCTACAGGGTGAGGAGGAAGGAGGAAGAAAAAGTTAGGAGGAGAAGGAGAAGGGGGTCCGGAAAGGAAACGAAAGAAAGGGCGCTGAGATTAACAACTACGAGGGAGAAGAGGGGAAACAACAGGCAGGAAGGAAGGGGAGGGAGGGAGGGAGAAGTCTTTGGGAGCAGAAAAGGAGAGCTGGAGAAAAAGTTTCTTGTGGGAAGAGACAGATGAGGAAAACAGAGCGAGTGAATGACTGGGCTGGAGAGAGCGGGGAGGGGAGGAAACCAGTTGTTTTCTAAGGCGTTTTCCACACCAGCTTCTGGACTCCTTTGGACATGTACACAGACGGTACACAAACAACGGGACACCACCGCTTTCTTCAGCACAATACCCCCTGCCACTGCCAGAGCTGCGTCCAGTATGAGCCGCCGTACCCCCATCACGGCGAGCCAGGGTACAGACCGGGAGCGGGACAGACGGACCACCCATTGCTGGACCACAGGAGAGACATCCAGGCTCCTCGACTTAAAGACGTAGGAGGGACAGCTTTCACGGCGGACAGAGTTGAGAGAGGCGGTCATCGCAGCCCACAGAGGAGGCCTGTGTTCGCAGGGCCGGGTTCCTACGGCCAGCCAAGTGACACGAGCCAAATCTACCCCTGGGAGTTCAACCCTGCCCAGCGGAGCTACCCGCCGGAGCCTGGGGTCAGACACTACCCATTTGTCAAAGAACAGTGTGTCTGTGTGGTGTGGAGTGACACGAGGGCTCACCCCTTTAACTCCAGGCTACCGCCGGAGCCACTCCCCCATCTTCAGGTCAAAGGTCGGGGCCACAGGCACAGACAGGTTAGGTATGCCTCGGAGGGGGAGGAAGAGGAGGGCTGGGGATGCGGCACCGGACAATATCACTGGGAGCCCCACGCAGACGGTCCCCAACCCGGTCATTTGCTCGTGCCAAATGGCCACTGTGGGCCGGGGGCTGTGGGAGGGGAGGGAAGAGATAACCATCAGGAGTGGAGCAGACTGAAGGGTGGATCAGAAGGGAGCTGTAATGGACGAGGTGCCTCACACAAAAGCTTCTTCCCCACGGAAGTCCCGCAGAAACACTTGAACCAGAGCAGACGGAAGGGGCCCTGCGTCCCTCCCCCTGCCGCCATGAGTCAACAATCCTCCAAACCTACGACAAACAACGAGCACCGGTGCCAGGACTCCGAGGCGGTCAAGCAGAAAAGGACACAGGATTCAGTCCGGGAACAAATCCGACAAGTGGTCACACACCTGGAAGATGTTTTGGGGGGTCTGAAGCAAGTTCACGTGGAGATGAGAGAGGTAAGAGAGTGCGGTGCAGGAGATGTTGTGCGCTTTCATACTTGGTTCATCCGTGCGTTAGAATCACACCAAGGTCTGAGTCAGATATTCACATGGAAATGTGACATTTAGAAATATTAACAGAGATTAGTTCTGATGCACAACCTTCACCAGGGTGTAGATGTGGATCCGTGTGTGTGTGTGTGTCTGTGCATGTTCAAGACACCACATCAGCGCCTTCATACGTGCCAATTCCTTTGTTTGTGACTCAATCATGTGTGACTCACTTACCATCGTACACCAAAGCAGCGACTGAAAGTGATTCATTCTGACCTTTCACAGAGAGCTGCAGAGATTGGCAGTCTTCCATCTTTCACATTTAAAAGCCTACCTTGAGTTTGTTACTAAATTACTCCCCTTTACAGTATCCATTCTGCACAAAGCTGTAAAATATCATGGATCCATTGCAGGACGCCTCTGCCGATAAGCAATATCGCAAATAAACAGTCTTTATCAGGCTTGCAGACTGAGACGCAGCTGGAGACAGACAGCAGACCGGATAATCGCTCTTTATTCTAACAATCTGTTGATTATTGCTTCAGTAACAGTTTTGGAGTCAGGTACAGTTAGGTATTGATTTGGGAATGGCAAAGTATCGACCCTCTCTGTTGTCATTCAGGTGGTCCAGCAGATCGATCGTCTTACAGCCAACATTGACCTGAACCAGGAGGGGACCTGTATCGCTCACGGAGGATCCAATCATTTCCACAGCTCCGCCTCTTCTGGAGACCTCAGTGTGATCCCGGTGACCAATCACAGGTCTGCTCCAGCCCAGGTGTCCTACCACACGGATGAAGACCGCATCATCCTAAGAACTAACTCTCCCTCGCCTGTTCACATGGCAGCGGTGGTCAAAACCAGCCGCATCGCCGCGTCCAGCCACAGTAAGGACATCAATGGCCACCCGCCTCACCTGTATCCCTCCAGAGACTCCAACCACGTCAACCAAACCCACCCAGAGCCCCCGTCACAGAGTCTAGACCAGAAGGTCATGGTTGGGAACAGCACATCCATCTCCAGAACGCAGAAGCCTCCACCGTACCCGCAAAACGGGAGGTGCGGGAAGGGCTCCTACCTGCCTCCCAAGCCCACCAGGACCCCTGCCTACCCCGGGAGAGGGGGCCGACACAGCACCAGCATGGTGTGAGGGAGGAGGGGGTGGATGCTCTGCCCCGGTGCCGTGGGGGCCTGAAACATGAGACCCTGCAGCCATGAGTGGAGTGGAGGTCAAAGTGGGACCAGGCAGGGGAACAACTCATGGTAAGCGATACAAAGCGTCTCTCTTTCTTTTACGGTGTTGATGTTTCCGTCAGCGCTGGAAGCTAATGACGTCTGCTATGTTTACTGGCAGCAGCGTGGACTTGTGAGTCAGTAAATGAAGCGCAGTGTTCTTCTGTTACAAAACGGCGTGTGTGTGTGTTTTATGTGTGTGTGTGTGTGAGTGTGTGTGGGCGCAGGGGGGTAGGAGCATGATGTGTCTGCTTTTGTTGATGTCACATGATTTCCCAGTCTTCACTACACTGCAAAAAAGTGCCTGTCTTAACAACACGAGTGGATTTCATCTTCAGTCCCTCCAACATGATTCCTCACACTGACTCCACTGATAGAAGAACTCAGGCAGCAGGCTGAGATCACTTCCCCCGCCTTCAAGTATAATCCAACTGGTTGATTACATTTCTCCACAATTGGGATCAAGTAGCAGAATGAAGAAGTCTTGAACAAGCCTTTGCTTTATACATATTTTAAAGCACAAGTCTCAAAATGAGGTGAAGTATCTCAGGAACGTCTCGTATTGACGCTGCTGTTCGCCTCCGTAGAAACAATTAAAACACAGCCTGAAGGCAGGATGCTAAACTGGTTAGGATAGACTTTTTTTGCAGTGTAACCTCGTCTTCCAGGGAACTGAGAGTTGGCAGGCGCTCAGTAGTTTTTGGCAAAGCGAGACCCCACAGCCACTTGATTTGAATCATGTGACACGAAAGAGGGATGATTATATTTACAGGATGATCATAGCTCTGACTCAGAATTGCTGTGATTTACTGTTAGGGATTGAAGAAAAGCTTGATCTTTGTTCTCGTGCTGCCGCCTGATGTATCATTACCGACTTTGTGCAAGAGGTTCACTTAATATTAGGATAATAACAAGGAAGCAGCCCTTCCAGCGCTACAATAAAAACACAAACAGCCGTCACAGATCCACAACAAGTCCACCTTTGCACATGGCGAGGTGACACGCATGTTTCCGTACTTCCCTCTTGTGCAGAGTATGCAGAACTGCAATCTGTTTTTCCTGCCTCCGAGTTGGGCAAGCACAATCTGGTTTTAATCATAAAACCCCTGGCCCCGTGCCAGAGTGGAGCGAGGCAAACCCGTGTTACATTTGTGACGTCCGTATAAACACGAGCACTCCTGCACGGTGCAGCAGCAGCAGCCGCCGCGCTGAGAGGCTCTTCACATTATGCTGCAGAGAGACACAAGAGGGAGAGAGAGAGATAAAGGGAGAGATGGACTGCCTCACAAGGCTTCCGCTCTAGGTCAAGGAGAGAGAGAGAGTGTGAGAGAGAGAGAGAGAGAGAGTGTGAGAGAGAGAGCTCTACTGTGCAGGCGTTTACCAGTGTGCTTTAGTTCCCTTATTCGGAAGAGGACTTATCTCCTGCAAAGTGTTCCAAAAACACTTTTTAAAGGAAATCAAAACACTTTAAGCAACTTGCTGATCATGAGTGCTTTAGATAAAATCAAAGATATCTGTGATGATATATAAAACACATGTATTTAAAAGATGATACATGCATACATATAGAACATATTATGTGTTACATGACAGGCAGCGTGTCTATTAAACCACACAAACTGAGATCAAGCAGGGTGTCCATGGAGGAGGATGAAGTTGCTCGAGCGTGAGGCCGCAAAACAAGCAGAGCTCAAACAGATTGACTACAAGATGAAGCCGGGAATCTGAAGGGCTGTGCAGCAAACAAGATAACAGCGAGGCTAGAAGTGAAATTAACTTCACATTTGGGGATACGAGACACTGGATCAAACTCACAGATGGTTATAGTGTTGTATAGTTTGCAGATGTAGATTGTGTCAGAGGTTTTGAGGTCCTCGGGTCTGACCAGGAGACGAAACAGAGACACATCACATCCTCCTGTCTGTCATGTGTACTTCTGCTTCAGTCGTTTACATTATTAGTACCCACTCCTGCCACACACGCACACACACACACACGCGCACACACACACACACACACACACACACACACACACACACACACACACACACACACACACACACACACACACACACACACAGAGTGAATGACATCACAGGTAAAGCCTTGAGAAGAAAGCACGACTCTAGTCTTTGTTTGGGGTGCAGCACTGAGCTCGCCGAGTTCTGAATGTGTATTTCTCTCCAGCAGGAGCTGATCCCACTGAGACAAGCTGTCATCTGGTGGAAGCAGAGTTCAGCCTGAAGGTGGGGATATTTCCAAGGGAAAATTCCCCCTGAGTGGAGCTACTATGTTATGCAAGCAAAGGGTGCACAGACCTCTGGAGAGCAGCACTCAAAGCTCTCTCTGAATTCAGATTTTTACTGTTACTGGTGATGTGGCAAACATAAAAATGGGATCAACTGTGATCTGCTGCTCAAAAACAACCAAACAACCACAAAGGTATCTTTTCTATGACTGTATTAATTTATTATAGCTATTTGTCCTTTATTTTTATTGAAAGAAAGCTATTTTCAGGCAGCTTCCCCCCGTCTGTTTACTACCTAACCCTAATGTATGCTATCATTTTTATATTATTAAGAATTATATCTTGAAAGTGGAGAAACTAATGTACAGATATTTTTCAAGTAAAAGTATTTTGCTGTCGGCTGTGGCCAAAGTTGAGGGGACAGGAAGGGAAAATAGAAAAACAAGAGCTACAGTTGTTATTCCCTCATTCTGACATCTCACTTCTGCTGTTTAAGTGATGTTGCATTGACCCATGAATTTCTCACATTTGAATATGAAATAAAAGGAATGACATCAGCTGTGCGTTGCTTCTGGAATGATGTGAGGAAAGTTCCCGGGCCGATCTGGAGGTGGCAGTGTGTGCCCTCTCATTGCTTTAGGCCGCCGCTGCATCCTGGCCCGACCCGACCGGCGCCTCTGTTTGTTTAAACCTTGTCTGAGACTTTCACCACTCGGCTCTCAGAAGCTCCCGCTGCTATCTGAGCCCCGCCGTCCTCTTCTCTGTCTCTCTCTCCCGTCTCTTCACTCTTCTATCCGTCTCACTTCTTTTGGAAGCTCATCAAAGACTGAGTGACTTTTATTGAGAGTTTAGCAGGGACTGATTTCTGAGAGGGAATTCATTTTGAAAGCAGGCGAGCGAGCACATAATTGGACGCCACTTCAAATTGATCTTTGATGATGCAATTAGAAGGTGTCTCTGCCGGGCTTGGCTTTTTCTTCCCTTCTGCCAAGCTGCTTTTGGCAAACTGACACTGAGAGCAAAGTAGACTCCACTCAATTTGACCGGGAATTAAAGTGTCATCCGGTTGAGGCCCTTCATTCCCCCTCTATTCCCCCGGTGTGCCAATTTGTGTACAGACAGCTGTGAAATGAATGCAAGCATAAGGTGTAAAGGTCACAGGTGTTGGCACTTCACGTAAAGGACGACTTGAACACCTGCTTGTGGAGGGAGACACTCTAAAGAAACGACTCCCTGATTCCTCCTCCAAGTCCCAACTACCTGCTGCATCCTGCCTCCACAACTCCTCCCACCTGAGAACATGAGACACGATTGACATGTGAGGCAGCGACCCCCCTTGTGGTAAATGGTGGTATTGTTTGTCTCAAAGGATTTACCCGAATCAGATTCTGTCTGTGTCCCACCAGAAGTGTGTGTGTTCTTTTCAGGCGTGTTCTCGAGAGCTCAGAACCAATCAATCAATCAATCCATCCATCCATCCATCCATCAAAGATTCCTGCTTGCTCAGTGGTTTTGTCTTTAACAAACTTCCATTTCATCTCTCTCTCTCTCTCTCTCTCTCTCTCTCTCTCTCTCTCTCTCCGACACCGAGCTGACAGATGGGCGATGATACATGGCGTCTGACTCCAAACTCCCGTGTCCACTCTGTCATCCACTGTCCGTGTCTGCAGCTTGTAGCCGTAGGAGTAATTGTATTATGAGAGGAGTGCGAGGTGACGTTGCCAGTAGTTGATAATGCACTGAAGGTCATGTGCCAGCAGCCATTATTACTTGTCAAGGCCAGCAATCAAAATGAGGCATGTTTTTGGCCACAGAGGTATTCTATTTGATCCTGTTTTATAATAGACTAATTCATCATATGATGTCACAGCAGTGAGTCATGTCTGCTGATCAAAGATTAAACACTTGTTATGGCTTAGTCACAAACTCTGTGGGATAGCTTTGGTGTTCCACATATAACCTCAGCTGCTTGCTATTCATACACAAGGTCTGTGGAGAGCTTCCTTTCAACAATTCTGCGCAGCCGTAAAACAAATATCTTTCATGATAAGACGCCACAAGAATCACAAACTAACCATCAATCCTCAAAGCCACCTCTTGAGCGTCTGCAGGCCCCGGAGCTCAGATGACCTACAGAGCCTGATGGACACTGAGAAAGGCCACGTTGTCCCAGCATGCACCTCTCTGCACACGCTCCCGCTTAATCTTGTCAGGCAGAAGACGCACAGGCTGAGCTTTGTAAATAGCAGAATGACTTTGGTATGTCAGACAGAGTCTCAGACCAAGAACAACACAGACGCTCAGTAGTGTCACCTCACATTTGTTTCATCCAACCAAAGATAATACACCAGTAGGATGCTAATGCCTCAGGTGTGTCCATGGAGTATTCTCTCTCCTGGTGTGTTTGGGTTCTGGACGGAATCCGAAGAACCTCAGCGTTACTCTAAGTGAACTTATATACAACTAGAGCATTAAAAAGCCTTACAACTAACAGAACACTGAGAAATGTAACAGATTGGTGTAGAAAATGCAAGATTGTTAAGAAAAAGAATCAGATTCATAGATAAAAGAGCTAAATTAACCATTTAATACTTTCAATTTACTTAAAACTGTTATTTAAAAATCCATTATAGTTTCTTTTTGAAAATGTTGCATCTTTAATTTCCAGTCAAACTTCATTTGAATCTATTTTGCGGTGGATCATTCTACACAGATTTGGGCTCTCCAGTAGAATCTTCAACCAACCCTTCAGTTTTGGCTGAGAAGAGATGAACGTGCGTCATTTCAACAAGTCAGCGCGATGATTAAAGCAGCCGTCTGTAAGGCTGCCGAGTGGGCGGGAAAACAATTCCCTGGTCTCCACTCATACCTGCTGCTCACCACACAACTCCTCCCACCAAAGAACAACAACAACAACACAACAAGGTCGTGATTCCTCTCCTGCTAAATGATGCTATTTTCAGAGACTTGATAGCAGAACTCTACATTTTTTGGGATTCCTATCAGGATGGAATGAGAATTTCAGCAAATTCTTCAAACGCAAGTGTGTATTAAAAGCTTTGGTGTGATCATGCATTGTTATCTTATATCTTGAAAGATCATTTTAAACAGCAGCAATGGAAGCAAAGAGTAAAAGAAGAAATAACTTACTGGTCTTGAGTATTCCAGTGAAGTTAATCATGAGCAGGAACATTTGAAACAGGGACTAAGTTTCCCTAAAATCAAAGAACACAACATGTAACGGAATGAGTTCAGCATAATTTACAGTTGATCATCATTTATGCATTTTCTCTTGTGACATTCGTGTCAACAAAACCGCCTTTTCTCTTCAAACGCAGCCAAATAAGAGGATTCATCTTTTAAATCCCCATGTCTCATCATTTCACGCCCTGGAATGAGTTTGCACACGAGGCAAACACGGCACGGTTATTTGCGGTGTTATCCGGCGGATTACTGCAGGCGAGTTAACTTCACCAAACAGATTGAATCCCAGAGAAATGAAGGAGAGGAAGATGAAGAGCTTAAGGCAGAAGAACAGAAAGTCTTTTGAGCTTTTATGCCTAAATACCACCCAAGTCACAGTACCACCCAGCTGGAGACGCAAACAGAATTCATCACCATTCCCCACACACACACACTCACACACAACTCCTCTGTTTCTGGTCGGGGTGTGTGGTGTAGTTTTCTCTCTCACACTGTCTGCTTGCTGGCTTATGTAAGTGACCCCCAGGTGAGGTAGCGGCCCCGTGCGTCCGTCCCTCCCCGGTTGAACTCTGCTCTCCTCTTAATCTCAGTGATGGATGACAGAGGCGCTGTGGAATTTCACCGCTCCGTGCCTAAACCAACCTGTCAGGACGCTCTTTGGGCTGAGCACGTTCCACTCTTACGTCGCCCGCCCCGCCCGGTCCTGGTTTTGTTGAAATGTGTGAGCTGTAAATACCCGAAATCCCCGCTGCCCCCGGTAACCTCTCCAAAACACGGCGCCACCTACGTGCAGATGCATCCGGAAAAATGTATTTTCTCCGTGCCACAGTGTGTATTCAGTGTGTGAGGGTGAGGTAGGCCGCAGGCAGATGGCGGAACACTGAGCCAGCGTAACAGCAGACAGCCTCGACTCACCTTACCTGCCTGCCTGCTTGCCTGCAAACTCTGCTGTGTTTGCCAGTGTGTACGGCGGTGAGTGCACTGAAGTACTAAGATTTAAGCTTATACTTTAATTAATGCAACAAAACTGTGGGTGAAAAACACTACAAGTACTTATTAGTATCAAATCTTGTGCTCAAGTACACAACCAACCTTACCAGGAAGAAATGGAACGAAATGTACTGAATGATTGTAAATAACTACATTTTTGTGGTACTTGAAGTATACTATAGTATTTCCACATTGTTCAGTTGTTCCACTGTAATGCTACCACACTTCACAATTTGTAATATTGTACTTTTGACACTGCTACGTCCATCTAATACTCTTACTTCCCCGTTACCTTGGAGATTCAGATTTGAATTCAAATCCTATATGAGAGGAACTCATACAATATTCTTTTTCCATGTGAAAACCTTGAACCTTGAAGATTTGTTTCAATGTCCAAGCTCTCAAATATGATGAATCTGTTTTTCTTTCCTGTTTCCAAACAGATGGTTTTCAGTGCCGGCGGATTAACACTTAATTAAAGCCTTCACTCCATTGTAGAAGAGAGAGTCGTTGAAGTTATTATGCAGACAAAAGCCTATGTGATGAATAAAGGTGTTTCAGGGGAAGTGAAATCATTTTTAACTGAAAGGATTCAAGGTTTTTTATCAATATGAGGGCAATTTTGATTGTATTGAAAATTTATGCTGTTCAAAATGTCATGTCTTGATTGAAGCTGTATTTAACATGAGATGAATAATGATATTTTGTTAGATTGCTTTAATCTAGTGCAGAAATAAATCGCATTTCCCTCTGAAATTAAAGTGAAAACCCTCCTCCACTTGAGTAAATTGCCAAGTAACTCACTTTCCTCCAATGCTGGTGCCATTGTCTGCTTGTGTAAAGGCTACGAGGGAAACCTGCTCCAGATGTCTGCGAGCTCTCCCAGCTGAGCAAACAGCCAGTGTCTTCTCTATAGCGTGACATGTTTAAGATGACAAGAAGGAGCCACCAGCTGAGCTGCTGTCCACCCAAACACTGATCAGCTGATTGCTTCACTGGAACAGGTGAGGGCCTCCTGGAATGAACTCTCAGATTGAGACTGGAGCAGCAGATCTTGGCCCCTGTGATCACTCGGCCTGAGATTGTCTCTGTCTGCAAACACTGTCCTGGAATTCCAGACAGACGGGAATGGAGCTGGCTAAATAAGAGCAGGGGAGGGGCGGGTTAGGGATTTTTCCAGACACTTTCAATAACACGGACAATCTACCCTGGCTGTGCAGCAGCTTGGTGGAGTCCAATATAAGCCCTTCACTTTGCTCTTAACACTCCCAGTTTGCCGGTTTCCTAAGCTGGCGTTTGATGCTGACTCATCAAACACCTGTTATTCTTGGTGCGTTTAATGTCTCCAGACTTTCAGTTAATTTTCCCCCAAAGCTTGATGATATTGCACGAGCCGTTAGTTTTGATGCAGGGGGAAACATCTTTGAATCAGGTGACACACTGGTCTTCCCCATTCCTCCCACTTTGGCAGATTTCCCTCTTATTCTCTTGCTGCAAAACGTGCTTGAAACAGTCTAGTGCCTGTCGCAAAAACAGATTTGTACTCGTTAAAAAATGGCTGTAGGTATTCTCAGGTGGGTCATGTCAGTCCTCCCACTCCCAGTGCTCCGCCTGTCATCCTGTCACCCCCCCCTCCTCTTCCTCCCTCTCTCCCCCCAAAGGACATGTGGATGAAATGATGCAATGAATTTTGGCTTCTTTTACAAGCAGCTGAGCGAGCAAAGTGCAAGGCGGAGTGAGAAAGGCCTCCATTCATTCTGCTGCTGCATGTGTGTTTCAGTAGATGTGGCACAGCAGTTGAAGTTCCTCCTGGCGTTGTGTCTTCACAGAGATCTGTCAGTAAACATGCCGCCGGCTTGTTTGTCTCTGAGGCCACAAGCTCTCATGAGCCGAACCGCAATCTGTATCCATCAGGCCTCAGGTCACGGCGGGGAGGATGAAACACTCATTCAGTCTGAATCTGAGTGCTCAAACTCTCATTTTCAGACTTTTCCAAACTGTGAAAAGCTTCTTTTTTTTACTAAAAATGTCGACCTGTAGCTGCCAGTCACAGAGGCGCCTCAGAGATCAACGCAAAGCTGGATTAAAGTTGATATTCTGGTGTTTACAAAGAGGAAGCGATGCCTTTTGTTTTCATTCAGAAGAAGAGGAAACATTGTACGTCACTATGTTTATTGTACTAAATCCAAACTTTCCAACAGAGAAGCATGAAATTATCAACAGTGTTTCATAAAAGGTTTTACATTAATATTTTCCACATTTCCACTCATTCGGTTTTACACACACACACCCACACCCACACACACACACATTCACATAAACATTTTCTAACATACGGGCCCCTAATATGTCATAACAAGTAGATATCTGCATTCTGCTGACGTGAATAAAACTTGAACAAACTAATGTGCACATCCAGACAAAATTCAAGCAAAGCAACAAACAGCTTTTGAGGAAAAACATTGTGTGTATCAACTTAGAAAAATCTGTGTAAACCCATTTTACATTGATGCAATATGAGACAGGAATGTTACAGAATCAGCACCTGTGTCACCTCGTTGGTCCGAGTGTTGATGTTGCCGTACAGTACATGGAGAGAGATCGCTGGAAATGATGTGTTCAACCCCTGAAAGAAGAAATGTAAACATTAAGCACGCACACACACACATAAACCCTCCATGTTTGAGACAGGAACATATTTAAAGTACCTTGCTACTCGACAGTTGCGTGTTTGAACATAAACTCCCGTGTACGTGATATCACATCTCACTACGTTGTTGGTGAAGTCTGACTCCGGGACGTGGAAATTGGGATTGACAGTAACCTGGAAAAGTCATAAATAAAAGTAGGAGAGAAGTTGTCAGGGTGGTGAATACGCAGGGAAGATTCCATAAAGCTAAAGTCTAGTTACCTTTAATATGTAGTTTCCTGGAGGGACGTCGGTGATGTCGATCCACTGACAGTCGATGTTGGCGGCGTAGAGGTCGTGACATCCTGGACTCAGACCCTGCAGACACAAATCAAACCCACTTGCACTTATTTGCTTTGACTTTCCAACAAGAGCTGCAAATGAGGGCAGATTGAGGGTTTTCAGTTACATAAAATAGTTCCCGGAATCAAGGTTGTTACAACAAACCGACAACATCTCAAAGCCAGAATCGCAGCGCTCGGCTAACAGAAATTCACATATCTGCTGCTCTGATTGATTTTCCATCCTGGCACAGATTGAAATAGAAATGTTCCCCAGAGGCTCAGCGGATCTGGAGGCTTTGCAAGAAACTCACAAAATGTTGCCAAAGTCAAAATACAGCCATTCGCCAAAAGGGGAATCGATAACTCATCTATCAATAATGTGTCTCAGATGGGCGGAGCCAGTTACCTAACTTGCTCTCTGGCTCCTCCCCACTGTACCTGCGTATGAGACGTGCAGGCGTAGCGTCGCCTGAATCCCGGCTCGCAGCCCGTGTCCTCCAGGCAGAAGCTGGCCTTGTGTCCCTCGGCCATCTTACGCCCCGTGATGGCGTCCAGCAGGTCGTAGTTACTGAAGGCGTCCATGCTGTGGTAGTGCCTGAACACGGGAACAGAATAGAATATAGAATAGAACAGCTGCTTTCTTATAGCAGGCCAACCGGACCAGATCTGAATATAATGGACCTTTTAATTAATGCTGTATCATTAAATTGTCCAGTAAACTCACTGATGACAGCTGTGCCAGTCCCACTGATGTCTGGGCTTGACTGGGAGGAAGTCGGTGGTGCCTTGATTCTTCACCTTCTGGGGGAACCGCAGCAGGACCCTGAAGTCGATGTCTCTCACAGCCGGTCCGTACGCCGACCTTGGATGGATGGCAGGGAAACGGACATCAGCTGTGTTGGACAGAGGCCCTGGCTGAGATCCCAGGGCCGACAGGTTTCTCCCAAAGTAACCGAGCGCAAAATGTTTTGTTCCATTGTACTGAATGCTTTTGAGAAAACCAACCCCAGAACATTTATGTCTTGGCCGAACATCATGTCGGAGAATCATTGCTCCATAATAAACAGTTATCGTAACTCTATCAAGAGAAGTTACTCGGGGTAAAATGATCCTAACACAAAGCTCGTCCAAGGTTAGCCTGACATAATTGAAAATTATCCTCAAAGTGAAGCTGAAACAACTGAAAGCTACATCCTCAACAAAAATCCAAGGACATACCTGTGTGTGTATACATGCCTACGTGCCTTTGAGCAAGTCAATGAGATTACCTGGCCAGGCAGTTCTCCTCTGCAGCACAGCGCAGTGCGTACATCTGCATTCGCTGGACGTACGCTCCTGCTTGGATGGCGTACGGATCTGGGATCAGGTCTGGCAGGCCTGGAAGAGGTTCAAGAGATTGAAGGATCAGTCCCTGTTTCCCAGAATGTAACTAATTTACAACAGAGATACAAATATGGAGTCCAGCCTGCAAATAAGACCGTGAGCGCCATGATTGTGTCTTTTGGAATGATTCTAAATGTTTTAGATTCCTGAGGTGTCATCAGAAGAACCAAAAGGCTACTTGGCCTTTTGGCACGAGAAACATTTTTTCCTTTTGTCCTTCACTCTGTATGAGGCAGAACACTTCAATCAAAGCACCAGCGCTGCCAAAAGTCCATCATCATTGCTTCATTTCAAATTTTACTCAAAATAAAAGAAAACAAGTATCAATATCAGTATTAATATGCAGGAATACACAAGAGAATTTACACATTTAGCACACCAGTGAGCTCAGTTAATGGTTTATGTGCTTTTGGATCAATTGAAATGGGAAACTAAATAAATGTAAATACATTATAAATCTTCTTTTGTTTTGCACATTTATTTAATAAACTTGCCTGACATGTATGAAGTCAAATTCTTACCATTTTGGAAATATCTGGTTCCATATCCTGTCCCAGGCGGGCGCTGCGTGCGCGCCGTTGATCTTCCTCTGGATGGATACATGTTGTAGAAGACAGAGTTCCTGTGGTTCTTGAAGGGGTTCCGGGGGTCGTCGTTCGCCATGTTCTCCCCCTGACGGCCGGCCTCGTTCGCAGCATCCTCGCTATGTGCTGCTGCTTCAGATTCGCTTCTAGAAGAAGGTCCAGGCTGTCCTGAGATGGATCGATCCGGCTCCGCGGGTTGCCTGGAGATAGAAGTTTCCCCAGGCGCTGTGCGTAAAAGTTGGCGCGTTGCATCCTGTCTGCCAACATCTCCGGTCCCGAGCACTGAGCTCCTGGAGACAGCTGCAGCTCTCCTGGATGCTGACGCGCCTGCTGCCCGGTAAGGAGTCTCAGGCTGCGCTCTGGCCCTTGACGCACGACCGGTGCCGGACGCAGTAGCCCCGGACTCAGACCTGACGGTACTTAGGTGTCCGGGCTCACCGTGTCCGGTCCCTCTGTGCACTCGCTGCTGCACGGAGCTCCCGGTGCCACCATCCCTCCTCCCGGCTAAGTAGACCCGCGCCTGGCTCCTGGACTGAACCGGAGCCTGGTACTCTGATCCGGTGCTCATCAAGCTGTAAACCTGCCCGTTGTTCTCCCACTGGATCCTGTGTCTCCAGGGGCCAGAGTGGTGATGCTGCTGCTGCTGCTGCTGCTGCTGCGTAACGACAAGACGAAGGAGCCCGGGGAAGAAGTAAAAAAGTAAAAGTGAACATTTTGCCATGGCAACAAAAGCGCGAAAAGACTAGAAAGTCACAGATAAGCCGGTTGATGAAGAATAAGCGCCTCCAGCTCTGAGACAACGGCACACATCACATCTCAGGGCAGCTGGATGGAAGAGGAGGGCTGAGGCATTACTGGTCATTTATCCAATACAGCCCAGACACACACACACACACACACACACACACACACACACACACACACACACACACACACATAACCCTTTACTCCCCGTGTTAGATTCACTTACACAAGGCTCACATAAGGATATTTGCTGAGTAAACTTTACGCACTGGTGTGAACTGAAGTCATCTCCATTTTACCTTTTAACCCGGTTAGTTTGAGAGCCAGTGAGCCTCTAACTATGACACAGAGGAAGAAATACCCATAACAAACAAGCTGTGTTGTGCTTCATTAGTGAGGATTTATATTTTAGTAAATGATCATTAGAAAACCTAATAATAACAAAAATAATAATATTACAATTATTTTAATTTAGTTTCCCCCATCAAGCAAGTAAATTCATTTATTTAAACCCCATCAAAGTTCATCAAAAGTGTATTTCCGGGTCATTAAATCATTAAGTGTGTAAACTAGTTTGTAGAGCTGCAGTTTGTTTTCATGGCCTCCTGCTGACCACAGAGCGGCAGTGTCTCTTCATACATGCTCACTCACTAACTAGGACTCATCCGGGTTCCTCTCCTGCTTCATCAGAGCAGCCCGGGATTTGAACCGGTGACTCATCACAGTGCTGTTTGTATATTCAGCCAACTTGATATCAAAATGTCCGAATGACTCTGTTGTTGCGTGTTTGGATAAGGTTATGTGAACGATTGTTGATATATATATTTCTCAAAACAGTGTGCGTTAAATTTAATCTGTTTCAGACCTTTTGGGCAGAAATAAAGGAGCCACAGAAGTTATAAAAGTGAAAATACTACACCAAACAAAACAATTATACTCTTAAAGTCATTGTAAGTTTAATTTATAAATAATTAATTACTGATAATTAGTTACGTCGCTATCGATCATTCTCTTCATTCCTTCCTCTCTTTTCTTTCTGGGTCACCAACTGCGTAAAACACAAATCCAGGTCAGCCGATCAGACGCGTCAGTACCCGTCGTCGCCCCTCTGGAGCAACACCGGGGCGTGTGTGTGTTTCCTCATCTCCAAATATGGCGAAGCACATGGTGTGAAGTCTATACTTAGCCGGGGGAAAGTCTCCTCTCCGCGCTAATAAGAGCCGCAAAAGCGTCGGCACTGGTTTGGCACAAGACCTCCCGAGCAGGACATGTAAGCGCACACAATGTAGCCAGTAAGTATTGATGTTAAATTGAGTCTTGATTGTGTGTCTGACCTGAAAGTAAAGCAAATCACAACAAAGTGTTACCACCAAAAAAAAGAAACCGAGTTGAACTAATGTTTGCTGTAACTTAAGAGTGCTTGGAAATAAAACGATGACGTGATGTGGTGCATCTGGTTGTTGTTTTCATGGTAGATACACCTACAGCAGCAGACTTCCCACTGGAAACAGCACACTAATTCTGTTTACGCTTTGAATATATCTTATCCCATGAATCTAGGTGTCCAGGGCTGCTCACACCTTTGCTTCTTCTTGTGAGATTAAAAGAAGATGATCTGATCTGATGGTCTTTAAATGGTTTTGCCAAGAGAAACTTCCCCCACTCAAAGGAATATAGCTGTTGTCTTCCCCCACTGAGGCCTCACACTTCCATTCTGAGGAGTTTACTCAACTTTAAATGATAGATCCAGAGGGTTTACCACACATGATGGGGAGACAATACAGGTGAGATACTGGAAGAGTGTTTGAAATAAGGACATCATCCCAAGTGCCTCCTGTAATCTATTGTTTATGTTTAAATAAATACCAGATTTCAGCTTTTTTTCTTCAGTTTGATATGATTAAACACACAAAATGACTGAAATGTGTAAAGGATGATTCCTATTTCGAGCTTTCTCATTATTTGGCAACTCAGGGGATTCCAGACGAAGTGATTGATCATGACGTTTGTGCTCACCTTTGATTAACCTTTGCCAAAATAAGAGAACATCGTTCGCATCTCACGTCTTGAGCTTTGAATTACTGCTGATTTTGCTTCACGTTTTTTTTTTTATCTACACGTGACTAATAAGTCTCCTGTCCTCTGCCGTGTGAGCACTTAATAAGTGATGCATTAAAAACGCTCATGAGTCATTTTTACTTTGAGTGTCGGCCTGTTGGATCTTCTCTCAGGAATCAAATGATCCGAGAGAGGCAGGTGTAAATTAAACACAACAAAATGATCCATGATTAATCTAAGTTAGGCTCACTTTTAATGCGGATACCTCCCAATGCAGAGCTGATCAAAGCTATTGGGGATCTATCTTTACATTAAACTGAGATAAGAAGGATCACTGGCTGCCACTGTGTTCAGTAAAATGTTTAAATTATACTTTGTGTGAAAAGTGGGCACTAGAATAAGCTGAAGACTGAATAAATTAATTTTATATTAGACAATAACTTGTAGTTTCAAAGCTGTTCCTAAATAAGCTTCTGCTGTCTGTGTGATCTGTGTTTTCTGTTGCTCCTGACCTCTGTTGTGGTGTTAAAACCTTAAATTAAACCTGTTTATTCATCACACACGAACGCACCCAGTTCACACACTCTGTCTACTGTATGTGTGTTTGTGTGTGTGTGTGTGTGTGCCACGGTGAGGTTTCCATAAATAAGCCTGTCGGTCAGAGTCAGAGTCATCGCCCCAACTGTTCACATGCCTCAGGGGTCCATGCATGTGACAGCTGCTCTTCTCCTGTGTCTCTTCCTCTTGGCCCAAATACGGACGCCCCCCTGTCCCCCCCGTCCCTCCCGTCCTCCCCATTCCCCCCTGGCTCGCCCCGACTCGCTCTGGCACCCGCTGACGCCAGAGCGAGCATGAACGCCCCGTAAGATTCTCACCTTTCACCCCACGTGGCTCTGCGGGGGCACTGGACACTGAGTCAGACCAGGCGGCCGGCGGGCTGTTTGGTGGGTGTGTGTGGCAATCAGTAAGTGTGCGTCTGTAGGCTTGTGATATATATTCCCCTGACACTTGCGGCACTCGGGTTATATATAACCTGACAGGCCAGCTCGCCTCAGCAGCAGGCCGACCACCGGCACGCAAAGACTCCCAGAAACGCATCACAAGACCCTCACCCTCCCCTCCCCTCCCTCCCACGCCCACCATCGTGCCAGGGCCTGCGACTGAGTGCGCTCGCCAGTTTATTCTCAGAATAAAGTCCCCCGGTGTTAAAAAGCGATTGAATTCCAGAAGTATTAATTAGCAGACAGACTGAGAAACTCTAACAGCTTTTTAAATGTTGGATTTAGTTCCAAACTTAATTAATTGCAATGAGATGGAGTCATAAAGCTTCAGCGAGAGTTTTTGTGTGACCTTAAAGCGTTACAGGTGCTATTATTGATAGGCTGTGTGTCCTTACTTCTTCAGTCATCATCCGTTACACACAAATCACTTGTTTTACGAGCAGAAAGCCGTCTTGTGTAGTCAGCAGGCAGAGAAGGTTAATGCACAATTTTCCGGATTTTAAATATTGAAATATCAATAAAACTGAGATTTGTTGCTCTGTGTTCTCCCGCCACCTCATTCCCGTGCACACACTGCATTGACTGGGGGGCGTAGAGCCATGTGGGTGACTTTTAAAAGGACAAGGAGTGCTTGTGGACATCATTGGGGCAGAGCGCCAGACAGCGTCGCTCTGCAAGCCTGCTTTCACAAAGACACACTTTGATTTACGTCTGACGAATTGAGAGACGTCAAAGTCACTGCACACAGCTGCTCTGTATCTGACAGCGAGGATGAGAAGGTGAACTAAGGAGTGACAACCTTCCCTCAGGCACAATTCAATAACTGCAGATGTCTTTCCTGTTTACACAATGCATGATGGGAGTTAGCTGGAGTTTGCTTAGAGATGATCGGTTGCACACAACTCGTCGAATGTTGCTTCACCACTGGATTAAGTTAAGGCTAGTTAAAGGTGATCAGACAGAGCTTTGGCTTGGACTAAGGTTATGTGTCAGGATGTATCACTGTATGTCCTGATGAAGTGTCTTTGAGCAAGGCACCAATCTGTTCTGGGGGCGAATTTGACCTCTGGCAGATTTCTTTGTGAGGGAAATGAAAAATTACAGATACTGGCATTGAATGAGCAATAAGAGTTTATTATTCATCTTTACAACCAATCATATAAACGGTAACATGGATAGGATCAAATTCAGAAATTAGATAAACAAAATTCCTCTTATAAAAAATATATAATCATTATCTAAGTTATAGATGCTAGCTCTTTATCAGGCCTCAGACAGGATCTATAAACTACACTGACTCTCTTCATCTGTCTTTTTATGTCACTTTCCCATCAACATCCTGTAATTTAGTGTAACTGCAGTAATGCTTTTATTGTCTTTCAGCGGAAGCAAACGACCGTGATCACAGTTTGTCTGCAACCTTTTATGATGGCACTGAAGATAATGGGGGTAATGAGGGAGCTTAGTCAGGAGGATGTGATAAGCTCACGTCTGAGGTTTGTGCTATAAATGGGAGGTGTGGTTTAGCTTATACGAGCTACATATGTGGGTTTGGACTTCGTGTTCAAATGGATGTGAAAAGGGTTTTTGGAAGAACAACAGGAAACATGGATTTAAATCAGTCGTTTCTTTATGTAGGGACACAAATCCCTCCGCCCAGTGGCAGTCTGACTTTAACATACATAAGGTTTCAGTTGACATCCATTGTGCGTGTTAACACTGGGCAGGCCAGAGGAGGTTCATCTTCTAGAAAAAGTTACACATGAGCATACAAAAAGCAATTCTTCTGCCTTGAGCTCTTAATAAGTTACATGATTAACTATTTACAAATCAGAAATCATATTGGCATGAAGTATGGAACTGGTGTTACAGAAATCTTATTTACAGGTCTATACACAAATCCACTGACATTCCCGTGTGGCTGTGGAAAGAATGAAAAGGGAGAAGTTATTATTAGTTTGAACGAATAAGTATTTACAGTCTGTGTGTGTCTGAAAATATGTATGAAGTCCAAAATGTAGCTTACCTATGAGTTGTTCAGCAGGGAATTCTGTATGCTTTCGTAGGCTTTGTTGAAGATTTCTTCCTTTGATTTCATCCCATCGAGGTACTCTGTGCACAGAGGGACAAAGAATGTTCTGGAATGAATTCTGATTCATTTCTAAGCACTCAAGAGATAAATCTGTAATCAGCACTGTCAGTAGAAATAAGGACAGTGAGCCGGAGCAGGACTGGGCCTGTGTAGAATGTTCCAGAGTGTGAAAGTACCTATGCAGTTGCAGTTGTAGTCCATCTCTTTCCTGTGTCTCAAATACATGGGCCAGACATGGCCGTCGAACAGGCCTGGGGCGTCGGGGACTGTGTATGTCCTTGTACTGCAGACACATAGAACAGTTATATTATGCACCTGTACAGAAGCACTTAACACCTCAGGGGTTTGAGTCCGAGTCACGCAGAGCGCTCCTTACCTTCTCCTTCTTTTGCACTCCTCATATGGAATGGAAATGTAGAGGCACTTGTCATAGACGTCAACAAGAGGCCTACAGAGAAATGACCAGTTGGCAGTCAAAAGGTCTGTTGATTAAAATACGTCAGAATGAGCCAGACGGCTGTGGGATCAAATGTGACCTACTTGTAATTGTAGATGAGGAACCCTTCCACAATAAGAATATGGATTCTCTCCTGCTCTGGGTCGGTTTCCTCGGTTTCGGGTGACAGGTTGACGCCGTGAGAGCGAGCAAACTTGACTGGGTTCTCCTGCCAGCCCTTCACGGTGCTGACCATCGCCTCCATGTCCAGGGCAGAGATAACTGATAGAGAACAAGGAGAGAGCAGAGAACACAAGGCTTCAGCGCACAGGGAACAAACCACACACACTGATGTGCTCTAACACACATCAGTCACCGATAGTGAACGACTTTAGCATTCACAGAATTATTTTTATTATCACAAGTTTAGGTGTGATGGGTTACCAAACTATGGGAAATGTGCAGGAGAGGAAAAGTACATTACTGCATGGTTTTCCTGCGAGAAATCCATTCTTACCATCCCACTGCCTAAAGCCGTCCTCCCCGACTTCTATTTGATTGGGTTTCTGAAATACAGTCACCAATAAAACATTGCGGCAACCTAGTAACCAGTTGAAGCTGATCACACCTGGACAGAACAAGTCAAGGACTCGTCTCCACCAAAAGTACCTTCCTAAGGCTACATAGGGCGGGTTTGCGATATAAGTAGCAATACAAGGGACAATTCTTCTACAATGAAGGATATGGAAGGAAAACTAAGATTTTTTTACCTTACATTATAAAGAACTCATTTGGGAATAATCGGCTTTAAATCAGCGTCTTGCGATTTAGAAATAAATTGCGATGTTTAGCTTTGCGATTCCGATTTTCTTGGATTGTCGTGAACCCTTTTGTTTCCGTGTTGTAAAAGCAGCAGAACATATAATCGTGAAGTTATAAGTTCCACTGATTAAGTCGGCACGCGGCACAAATCAATGCCATCGAGTTGCTGCTGTTGCTGAATGCAGCAGGGAAAATTTTAGGCGCTAGAGATGCAAAATTTGGCTTACTTATCAGGATTTAAGCCAAATAATGTCAATAGTCATGCCAATAGATGGTTGGAGAACTTGCAACATGAAATTGGACTTTAAGTGGGGACGCTCAACCCTTTCATTGGGTGTCCAGGAGACAATCAGCCAGATGCATTACTAGGCTACTGCGATGACAACACATCTGCAGGTCAGACTGGCGGCTTAATGCTGAGCACAACATGTCTAATGCAAGTCACCAAAGATCCAGAGTCATCACAGGCAAATTTAACTTTACTAAACAAACAGTAAACATTACTAAAATATTGAACTTAAAAATATTTCAAATGACTAATAATGAGAGTAATAGTGAGATTTGTTTGTCTTACCTTGAAGAAGTCATCCTGATGCACCACACAACAATTGGGTAATGTCTTTATAAGTCTATTTGTCAAAGTGGTCTTTCCACCGTTGGTCACTCTGAAATGAAGATGATTGTTGTGCCACACAGATATGAAGTTATATTTCACGTTTGGTTGCAACTTTACATCAAAAGAGACATTTTCCTTTCCTCTTAGCAGATAAAATCAATGACACTTACCCGCCTATGCCGATAATGAGCTTCATTTTCACTTCTTCGGATGTTGGTCACCTCTGGAATTCAGTAAATAAAGGAAGGGAACCCAACCACAGCTAACTAACTCTGTCAAAGGCTTTAAAAACCCTTCGTTCTTCTCACTGCCAAAATGTCCCCCCCTTTTACTACTTCATTGATAGACAATCTCTCCGCCGGGCATTTAAAGGACTCGGCTGCAGCGTCACGACCTCCCTGCGTCGTCAAACCAATCGGCCCGTTTCCCCAGGAGCCAGTGAGCTGCGGCGTTACAGCCCACGGGACGCCATGAGAGGAGGAGTTAAGCGATGTAGATTTGTATGAAAGTAGATCCCTGGTTTTGCACCTGTTGCAGGGGTCAGGAGAAATGGTCAAGTGAACCCATGACAAACTCCACACCTAGAATTCTTAGATAACGCATCATGTATGAACGATGGTGAGGATATTATATAAATGTAAAATTAGAATTCTCATTTTGTATGTTTAAGGTGCCATAGATGAGTTGAGAGGTGGCAATGAGGTGGGAAGTTGTATATTTGCGTGTCTAGCCTTTGATTCATACAGGTATAAACGATTCAGTCCCTGTGTCTGGTTCATCTGCATCTCATTGTCAATCAAATCCTTGTGATTCAGCCTCTGAGAGTAAAACTTTTCCATGCTTAGACAGCTCTGGGTCAGTGAAACCAGCGGGGCTATATTTAGTCGCCTGTTGTGTGGCCGCCTGCTGCATCACGCATATTTCTGATGCAACCAGTGGGAAAAGATGGCCGCCAGCCATGTGCGAGCGCCAGAGGTTCAAGTCACGGCGAGCCCCGACAGAACACACGCTGTCTTTGTACGACACTTTGAACTTGAGTGCTTATCAAACACGTCCACTGTGTGCTGTCTAAGCCTATGTTTATTTTCCCCCCTTATCTCTGCGTTATTATCGTAGGCATCAATGAGGTGAACTTTGAGACGTGGCTCAGCACGTGGTGTTGAGTTAAGAGCGTCAGGTTACAACGCTTTGACAATCTCTTTGACACCATGTGATGATAATATTTCTTTGCCTCTGTCAAAGTACAGCGCGGACTTCATGTACGGTGGCGGTTTGATATTAGTAAACAGAAGAAGCAGCAAATATGTGCCGTTACAAAACTGCCCCACATTGCCCGGATCAGGTGGCACCAAAGCATGTGGTCAAATGTTTTTCCCCTTTGAGGACAGTCAGCAACTAATGAAAGCATCAATCAATATTTGAATGAATGAATGAATGAATGAATGAATACATACATTTTATTTATACTAGACTTCATATTTTATTCATCTGTTTCAGCCAATAGAACCTTACCTAATCTCTGTATTTCTCTTTTCTTTATTCCTCCTCTATGTCCAACAAAATGTATATATATGATAAATCACAAGGTCCTAAAGGTGAACTGAACCAAACTGAAATTTAAATGAACTGATTAATTGATTTTGCGCACTGGACTATAAAATAAAGCGGTGAATTTAAGGCCTACAATCTGGCCGTCACAACACTTTTCAATTGTGCTAATTCATCTCTTTAGGTTAAATTCCATTTGCATATGAATGTAAGTCACATCGTGTCCTCTGTGCAGAGCAGTGTGGAGCCTCACATGATGTCCTTCGCTCGTCATGAGGTGACAGCAGCAGCAGTGTTTATTATAAACACAAATAACATCAAACTGCTTGGCGGAATGTGATGCAGCTCCGGCTCATAAATCAGAGTAATGATCCATAATAACTCATGGGCAGATGTCAAAAGCATTGTTGGCTAAACTGAAACAGTCAGAGGCCTTAAAAGGATGAAAGTGCATCAAATTTTTCCGGCTGAATTGAGGGAATAAACGATTCGAGGGACAAACAGCTTCTCTTGGTTCACTTGTTTAATTTTCTTACAAACAGTAAATGGCACATTTTCAAATATAGCACTTTAAACAATTCATTAGACTTTCTAAATATAGTTCATTTCATTTGTGTGCTTTCCATGTTGTAAAAGTACCCTGTAAAACATCCAACCCGACTAAACCAAGTGTAGCAGAGACTAAGGGATAAAAACAAACATGCCGACTGCATATCAAACTCTGGGGAATACTTAAATGGAACACAAGTTTGCATCTGTGACATCTAACTCGGGTCTTAAAGGAAGAAGAAGAAGAAGAAGAAGAAGAAGAAGAAGAAGAAGAAGAAGAAGAAGAAGAAGAAGAAGAAGATCATTGCACATTATGTTTCAGTAAACGTCCATGAAACCAAACAATATACATGCTGTTCATATCAAAACCACAGATCTGTACAAATACTTTTCTCAAAAGAAACGTCTTGCAGGTATCCACACTTAAGAATGGAGCCTGCATGTGAGTTCATCTGGGTCCATGCTGAAGTTGACATGCAGGGAAGGACTATAGTGTTTGATTTTACGGTGACCCAGTATGCTGCAGTCTAGATCGAATTTCACCTGACAAATACAAGCATGTAATTAATGTAACTTGAATGTGTGTGAGATTGTCTTTCAGTCGATGGATCCACACTGGAGATATAATCCGGACTAGACGACGGTCTTGGCAGTCATCCCCTTTTCGCTAATGGATAGATGAATGCTTTCCATAGGCTCCTCTATTTAAGACTCTGTAATGTGGAAAGGGAAAGTGTGAACCTCTCGCTTTCTCCTATTTTCCTATTCGTAAGTCAAAGGATATCAGAGCAATCAGAAACGGATACTGGGCATCATCGTCCTCAGTGATGGATGAAGTATTAGAAATGGATATCGCAATGGAAAATAAATGCTCCATTACAAATTCTGCATTTCTAGTTTTAGGAATAATATGACAAAGTTTTAACAGTGATTGGATTATATGTGCCGATGCAAGGAAACTCAAAAAGTCAGTAGTTCCCTCTTTTATACTGTAGAATCAAAGTAGAAAGAAAACAAAACTAGACAAGTACCAATATCTCAAACTTGCTCTTGAGTGCAGTTCTCATCATCATCATCATCATTACTAAGCATTATCATCAGTGCTTCTAGAAAACTAACATTCCTGCTGTAATCCTTAATGTCAGCAGGAGTATCATAGCCAGAATTCTGGGAGTGTGTCGGTACACATCTACTGTGTTCCTGAACCCAACATGACACATATCAGGTTTGCCTATTTATTTTACTCCAGCTTCCTTCCCTGGCGTTTAGTTAGGACTCCATTCCTGAGATGTCGGCCAGGCCTTTGGCTGGTGCGACTCTCATGATATATGGAGGCTGATAGGAGCGCTTCTTAAATAGCCCCACCGCCTCACACAGGCAACTTGCTGCGGTTGGGTATTTCCCTAAATTTTTGTACCGTCGGATCAATTTGCCCGACCTCTGTTGACTGCCGCTCGGTGTTCCGGGCCAACCAAAATAGAATTGATTGGTTGTGTGCAGAGGAGAGTTAAAGAGGCGAGCAGATGTGGCTTATGCAACACGATGTATGGAGGGAACATGATTTTTGAGGAGTTGGCTCACATTTCCTGGACTGGACTCTCAGAACATAAAGAAGTGAGACGTGATGTAACAAGAGTGAGAAAGTTGAGCTTGGATCCTAAAAATCTCACATTTGGTTTGATTTGTGACAGGAAAGATACTTTATTAGACATTAGAGTCTTTATTTTCTTTCTGTTGTGAATGGACAACTTTGTGGCTTGTTGAAGTTAAGGATGACCCCCCTGGACCTTTGGGCCTTGACCCCAAACCCCAAATTGGGCATCTGGTCTAACTTTTGGCAGATTTACTGTGTCCTGACTCTTTTGCTCACATAAGCATGTGTGTGAGAGTGTGAGTGTGTGCAGAAGAGAATATTTCCCAGTGTGTAGAGTTTAGTTACAGTGGGCTGACATTAGAAACCCGTCTGGAAAGTCGATTGAGTGGCAGTGATGTTAACGAGATCCTTTACCTTAATGTCAGATGTCACGGCTCACCTCCATCACTGACTTTGGCCTGGAAGTGGCAGATTAGAGTTCAGTTGTAAGTATATATAAACTTTGTACTAATTCATGCAGGCCCTACAAGGCTAAGATTCCCCCCCACATGCTCACACACACAGGTCAAAGTGAGGTGATGCAGATATGTCTTTGCTTAAGGAAAATTAATTAAGATCAGATAAAAGAATACATATGTTTTAAGTGAACATGTGCAGAATTACACAGATTTACAGACTCTATCCAAGCTGTCCTGTGTGAAACATGAGGTCACCTTTCTTTAGGCAGGGCCGAGTTGGTCCGCTGCTCTTCCTGTTCGAGTCTGTCAGACACACACACACACACACAGAGTATCAGTTCTATATGGTAGAGAGAATCAAACGTATTCATTCTACTTTCTGTGTAAGAATGTGTTAAACCTATGACTCACCTTGCCCTCTGTGCTCTCGTCTTCTCATCATCGTACCTGAGAAAAATGAGAAAAAACAGAAGAGTTTTGTCAGCGTGTATGTTTATGTTGATTTTTGCCTTTTTAATTTTAATTTCACTCAACCTCACACATTTAAATCCTTATGTAGTTTATAATGTCTTCTGTGGTTTGTGTGGTCTGTATATTACAATGTGACACCAGCAACATAGAGATAATCACACTGCGTGGTGGTGACATGGTGACCCCTGGCGGCGGAAAGTACTTACTGCAGGACGCATTCAGGGATCTGCACGTGCTCCATGGGGATGATCTGACTGAGCTCCTGCAGAGTGTGAACGTATCGGATCTTATCCATGAACTTCACACTACAGAGAGAATGCAATTATTGTTAAACATAATTAATCTAATCATAATAGACTTAATGGCAATCAATTTATCCCCTCTTTGTTTTCTCATATGTGCATAGGGCAGAGACTCATCAGCAGACTGATAGATGAAGAGCCTCAGTCAGTCCTCACCTGATGAAAGGTCTTGAGATGGCCAGGACGGTGCGGATGAACCACGTTGGGTGAGCGATGATCAGACACTTAAGGTTCTTCCTCAGTCTGCAGGAAAGAGTTGTGATAAACCTCATGACATCACCTTTGACCATATTCTCCCTTTCATCTGAATGTGCTGATATTTTCCCTCTCACCTTCTCTCAATCATCTGGTAGCATCTCTTGAGCCAGCTGATCCCAGGCATCTTCCTGCGAGGTGTTGCCCCATTCAGGTAAACAATCATGTAATCTTCTGCCACCAGCAGCTCCAGGCTGCTCACAACGTACCTGCCAGCACCACAAACAGATCCACTCACTACATCATCGCAGATAAGATTAAGACTTAACCTCATCTGTAATTTCATCTTCAATTTAATCATCTTCGCTCATATCCTCTCATTGATTATGCAGCGTGAGCAAGCATAGCAGGCCTGTGAAAGAGCAGAGAGGATCCTTACAGGAAGAGATTCTCCATGATGTATGTGTAGTCATCACAGCTGCTGTCAGGGAGGTAAGAGGCCGCAAACACTATGATGGCGTTCAGACCCTCGCCATAATAACCTGAGAGACAGACACACACACACACACACACTCAGCAGATCAGGGCCAATCACACACACTTAAAATGTCTGCATGTGTGTATTTATGATAGGACTGCTGGTGCTCCTATCAAAACAATTCCATTAGATTTAAGCAGAAGGTTGATATTCTGATATAACCTTATCGACCCTCGCTAACCTCCGTGTGTGACCACCCTCAGGTACGGTCTGATGACCTGCATGTCGATCCTTTGCTCCTGGTCACCGATGATCACAGATCTCCATAGACGACCAGATGAGTCTCTCTCTTCCTCACTGTCACCAGGAAGACGCTTTGCAGTGGCCACAGGCGTGTCATCTGGAAACACGGGCAAAAATGTGGTAAGTCTTCAAAAAGCATCTCTTTAGTCTACATGTAAACATTTGGACTTGTCTCTCGAACGTGTCACTGACCTTCCCACTCCAGCTCGTTGCCGGCGTTCATGAACTCCAGTGAGTCCGTGTCGTCGGGGGTCTCGATGTCGTCCACGTTGATATCCAGGTCGTCGGGCGTCTCCAGGAAGTCGTCAGAGAGCACCGACCCCTCGCTCTGCTCCAGGGAAAGGTTCATGTCAGGGACCACCAGGGTGCGACGCTTCCTCTGGCCCGAGGACTCTCTGAGGCTCAGAGTGGTGGGGGGATCTAAGACGGGCAGGGAGGGTCATGATGGAATACACTTGACATGTAAAAGCTTCATTATTGTAATAAAAATGTCTAAATCTGTATCCTCTTACTGGTTCTGTTGTCAGAGAGGCCAGACTGCAGATCGCCGTCCTCTGGCAGGGGCCTGCAGAAACAAAAAGACCTTTAATCACCAACACAGAAGCTTTTGTTCAAATCCACAGAATATGCTTGTAGATTAGTTCTGTCTGTAGTCATAACAAACACAGAGAAGCTGTCTAAAGCTCAAGTGAAGAGTTGAAAAAGTACAGGCAGAATATTAATGGAATGCAGCCTTCAGATTCAATGTTAATGTTTAAGTGACAGCTATAAATCTTCATCCTCAAAAGCCTATTGAAGTCTACATAAACTATGCATGGTGCTTCTCTCTCTCTCTCTCTCTCTCTCTCTCCTCGTCTTGCTCTATTGTGATGTAACTACAGTTTGGCCTTGGACATAAAAAAATGCCGCTTGAGGAGTTAACACCAGTAATTACCATCTCCTCCCTGACGTTCTAATGAGGCCGCTGAGCCTTCAGTGCCACGGATGAGGAAGGCTAGATTATAGTAGAACACACATATACAGGGGATACAAACTAACACACACACACGAACACATGCATGCAAGCTCTATGACAATCACGAAAACACCCCAAGTATTTTTTGGCACGATTGCTGTTATTATGCTGTCAGTAGCTTTGTACAGTGAGTAAAGAAGAGCAGATACAGAAGAGAGGAGGAAACAGGTGCAAAAGGAGGAAAACAAGCAAAGATAATAATAATTCTACACACAAACGATTCCTTGTTAAAATGTCTGTCGCAGCTGTACGTTCATCACCGTTCATAACAACTTGACAGCCTTAAGACGCCCACGTGCAGCAACATCACAGTGACGCAGAGCCAACGTTTGATACGACTTTGTGGCTCATTTGAAGCACTGTTAACCAAATGAAGAGCTAGACACCAGATGTGAACCCCCCTCGCTCATCTAAGGCCATGAGAGATGCAGTCGCTTCTTCTTCTCTTCTCTTATTAAATTATATCATCTTTTCATCATAGAATACGAGTTCTGAATTCCGGAAGGGGGGGATTTGAATAGCAGATCAAAGTTGTGTCTCAAACTGTGGGGTTGCTATGTGTTCAATTCTCTATGAGGCTGAATGTGACATAATGTGTGTTTATGGTTTTGTAGATTTGAAAGCATCAACCACACACAAAGAGAAAATCCACAAAGCCTTCAATTGCAAACATGCACATCCTGTCACCAAACACAACCCACACACACAAACACGCCCACACACACATACACAAGCGGATACCTGGGGAAATCCTCATCCTGCCACTCGTCCTTCACCTCCATACTGTCCATGCGTAGAGTAGCTTCTGCCGTCCCCATCCTCGGCCCAGGAGGACGGACTTCAGCACGCTGTAGGTTCACAGACACATAAACAGAACATCATCACATGGATCCACCAGGACATATCCTGAAGGAACAGAGATGGAGCTGTGATGTCAGGGTGAGTAAAGAGTTTGACAAAGCTAATCTCTTTGTCCCGAAATAGAACACCACATTGCTCATTTAGCCCCTTGGGACGATGCAGACAAATGTTACGCCACAGCAAATACAGTATATGATCATGAACTTTGCTAATGTGTTACATAACCAAATTAAACATATGTGGCAGAGTTGGGCTCATGTAAAAGTCATCGTATATGGAGCGTCCCATGTTGGGACAATCGCTGCCATTGCTCAGTCACACGCATCATGTGAGCCTCATACGCCAGTCTCATGTTGTAAGCGTGCTCGGGTGAGCGGAGTCCTTCCAAACGTCACCAATCCTGCTCATGCAGAAGACATTTCCAAAGGCCATTTGTCCAGTGGAATGGCACTGATGTGCTGGAGCCGGACACATTAGAGGCCACATGGAAAAACAACAGAAGAAGTGAACTACAACACCATGGCCCTCAGGCTGCATGCTGCTGCTGCTGCTGGAGTGCTGCACCAACTCACTGTGGGCAGAGGTTGTTTACATTATACCGTATTATTCTGTATTATGAGACTGGCTGCAGTGTTGAACTGATCTTTTAATTACCAGTGATACAAAGATCAGTCTGTTTCAGTCGATGTTAATTAATGGTGTCTTTCGATTCTCACAGTTATATTGTGAAAGTGTCCTGTAACAGCTTCTTCATTTTCAGTGCTGAATGTGGGGCGAGAAGAGCATGTGATGAGCTAGTGTGTGTGTGTGTGTTTGTGTGTGTGTGTGTGTGTGTGTGTGTGTGTGTGTGTGAGCGTGTGTGAGGACAGATGTCTCTAACTGTGAACACAAAGCAAAGCTGCAGCAGCACGTGTTTGGATTTGGATTTGGAGGAGCCCGCATTTCACAGCCACTAAATCACACATGCTATTACTGTCACCGTATTCTGCCCAATGTAACCTAATATTCTGTCTAACGATGGAAGGTGAAGAAAGTTCCTGACAAGATTAACTGAAGTTGTATGTAACTTAGCTTATTAACAGCTATTCTGACCTAATATTCAACAAAAATATGAAGAATCCATTTAGGAAAAGTCAAACCTGAAGTCTGAATGATTTTAAGCAGAAAGCAGACACTATTTAGACTTATTTTCCTTTGACTTTTCTTATTTTCATCCTCTGCAAAACAATTGCCATGACATGCAAATTGAAGAACCATAGTGAAGACTTAATAGGGTCATAATAAGAAGATGGAAAGATACAGGAGTGCAACTTATCATGACATCCACCCCGTCCTGGTCTGACTAATGGACACAGACATCTCATTCATTTAAAACACATACTCAGAAAGATCACATCACATCCTGAACAGTTAGAATAAACAGTAATCTGGATACTCACATAGAGAGGCAGTCTTCTCCTTCAACGGTTGCCTTGGTATTGAATCGTGATGCTGCTCTCCTGCTCAGAGGCACCTGGGCAGAATGTGGCTCATGATGTTGACACCGGCGGCTGATGCGTCGCGCTCCTGTGCTCGGGGCTTCCCGTCCTTTGCTGACGCTGCTAATGGAGGTTGCGAGGGAAGCGGGGCCTCCCTGGAGAGAGGAGAGTGTTTGGGAGAGGCTGGGTCATCATTACACAACGCACACCTCACACACACCGTCCTGTACTCATGTTTTTTAGGTCCCTCTGCCAGTCAGATCCCCGTGCAGTTTTTTGGATGAAAGATAATCCTTGTGTGGCTTGTTTCTTTTTTTATTTTTATCTCATCTCATGATAATCACCCTCTTTTCCCGCATTTACTTCCACTGAAATCCCCCTCTGCTCTCCTCCCTTTGCCTCCACACAGCCTCTAATCCTGCTGTGATGATGTCATCTGTATGGGGGCAGTGTTATGTAATCACACCTGCCTACCTTCTCTGTGGACCTCCTGGGCTACCGGTACCAAGCAGATGCCCCGAATTAGGATCAGCTGTTTTCTTTATCCACTTTAGCGTCCGTCATTTTATATGTTTTTGTCTCCCCAGTGCTGGTATAGATGGAGGCGACTCCTTCACCACTGTTCCCTGGCAACAACATCCCTCCCTCTCTCTCTCTCTCTCCTACCTTGCACTCATGTGGTCTCTCTCACTGGCTTTTCTCACCATCTCTTTTAAGCACTCTCACCCATGATGAAACCCCTCCTCCACACGAGTTGTCCTCCTTTCGCTTGCATGTGAGCATCCTATCTCTCTCTCTCTCTCTCTCTCTCTCCCTCGCTCTCTCTCTCTCTCTCTCTCTCTCTCTCTCTCTCTCTCTCTCTCTCTCCAGCTGCACTAAGCTCTGGACAGTGTTAGTAAACACAAGAGTTGCATCTAGTAGCGGTGCACCATGTCGCCCAGGGGGAGCAAACATGGTTCTTTATTCTCCGGCTGCGTGTGTTTACAGAGCTCTATTAATAACATTTCCTTTGTGTGTCCAGACTTGTGGGTTAAAGCTTTTGTTTTTCTGTAGATTTTGAAGACCTATTGCAATTGGTTGCTTCAGGATGTGTGATGAATACGTTAACACACATTTTTTATTGTGCTCTCTGCTATACAGTGTGAAATACATGTTTGATGAGTTTGTTTCTATGCAAAGCCAATGTAAAACTGGGTCATTCAGGTTTATGCTGCATGTTGAGTTTCCTGCCAACAGATGGTGGCAGAGATCTGCACAAGAAATAAATCTTTTTAATCTGCAGCACTAATGAGCAGGACGCTGTTGGATTAACATTTGTTACCAACACAAATAGCATGTGCTGCATTAACAGGGTTATAATAATCAGTATGGTAACAGAAGTATTCATACACTTTATTTCAATAAAAGTCAATTTTCATTGATGACTATTGTTAAAATACCACTGGATTACTAAGGATAACATATCTATGGAAATTACACACTTTTATTTATTGTTGTTTCTGTTCGTGATTGTGTTATAAAGTCATGCTGTCCTGTGTGTTTGTGGACATCTTTTGAGGACAGCCACCAACGTGCTGGGCGACTGCATCGGTGTGGGTGTGGTGCAGCATCTGTCCAGACCGGAGCTGCAGAGTGGAGTTCCTGCAGAAGGGAGCCTGGTCTAAGAAAAACGAACCTTTAGTTATATTCTACAACTAATAAATCACAAACAAACAGGTTTATTTACCAAGTATGATCAATGTTATAGTGGCTGTTATTGTAATGAAATTATTGTTGGTCACAGCCCAATTCTGACCACATACACAAGCACAAATGTGTACACACACTGATTGACTCACAGTATCCAATCAACCATGAGGAGCAGTGGTATGTGGTATCCTTTCTTCCTGCGGCGGTCAGGCTCAACAACACCGCAGTCACCGGCAGCCCTCTCCACTCCCAGCTGGACTGTTAAAAACATTGTTGTGCAATAACACTGCACATGTGCACTTTATACATTTCAAACTGAGTGTTCGCTTATTGGATTGTTATTTTATTTTTTATTGAACTTATTTCTCTTTGTCTGCACTATCCCCCTTGCTGCTGTAACACTGTAAATTTCCCCGTTGTGGAACAAATAAAGGAATTCTGATTCTGATGTCTTTGGAGGGCAAACCAGCTGATGTCAACACAAGCACCATGGTTACCATGCCAGCCTGTGGTATGCCTGCTGCACCCATGCTCGCAACTGTGACAATCAGACTGAAACAGCGAATCAGGGACATGGACTGTAATCATGGTAAATTGCAATATTTACACATGGCTCAACTTTCCATTACATCATACCTGAGAACTATGATTTGACCCAAGTCAAAATCCATGTTGTTAACTTGGGCAATGAATAAAGCTGCTACAGCCTCATAGAGGGCTGTGCCATCCATGTTCATGGTAGCTCCTATAGGAAGCATGAAGGTTGTCACCCCTTTGTCCATGAGGTGATTTTTCTCCAGACAATGGAAGGTAACTGGTAGGGTTGCAGAAGTGTCATATAGAATATGAAGGAAAGCAAACAATAAGTTTCTGACTCCTGTTTTCAGGAAGATAACTGGGAAGGATGTATTCATGACAGTGCACTTACAGTAACATCAATAAAACAGATGTTGCATGGACTCTCACCTGGATGCAGTCCCACATGCAGTGGTGAGAGGCTGGAGCAGGCCGCCCATAAACCGGAAGGGGTTTTTACGAGTGATAACAATATAGACAAAAGGAAGGACCAAAATGTTGTGGATCAGCAGGCCAGCGATCACACACAACAAATACATGGCAACCTGGCCATCTATCAACCATATATCTGTCATCTCCAAAATTTGTCCTGCTGTCAGGAGGAATATTACCACTGCCACGTACCTGTAGGTTACAGGGGAGATTGAGGGACATGACCATGCAATATGTAGATCATTAACTCAGCACAAACCTCAGGCACTCGACCTAAGTTCAATCTTTGGTCAGATGGTTTAACTCCATACTTTTAAACAATCAATCGATTCAACAATCAACAATCCAGCAACGTTCACTTTAGGTTCCTCTTCTTGCCAGATTACAATGTTGATCAGACGCATGATGGCGTAATTCAGGCAGTCAAAGAAATCTCTCAAAGGTTTTCCTCGAGCGCCCATACTGCCCAAGATGAGGCCAAAGCTGAGAGAGAAGACCAACAGACCCAAAATATTGACTCCATTTGAAGTGCCTGGCATCGGCACTGTGACAACTGAAGAAGCAGGCATGGATTGACGACAGCAAGGTGCTTTGGGGTTCAATCTCCCCTGGAATAAATGGTTTTATACTGGAAAAATGTTTTAATAGTTGTCATTTTGGGAAATGTACAACTTGTTTAAAGATATGCAGCCACTGTATCCAGCTCACTTTTCTGAAACAAGCCTCCACCAGATAGAGGGAAACATGTTTCTACAAACAGCAAAGACAAAACAAACCATGTAACCTCCTAAAAGATACTGAGAAAACTATGTCCTCACTGTAAGTTGTACTCAAAGATGATTTTGTGCATTTTTGTTCATTACCCACCTGATCAGATCCAGAAAGGCATTAACAGTCTGCGCAGTCTGCACAACCTCCACGTGACCACCAGGGGTCACTGAGGTATTCCTGGAACTGTGGCCTGGCTGGATGAGAACCACCAGGATGATGCCAGTAAGTACAGCGATAACAGTGGTGACGACGAAATAGCAGAAAACCCGAAGCCCGATTTTCCCTGAAGCCTTCCTGTCCACTGATGACACAATGGTTCAACTTGGAGTTAGTTAGTTGGAGATTTGTTCACTGAGTGTATACATTACATTACATTACGATCATTTGGCAGACGCTTTTATCCAAAGCGACTTACATTACATTCCAGTACCACCCTTCGCAGAGGGGGGAGCAATTGAGGGTTCGGTGCCTTGCTCAGGGGCACCTCGGCAGGGGCTCGAACCGGCGACCCTCCGGTTCCCAAGCGGAAGCTCTACCCACTGAGCCACTGCCACTGTATAAAAAAGTGTTCACTGTCTAACTGAAATGACACTGGAAAATATGAGAAGCAGCACTAACATCTGCAGCATTCTGATCAGCAGCAGAATATGAAGTATTTAATATCCCCGGCTGTCATCGTGGTGAGTCTCAGGGCAAAACCCAGGCTGATGCCTACATGGCAAAATGTAAACATATCAGCATGTGCCTGTCAGATGGCCAGTTAATCCAGTGTAAATACCAAATTGAAATACTGATGCACATAAATTCCAGTTCAGAGGCAAGATGAAAAAAAAAAAAGAGTTTGGCCTGCAGAGGACTTGCCCATTGCAACAGCAGCCAAGGTGAGAAGAACAAAACAACTTCTCCTGAGAACCCCCAGAATATCAGATTGTTTCGGGGATGAAGACACGCAGCCTATGCGCTCTATAAGCTTGTGGCATGGCTTGGCTTCTTGGGCCTCACACAAATTAGTACACAAACAGTAATGAGCAGTGAAACTATTCAAACTAGAGCAAAGGGTGATAACCAAAGTGTTACTCCCCTTCCCTTGTGGTCTTATTTACAGCTGTTAAACCTGCAAAAACCTGGATCAAACACTTAAATAACCATTTGGGGCTCACAGCTCTGTATACACTCAGTGTGAAATAGGTTGTATTTACAAGTGTATATGATGTATCTAAAAAAAAGACTAAATGTAAACAAGGCAAGCCAAAAAATTACTCTAATTAAGTCTGACTAACTGTGACTTCTATGTTCACCTGAAAGGTTGTTCTCTTACAACTGGCCCCATGCTGACATGAGGGGGCTTCACACTTGTTTGTAAGTCTAGATGTTAATCAGTGACAAGTGCAATAACTACAAGTGCACTGGGAATTGTTAAAATGTGCCAAGTATCACTAAACACAGGGTATAGGGTGGCAGGGAACAAAGGAAAGCTGGCTGGTACATTATGGGCTGATTGGAGGCAATGAGGAACATGTGTGGAGCACATAAGTTGTGTAATGAACTGATTGGCTGATGAGTCACACGTGGTACAAGCTGAAAACAAAGATCCCACCCACACACCCACACAGACACACACAAAGGAGGAGCACAGGGATGAGCACAAACAACACAAACTCAAGACCCTTAGTTAAAGGCCATAATGTAAATATTGTAACCACAGCACCACCACTGAATCCCCACATCAAGTCAATCCCCACATTGACTTGAAATGTCTAAATATTTGTGTGTAAAACCTCCCAGTAACTAATGGAAAAGATAAGTCAGCTATTACTAACATTCATTTTGTTTGTGGTCGAGTAAATCTGCAAAATCAAGAAAGAAATCAAATTCATTTTATTAAGGTAAGATGTATTTCAGAAACTCTCCCTCTAATTAAAGTGTTTACTTCCGGTGGAATCTACACTGAATCTACACTGGTGCATGCTTTTGACAACACGATGTGGCATTGCGTTGTAGCATGTTGTTGTGGTTGTGTCGTGCTGGCACAGAAGTACTCAATCTACTGAAGCGCAGTAAAGGCTGATAATGTCTTGGCTTTACTAAAATACTCACCTGTCAGTAGGACGGAATAAGTTGAAGGAGTTCAGCACTGGCAAAGACATCGAGTAACTGGGACACTTGGTGCGGCTAATCTCATTAAAGGAGGGTCAGGGCGGCGCAGACCACCCTTAAATAGACGTGGGTCAAACCCTGTGCCAATAGTACTGAGTTCGCTGCAGGTCCAGTTACAGTTGTGGACTTTGAATTACCAGGTCAGGCGGGTCAATCTGGATCAAGGATGTCTTACGGTACAAGTCTGGGTACTGTAGATGAGTGGATTTTCACGTTAGTACTTTCACTTTAGTGTGTGTGAGAGTCTGTTCAAGTGCCTGATTCAATTTACAGCCAGACAGTTATTGATTGGTAGGTTTTAACTGTTTAAACACAGTGAAATGAGGACCTGACTGAGGCCTTAGATTGCACACATATGTAACAAGCTTTAGGCACAAAAAGAGTGACAATGTGACATCCTCTCAAGTTTTAAAATCAATAAATAAGAATAAGTATAATGGAAACTATATCACAATAATGCTGCGATTGTTTAAAACACACACATACACACACACACACACACACACACACACACACACACACACACACACACACACACACACACACACACACACACACACGGCGACCTGTCCAATTTAGACAGTCCAGTGAAACTTAATAAGATAATGTTTACATTATCTCACTGACTCAGATCAGGTTGTCCTGTAGGTACGTGTTTTCACTCACTAACAACATTACTGTAATGTGGTAATGAGGCTGATGATGAGACACTGACTGCTTCAGCCACAGTCAAAACCGCCTGCTTGCTTGTCTAACCTTTGACCTTTTAATGCGTCCTCCTTCTGTGGGGCTGCCGTTCTTTCGGCTTACAGGCCCGAACAGATGAAGTAAATACAAAAGGGCAAATGCTCCGGGTGCCACTCAGTACAATTATACTGTAAAATGGCTATGAAGATGAATAAACAAATTTAACTGAGGGAACTTGAGGGAGGGATTGGATGTGGATGCACTGCATACTGAAGCTCAGGGAGAATGGAATTCACTTGTTATATCTGCAAAACATGAATTAAGCACTTAAATAACCATTTGGAGTGTTTGCTCACAGCTCTGTTTAAAAGACAAAGGCTTAGGAGTTCATTGATACGAGCTCTATGGGCTGTAGAGGATAATTAGAGGAAGAGAAGGAAGCATGAACCCTGGGTCAGCTCAGTGCTGGTCCTGCTAAGGAAGGTCCTAATCTGGGATGAGTGGAGGGAAGCGTTAACTCTTTCGACTCTTCTGACACACCAATGGATTAAAACAAGTCCCTGAATGCTTCAAAGGTTGTTTTTGTGTCCTAATGAGGTCAAACACGTGGAATTAAACAAATAGACAAACTTAGGGACTTGTACTGAGCTGAGTTAACCATGATCACGGTACAAAGAGTCTCCATATATGATTTATCATGATAAACAACCGAGAATATAACTGAATTGCTCTTTTTTTTAATAAACAAATCAGTAGGATAGAATAATTCCCTCTCGAAGCTCTTTGAGACTTTGTAAATTGGTCGGAGCACTTCAAGAGGTGGAATCATGTTTGTTTTTTCTATGAAACTTACGCTCATGTTGTCATAAAAGAGTGTTTTTCATTGCTCCTGTCATCGCCTGCTGCTCCCCATCCCCCTTCCCCTCTGAAAGCTGACACAGCACGTTTAAACATTAGCTGCTTTCTTCCTAATAGGATCTTGGAGCTTTAAATTGTCATCTGATAAAGCTAAGAAGCTTGATAGCTCCACTGTGCCCTCTTAACCAATTTGCACTCAATTAAGATAATGAGAGAAATTAGAAAAGAGGGACAGCCTTAATATAATAATGTGATAAAATGATTATCAATTTCACTAGTCCACATTGTCAAGCCATTCCATTAATGGTATTATGACTCATATTGCCCATATCTGGTCCGTTGGTCATACTGGGCCAGTTTTGAAACTCATTAGTGACTAAATTAAACATATTGAACATATTTACATAGTAGATATTGTATGGGACAGTATTTCCGAAAACATCTTGCCAAAGGAATGTAGTCAGGATGATTTAAAGGAATTGTTTTTTTATGAAGTTAGCTCTGGAAATAATGCCCTAATGACATAAATGTGTGAGTCCAATTCTGTTTAACGTGCCACAACATGTTTTTATGCTCTTGCCACCCAATTGGCCTGTAATGTAAACTTCCATCCATCTATTCTCTATACTCGCTTATCTCGATCAGTGTTCATAAAGTTCTTGCTAAGTGAGCTTATTGCATCATATACAGTATATTGTGGTTGCTATTAAATACCAGATTGTTCCTTCCTTTTTTGTGTTTTGGCTGATAAATGGTGAAAGATGATGTAAGAGCTCCTTGCGTGACTTCACTTAAAGTCACCACATGGCAGCAACATGCTTCATGGCAAATCCCAGAAACAGGGGCAACATTGAAGTGTTTCCACTATTCTGCAGGTAGCAAAGCTCGTCGCTCACAGGGGAATGTAATGAGTTTTGTAGTCCCTGCTTTTTGGGGAAAACAACTCTGGCAGCCTTGAAAATGTGTTCAGACAATCCCACTTAACCCATAGCCGTGCCGCTCATAGAAAGCAGCAGTAATGCATCCAATTGTTGCTGGATGACTTTAAATGAGTTACCATTTAGTAAATTCCTTTCCTGCTGATGCATAAGCCAATGTTTGACATTAGACAAATATCATAAACATATATTATAGACTTATTGTATTGACTGATACTTTAGAGGTCAGTTAAGAGTTAGTAAAGATAGTTTTCCATTAGCATTTGAATTGCTTTCTCATATGAAATATACATATTGTATATAAATATCCATAGAGTTTGCAGAGATGACTTGTTAAACAAACTGTTGCCTGTAGCGTTTGAGTGTTGGATTTTCTGGTTACTATGTAAAGTACTACTAAATATATCTTCAGAAAGAAGGGGTGAGATCAGAGGAGATCTCTGGTGAAGTCTTTAGGCTCATTAAGGATGGGGTTGATCTTTGCCACACCTACCTGCAGCTTTGGTCGTACCAGCTGGCAGAAGAGAAACCTGCAGGGAAAAACGCCTGTAGTGAACCCCAACCAAGTTTCACTGCCCAGTATAATCATTCAAGGACATGATGTTACTGGCTTCAATCAGCTTGTCCACATACAGTATATCACTTTTTACTTATTGGCCCTCCAAAGTGATGAAATAAATATAATGTAACAGAACAGATTTCAAATAACATTTTCCTCTGCAGTCCCTAGATAGTTGGTGTTGGACAGCAAACAACATCAAAGAATATGCAGCTAACAATGGTCCCACTAAAGTTATTTGAATAAAACTATTTTATGAATGAAAGTTCTTACAGTGTGCAGTTATTCAGGTTAAATGTCCATTTTCTGTGTCGTTTCTTCCTTACATTGTCTATAATGAAGGGATTAGTGAAAACTCTCAGTGCAAGCCATTATCTTTCAGACAATGGTTTTTCTGAAAGAAAGTTTTGTTGAGGCTTCATTAGCAATGGCCTCCCTCTGTGGTCTGAATGCAGGGTACATTTGGTGCAATTACTTGACCAGAAAACAACTGTCAGTCATTCTTAAAGGGGAAGGATTCCAATTAATAAACCTCTTAAACCCTTTGGTTTTACTATTCCCCCACAGGCTTTGGCGTTCTGTGTGGTTGAGGAGTTGTTGTCTTTTTTTTGTCAGGAGAGAAAGACGTTACATGCGCTGGCTGCACAGGACTCCAATGGTAGGTCCTTTGCTCACTTGTCTGCAGGGGATTTCAGGGACTTAACGGGGAGTAACAAGTAACAAGTGCTGTATATATCGTAAGCATTCGTCTGCTTATGGACTGGAGAGACAACATGTGCTCAGCCTAACCTTCCTTATAGGAATCTGACAGAAGGTAAGATTGCTTTATTGTTTATTCTGTCAGTTATATCGGATAGTGTTCTTTGGGTTTGTTTTGCTGTAAGTGAGGACAATGTGGTCCAAGTCGTTTTTTCCTTTAAATGCTGAATAACTATTTTAAGATGTTTGTCTTTATTATTTTGCAAAATAATGACCTGCATGTAGTCAACAACACGTGATAGATTATGATGAATTACATGTAAAGTTTACTCAATAGATCATGTTTCTCACCTTTTTCCTGTTCTTCCACTTTTATTACAGACAAAAAAAGTTTGATTCTTCTGTCTCTACTTTTGTGGAAACACATATCTTCACATGTGAGCCAGAACAACAGCTCTGCTCAACAGATATTGCGCATTGTCCCATTTGGAAACACATTTTTTCTGAGGAGGAAGAGAGAAATTGTCTTCAAAGGCTCGGATGCATTTGTCAATGGATACCTTGGGAATAGTGGACGATGGTTGTCTGGACAACTATGACATGGGAAAAGGTGCCGGGTCCAGCAATGGCGGCAGAGTCCACAGCATCGATGTCATACTTGGATTCACGAAAGACCAGGATCCTTTACTCCATCCGGATGGAGATGATGAAAACCTAAAGGTCAATGGAGAAAACCAACATGATCCTGACAAGCGGGTCCCATCAGACCCCTGTGGGCACCTCACAGGTTTGGGGGACAGCTCCCAAACATCTTCCTACCATGGTAAGGCCTTTAAGAAGAGAATAGATTATTCAACACACTTCCCAGACTATGTTAATAATGTCTTTAACAGAGCAACAGGGGAAACTGTATGAAGAGTATATACTCATGATAAATATGATCAAAGGTCATATGAAGTCATGCTATAACACAAGGATATGTCAAAATTTATATCTTATTACTTTTTAGTATTATTATATGCTGTTCAGGCCTGTTCTTGAAATTGACATTCTCATGACAGTTTGTGAAAATAGATTTCACATCATTATTTATTGTGATTGCATCAGTTACAATCAGTTCACCACAAGCTGCACAATATATCTAAAATAGATATTGTGGGTTAATAATCACTGCTGAAATGTTCAAACATCTTGCAACCAAAGTGTGTTAATTGAAGTTAATGATTTGTTGGCCATCTTGTCTAAAAGTATTCGATAAAATTAACAAGCTTTGGTCCGCCACACACAAGGCTCATTTGCACTACACCCATCAATTTCTAGTTAGACACAATCTGGATTTAACTGTTTACTTGACTGTGCAGTAAAATCCCTCGTTAGATTAGGGACTTGCAGGTTTAAGAGGCATCTGTCCCTATGGGATTACTGCAAGGGAAGAATTCAGTGAAAGACATGATGACATGTGGACTGGACGAGCTCCTGGTGGTCATACCTGAGCAGCAGCATGTACAAAGAGTATCAGCCAATCAGCTGCTTTTTGGTTAAATTGTGAAACCAGCCTGGGACAAATCAGAGACTGACTTTTAAGGATTGGGCCTCATATAGTACAAGTTTATTGTCTGACACGAAACATGGTGTGGAGCTGTCAAACTTCAGAATTTATGAATGAAGACAGCACAATATAAAATCTTATGAGAGTTTTAGATGTTGTCATTACCCATAATGCACTGATGAACCACTCAAAGATTAAGGATACAAGGATTGCGCAGTTTCAAGCAGCTACCATGTTTTCAATATGGATCTAATAAGAAATGTTGGTCATTTCATTAAAGCCGTAACACATCTTGGTGGTGCTAAAAATGTATTTCCTGATGTTCATTTGTGTCCATATCATTACAGAATCAGGCCTTTTCTCCACCGAAAAGTGTGATGGGGAAATAAGCGACCTGCAGAAGGAGCTAGATGATGCAGAGGGATCTCCGCTTAAAGATGAAGAGCACATTAAAAAGAAGCACAGGAGGAACCGCACCACCTTCACCACCTACCAGCTCCACGAGCTGGAGAGAGCCTTTGAGAAATCCCACTATCCAGACGTTTACAGCCGCGAGGAGTTGGCGATGAAGGTCAACTTGCCTGAGGTTCGAGTTCAGGTATGGATTGTGTCATTTCCTAAACAGTTTGCGTACATTTTAGTGTTTGAAGCAAAGTTAAGTATCAAAAGGTAAACATCAGGTTTCAGGATGGCTCACATTGTGCCTGTATTAGTACATATTGCGAATGTGTCTCTGTATATGTCTCACATATCTCAATACATTGTTCTTCGCGTTGCTGTTCAGGTCTGGTTCCAGAATCGCAGGGCCAAGTGGAGGCGTCAAGAGAAGATGGACACCGGCACCATGAAGCTCCATGATTCCCCGATGCTGTCCTTCAATCGGCCCCCAATGTCCTCCGGCATGGGGCCAGTGGGCAACCCGATGCCCCTGGATCCCTGGCTCACCTCTCCCATCTCTAGTGCCACACCCATGCATACCATTCCAGGGTTCATGGGCTCGCCACAGGGCCTGCAGCCGGCCTACCCGAGCCACGGCTTCCTCAATACTCCACCTGGAATGGTCCAAGGTATGCAGGCCATGGCCCCACCTTCCTACCAGTGCGCACCCAGCTTCAATGACAAGTACCCGATGGAGGATGAGAGGAGTTCCAGCATCGCGTCACTCAGGATGAAAGCCAAAGAGCACATTCAATCGATGGATAAAACATGGCAACACATGTGATCTGAGGAGACTCTTGGGACTCATTTTGAAGATGATCCCTTGAATGTTTACAAACTGACTTTCCATTGTTTCAGTGGAAAGGTCACACAGCACCAAAGGAGTAAGAATGTCAGATTGTTTTAAGCAACTCTGAATGAAACGTGTGTGATTTTTTTTTATACCACTTGTAAAATGTAATTAGATTTGAAAAATATTATAAACGTTAAGAGGACATGTCTTTGAATTTAACTTTGAGAAAGTTGTGATTTTACGAGCGTCTTCCTCGACACACACCGACGGATTTCACAGTATTTGAGAATAGACACTTGTGGTTGAATAAGATATGGTCCTGTAGATGAATGGTTTGATTGACACAGGAAATTCATGTGTGTATGTTCATATAAGTGGATAGGTTTTCTAATACTAATACTACACAACACTTCTACTGAAACAGAACCTCCAAATAATGAACACTGTGTGGGTCTGGGGGACGTTTATGTCTCTGTTTAGGTCTCTTGACGTCATCTTTGATGAGGTTTGCTGCTGTTTGGATGGATGGATCTTTTTTTTCTCCCGCTACCAACTGTTCCTTTTGGACAGTATAAATGAGCTCCCAGGATAAGGAATTTTTATACAGTATTAAGTTGCTTTTAAACTCTCAGTGTGCATCTGTTTGAATTTGTTTTAGGTTTGAATAAGATTCGTTATTCATATATAGGTCATTAAAATTGCACTTTGGAGAGCAGTGATTGTGACCTGATGGGGGAGACTATAGGAAGTCACAAAGGATAATCTGGCTCAGAGGCTAATTTGAACAGACAAGCACACCTCTTAACACCTAATTACTGCTTTTAAAGCGATTAACCCCAAGTTGTCAGCCATAGAATGTCCTCGATCAGCCCTGAAGAACCCGAAGACCTGAATAGCTTTGTCCCTCCCTTCAAAAATCTCTCAACTTTCTTATTTTCTCATTATTTTATTGTTTACGCTGCAACACTGCATAACACATTTATGTTGTTTTATCACACACTGTCCCGTTATTGAAGTCAAATGCATTTAGAGTTGCACCAAAGTTGATTGGTGGGATAAGGCTGTTGTCACATTGTGTGTGTGTGTGAGGTTTGTTTGTACGTGTTTATACTGTACTGTATGTGCATCTGTGGTCACAGAGTTGAAGGAAGAGGAGGGAAATGTATTCTTCAGCATTTTTTGCCAGCTCTTAAATAAACAAAATGCATACCACTTAAAACTGGAAAGTGCATGTGTGAATTATATGAAGGTTAGCGAGACTGCCAGGCTAACCAGAGTTCACGAAAAGGGAAATGGAATTGTGGAACATTTTACATATGCATTTTGTGATGCATATAACCACGGACTAAAAGTGACAGCAATGCTTTAAAGGAAATTGTTTTGACCATGAAATTATATTCATGCAAATGAACCATAGTGTGGATGGCATAATACAAATGAAGGGGCTGTGGTGTCATCCATTACACATACATTGATGTTAAACATTATATTATAATGGCTTTTAAAATGGCATCATCTTGTGTATTTTTATAGTCTCTGTTGACAACAGTTGACTCAAAAACCAAGTAAACATTTCTCATCTTTAGATGACACAATTCTTTCTTTTTATATATATTTTTGAGCCATTTTCCTATATAATCCTGTATACTCATTCCTAGTCATTCATTTCAAATGTTGTAGAATGTGACATTTGTGTTCCATGTGGAAAATACTGAATAAAGACACTGTAGAAACACTGTAACGATCGATATTGTTTTTCTTTACACACTTGCATTACGGGCATAATAAACTCTGATGTACAATAGGCCATGTAATCTGTAACAGAGTGAGCGGGCCTGAGGGAGACCTGTTGTGTTCGCCCAGGCCTGTGGAGCCTTGCCAGGCTGTTAGGCAGATGAAGCTCCACTCCATCAGGCCTCACCAGGGGTGTCAGGAGGCCCCACCTGCTAGGCTACAGAGGCCAAAAGGGCCCATGCTCTAATGCCCAAGCTCAATGGCTCTACTGTGACCATTATCTGACATAGCTTCTACAGTATATTTAGTGATAACCCAAAGTATTTTTACTCTCTCTCACACATTCTGTCCGAATGCCTTAGTCAGCTATATTTGGAAGGAAAGCACTCAGACGCAGTAATTAATTAAACACATTATGAAGTTATTTTGCTTGTTCAAGTGTGAACTTAGCTGGGGCCCAGGCTCCAGTTAACAGGCGGACTAGAGGGACACAGTCCACGGTGGAAATAATAAGGGAAATGAGCGGAATTAATAGGGTTTGAGTAACTAACACGCGCGCGCACGCGCACACGCACCTTTCTCTTGGTGACCTCATGAAACATTTCCTGCTTCGCAAATGTGTTGAGTTTTGGCACCCCCTGTCGGACCTGGACGCAATGACAAAGGGGTTGTAGCTCAGCGGCGACTCGGGACATATGTTTCGTGGTCTACTGTGATTGGCTGAGGCGCGCTGTCCTCTTGTCCAATGGCAGGCAGCCATCTGTTCGCTGGAGCGACTCTAAATTCTCCCTTCTCTTCCTCCTCCACACGCAGGCACCTCGGACGGCACAGACGTGATCAGCTGGAGAAAACACGGCAAAGGAGGCAAAATGAGAGTCCTAGCTGCACTTGCGGTGATCCTGACAGTGTGCTGCGTCCACGCAACGGTTTACTTCAGGGAAGAGTTTCTCGACGGAGGTAAGTTCGTCAGAGAAATTCACATTTGTCTTAACTGGTAACTTAATTTGACTCCTTTTGCTATTTCTTTCGTCCCGTGTCCTTTCTATCAATCTAATCAATCAAAACCGCCGTGAACGTGTCAGGAAAGCCAATATCGTTAATGTAAATGATTCGCCGAATAATAACTCAACTGTCACTTTTAACTTTTTTTGCAAGCCACCCCTGTCCGGGCCCGTGTTAGCCACAAGCTAAAGCACTTATTAGGCAATAACGTTCTTGAAATGTCGGTAAATATGAATACGTTAACACCAAATCTCCCCTCTCGCAGTCACGTTTCAGAATGCAGTTAGTGGTCTTGCTTCGTGACTTTCGGTATCACTTGTGTTGTAGTATGATGATGCAGGAAGTAATAATGTGACGGTTTATCGTTGACTGAACTCTTACTGTCTTTGTAGATGAATGGAGAAGTCGCTGGGTGGACTCCAAACACAAGTCTGACTATGGACCGTGGAAACTGACGGCTGGCAACTTCTATGGAGATGCTGAGAAGGACAAAGGTAACATTTAAAACTATATACAGAGAATTAATGAATTTGAAAGCACCTCTGGATAGTTTTGGTTTCAGTTATTATTTTTCAATTCTGGTTCACAAATGTCAGATTAGGTTATGTTTCCTGTGATCAGCATTAGTAATCTCAGCACAGGAGGAATCTACTGTATGTCACGTGTCTTATTTGCAATTCAAGTGCCCTGGTATCTTCATTTGGAAATGTGTAAACGTCACCCAATGAGAGCGAATTTCATCTCTGGTCCTTCCCCTTTTTTCAGGTCTGCAGACTAGCCAGGACGCTCGTTTCTATGCCACCTCTGCCCGTTTTGAGCCTTTCGACAACGAGGGCAAGACTCTGGTCATCCAGTTTACAGTCAAGCATGAGCAGAAGATTGACTGTGGCGGCGGCTACGTGAAGGTCTTCCCCACCGACCTGAAACAGACTGAGATGCATGGGGACTCCTCTTACTACGTCATGTTTGGTAAGTGATGATAACGAGTTGTAGTTGACTGATCAAAGTAATTGGAACTGGACACAGGCTTTATACCATGAATTTGTTTAAAGGTCATTGTAAACCACCTCATTTGCATGTAGTGATGGCTGTAATTTTGTATTCAACCAGGCCCTGATATCTGTGGCTACAGCACCAAGAAGGTCCATGTCATCTTCAATTACAAGGGCAAGAATCACCTCATCAAGAAGGAGATTAAGTGCAAGGTAATTCCAGTCACAAGAACGGAAAACATCTGTGCTATTCTTGACCCAAACCCCTCCTGATGACGTCATCTCTCTTTCGATGGCGTAACCTAACACTTCTGTTTCTATCAGGACGACGAGCTCACCCACGTCTACACCCTGATCCTGAACGCAGATCAGACCTATGAGGTGAAGATTGACAACGAGAAGGTGGAATCAGGCAGTCTGGAGGAGGACTGGGACTTCCTGCCTGCTAAGAAAATCAAGGACCCGGAAGCCAAGAAGCCAGAAGACTGGGATGACAATGCCAAGATTGATGATGCTGAGGACACCAAGCCTGAGGTAGTGTATGAAGCTGTCCGATATGAATCTGGCACTATTGATTGTGTAGTAAACTAGTCTGATTGTGTAAATACCTGGTTTATTTGCTCCTTGTCCAGGACTATGACAGACCCGAAAACATTCCAGACCCTGATGCTAAAAAGCCTGAAGACTGGGATGAGGATATGGATGGAGAGTGGGAGCCTGCCATGATCCCCAACCCAGAGTACAAGGTAAGATAGAAGAATAATCAATCTGCATCTCTGCTCGAGGAAGACTTAGCATTCACTCTGCTACTGTGTTTAGAGTCTACTAAATTGCCTCTTCAATGCAGGGAGAGTGGAAGCCCAAGCAAATTGACAACCCCAACTACAAAGGAGCCTGGGTGCACCCTGAGATCGACAATCCTGAATATAGTCCTGACGCGAGCATTTACAAGTTTGACAACATCGGCGTCCTCGGTCTGGATCTTTGGCAGGTGAGGATGAATTCCTTTGAAACGCATGTCGTCACTGGTGTGTGACACTGAACAAATAACTAACAAACCTCATTGTTGATCGTAGGTGAAGTCTGGCACCATCTTTGATAACTTCATGATCACCGATGATGTGAAGGAAGCGGAAGACTTTGCCAAGGAGACATGGGGTGTCACAAAGGTAAGGAGACGTTGAGACACATTCTTAAGTCGTATTTTGTACAATCATATGAAAACATTATCACAGATGCAGAACAGAATATAATGGTGTGTGTTTATCTAACAGGAACCAGAGAAGAAAATGAAGCAGGAGCAAGATGAGCAGAAGCGAAAGGAGGATGAGGAGAAAAACAAGGAACAAGACGCTGAAGCTGAGGAAGAAGAGGATGATGGGGATGATGATGGGGATGATGGGGAGGAAGGAGAAGAGCCACTTTCAGAAACAGAAGAGGAGGAGGATGTAATACCCAAAGATGAGCTCTAAACAAGTCCGGCCAGAGTTTCCCCTCCTGTAGGAGAAACTCTGTCCTGTGTGTTTTCCAGGGTTATTGTGGCTGCTATGCATCCTTTCCCTGAGATTTGGACACAGCCCACCTTTGGGTGACAAACTTAGTGAAGGGAGGGGGGGTGGGGCAAGTGGATCTTAAAGGACTCATAGTTTCTCTTTCACTTCTGTCATAATTTTACTATGCCTCTGATTTGCTGGATAGATTGTAATATTTTCCACCTACACCCTGTCATTCCTAATTTTGTCTATTAGAATTTTTGATTTAATATGGAGCCTCTGGCATCCATCTATCTTCACTCAACCCTCAACATAGATGTCTCCCTTGCACCATTGCTCCAATATTGGGGCATATCTTTACTTGAGATCAAGTAGTTTGCAGTTAGCCACTGAATGTAAACATTTTAGGGTTAAAAAAAAATGTTGTGCAAAAACAAAATTTGCAGAGAATCTCATTTAGAACATAATACAATGTGACTTATTTTGGTTACATCTCTGGCACTGATTTTTGTTTTCTTTTCTCCCTTCTCCCTGCCATCATATTTGTTATGGATATTGCAGTTTCAGTAAAATGTAATCTTTCTCCACGAATGAAATTTATTTTTTCTTTCTGCAGCAAAGTGACTTGTGTGCAATTCAACAAGTGTCTTCATGATCTAATGGGTTATGCTTGATTATCCTAAATGAACGATGAGCTCTGAGCGTGTGAAGCATCACTTTGGGTCACCCTTTATTTTTATTGGACAGAATTGTTATTGATGCCAAAGTTTTTATTAAAGGTTAATAACCTGTTCGACCTGGTTGTTGTTGTATTTATTGTGCTCGCATTTAGTAAATAATATTGAAAACACAAATAAGCTGTTTTGGCAGCTTCACTGGTCATATAACATAGTCACAGTGAAGGCGTGTGCTTCTACTTGGGCTCTGAGATATATAATTGATATAGTGATTCAAACAATACAAAGAACCAACAAACACTGCGATTACCAAATTAAAGTGACAGAGAATGTTTGCACAATAGTAACCGGAAACCACTGTCCTGATCAGGTGACCTGTAGAAGATACCAACTGCACATCTACACACTTGGAAATCGAATTAAGTTGCTCATCCTAGGGAACAAGGCTCCAGACTGTGGTTTGTAATGTAGGAGGTGCCACATATTGTTGCACACACAATAAATACTTCATACAATTTTTCTACAAAATCACATATGTAGTCATGTCGGTTTACAGCACGTTTCATGTCGTTTCTTCTTGACGAAATGCAAATTCTTTTAAATGTATGGACAAGATGCAAATGTATTGGATGGCATTACTTGGACGAAACGCAAATGAGACTTTATCACATCACGGACGGAACATTGGCATTGCAACAAGACAAAAGCCATGGCGGGAATTAATTGGATTCATCGTGATAATGTACATTTTTGTGGCATTGAATTGAAATGTGATGTCATCAGTCTTCGCGTTCCACCTGATACTCCTGTTTTTTAAAACACCATTATGTCATCTGATGCGGGATATTTAACATCACGTCATACGATGCTCCCTGATTGTTATTCTTATAAATTAATTCGATATACTACATTGTTTTTTTCGATTTCCAAATGTAATCATGAAACCATAACGTCATCATAGTTCCCGGCCGCGCGTGCTCGTTCCGTTGAAGGGGTGCGCGCGCTCCCGACACACCAGGAAATATGGCGGCGCTCATGACTCTCAGTCAGGTAACAACTTAATATGTCTGTAAATGTCTCCGTTTGTCACAGTTATCGGCGGCACATGACAGCGACAGTCGGTAAACGCTCCCGCAGCGTCACGTCTTTACGAGCGGTTGTGAACGTTGTAGGCGCGGCGTTGAGAAACATCCGCTGCCTACTAGTTTAGTCAATTTGGTTACGCTAGCTGTGGAACAATAGCGATTGTGTTGAGGGTTTCACGAAGGAAGTCACCAATTTCTGCCATGAAACGTCACAAAAACAACAATATAACATTCACAAAATTGAAAGCACTCGTATGTAGTTAACGTCACTAATAAGGGATACACAGCTGCTGGTTGAGTCCCAAAGCTAAACGCTAGCTGTTCAGCTGTGACATATTTACGTATATCCACCCCTAACTACGCTGTTTTTACGTCACTTTTACGCAGTTATCGAGTGGATTCCCGGCTTATGAAAGCTACTACAGACAGGTAAAGTCCTCTCTCTCTCTCTCTGGGTTACTGCCAGTATTTAATGTAGCACAGGAGCAAAGTCTGATCATAAAGCGACTCCGTGACTTCTGCACCTAAATCTGAATCTAATCCAAATTATTATTTGTTTTGTAGCTGGATCCAGGAAACACGGGCAAGATATCAGCTGGAGATGCGGCTCAATTCCTTAAGAAGTCTGGGTTGTCAGACAGCACACTGGGCAAGGTAGGGACACAAACACACCCACAGCCTCTTAGATATATTCATTAAACGCCTTATAAACCTTTATTCTGTCGTTTTTAGATCTGGGATTTGGCTGATTCTGAACGGAGAGGCTATTTGGATAAGAGGGTAAGACTGAATTCCTCAATATTTGTGCTTTGCGACGCTGAGGTCAGCAATAAACGCCGTGTCCATCTCACCGTCTTCCTCTTTCTTAGGGTTTCTTCATCGCTATGAGACTGGTGGCCTCGGCACAGGGTGGGAATGACATCAGCCTTCACAACCTCAACCAGACTTTAGCTGCCCCCAAGTTTGTGAGTGTTGGAACGACTCTGCTGACAAAAGCAAATATCCTGCTTTCTTCCTATTAGAAATGATTCTGTCCAGTTTCTGACGAAGTGACCTCATATTCACTCTTCAGTTTTTTGTTTTTTGACAGAGAGACACCAGCAGTCCATCTGTAAATATTCCCTCTCTGTCCTCTGACTCTCAGTGGGCGATACGGGTGAGTTCATCCCATTTTCCAATTTGATTCCCGTGGATATTAAAGCATCAAGCCCGTCTCTTAACCTTTGTGTTCCTTTTTCAGCCTGAAGAAAAAGGGAAATTTGAGGGCATCTTTGAGAGTCTAGCTCCTGTTAACGGTCTCCTGCCTGGGGATAAAGTCAAACCAGTACTGATAAACTCCAAGCTACCTCTGGATGTGTTAGGAAAGGTGATATTCCGTCTTATACTCGTATTACACACAGTACAGTAACAGCACAGCCGTCTCCAATATGAATCAGCGCCACTCAAAGTGATCTAATTTTGTTCTTTGGGGGCGTTTATCTCTTGTTAATGCAGATATGGGACTTGAGTGATGTGGATAAAGATGGATGTTTGGACAGAGATGAATTCACAGTGGTAAGCTGATCTACCTTTCAGTCACACAGGGATTCTGTGTGGAGCGAAAAGACTTTTTAAAACATTGAAGTTTGTGGTTCTCTGTTTTCTAGGCCATGCATCTTGTGTACCGGGCCATGGAGAAGGAGCCCATGCCCTCCACTTTACCTACTTCCCTCATCCCCCCATCCAAGAGGAAGAAGACCGCGGTCAACTTGCCCGGCGCCGTGGCCGTCCTACCCGGTCTGTCTGGCCTCACAGCCGACTCCCTCCCTCTCAAAGAGACCCTGAGGCCCACTCATCCTCTCGGCGGCATCACTCCCTTCAGCACCGCCGCTGTCAACCTCTCTCCAAAACACTCCTTCAAATCCAGCTCACAGGTAGGCCGCCTCACCTGTGTGATGCTGGAATGGTGTTTGTTTTTGTGTGGAGAGTAACTGCATCATTAATAAGTCCACCCAAGGATGAAACATAATGTGTGTTTCACACAGAATTGCAAGCTTGCTGTCTCAGTTTGGAATTAAAAATGTGGGAGTGCTTGTTGTAATGGTCCTGTATGTAGTCATGGGGAATCTCAGGGTGTACTGTATTAGGATGTCACTTTCACACTGTAGTAAATTAACAAAGAGAACAAGCACAGGAAGTTGAATAATGCCTAAAATTCAGGACAGGAATTCAGTCCTCCACAGTTCTTAGCCCACTCAAGTGTCAAGAGTTCAGATCTAGGTGTTATATCTGTCAGCATATTATGAATTAAATGTATGTTGGTAGTGGCTGGACTTGTTTTGCCACATTATTGTCAGCATTGTGCGCAGGCCAGTGTGTGTTCCTGGTCTTTGTTTTAGCAGCAGCGACCTGTCACGCGTGTCGTTTAGGTAAAACCGGTTCCTATTGAATAGAATGGAAGCAAGTCTGACTTGACTCCTGTGTTGTGGCACACTCCTTCTTTTAAATACATATTCTCATTTATTTTTCCTCCCAATCGCCATTCCTTTATACATATTTTATTGTCCTTTGTTCCTCTCAGCCAACAGTAAACTGGGTGGTTCCGGTGGCCGACAGGGAGAGATATGCTGAAATTTTCCTCCAAACAGACACTGACAATGACGGCCTTGTCACTGGAACTGAGGTCATTGAGATCTTCATGCTGTCCACTCTCTCCCAAACTGCACTGGCACAGATATGGTGAGGCCTGATTTACGTTCCATTCTAATCACAAAACACCAAGCAGACATTGATAGCAAACAAAACATCAGGCTAAACCACAGAATACTATTAGTTTAGGGGGCAGTTTGTGTATATGAATCGATATAGCTCCCTCTGGTGGACTCTATGTTTTCCCTGAAGAGGGTGTAATGATATTCACTGAGGCTGTAATTCTAACTGACTTTCTTTGCGTTTCTCTTTCTTTGCACAGGGGATTGGCTGACACTAAGCAGACGGGTAAACTGAGCCGGGAGCAGTTCTCTCTGGCCATGTATCTGATCCAGCAGGCCACCAAAGGCCAGGAGCTTCCTACCACTCTCACCCCAGACATGATTCCTCCCTCAGAGAGGAGCGCAGCCTCAGCAGCAGGCCCGGTGAGTTTAGCCTCTTGCAACCACGGTTTAGTATTCCAACAGCCCACTTTATCTTGGTATCATGTTCATCATCTCTTCTCTGCTCTGTCCAGACTTATGCAGGGCTTATGTCTGCTGTGAGACCTGAACTTGCAGCTAGTACACGCAGAGTGAGTAATTGAGCTTTTTGTCACTGGGTGGCGCTATTGCACTGTTCACTGTCTTTTTGTCTCATTGTGAAGCCCTGAAGCGTAGACAGGATCCTCTCCCTTATATTACGACATTTTATTAGTTGTAATCCCAACTAAAGGGAAAACAAAATGTCCTGCATCTTGTTTGACAATTTGCAGTTATTTTCAAGTGTCTTACATTTTCACCAATTGTCCCTCTTCCTGGACCTCAGTTGTCTTTAATGGCAAACACTGCCACCTGCTGGAGAACTAGCTGCAGGTCAGAGCAGAGCACCTCCAGTGACTCCTCCTGTGACAGCTGATGTACAAAATACTTCTGTGTTTACATTCCTCAGTCAACATTTCTCAAATGTTGGCAACCAGTTTCTTATAATGAGTAAGATTAAACTTGACAGAATGAACTCCAGTACAAGTGTACAGCAGGTCAAACTTGCTTCACCACTCATAGTGGAAGCGGACTCTGTAATGTCTAGACTTAATGTCGTGCTTCCTTAAGGTCGCCGGCCGGGACAAAATCTTGTGCATTTGAATACCTGACCCAATGTCTAAGCTATTTTGTATTATCATGTCTGAGCGTTTCTGCTCATTCATCTATTGTCTGTCCGGCCCTCTTGCTCTTTCCCTGGCTGTGTAAGGTGTTTGTATTTCCTTCCTGTGCCTTTTGTTTAGTTAAGATGTAGCAGCAGGGAGATCCTCTCTCCCTCTGCATACCACTGACGTCCACTCTGCTCTCTTATTTTGACCCTCTTTCCCTGTTCCTCCCTCCATCTTCCTTCTAACACTTTTCCTCTCACACTTCTGCATTCTTCTTCGTGTTACCTTCCATTGTCACCCCGTTTATCTGTATCCTGGTGTCTTGTCCCCTGATTGAGTCTTCTTGCCTGACCTTCCCCTTTTGCATCCCTCTCTCACCCTTTTTTCCCGATGGCTCTCGCCTCAGGACAGCACCGGTTCCATGGGGTCGGCAGAGCTGACAGGCCTCAAAGAGCTGGATGACCTCAGCCAGGAAATAGCTCAGCTGCAGAGGTGAGCCCCAGCGCCCTGAGCAGCAGGACGATAGCTTTGTTTGCCTTTCCTCTGAGAAAAGCAAGGGATGTTGCAATGAAGAAGGGATGGTGAATACACAACACGGCACAAGATCAAAACTCTTACAAAGTATTTGCTCTATCTTATTCAATCATTTATTGTCTATTTGATCAGCTGATCCCATTAGATTTCCTTCTGCTAAGAGACATTTTTACTAAGAAAGCAGTCTACAAGATGGGTTAAGGTTCAGTCTGACTTTAATCAAGCTGATTGGCTTCTGGCGTAATTTGTTATCTTCTAATCTTGCCCTTCTTCCATGTTGATCAATCGGTAGAGAGAAATTCATCTTGGAACATGATATAAGGGAAAAAGAAGACGCCATCAGACAACAAAATAGTGAAGTTCAGGTAAGGATGAGCTGAACTAATCTCCTGTTTATGGTTCTAATGTCATAGTTCTTTTATCTCATGGTCAAATCTGCCGGTCAGTTGTACTTCTTGGGAATATAAAAAGTTAATAATTTAACGGTTTTACACTCTGTTGACAATAGACAATAGAGATGGGTTACACAAGGGTGATAAATGTGGAGGGGCAGCAATCAGCAGTAAGAATGTTTGTCCACATTCTCCACTGATTTCAAAACTGACAGCCAGAAATGGTACCGTGTTAACTGTGTGTGTGTGTGTGTTGGTTTGGTGGACCCTCAGGACATGCAGGAGGACTTGGACAGGGAGAGCACCAGCCTAAAAGACCTTGAGTCGCAGAAGCAGGATGCCCAGGAACGACTGGAGGAAATGGACCAGCAGCGCTCCAGGCTGGAGGGAATGCTTAATGATGTGAAGCAGAAGTGCCAGGATGAGTCCCAGATGGTTTGAGACTTTACGCGTTCATTTATTTGATAAAACAAGAAATGACTGGCTCACAGTTTAAATATGTTCAACTATTAATCCCCTCTCTCCCTCTCTCCAGATCTCCTCCCTGCAGAGCCAGATTCGCTCACAGGAGTCGGACCTTCGGAGTCAGGAGGACGAAATGAGTCGCACCAAGGCTGACCTGAGCCGCCTGCAGGAGGAGGAGGCCCAGCTGGAGCAGTGTTTGCTGTCAGGTCGTGTCCAGCTGGACAGCATCATCAAGTCACTCAAAACAACCCAGGATGAGATCAACCAGGTCAGGAAAAAGCCAACTGATAACAGATGCTGTATGTTCTAAACCAGCTGTCAAAGCTGTGTACTGTTGATGTGGAGTAAACATGTGTTTGTGTGTTTTTAGGCCCGCAGTAAGCTGTCGCTGATCCAGGACAACCAGAAGGAGGTGACCAAGACCATTGAACAGTATAACAATGCTATAAGTGAAATCAATGGAGGAAATCTGCCAACTAGCCTGCCAGACATGAGCGAAGGGTTTGCTGAGAAGGAGAATGGAGGTTTCAGGAGCGTGGTGAGGAGATCTCAGCTATTCTTTTAGATTTCAGCCGAATCAGAGTGTCCATAATCTCCTCGGTCATTGTCAAGTCACACACAAACCAGGAACAGGTTTACAAGTGACTCTGTATACATTTATCACTGTGTAATGTCTCTAATGTATTCACTCAGGACGACTCTATCAAGTCGAGGATAGCCATGTTCAACAACAGTGCTAAGCAGCCTGCAGCAGACCCCTTCCAGACAGAGGACCCCTTCAAATCAGACCCCTACCCAGGTCTGCATACTGATTTGTAGCACTGTATTTCATGTACACTAAGAATCAATCCTTCCTCGCACTAACTCTGTTGTACTTTTTCCCAGATCCATTTGGAGGAGATCCATTCAAAGAGAGCGATCCCTTCAAAGGCACTTCATCTGACGATTTCTTCAAGAGGACTGACAAGTCAGACATGTTTGGAGCCTCGGACCCCTTCGGTAGAAAACCCACGTTGCCAGCCAAGGTAAGCGAGTCCTAGGGTACTGTGTGTCGGAATTCCTGGTCCTTTTGTTAATTATTCCCCTTGAAGATTAATCAAAGTCACTTAAATTGTTTTCTTTGCCTCTTTGTCTTTTTTTCGCAGCCAAGTTCCTTTAGCGGCGCTGATGCGTTCAGATCAAACAGCCCAAAAAAGGATGCAGGTACCGTATTATCTCACAATCATGGTGATATATGGTGTCAGTTTTTATTGTGTGTTCCCTTTTTCATTCAAGTGATAAGATTCTGCTCACACTGCCTGAATCGCTATCCCCACCGCAACCTCTGTGGAGTGTGAGAGTGGACACGGAGGCATCCTTTGATCAAACGCCTGATTTATATTGAAACTAACATTTTGTTGTGAGGGACTTTTCAACTTGTGCAACACCAGTGAAAGAAGCAGTCATTCGTCCATTCTCGGTGACGTGTTACATTTAGATCTTGTTATTTGGGGGCATTGGGGGCAAACAATTTTTACTCACCGTGGCTTCAAATTTTCCTGTGGTTTGGGTCTATTTTTAGCCAGGTACCTACGCATTTAACTACTGGCCAACTAAAAATACTCCCCCCTACCCTGGAAAAACAGGAGGCGTGCTGGAGCCAAGCATAACAGAAACTCTGTGACTGCCGGCCCGGCTCTACTAGCACACACTGCCACTCCTTTTAACCAGTTCACTTCTGCCTCTGTCCCGGCTCTCTATCTGCTGCCATTGAAGTGCCGCGTAAGGAAGTTGTTTTAAGTTTAGCCGCTCCTGATGGCGTATGCGCCGCCGCGCTGCACACCGTCACAGGAACACAGACGCAACTGTAGACCTAAGGGGAGTCGCTGTGCGTGAAAGAAAACACTGCACGGCGCACATGAATGGAGCCCTTTGTGGTCGCACATTCACAACAAACAGATTCTATTACAATGTTTTGTTATTTTTACTGTAACCATCGCCACTTTGCAATTTATTCATCGGGGCACACCGCTCCAAACTTCAAAACAATGCCGACACAGTTCTGGTTAACAGTAAGGCGACTGACTCCTTTAATTAGCCGATCAGATGCATACGTCAGGTCAAACAAAAACCTGGCTCTCTGGATTTTCGGCGAAATGTCACGGAAAATTAAACGGTCGTGCCACATGCCCGTCTGAAAATAGAACGCAGGCCCTCTTAGAATGAGCAAAAGATGCAGAGATGATTTTGCATGTGTGGTTGGGGCTGAAGTTCATTATACTTCTCCTGGTCTTTCCATAAGCGTGTGTTTCAAATGTTCCAGCTGAGTTTCTGTGCGCTCTGCTCCTAGATGTCTTCGGCACAATGGACCCCTTTGGTAGCAACGCTTTTGGAGGCAAGGGTGGATTTGCCGACTTTAGTCAGATGTCAAAGGTAAGCTCGGGGGACGGCTGGAGTTATGAATCAGTTGCACCATAAAGCACATTTTCCACTTAAGTCACAGAAAGCTACATTGTTAATGTTCGTCTCATCCTCAGTGATTTCTTACTTTCCTGCCAATTTATCACATTTATGAATACGGTCCCTACGCTGTGAGGCCAAGGCTTTAAATCTTGGCCCACATTTCCGTTGGAGGCATCATCATGAATGATCGTTGAGGGGGTTTCTTTGTGTGTTTGTCTCCGTCTGTGAACAGAAGTTGGACAATCCCGGGGTCCCTTCAAAGAAAAACATACCTAACCGGCCTGCACCTCCCTATGGTAAAGCTTTATTTTCCCTCTGTGTGTGTGTTTGTGTGCTGTAACATGGCTGTTCTTGCCACGTGACAGTCCTGATTGAGTGATATTCAGGTGTAGCATGCAGCATTGGCCTTTAGTTTCAATGTTTATCCACCTCCAACACCTGGCAGCCACTGGAACATGTTTTATTTGTTCTTTGCCACCTTTGATAGCTACAGCTGCTGCAGAAATGTCATGGCATTGCTCATTACATTATATTACATTACGATCATTTGGCAGACGCTTTTATCCAAAGCGATTTACATTACATTACCACCCTTCGCAGAGGGGGGAGCAATTGAGGGTTCGGTGCCTTGCTCAGGGGCGCCTCGGCAGGGGCTCAATCCGGCAACCAAGCGGAAGCTCTACCGACTGAGCCACTGCCTCCCTTATTAAAGATTGAGTCTTGTCTTGTTGAACAGCCTTGTGTGTGCCCTGATGGTATGCAGAAGAAGTACTTCCCTATTGCACGCTGAGGGTGCAAAGAAAGTTATTTCTTCTTTTGTTGTGAACAGGAAAGCTGTCGGTAGAGATACGCCAGCGTTACAGCGGTGCCCAAACACTCCTTTAATTAGTGTTGTTTCTCACAGTTTAATATGTGAGACGCGTGAGCGAGCAGAAACGCTCAGACATGTCTCTGTGCTCTCGATGCGTCTTTTTTTCGCCAACGTTTCCGCCCCCCATCCCCCCCCCCCGCGCGTGTGTGATTGCATATAAACCACACGCTGTGCTCGGCATGTGCCCTTCCTCTGTGACCTCGCAGTCCTTCTCTCAGCAGAAGCCACAGTGTGAGAAAGTAGGTGTTCCCTTTTGCCCTCCCACACAGAGAACAGTCGAGAAGAGCCTCGGCGTGTGAACAGCTAGAGCAGGAGGCAGAGGTTCCACTCCAGGAAGGAACCTCGGGCCCTCTGTGATAGCTGATGGTTCTCACAAAGGCGCACTGGTGACGCTCAAGTGAAACAGAGCGCCTGAGCTGCTGAAACTCGACTGTAGCATTTTTGTCTGGCCTCATTAAGAAGTAGCATCATATTTAGATTTTAACAGCACTCTAGTTAGACATATTAAAACTGGAGCTCCTCCTGTAAGTAGACTGAGGCTCTTTTTGTTCATTTTCCACATGCAACCTACAGTGTACAGCTTTGTTACATAAGCCTCCATAAATAGACAGATATGTTTGGGTAGATTGTCACACTGTCAATATGGAAACTCTATTAAACGTTGACTAGAAACAAGGGTGGGGCCCTCTTGTATAATGGCGTGGGCTAAAAAAAGTGACATTGTGCTTTTTAAGCCTCACCGCTTCAGTGAGCTTCACTCAAAAACTGTGGTTAACACCTTTTTTTGAACCAGTATTGCTTTCCCATGGGTGACTACATGCCTCAAGCTGGGTACTTCCTGTGTCAGTGTAAAGTTATTTGATGAGACGTGCGCTTGTGTGCGCGTATGCCCCGACGACTTCAAACTGTATTCTGTCACGTGGATCTGGTGTTTTCTTTCAAATGTCCTCCTTCTCCAGTAGGTGCGCTCAGTTTGAGTCCATCACAGCCATTCCAGGGCGTTTGCTCCTCAGCAAACACTAAAGACCCTTTTGTTGCGACACACTCGAGTAAAGCTTCCAAAGACGGCCCTGTGGGTTTTGCTGATTTTGGCTCTGTAAGTGTAGCCTACTTACGGTCTTCTGCTGGGTCAAGTGCCCCTGTCTGCATGAGCAACCGATCTCGTGACGTCTCGCTTTCAGACCGTCAGCCGGCGTCGTAGTTCGCCTCCGAGGTGACGTCTCTCAGTCGGTGGGCGCCGCTCTGTCAGCTTTCCTCTCTCAGCTTTCCTCTCTCAGCTTTCCTCTCTCAGCCGCCTGGATGTTTAGGAAGCAGTCTCAGGGCCGCCGTGTTTACTGGCTGCTGACTAACATGTAGCAGAAGATCCGAGCGCTCTTTGAGATGTTTGCATGACTTCACTCTGACAGTAGCAGTACTTTGTCCTACGCCATTTCTGAGTCGTGCATGTTTGCTCTCACCTCTCTGCCTTTGATAGAAAGATAAGATTTGTTGGTTTTTCACAAATGTTGGTGAACTTGCCTAGTCAGGAAGGAGTCAAGGAGCATCTTGGAACAATAAAGGTAGAGGCTTAAGACTTAGTTGTGTGGCTTGAAGCAGAGTGCCTTAGAGTAGAGCCAGGCAAAGTAGAGATGTTGCATGGCAGCTTTTTGTGTTGTCCTGTTTGTATCATTCGACATGTAATGAATTTGTTTATTCTTTCATGCCAGCATGACAGCTGTGAAAGGGTTTTGTGGATTTTTATATCGAGCTTTCTGTATTGTAATTTCCTTCTCCCAGGATCTGAACCTGTCGAGGTAAGACTGTAAACGGGTGTGTGGTCCACTTCAATCCTCTGCATGTGAAAAACCTCTCCACACCGAATAATTGTGCGATTATTTGAGAGCACTGTTCTTTTCAATGGCGATCTAAGGAGTGAATGTACAGGGGAGACGTCTGAGCAGTAATTGATGGGATCAGTGTTTTAATGAGGAGTGGCTGTTCAGCTTGTATTGTCGCTTTTGTGGCTTTTTTGTGACATACAAGTGAAATCCAAAAGATTCTATTTCAGTCATTTCTCAAACTTTGTTAAATCAGTTACATTTGGACCTCGTTTGTTCTCTATCAAACATATGATTTTAAATTTGCACCCGCTGTTATCTCATCCTATTTGTTGACATCTTGCTTTTCCTCCCCAGTTGTTTTGTGTCTTCTTTTTTGCGTTTTCTTCTGCGCACATTGCAGCCTGTGACTCTGCTGTCTGGCCCATAAATGTAACCTCAGTCTGTCCCTCCGGCTAGTTTGGAAGTGAGAGCCAGCAGCTGCAGTGGGCCAAGCAGGAGAGCGAGCGCGAGGAGCAGGAGAGGCTGAGGAGGCTTCGTCTCCAGGAGCAGCAGGACCTGGAGCTGGCCATCGCTCTCAGCCGGGCCGACATGTAGAGCGGACATGTCCTCAAACGTTTCCTCCTCCTCCTCCACCTCCCTCTGACTTCCAGTCCTCCAGCAGACTCCTCACGATAACGGTAACAACACTGGCCCCACATGACCGGCAGCCCCCGTTCCTGCTTTGTGTTTCTCCAGCCATGACTGGACCCAAATGACTCCGCATTTAGCAACCGTTTAAGGTTCATTGCTCCTAAACTACACGCCGACTATAATCAGGGACAATACGGAGCCACTTGATTTAAGCCCGGCTGCATCCCGCAGAACGCAGTCGTTTAACGCAACCCCAACCAGTTGGCTACTCCACTACAACCTGTATCTAGCTCTATATGCTGACATGGCTAACGACGTCGTCTCATCCAGAAGCCTCTGTGCTGCAAGAAAAATCCACCTTTTAAGACTGTTTTTATTTGTATTATTTATATACAGAAGCTACAACTGTGTGGTCTATGAAGTACGTGTACATGCACTGTGTAAACTCTTGTGTAATCTTTCATTATTTTAAGATCATTCATACGGAAGACTAGATACAGGCTAATTACAGACAAACAGTTTTTTGAGTTTGTATGATATGAAATACAGATTTTCTTTTTTGAAGAGCAACTAAATAGATGCCTAGTAGGTAGATGTTGTGTTGTCTTATGTACAGGCCCCTGAGAAGCCACCTGTCTTTACGGTTCTATACACTGCGGTTGGCAATCAGATCATTAACGGCATGATTTAGACTCCTATCTCTAATCAGATATTCATTATTTTAAAACGCTTTTTGCCATTTTCCCACCACATATCTCTCGTTTTTTAGCCTGGAAGTCCCAAACCCTTTGTAATATTTATTTATGCGATGCTTTGATAATCTCAGCATTTCACTCTTATTTGCCCGCCCCCAATCTCTGAGGTATTTCTCCCCTCTAATTGGTTCAAATTGGGACTCTATTACAACTTCCCTGTCATGTATAAGCAGCTTGTGTTGCTTTAACATGAGTTGCCGTGTTGTAATGCAAACATTTGCACTCCGAAAAACAACTTCCAGCCTCTTTAACTTGGATCTTTACTTGTTCTGTTACACTTAGTTTAGTCTTTTTTGCTTGTAAACGTGTCACTAAAAGCAGCGACACACCACGGCATTACTCCCGCTACATCGTATGGATATCCCCGATGCAGGATATTGGTTTAAATCCCCCTTGTAATATTAAATCTATCATGTAATTCAAACACTAATCTGTTTTATTTGGCACATAACTTGTGTACTGTATATTTCACACATGAATGAGACGAACATCATCACAGCCAGCGCCTCATTTAACCAGTATCAAGATATCAATATTCATACGTAACCTTTGAAAATAATGTTTGTAATTATAAAAAAAATCCTCTTTGAGTTTTGACTTGCTAAATATGTAACTGAATAAAAGTGATTTTTAACAATTTGGCTTGTTTTCTCATCTTTATAATACACGATTGAATAGTTAAAGGTTTCATAGTTATGGATGAATGACTTCTAAGCTTGTAATCTGCTCTTTCTCACGCCTTCTCACGTGTAGAGGTACTTTGATATCCGAAGTGAAATGAGAGTGATACATTTGCATTTTACGACGGTTCCTCTTTTTTTGGGGCTAAATAGTTTGACTCTAATGTGAGATTGTGTGCGATACATCTTAAGAATACGAGCAGATGAGGTAAGGCAGTGTGAAGCTTCATCAGGGTGTGGCACCTTTTCAAACACAAGTAGAAGGAGAAGTATATTTAGTTAATCAGCAGCCACATAGTTTATGACACCACCATGTTAAAACTCCTTTATCTGTCTTTTATTTCCAAACCCATCTGTTTCCTATACATGTAGTCCCTGCGACCTTTGATGCTGGTGAAATGAATGCTCAGTGACACCATATAGACATAATACACTGGGCTCAGATACTTTGAAACTCCAGTGCAGAGGGACTGTGTGTAATTGTAGTATTAAGGCGCTTTGATGTCCTCCTATAATTTCTACCCATCAGAAAGGGAGTCTATGGGCTCCCTGATGAGGGTTTGCTGTGCCCCTCTGTCCAGACGGCTCCTGCTCACTCTGTAATTATGGAAATGGAGTGTTTGTATTTATAGGCTAAGCCCACAAGCGGCTGCCCTTCTGTGTCTCGCAGCTGCAAAACATCACAGTGTAAATCAAGTGCCCATGTTTCAGAATTAAAGTGGGTATACAATGGCGACATGTATAACCTATTTAGTGTAATTCAGTTGATGGTTTGCAGATGCATGCGTACTTCTGCGAGTGTAAACACAGTGGGGAACCTGTTCAGTGGGTGGATGTGGTTCATTAAACAGGAGACACACGGTAGGTGAGCAGAGGATTCATGTTGAGGTAAGTAAACAGCTCTCCGGGCAAACCTTTGATTTCCATTTTTTTAATATTTACAATAAATACACATTTTACAGTATAAAATCCATGTACATATTTATATAAATTTAAGTAAAAAATAATGCACAGGACATCAAGCCCTGATAGTGTACAGAGGGGCTGGATCCAGGAGTTTCACGCACAAGAGGCTAAAAACATCTCCCGAAGGAGAATGCAATCAAATCAAACAGTTCAGGCCAGTCAAATGCTGAGGCAGTTTAAATCAAACATTGTCTTGGCACATATTCAGCAACTGTACGTGCATTCCACTCCTGTCAATAATGGCGTGTACTTCCTGATGGTCATGTGTACACAGTTTTACAGTAGCACAGTCTTAGAAAGGCACTTTTGTGTCAAACACAGCATTCCAGTTCTGTCGAGGAAGAGTAGTATGTACAGGGCCAGCCCCTTATTGGTCCGCTGCTCTGAAGCAAACAGCCAATAAAGCTTTTCCAAAGCTTTCATATAAACCAAAGTAGTACCAGCTACATTATTAGAAAATAATAATACTAAAACTTTTTATTACATATATAAAACGCCTTTGGTCTTGTGGAGAACGATTTAAATAAAACATACATCAGTTGAATCGCAAAAATAACATAACGCGTGACCCCATCACCCCCCGAGTCTGTCTCTATGTGGGCTCCTTCACATGTGTCGCTTCATGTGCAGAGCCAGGTGGTCAGAGCGGGAGAAGGCGCGCTCGCACAGGTGACACTGGAAGGGTCGGTGTCCGGTGTGTTTGCGGAAGTGGCGGGTCAGCTCATCGGACCGAGCGAACTTCCACCCGCAACCTTCCCAGCTGCAGTGGTACGGCTTCTCACCTGCGTGGACAGAGGGGGGGGGGGAGAGAATGTTAGATCACACGGAAACGTCAAATGAGGATATGTGCCGCGTAATTGCGCACAGATTGAGATTCAGATTGAGTCACACATGAGCCGGATGTGGTTTTACCTGTGTGAGTCCGCAGATGTGCCTTCAGATGGGAGCTCTTGGTGTAGGTTTTGCCACAACCAGCGAAGGTGCAGGTATGCGACGCCGTCCGCTTCCGTGGCCATGTGCGCCTCCCTCTCTTTGGTTTGGACTCCATCAGCTCCAGAGGGGATGACGGCGGGGTGAGCATCACCCTCTGCGGGCCTGGCTGCATGCCGAGACTCTCCTCGAACATGCCGTAGGCTGCGTGCGGGCCGTGGTACTGCATCTGCATCGGAGACGCCTGGGGGTGATGCGGGAAGGACGCCTGGGTGTGATACTTCTGCGGGGGGAAGTTCATGGACTGGCACATCGGTGCCTGGCAGTCCGAAGCCCCCTGGTCGTTGGGGCTCAGCGGAGGCGTCATGTTGCTCGCTGCCCGGGGGGAGATGGCGAGACGCGGCTGCTCGAAGGACATCATGCACGACACGTTCCCTTCTTGCTTGATCTTGGTGCAGCTCTGGGGAACCATCCCCAACACGGGGCCGTAACTGTCCATGGGGGGCTCCACTTTGATGATGTCCTGGCGGGGAAACGGCACCGTGTTGACGTAAAATCTCCCCTGAACGTTGAGGTTGCGCGTAACGCCAAAGTTGTTGGCTCCCTCGGATCGAAGCAGCTCTGTCATGAGGCTGGCGCTGTACGGAGGCGGCGGGGTGCGGTGCTCCTCCGCCTGGTAGGAAGGCACCGAGTGTCCCACCGCGTACAGACCGGGATCAGCTGAGCCCAAATATTCCGTCACGCCGTCTGAACCGGTCGTGTTGGCGAGAATAAAATCCAGATCTAAGTAATTGCTCAGATCCTCGTCGTCCTTTTTGTGATTGTCCAGGTTCTGTACCATTTCTAGCAGGGAGCAGCTGGAGGAGGCTGGCTTGATGTCCATCTCTCCTTTCCACCTCTGGAAGAAAGAAAACAAATCATTAGAATCACATTAAAATAAGTGCAGAATATAAATAAAACACTTAAGTACACACTAGTTTGTCCAATACTGGTCTTTATCCCAGTAAAGAGCTTCAATCACATCCATGCAGGTGAATGAAAACACGAAACAGCTCGAGTTTAGAAACAAATACTTACGTTTTCCCAAGTTTTCTCTCTTTGGTTTGAGAATGTGGCGAAAGACGGCAGCATGACTCCAGTTAAGGCCATAGTTTGCTGAAATAAGAACTATCTCTTGTCAAAAAAAGTTGCGTGTGTTGCGCGGCACCAAGTCGCAGCAGTCTGAGGGTCTGTGCGCCTGTTTAGACCGTCGCCTCTCCGCCGCTGCTGCTGCTGCGCTCCAAAGACATGAACGAGTTGTGGATGGATGGTAGGAGGTCCTCCGAACCTTATAACTCTCTAAGTCCGCTAAGCTCGGCCAATTGTGAGAGCTCAGGAAACAACGTAAACCCGGTAAATTTAGCTCTTTATAAAGCGGCTCCGGCTGCGCGCAGGTCTCAGTGCCGCTCTGTGACTCTCCAGAGAAGCGCAGAGGAGCCTATAAAGTGCAGAACCTCCCCCTCACCGTGACGCAAACGCAACACGGACCGGCCCACCGTAACAGCACTGGAAAAAAGGTGCAGGCACAATTACAAACACACATACACACACACACAGTGACAATATAGCAACCATATACTTACGTAATGCGCTGAAAAGGAACGTTTGGTGACAGAGCTGAAGTGCTTACGTTCGCCTATAGGGCTGATTTCATCCGAATGCACACACAGACTAGAGATTCATGGAAGATATAGACGCAAAAGTGAGAGTTAAAGTTTAAAAACAAACTATGTGCGATAATGTAAGCAAACGACTCAGTTTAACGGCCAAGAAGCTTGAATCTGGCAACATAAATGCTTGAATCTGGCAACGTGATGCGCTAAAATCCCCCAAACTAATCTAACGAGTTTAGCTTTAGATATTAACTTTTTAGTGTATTATATGTTGCAGCTGCTTCATTTATAGCGATTATTAAATGTTCCCAATCAAATTTCTACGCTTTTATTTCTTTTTCCTCTCCACCACCCACACTTCTGTGCACCTTTAAACGATTAAACTATACAATAAAAACGATACTGTGCGTTAAAAGATACCGTGTGCGGGTTTCTCCATGAGAGTGACGCATTCATCAGGAGGGGATCCCGGCCTCCTGCACCTGTTTGGCGCGTCTCTCTCTCGTCTCATTATCATGGATGGTCGCTGGGTTTTGTTCCTCCGCAGCGTGCTTGTCCAAACAGGCGCCAGGCTCGTCTGAAAACGGTTTCCACGGCTTTCAACGCTCTCGCTCATTCGTGGTGTAAACACGGTTTAAGGTAACATCCCCATTCAGGTGTAAATGACGCGGATTGAGTGTCGATTGAGGCGCATTTACATTTCAAATCAGCCCGTTGCTCGAGATCAAGTCGGCGACAACAGCGCAGTCAGCGGGGTTCCTTTAGTAACTGGAGCCAATAACTGGGCCAAGTCACTTAAAGTAATGTTTCTAAATGCAGAGACAAATGTGAAATGTTAATTTATTGTTTCTTTATCAAGGGAGCTGATATGAAGAGTGATTAACCTCTGACTTTCCTTCAGTCACACTCAATATAAAGAGTAAATCCCTCAAATAACATTAAACCCATATGTGTCCTAAAGTAGGTAAGTAAGTCTGTACATGGTTGTTGCATAGGTGAGATGCATTGTTGTCTTGCGATTGACTTGTGTTCTTACCACAGTGTGAATTTGAATATGTACATGTTTGAAAGAGAGCCCTGATGTAGAGTAGAATAAAGAAAGAGTAGAAGCACTCAGCCTGACGGTGATCAGAGCAAACAAAGAAGAACTGAGCCCAGCGCTTCACGACAGACTAATCTCCTCTCGTCAAACCGTCATGTGAGCATCACTCAGTCAGTAGATGTGAGGTTTCCACATCCTGATCCCAGATCTGCGCTCGGTGTTGAGTGGAAAGTGCGTCACATGGCCAAGATCCAGTAAAGACAGGGAGGAAACAGAGTGTTCAGCCTGATGTCTGAACTGCTGACCCTGACCCTGACCCCGGCTGCCTCTGCGCCGCGCCGCAGCTCCGCTGTGCTACCAGCGAGAGTGACAGCACTCTCACTTCCTCTGCTACTCCACTGCCTTTAACCCTTTTGGTGTTATTGTGAGTGCAGCATTATATTAACACGTAAGCCAGTAATATGTTGAAGTATTGGGTGATTGACAACATGTTGCCCCTCTAAGAAGGCCTGTTTGTGGGCCTCACCTGTGGCGGCTCAGCTCAAGCAGCACAGCTGGTCTGTAAAAGGACCAGAAAGGCAAAAACACACTCGAGTTGGCAAGTCTGGTGTTCTGTGCATGGCCGGAGTGCCCACTAATTCACACGGCGTGTCAAAGAAAGGTTTGTGTTTCATTCTGATTTGTCACTTCCTGTGGAGAAGTGTACGTACCCGACAACAGAATTTCATTTGGGGCAAACGGGGCCTCTGGTGGAGAGGGTGGGCCGCTTTTTGACTGCATACCACATAACAAACCATTCACAGAGGAGAGGTTTCAGTTTAAGAGTGTTCAAATGAGTTCATAATAAAGAGATCCCTGTGGAGGAGTTGGCTTTTTTTCACTGGGCTCTTTCCACAGGAAGGTCAGAGGTCAAGTATAGAACAAACCCTTTAGTCGACCAAAAGTACTCAATCGCCGTCGTAAACACAACCTCATCACGTGTAAATCTCATCAACAGTGATAATCCTCAGTACTAGAGGTACAAAATACCGGTTTGTGGTTTGATTTCAGTGAATTTCAAAGCTTACACGCTGCTCTCCCACCTCCTCTTTGTCTTTCTAAACCTCTTGCGACAATGTTTAAGACGCAATCAATCTAAAAGCTTGGGTAATTCAAAAGGGTTTGAATGTAGCGCTGGAGTAAATGTACTTGGATACTTTCTGCCTCCGGGGGCCGGTGGGGGATTGAGCGTCTTCCTTTACAGACCCATCAGCTCGGTACGTGTGTGTGCTGTATTATTTAAAGGGTAGCCTCCCCTCTTGTGCTGCACATCTGACCTTCTGCAAAAGAGGAACCATAAACTAAGTGGTGAATTTAGATGAGCAAGACTTCCACTGAAGCTTTGGAGAATTTTCCCTGAATTGAGTTTTACACAATTGTGTTGCCATTGGGCAACATTATATTTTATTTCGTAAGCACTAAGTCTGTACTCATCTGTTCATCTATATCTGTATATTAAGTTAAAGTGCAATTCAAAGATTCTCAAGTTCTTGTTTGAAGAAAAAATACAGGAAAAATACAAAAAACTCCGTATTTTCTCTGGATTATTAGAATATTCTGTGTTCTTATTATCAATAATCTGATGGGCAAATGTTTTGTCATCAACACTCCCATACCTAATAGCTGTATGAGGTGCTGTACTGTATAGATCTGCAGTATGTCTCATGTTCTCCATGTGGAAGTGATTAAAGGTTTTGTTATTTCTCGTAATTTGTCAGCGGGGCTCTTTAGGTTAATACAATAATACCGGCATGCATCATGTGTGTGTCAGCTCTGTAGCTGCTCCGTCACCGTGGTGAGACTTTGTGAACAAAAGCGACTCGGCCTCATGTGTGCCGTGCTGCACTAACTTTCATGGAAAAACAGTGTGTAAGTGTGAGAGGTGGCTCCGGGGTTTGCACGGGACGTCCCGCCTGAGCCAGAGTCAGAGAGAGTTTGAGAGTGAGTGGGATTCTGCTCCGGGCTTATATAGCCCAGTTATTTTTAACCGCCCACCCCTTTGCTTATTACAGCGTTTCCCCCCCGGACCACTCAGGAAGCACGTTTGGCTCCTTTTCCTGCTCACACGCGGCCAGATTCAAACAGAATCAAAGAATGATAGCATTGAGGCTCGCCATCCCCCTGCTGGAAAAGAGGGGGGAGGGGTTGGGGGGGCGGGGAGGTAGAAAAAAAGGAGGGGGGAGAAATGTTTAGCAGAAAAGACGCTGGCACGCGCCGGTGGCGTGACATTCAAAGGGTTGGCTCCAGTCCTGCTCCAATTTCAGAGACCCTCAAACATTTGGAAAAAAAAGGGGGGTGGGCAGGATAGACACACAGAGACACACACACACAGGCTGTTGCATTAATACCTGGGGAGCATTATTCACACAGGTTTCACTGGTGGATTAGCATATCCAAGGAGCAGTTGAGTTTCACTGTTGAAGACAACTGTCAACAAACATTGAGGGAACTGTCAGTAAACTTTAGAGTGTAGCAGCACATACAGCGCTTAATGACAACGCTTCATTTGAATAATGTGTCGCATGACACTGCCGGAGTGTTTGCAGTGTTGTAAACAATCTGATAAGCGGAAAAACAAAGCAAACGCAACGCAGCTCCTTCCAATATCTGCTCCAGAACCAGGAGGTAGATGTATGAGATGGGACAAAACAAACCATTTAACTGAATTATTTTGCATATATTTTTGTCTAAAGCTGTTACCTTTGAAGAAATTGAAGAAGATGGACACCTACATTTTATCCCATACACACCACATTTGGTTAAAATTAACTTTTTGAGCAAGCCTGCAAACAAATACACACAAAAAACGTAAAAACTCTCTTCTGCCCACTTATATGAACACAATTACGTCATTATATGATTCAATGGTTGATACTATGCGTGTATGAGTTGCTTTCCCGGAAAATGTTGAAATAGTAAGAGTGATCTAAATATGTATGAGCTTGCGACAGTGTCCCATGACTTCACCTGGTCTGTACACACATTAAGGCCAGGCCAGAGTTTGGAACACAAAGGGCTCACACTGACCCCATGCTGCATTCCACAACACCTCTGCATTCAAACAGCCCCGTGTCTGGCTTCCACAGAACCCAAACATGTGTCTTGACGACCGGCACAGTTTCACCCAGTGTTATGGAAACCCACCTTTTCAAAATATGCAGCTCTCTCCGGCTAACATGGCAGAATAATGACTACATGTGGATATAATTGAGCCAGGAGAGCACCGGGGGGATGGGCCTCAATTTATTAGCTGTTAACACCAGGAATCATACCGGTCTCTCTGGTCACAACACACACACACACGCACACGCTTTCTCTCTCTCACACGCACACACGCGGCTTCCCTGGCTGTGAAAATGTTTTTTCTTCTTTCCAAAGTGCTAAGAAAGGTGCTTTTGATTTGATAAATGAGAATGGACAGGCTCTCAGGGGCTTGAAGTGGTCCGCTCGGAAAACACTGGAACGTTTTCAGACCCCTGACAGGCCAAAGTGCCATTTATTTTACAGTGGCCAGAACTCACTGTTTACGCTTCTTCTTCACTTTTTAAAGCCATTCGGTCACACGTCCTGGAGTTCATTTGATGTTTCTGACAGCGATGAGGTAAAAACAATGATGGGATGAAGTTAAAGTGCTGACAGATGAAGTTTACTGTTTTATGTCAGAGTTTTGAGTGGACTGTCACACAATTCTACATCTAAAACTTCCAGGCTAATGTCGAATTTTGTCAGTAACCTGTTGCCGCTCGGTCTTGGCGGAGGTACGTACTCACGTTCCCATTACCGACGGATCCACACTTTGAACAAGCTGATACTGTATGGAGCAGAGAGCCGGGGGAGGCCGGAGCCTTTTTTCCCTCAGACCTGCGCGCATTTGAACATGCCCAACTAAACTGTGCCAGCTGTTCAAATAGCATAACCTGGCCTCCACACAGGTTCCCCATTCAAACGGCGCTGGGCTTGATTGAGTGATCCAGCCTGCCGTGCACTTTATAGTGTACACACCTCGAAAATGGCCACGTTTGTAAAACCCTAATAAAAACATTCCTGCAGCAGAGGAATGCAGGTATTTCCTCCGCTACACCTGGTTACGATTCCTTGAGTGCCCTGGTGTGTTTTCACAGGACCACACTGTTTCGCCGGGAGGATATCGATCCCCTATTTGTGAATGCTGTTGTGTTTGCTAAGTGGCTGACATTGAAAGCCTCGGAGCAGCCGGCGGAGCTTTGAAGCCTTTTTCACAGGTTCAACTGTTTAGCCGTTTCTGTCGTCTGTGAGCTGGTTTGGGAAAGTTTTTTACGTGCGGTCGGAGTCATGATGAAATGAAAGGAGCTACCCAGAGAGCACGAGTCATCTAATGTGAAACTTTGTGGGAGGCAGCGACAGGCCAGCTGGTGTAATGTCACACACAAGGGTCAAAAGGTTAGCGTGAGAGGAAGCCGGTTGTTGTACATGTGAAATCCCTGAAAGGGGGCGGATTGAATATCATCCGGGAGTAAAAGACTTTTTTGTATCATTCACATCCCGTGACCTCGCTATGCGCAATGACCTGGAAACACATCTTACACCTGAGAACGGCTGAGAACAATCACAGCAACGTCTTGTTTCCATTCTGTTGCCATGGCGTTTTCCTGTCAGCTGACCGGCGCTCGGTGGCCCCTGTGGCACCGGGAGGTCAGACAGGTTCTCCCGCACACGGCTGATGGTATCTCAAAGGAGCACTGGGATATTAACCCTCCGTCAAACTGCCATAAACATGCCTGTTTCAGGAGCGGGTGAGGGGCGGGAATGAGGCTGATTGATGAGCTTCAGTGTTTTCTTATGATATTCTTAATCAAATGGCTTTAATGCTGATTTCCTCTCACGTATCTCTGAGCTGATTTGAGTGCTTAACGAATTTCCCCCCTCATGAGCAGTTAGGACAGTTAGAGACAGTTTTCAGGTGCAAAGGGTGTATCTGCCACTGAGTAATTAGATTTTTGGGTTTGGCTGTGAAAAGGCAGAGAGGATAACAACTCTGTGGTCGACAAACACAACGAGATCCGGTGTGCAAAGAACATTTGGCACGCGCCGCATTCATATTTTGATGTGTCGCTCTTTCACTCTTACCCCGCTGACAGGAATTGGTGTTTGTAGTGTGGTTTGTCAGTCAACCAGGTGGGCCGGAGACGCGCTGAGCAAATCCACACCAATGCAAAATATTCGGTTCGTCATGTGTGAAGTGTGCTACCTCGGCGGAGAGAGTGGTTTGCTGAGCCACAAGCGGGTTTCCTCTCTAACTTTCTGCAGTTTCTTTTGCGGCTGTGTGTGACTCACTGATGAAACCTGATTTAAAATGTGTAGGATCTGTCGTTTACTGCATTTAGTTCCAATCCGATTGCATTTTCTGAGCTGAAAAATGAACATCAACATGTAAGAAACTTCCAAACCTCCCCTAAGAAGGAGTAAACTCAAACTACCTCTGAGGCCAAATACCTAATTGATTTATTTACTACACCTGGATCCAATAAATGGCACCAAAGCTCTGGTTACTGGTCTATTTAACACTTGGGCTAAGGTATAATTAGCCTACTGTAGTGGCTCTGGGGCCTCACCCTCCTGGTTCACTTCAAACTCCCCCTCTCGTCCCCACCGCTCTTTAATAACCTGTATCTGCAGCATTATCTGCGTCTCATCACTCACTTCCTGCGTGAGGCCCACCGATGATTACGCTGTAATTTATGGGCTTCTTTTTTTTTTCTTTAAAGGCTGTGGGGTTAAATGATGGGGGCTGTCGAGGATGAAGAGTGAAGACTGCAGTAAAGTGTAGCGTTGAAGCTTTGCACCTACACTGGGGGCTGAAATGCACACTGCTGATTCTCTCAGTTGACGTATTTTTATGACTTCATCTCTTATTCACTGGACGACCGTTCCCAAGTTGCGTGATCATCTTGTGCTGTGACACACACACACACAATCATAGACACGCACGCACACACACATACACACCCAGTGCTTAGCAACGGCATGTGTTTTGCCAGAGCGGGGAGGCCCGGCAGGTCACACCGCTCGTTCCTTAACATCTACGTCTTAGAGGACAAAGGTGGAAGCGTCTGCTCCTCTGTGGCGTCCCCAAGTCCCTGACCTCTGAAGAGCTCCGTGGTCGTCACCCTCTCAACCTTGACTGACCACTTAAAGCTCACCTGCCCTCTCCTTCGCGGCTTATCGGGCTCGATCTTGTTTTGCAGCTCAGCTCAACTGTCAGAACCTGTTCTCACACTGGATGCTCATGAGACCTGCCGGCCTTTTCTATCCTTCTGAGCCACTAAAAACACTCACACTTCACATAAGCGCTCTTGCCCCCTATTAATTCCCCTCTCGTGTTTGTTCCCATCTAAGCCCTCGCGACTCACAGCGTGTCTGGGCACTTCGCTGCAGCAGGACAGGTCACGTACTTCAACCTGCGGCGGGTCGGAGGGGGGGTTGGGGGGGATAAACACACTTGATCCATAAATGTGAGCGTGCTGGTTTTTTGAAGCCGAAGCCCCCGGAGCTCTGGGTGACATTCTCCCCATAATGCAGCTGCTGAGTTCAACCCTGAGGCGCAGCAATCAGTGGCAAAGACGCTGTGTGTGTGTGTGTGTGTGTGTGTGTGTGTGTGTGTGTGTGTGTGTGGGTAAAAGCCTTCCTAATCTACCTGCCTGCATATTACGCTGTGCACATTCTTTTGTTGAAGGTGTAGAGATGTCCTTTGATAATAACCTGCGTGTGATGAGAAGTTTACCGAGACAAACTTCTATAACAAACAGCATTCTGCCGCCAACAGAGTTTTTACAAATGACATTTAATGCAAATAATGTGTCTTTCTGTCCTTTAAGGCAAATTAACCAACTAGAAACATGGGTTGACCTTTGTGCTTGAGGGTATAAAGGAGTCAGATGTGTGTCTCTGCTTCTCACTGGTGGTTGTATTTGACAGAGGTGCACTCTGGTTTGATGCAGCTGGTAACCACTTCCTGTTTTTCGAACAGTGAATCCTCTCACAGTTTAGCCATAATTTCCTGAAATGTGTGTTTCGTATGTGTATGTGAGCGTGTGTGTGAGTGTGTGTGTGTGTGCACGTGTGTACAGTGCATATGTGTGTGAGTGTGTGAGAGTGTTTCTCTTGTAACAGAAATTGATGCACGTTTGCAATAAGCAATCACAGTTCCTCTCTACTCTATTAAATGTTTACTTTTTATACATGCCACGTTTAGGGAACAGTGCACCATTAAAGCTGTGTGTGTGTGTGTGTGTGTGTGTGTGTGTGTGTGTGTGTGAACTTGTCTTTGTGTGCACCTGCAACTGCGCTGTGCAGATGTGTGTCAGCGCAGTGTGTACGGGCGGATCTGTTTATGGAGCGATTGTGTAATGGAAGAAAGCGAGTGTCGGTGTTGCCTGAGTGACACGTGTTGATACTTTTCTGTCGGGGACCAGCGTACCAAAGAACGTTCTGGTATCGCAGCGCTCAGCATAACCAGCACCATGTGACAGCCGCCTTTGCTCCGTCCTCTTGATCTCTCCGCACCCCTCTGTTGTTCCTCGCTCGATGAAAGCCTTCGCAGCGCCGACCTCACACAGGCTGGAGTCGGCCCGTACCGCACGCTTTCCTGCGCCGAGGCCCATGTTGAATTTTTGTTTTTCAGTTTCGGGGGATTAAGAGCCGCACATGCACAGCAGTTGTGCGTACGGAGCGTGTGTCTGAGTGAGCCGGGGGCTTGCCAGGCGTAATTTGTTTTCGCAGACGCTGAGGTCGACCGTGCTAAGATTTATACTCATCTGGCAGTTTTCGCCCTCGCCCCATTGCGTTGCACAAGCCTGAATGACATCGTGCTGGCCTGGAAACGCAGTCAGGAGATCCACAGCCTGATCCGTCCTCCGCTTTAGCTACTCTGGGCCTTTTAATTTGGAAAATCCCTTGTTTCTAATTGCCTGCAAACACTCAGACCATGCTGCAGTTGTCCGTCAAGGTCTTAGAGAAATTTGTTAGTTCCTTATGTCTCATTAAAAAGAACAGGAAATGAAGCGTGCATGTCAGGTAGCCACAAACGCCACAAGTTAGAGAAGTGGGCCTGAGCTGCGGAGGAAGAGGTTCTCCATTGGTTTTACGCACACAGAGATAAACAACAGCTTTTAGGCCAAAAATAGAACTCCTTCATCTCTTCTTGGCCTGGAATCTGTGCGACCACGCTGACGCTTCTCTGCCTCAAACCCCGTCGTTACCTGGTGCTGAACAATTGAGTAGGAAACTGAAGCGGTTGGGGAACGTTTAGAGGCGCTCATGGGAAGAAGGCCTCAATCTAAAGCAACACCACAAAAGAAAAGAGGGTCCCTCACACAAAACTGGATAAGATCTCCTCCATGCTCCTGAAATATCCTCATCAGAGAAACAAAATGGGGTTATAATGGAAATGTATGGCAGGGTGTGGTGTGTTATGAGAATCCCACAAATTATGGGCTGGTGGGGAATTGTTCTAATCCAGCAAAACCAACGCCGCGGAAACGGAGCTGCCATTTTGGAGAAAGGGATAGTCAGTTATTTCCTGAGTCAGGGCTGCGATCTAATGGCTCAGGGGGGGGAAAAGTGTGTGGGCCCGGTGGTGTTCTCTGGGGGACCACAGGTTTGAGGGATTGGGGGTTTTTTACGTCTGTAATTGTATGAAAATACCTGCCAGTAATTGTAACAGTGCTGAAGCGAGTATGAAGTCCTTTAATTAAGTAGTAAGTATCTGTGGAAGAGGAAAAACAGTTCCTGCGTTGCATTTTGGGTTATGTAAACGTAAACGGAATTAGCAGTAAAATATAGTTGAGCACTTAAATCTAAAGACCTCAGTTGTTGTGTTTTGTAGCTTGGAGATCAGTTGAAGGGAAGAAGAGAGAAACGTAAGAGAAAGAAGGAAAGGCAAGAGGAAAGAAGGAAGAATGGAGGGAAAGAAGGAGAGATGGAAGGGATATTTTACGACTTTACATGGTGTTCTTGAATGTAACATCCGAATTGGCCCAGTAGATAAATGTTGTTTAGTATATTTCCTACAGAATTCCCTCTTTCCTCTTGAAATGTGGCAATGAAAATGAAAAATAACGGGAAAAGTAGCAGGACTCGGAGTTCCATTCCACCTCTGAACTGTGAGACAGCTCGTAACCGGACAGAATATTATACCGCCGTTATATTCTAGCTTTTATTAGTGTCTACTCTCGTCCAACAAAACTTCTTCTTCTCCGGATTTTCCCTCTTAGCTGGAACACTTGAGGAACACAGGATCAAAGATAGCATCTGATGTGAGCGCCGGGACACACAGTGAATTTTCGGTTCTTCCAGATTTCATCTCTTCACTCGCTCCATCCCTGGCGTCACTCTCTGGCAATAACTCAGGGCACTTGCTCAGCTAAAGCTTTCATCAGATGTTCAGAGGCAGCGACGTCCTGGATCATGTTGTGTTTGTGCCGAGCGCTGCTTTTCTTGGAATGTGCGCAGGCTCTTTTGATTGTTCTGTTTCCTGTGATTTCAGAGGCCCTTTGTCTCGCCGTGGCAACTCGCTAATCAGGGAACTCCGTCATAGCTCCCCGTCGCTCCCACCCCCCCTCTCCCTCTCCCCCCTCCTAATGTCACCCACTGCATTATGGTATTTTTGGCTCTGCTCTCATACCTCAGCCCATTGAAACAAGGGAAGAAAATGACAAAGTTGACAGAAAACAATCGGCTGTGGAATGTACAGACTACAAATGAGCTGGTGGCATCAATGGCAGCTGAGAAAGAAGGAGGGAGAGAGAGAGAGAGAGAGAGAGAGAGAGAGAGAGAGAGAGAGAGAGAGAGAGAGAGGGCCACTGCTCCGTCATGAGGCAGAGCTCCAAAAATACATACCGCGCCGAAAAAATGCCGGAGCAAAAATGAGTTTGTGGCGGAAGTTCTGGAATAAGTCAAATACAAATACCACAGTGGAAAAATGCTCCATTGGTACCAGCGCACCTTCCTCCTCAGGCCCAGGCCCAGGCTGAGAAAAGACCTGACTCGGCCTGAAGAGGAAGACGAAGATGAACTCTAGTCCCTGTAACTATCGCACCCTACTGCAGCAGCATCGTCTCAGATACACATGACATCATATAGTTGCGCCTTTCCGCCCTGCTCCTTCCACTAAAGCTCATTCTGTATGGATCCATTGATCTCAGATGTTTGTGTTGTCATATGGGCGAATTTCAAGCTTCAACATGAAACGCAGCAGGAAAACGCTGCAGTATTTCCTCAGAAACTTTGATGGAACTCGAAACCGTCAGTAAATATACTTAGTTACATTCCACCTCTGGTAAAAATAACAGCGCTGCGCTCTGACCAAGACAAACTTTCTTCACCTCCACAGCCTGAACGCTCACACCACCTGATTTATGGAATGATGTATTACAGCCTACGCTAGCTCGCCATCATTCTTCTCCTCTGGCGCGGACTCGAGCGTGTTTGCAGAGCCCGGAGACTGATAATGAAGTCAGCGCTTTGCACTCTGGGTTTCCCCCATCTTCCCCTGCTCAGACTGTGGTTTCACGAGGCGTTATGGGATCCATGAAACAACAATGAAACCAGATGTGCTTAGTAATGCGTTTACGTGCCGTCTTGAGGACATTGCAGAAGTGGAGCCTAGTGCGCGGCGGCGTGTAGTCGGTGTGAGAACTTTGTGCCGTCTAAGCTTTCTGGAAAGGCCTGCGTTCCGTTTTATACCTCCTCTTAAAATAAGCCCCCTCCCATTGGCCGAGAGGAGTCTGGTCATTGAATCACATCGGGCCAATTAGAGAGTAACACTTCCTCTGCCGTGAAAGATGTTTCCTGTTGATAGTAAACGTACGGCCCACTGAGGAGCGGGGGGGGGGGGGGTGTTTCTCTGACCTTCGCTGCCTTCATGGCGGAAAAACTGATGCTGACGCTGGGGTGAGGTGTGTGTTTTGTCTATGTGTGTGTGTGTGTGTGTGTGTGTGTGTGTGTGTGTGTGTGTGTGTGTGTGTTCATGTATGTATTTGTGAGAGTACAGTGACAGAGAGGCCTGATGAGAGGAGCTTGGAACACACACAACCATACAGACGCACGCACACACACACACACACACACACACACACACACACACACACACACTGCAAAAAAAACCTCACTAGAAACAAGCAAATTCACAATTTCTAACAATAAATACAAAAATCGAGCAATGAGATCAGATTTCTCTCAACACTCAAAACTCTGTCTGACCTTTAAAAGCAACAAAGAAACTAAATCCTCCCTGTTTAGTGTCAAACAATCAAACTTTAAAACCCTCAAGATAAAGTTTTCCTATCATAAAACGGGATTACAAAAGAAAATGACGAAAAATTGAAGAAATGTGGGAAGAAATGTCTCCAAGAATCTGTTTGTTGTTTGAGTGTGAGGGAGGATACAGACAAGAATGGATCACATGACATCCAAATGAGGAAGAACTGTTGCGAACATTGAGAACCCAGAGTCATTTCCTTGATTCTTGGGCTGAGATGTGATCTGTTGTGTAATGCAAACACACATTACGAGAAAATTCCTTCAAGAAGTTGATTACAGATCGGAAAAAAAGTTTGAAAGTGACACAAAATGAAACTTTCAGGGTTCCAGAACCAACCAAACCACTTTGTTCCTCATCGTCGTCTGTAACACAGCAACAGAGTGAAGTTTGTGTCTTTTTGCAGTGTAAACCTGGATGTTCTCTGCGCTCGGGGATCTGACTCACACTTGCCATGTCACGGCTTCCCTGTCACCGGCCCGGGCTGACGGCTGTTTCACACGCCGGTGCCAAACAGGCGACGTGAAGTGGTTCACTCCCTGTGGGAATGACAGCTTTGCTCTGATCAGTGCAGGCAGATCACATTCCAAGGCTGTATTTAGTGCTGCCAAACACATCTGATGTTTAACTCCTTGTGGCACCGATCTCATCTTTTCACGACCATGTAAACAAGGAAGAGAAACCACAGGGGATGCTGTTTTTTTGATGTGTGTGTGAGAAAATGAGACGGGCACCGTGTACACATGAGTAAATATCATGTTTAGATGGGAAAACAGGGAGTTGAGGCTCCAGATTTGGGTGTAAAAACGAGTTGAGCTGATTTTCTGCTGCTGTCTGATTTAAATCTTACGCAATACATAATTATCATTTCTCATATACGTCATCTAAATCTGCAAACCCGCCCCATCCTCTTCATCCATCTGTCTGTCTGTCTGAAGCCCATCAAAGAGACTCGACCAATCCCAATAATCCCACCAAGACAACACTCCTATATGTTTCTGTCGCTCCGTTCCGTTTATATTCTATGGAGTGTAAACATGTGCCAGTTCGGTGACATCATTCCAACTCAGTTTCCACTAGAGATCACCTTGTTTCAGCTATTTTCCACAAATGAGCATCAGTATCTGGAATAGCAGCGCTAGAATCACCAGAAATTGCAGTTGATTGCAGAAAATTCCACTTGATTGTCCACTTTTGTGTCACAAATACACAGATGAGTTTGTTGTTTACAGGCTTGTGTTCTGGTAGTTATGCTCACTTACTCCATTTGCATATTTCAAATAGGGGGATTTTTCTCTCTCCTGCGTTTGGCTCTGATTTGAACATCTCGCCGAAGATTTTCTGTGTTGACCTCCGATGGTTTTCGTTGACCAGGATCTCACCCACGCCCACCTGTTTCTGTGGCCTGCAGAGACTCAGGCTTGTTTACCTCTAATGGGACCGTGCAGCGGAGTTAAACCGAGGGGCCCGACGGTTGCGGCCGCAGGTCGGTGGAATGTCCACAGTCTGGACGGGGAAATGTAATCAGCTGAGATCAGCGAATTAGGGGCTGGTTTCTCTTTCGCCCCTTCACACTCTCACTCTCCTCCTGTGTGCTTCTCACGCATGCAGGCACTCTCACTTTTTCTACCACTCTGTCGTCAGTACACACTCACACACGCACGCACACACACACACACACACTCTTTCAAATGAAGAAAAATGACACCTTTTCTTTCAGCTATTTCCTCTGTTTTTACATACTTGGGCCTGGGGTACAAGAGGCAACCTTGTGTTTTCATGTGACAAAACACACAGAGGCCTGTGTGGATTGGAGAGAGGTGAATAGCCTAATTCATCATATGGGCTTAGGCCTGTCTGAGCCTCATCTGGGAATATCTCTATCTACACTTAAAACGCAGGACTGTTGGCTCTGTCTCTTGAGCTTAAAGAAACTACAACTCAGTGCTGTCCTCTGTTTGACTGATGACGTCTCTGGAGAATCTAAATTCCACCGTGAAAATGTGGTTTTAAGCCTGCATTTCTACTACAAATCTGCCAGTTTGACTGTAGTTCATCCATAGAATAAGCAGCAGTATGGAGAAGCATGAATCATTCAGGGTTTTGGGACACATTCACAAGTCCTGCATTCAAAATTCTACTCAAGTAGAAACATTGTTCGTAAACGACGCTGTAGGTTTCAGGGTTTTTACCCAACAGGAGTGTGTGTCGGTTAAGTCATCGTAACGAGTCACGGACACCCAAAGAGCCAAGACCCTGATGAACTTTAAATTCAGATGAATGTTGAATCTTGAGTTCCAACACAGCGATGGCAAAGTCAAAGTCGTCTTCAAGTCCAAAGTCAAAGTCAAAGTCAAAATCCAAACACAGTAGAAATACCTCATAACTGTATTTGACAAGTGTACTTGAGTAAGAGTCCTAAGCTGTTGTCCCTCTCTGGTACGCTGAGCCTGACCAGTAGTATTCCTCCTGACATGTACAGCGGACATCAGCGTAACAGGTCCGACCACAGGCACGTTAACCCGGCCCTCTGCTGCCCGTCACGTACACACACACTCTCACACATTCTCACTGACTCTCACACACATGTTGATAACCGCACTTGTAATGTGAACCTTACTGCAGAGGAGCGCGGGGCCTGTAATTACCGAGCCATAATCACACAGACTCAAATAGAAAAATCCGAATCAACAGATGAGTTCAGATTGTTTCGCTCCGCTCTGTTTACACAAGGCCGCTTTGTGTCCCCAACGCCGAGAAGCCATTGTCCCCCGTGCGACTGTTGACATTTTGTGTGATGGAGTCGTGCCTTCACCCAAACCCCCCTCCCCTCCACACACACACACACACACACACCGAGCGCTGACGTGTAACCCTTTGCTGCTTTTACGTGTGTTTTCCTTCTCTCAGGCGCCACATCAAAGCTGCTTTTCAGTGCCGTACTGGGCAGATAGACGAGGTCGTGTTGATTCTAATTGTGACTTTAATCAGCGACAGAGAATGAATCGCTCTCCTGTGTGCAACCACACACACAACACAACGCCTCAGTGTGTTTCTGTCACACACAACACTCTGCAATTCCACTACTTCGGCCCCGGCTGGCGGAAACCATTAAACCAGCAGAAACTATGACACCTCCATGGTATGAAAATTAGACATAATGCACATTTTCTTTCCATATAAACACGTGTTATTCTAACTGGAGCTGGGGTCACCTGTTTATAGGCTTGTTGATCATGTGTGAGAGCTGCATAATGAACTGCTGGCTGAATAAGTGGACTATTTTACTCCAGCTGATGAATTCTGAAATCTTTTCATTTCCTCTTTGCGCCGCAGCTGGCTTGATATCTATCTACCTACCTATCTATCTATCTATCTATCTATCTATCTATCTATCTATCTATCTATCTATCTATCTATCTATCTATCTATCTATCTATCTATCTATCTATCTATCTATCTATCTATCTATCTATCTATCTATCTATCTATCTATCTATCTATCTATCTATCAACCTATCTCTCTCTCTCTCTCTCTCTCTCTCTCTCTCTCTCTCTCACACTCTCTCTCTCTCTCTCTCTCTCTCTATCTCTCCGGATCACTTCTTCTTTCCAGCTTTGTCCGCTTGTTACTGCAGTTTTAAAGAAACAGTTTTTAAACGCTGCCGTTGCTCAATGCAATTGCCTAAGACACCCCATTCCTGGGAAATGAATGCACGCCCTTGTTCCAAATTTAGTTTTTGCCCGCCACCATGAGCTGCTATTTGGTCTGCCATTTCTCAGGGTTGTGGGCTTCTTTAATGAGCACTTTGATCCCACTCAGGTCTGGCGCTGCTGTTTACGTGACCCTGGAGAGGATAAAAAACCTGCTCCCATTCTCTTGCGAGAGACCACTGAGCTGCGGCGTCCAGTTGTGGCGGTCACATCAGGGCCCCGGGGTTCTCTTCCTCTTCCTCATCCTCATCCTCAGACCCCAGGAGACCGCAATAGACGTCCTGGCCCTCGCTGTCAAGTCACGTCGGGGGTTTGACAGAACAGGAAGATAATAAACGCAGGCTAGTTGAGGTTACGGTGGGATGAAGAATGAAAATAACGTGCAAAACTTCAACCTGTCCACTTTTTTGGGGATAATTTCACCACGCTGATCTCGTTGGAGGGGGTGCAGATGGTTTCCTTAGGCCGCTCCGCAATATAACAGGTGGTCTTTATAAGGAGTTCCCTTTATCAGTCTCATAAATTTCATAACTAGGCTACAACAGCTTTCTGGCACCGGGGCAGATATCTGATTTCCAGCCTGGCTTTGACACGGAGCAGCTGTGTTGTGAGGGTAAATTACGTCTTAGGTTGCATCTGTTTGCCTTCAGTGTTAAAAAAAACTGCAAAAACTCCAAAGTGTTCAGCCGTGGAACTCACAAGTTCACGCAAGCATAATAGCGTCGGAGATTTTCACAGTATTTTCTTTCCCTCGCTCAGATATTACAGTTTATGACACAGCATACAGATAAAAACGTTGGCCAGTCAGCATTTTTTAAGAGGAACCACTGATTTCCCTGAAGGCATCATCATAAGTTCACGCGTTCCACTCTATGAATTACCAGCTGGATGAGCTGACACAATGCCATAAAGAGAGTCAAGTTATCACAGCAACAGCACTAAATGTTCCGGAGGCATTCACCTTTTGGCACAGAAGGACAAGAAGAAGAGGAAGAAGAAGAAGAAGAAGCCCAGTCCTTAACCAAAAAGCTCTTTATAAACCTTTAAACTTGTTATGTTTAATAATGGAAACACTTGGGGATGTTTAATCTGCATCTGGATCAGGATTTGTATCAAAATAAACATCTTGATGGAAGAGCGTTTTTAGATTTCCTGCTGACTACCGCACGAGTACGACCAAAAAAATCCAAACTTTGTTCGCAGCGGTCGGCTCAGACAAACTGTTGCTTTGTAGGTTTCATTCGCAGTGAAAGACGAATGCCTAAATCCTGTTCGAATAGGATGACAGGATATGCAAAGCCTGACTAACTGCCAGGGTGACAGGTGTGCATGTGCTGTTTGCTTTGGTGAAGTCGGCTTGAAAGATACGGTCCAAAATGACATAAAACAACTAAAAGTAATGTGTCAAATCCCTGGTATCTCATTCAATGTCATATTTGGTTGTATTTACTTATTGGAAGACAAGCTTGGGGACATTTTGGTGCAAAATCTGACCGATCTAAACACACGAGGCTGACTGGAGTGAAGTGTTGATTTAGTGACTCACAGCAGGGCTTGTTGCTGTTTACACTGCGCTGTTAATCACTAAGGCCATGTGAGCGAGGTGGAGGAGCAGGATCCTGCAGCAGGTAGAGTGAGGTGGACACACACACACACACACACACACACACACACACACACACACACGCACGCACGCACACACGCACACACACAAGCACACACACACCCACACAAAAACACAATCCAGCAAGAACATGCGAAATGAAAACAAAAGTGCTTAATTAGAAGTTTGAATTTGCACGTGATCTCACTCTTGGCTTTGCGACACACTTTGGTTGCCAAATTGTGGGCAAAGTGTAAATCAGTCTGCGTGGAGCTCTTTGCCTGGACTTGCCTGTCTGTGTGCCCATCCACGTGTTCTGGATGCCCATGTGTCAGTGGTTATGAGTCACACCAGACAACCTTGTTTGCCCAAGCTGCCATGACTCATTGCATGCTCTCTGGATGGGACCTGGAATGTGGATCTATTCTCAAGCTTAGACTACAGTGTCTGTTTGACTCCAGCCTTTGTGAAGTAACCCAAGCTGCATCTGTAGACGAGCTGGCTTTTTTTTTGGTCCATGTCCACTTCTAAGACAACAGACAGATTTCGAGGCTTTCTGTTCCTCTCCAGATCTGTTTCTCACATGCCACTCAAACCTGCTTTAGGTCCTCACGAGGGGAATCTGCAGAATGCGCTCATGCAGACTCGCACATGTTCCCTCCGCTCGAGTAATCCCCCCTCTAGAAACGAGGAAATGATTTTGTAACGCGATATATCATGAAGCTGGGTTTAACATATAGACACAGCAAAACCATGAAGCTTGTGAAAGATTCAAATTAAAGACGGGTGAGTTTTCACGTTAAAGATGCGTCAAACTAGACTTTCTTTCTGTTAATTCAGACCAGGAGCTAATGAGTGAAAACTGAATCTGTTCATTTCTTCCATCCCAATCCTACAAAAATAGCAGGAATGACACATATTTTGGGAAATGTATTTGTGCCGGGGAACAGGTTTAAACAATCACACTGCACATATTTACTGAGAGAAACCAAGATTCATGGCAAAAGATAAATAAGCTATTTGGAAAGTGAAGAATTCTCTGAGCAAAGCCATCTTGTCTTCGACAGGGAACTTCATATTTCAGCCATTCCGTCCTCCTAATTCCCAGTCAGCTCCAACTGAAAACAGACTCTTACGAAGGCAAATCAAGAGCAATTATCTTGAAGAAAGTCCAATAATCGATTGCATATGCTGCTTGATAAGATTATTTTCCTTGGAACATCTTGAGGCTTTATTAAATTCCTGTTTTATTTGCAATGTGCATACATGCAATCTCACTCTTGTGTCCATCAGATTTGGAGGAATCGCCTCGAATCCAAACGTTACATGATGTTTTCACAAATCTGCTCAGGTAAGAACACATGCAAAGACACACGCACGCACATTTCTTGGCAGTGAGAGCATGCGTGGGCGACTGACACAGCCATGTTGTGGTGTCTGACCAAGGGTTACAGCCCACGGAGACGCCAGGTAACCCTCTGCGCTGATACGGCGACGTTATAGGTGTCTTATCTCTGCCAGGGCTCCTTAAGTCAGCTATACACCACTTCAGCTCAGGTTTTATAGCAACACAAAAAAATGGCCATAAACATGAAGTGAGTGACTGATAGCTGCACTCTGTTGAAGGATGCCCTCTAATTATTGTGTTTTATGAGGCCGGGATCCACAGTGAAAACATGTCAGTGCTGTGGTGGAGAGCAAACACTGCCTGGGAGGTCACGCTGGCAGCGAGGAGCGCAGGAACGTCTGCACACGGAGTTCAGGCCTTCTATAGGGAGCCTCCTGATATACACAAATAATGACTTTATCAGGGTCGCTTATTGCACAGTGTAAATATAGCGTGAGTCATTTTAATCTGTGGCAGCATGGAGGCGATAAGATGTGGTGCGTTCCACCTTTATGGGCTGTGCTCAGCAGCTGATATCCTGTGCGTGCTTTGGATGTTTGATACGATTCTTTCCTTAAATCTTTTGTTTTGGATGGCAAAGATAAGCCGTAGGTCTAATAGCTTTTATGAATTTGATCTTTACTGGATATTAAATAATGTGCGAGAGTCAAAGGAAATATTGGATCGTAACCAATAGCATGTGCACAAGTTTAACTGCTTGTTTTCATGAACTTACTTGAAGTGAATGTGACGCAACAGTTTGCAGCTTGTTTTCATTTTCTGTCCATTTCTCTCATTGGTTTTTATTAATGGGAGTTGTTGGTGGGCTGAGCACAGTGTCAGGGTGACCTTGTTTGCTAGGAAGAACATTTAGTTAGTTAAAAGATACGCATTATAAAAAACTAAAAAGAAAGGTTTAGTCCAATTATGGGAACTAATTTTCTGCTGTTTGTGCCTAATATACTGTATTGTGCACTGCTTTAAAATGGTGGATAAACTGTTGAAGGGGACAATATCTCAGTCGTATTAGACTGGCAGTTCTTCATCGTCGCCATCTGTTTGTTTTGACGGACAGATCTCATTCTTATAGCCTCATAATCGACGGGGATGTTTCATGTTTCAGCCCTATAACCCTCAAAGAAAGTCAGATAATCTCTTGCATATGGTGCTTGATAAGATCATTATCCTTGGATAAGAAAATGAGGATTAGATCATGTTGAGACTTTATTGAATTCCTGTTTTTTTGCAATGATAGAATGATTCATATTTCCATCAGATTTCCTTCAAATCTAATAATCTAATCCAATATTTCTAATGATACCTGATCATCGGTGATAAGAATCTTCTGTCATGTTCATCAAGTTAAATCATAAAATCCAGGTGCATCTTTTCTCTACTCGTGCCCAGAATTTTGCAATTTCAAATCTTGAACTTGAGGAATGATTTTTTTTCCCCCAGAAACCATAACAATTTGGAAGCGAGTCGTTGAATCCGCTGGCATGTGAAGAATGAAAGCCCGGAGCATTCCTGAGACCCCCTAACATCTCCTGTTTCACCTGCTCCTCGGCCCTGCACGCATCAGCCAGTAAGCCGCCCTCTCCCTGATAATACGCAGCTACACACCCTGCAAAGAAAAGCTCTTTAAATGATTGAAATATTTTAAATGCTCTTCTAGACAAAAGAAGTCAAAACAAGGGCAGCGAGTGAGAGGCAGGAGAATTTCCCTGACCTGTTGGTCAACCAGAAAATGGTACGAGTTAATCCTGGTTTACACTGGCCTCACTCATCAGCTCCTCGACAGCCGAGCAAGGAAGAGTGTCCTGTCGTGGAAACAACAGAGCAGCCCCAGCTTCACCCCTGCAGCAGATGACAGACGCAACATGACAACTCGGCAGCAGGAGTGACAAACAACCGAGGGAAACAAACACAAAACTCATCATGTCATCTTTGAACATTTCCAGTAAAAAATATCTGCAAATGGGGAACTAAGACTTCAGTACAGCCGCCTTTATTTTTGGCTTGTTATGCATGTTTTTAACATAATATATATATAATATAATCATACTAACACAGCAAAGCTCACAATTATTCTAGACACCTTCACCATGAGTTTTTTAGATACGATTAAAGTTTAATTGAATTATCATTATAAATCAAACAACAGGTAAATACCCACCCATTCTTCAGTAAACAAACGTGACATTTTTGTACTTTTATATCAATAACTTTCCCAAAGAAACAACTTTGAAACAATGCATTTGTGTTCCTAATTCAACAGAACGTTTTACTGAAGTGGGATCAATGTCTGTGAGTTTGTTGTGTAGGCTATTCAGGAAAGCTAAAAAGAATTTTACGCATGCATTTACCAAAACAACACTCAAAACCCTCGAGAGCGTAGAGGCTCTACTATTGGATGAAACCGCCGTCGATCAAATCTGAGCAGGCGGGACAAAGTAAAATTCACTCGAAGTGATTGGTCAGTTTTTTCTGCGGGGCAGCTTGGTTCGTCTGAATCTTCTTCGCAGTCTCGGCCATGACACCCGGCCTCTCCCGGCCAGGTGGGCCTCATTGCAGCACAATATAAGCTTCAAAATGACCGTGAGTTTGCAAATTAATTCCACATTTTGGTGAAGTTACGGCTGAGAAAGTAATGTAACTTGTGAAAGTTTAAATGCTGCTTTCTGGGGTCTGGAGCTTCTGTGTGTTTGTTTGATGCTACATAGCCTGACAGGCTAGCTGGCTAATTATGTTGCTGTTGTGAAATATAATGTTCAAAAACTTTTCTGGCTGTTTTATGGAAGTTTGTTTGAGTGTTTGTCTTCAGCTTGTGTGTTTGTGGCATCGTTCTGCTCGTTTCAAAAGCGTTTTTTCCTATTGAGTCTTGGTAATTAGTACAGATTTGAGACAGCCCTGCCTCAAGGGGGGGGCAGACAGACACCAAAGTTAAAGTTAGTTTAGGAGATAGTGACATTTGTTTTTACTCTTTAGAATGTTGCAAAAAAATCAATCAAAAATACATCAAATGCAGAAGAATTGACTCTTTATTTTCATTTTGTCCACTTATTTTTCATTCACTTGCTTCAACAAACCAGGACAGACTCTAACAGATCAGCTACCTGCACTTGTGTGACAACCACATCCTTGATTACAAATCTACGCTTTAATTCATATACATTCGGTGAGTCAAAACAAATAACTCAGTAACATTTTTTGTGTGTTCTGTCACACAGGTACAAGCCACAACTCCCGACTGGCCATAAGACAGGGTGGGGTGATGTTTGCAGCGTCTGGGTGGATTTGATCGGCTGATTGTGTCGCAGGTGTGTGGATTACTTTGACACCTGGCTTGCTTATAGCTCCCATCAATCTCCCCTGCCAGGCCACATACATGTTGCTCTGTGCACACGTATGCTTATCCTTATGTATCAGGATATAGATTGTATTTAATAAAAAGGTGTAAATCTGATTCCATTTAGAGAATAATCTCCTAAATCCTGCAGGCCACTTTACATAAATCCAGCTCCATCTAAAACAAATACACAATCTTTGACGTTGACAAATGGATGTACACATCTTGAGACTCCCTGTTTCTGTCAGAGGGAAAAATATGCATATACAAAAAAAGCTAAATCCACATTATGAACTTATCAACACACTTCTCTTCCCCTCCTTTTTGTGTTCCAAGAAAAGCGGCCAGCGTTCCTCCACTCTATTCTTACGGCTGATAACATCCCTGCTATCGTTCAAGGTAAATTCAGAGTTCAAAGGATGTCAAAAGTGTTTGCAAAGCATTGGGCGTTCACATCAGCCTTTGCAGCAATTTGTTTTTCATTTCACACTTATCTTTATTTCTATTGATAAGGCCCGAGCTGATTCATCTGTGTCAAGGTTTGCTTCACCAAGTCGCTCGCTTTAATTTTGTGACTAATGTTAAAACCATATGTTGTGATTGTGTGTGATTGTGTGTGTGTGTAGTTGTTGGGGCGATAGCAACGTTTCCAGTATCTCAAAATAGTGTTTGGGCCCTGGCTATAAATCAACCTTTGACATGTTTGCGTAGCCCGGTGTTACACATAGCATAGAGTAGGTGTGTTTTGTGTTGAATAGGCTTATAAAACTATTACTACATTCCGTGTGTGTTTCCCTGTGTGTTCAGGTCTCATCTTTGACCACACCCTGAATGTGTTTTTAGAGTAGTAGTGAATTACTCAGACACATTGTCTCGTGGAGGATAATTCACTCAGCCGCGCATACGTTGATACAGCAATGCAGCATTTATTTTCTTTGTCGTTTCTAATCCTCAACGAGCTAAACCCTCTAAGAAACTCGGCACATGTGGAATCATCTCTAGGTTTATGAGTTCTTGCACCACTCTACAGGATGCATGCTTAAGTGAGCGTTTTCCTGCTTTGTTTACACGTTAGGAGCAATAAAAACAGACGGAAACTTTGTGCAGAGGTGCCACCTGAGCGTGACGTGCCAGTAAAAAGTCTACCTGAGACTCTGGAAGTATTTTCATAAGCCTCTCATAAAGTGTAAGGCGCTTCTGTGGACCCCCGAGAATAAAGGGAGCGTTGAGAATCTCGTTTGTACAGCGGGAGAGGATGAGCTTGATCTCGGTCAACCCTGCATCTGTCTCTTACTATGTAATTATTTACCATTTATGAGGAGCTTCAGGTTGTGCTTGTAGCAGCACTTATTGGCGAAATGTTTCGTCTTGGCAGTTGTGACAAACCACACAAGGTTCCAGTCCTCTGCACCGGTGACTACATGTGATTTTTATGTTCTAGTTTACGCGTTTCCTGACTCAACTTGTTCACAGAGGAAATTCAAGATGATGAGCCTTCAAACTGTCAGTTTCACACATTCAGCAGATCTCACACGCTGCCAAAACGCCGCTGCTGCTACTGCTACTGCCGCCGCCGCTGCTGTCAAAGACATAATCTGCCGTTAAAGGGAAGAGAAAATGACTGAAAACAACAGGAGAATGTAGCCACAACAAAATACTTATCTGATCTTAACATTAAGGGTAAAGACTTTGATTTAAGTCTGTTTAACTTCATATGACTTCCCACAGTCAAGAGTTTTAATAAGGATCATAATCTTGACAAGTCATGCTTGAACTTGAGAAGGGAAAACAATTAACATATTTTTCTCTCTTCAAAAGCTCCTCTGGTCTCATCTTAGGGAACTAAACGATGGCAGTTATGATATGTCCTATTATGATTACCTACCATTGTGTGATCGCTGGCACCCTGCGGAAAACAATTATGGCAGAATGACCTTATGTAAGGAGTTCAGTTTACATAATTAGAGTCATTTTCTTATGACGCTACAGGAAAGTCACGGAAAAGTTTTAGTATTTCACTTGCAAATAAGTAGGGAGGCAGTTCAACTACAACAAAACCCAAAATGTAGGGTTAACTGTTTATATTGTGAATAATCTGACTAGCGGCTCATTCAGCCTGACCAAGCTAAGTCTGATTGAGGTCTTAGTCAGAATATTTGCATGTGTCGGACTCATACACTCATATTGGACCTTTGCTGTGCATGTAAACACATAGGAAATGAAGCTGTTATAGTTTTGCTTGTTTTGCTTGGGCCGTTGTTTGAACATCAAAAATGGATCACAACCTCATTTCCATAAACCTGAATGTATTTATCAATTAGAAGCTGATGAGAATAATTATTTCAATCCCTGTTTGAGGTTTCTTACTTGGCCGTAGTTGAACAGCTGACATGACTAATCCAAGTGAAGTCTTACAGGAATTTAATAATCTAGTGCAGATGGCCTTTCATATGTTTATTATCCTTCTGTGAGGATAAATACAAATGAATCATCTTCAAACTAGGATCTTTGTTTGATTTCTGTGCAGTATCCAAGGTGTGTGTGTGTGTGTGTGTGTGTGTGTGTGTGTGTGTGTGTGTGTGTGTGTGTGTGTGTGTGTGTGTGTGTGTGTGTGTGTGTGTGTGTGTGTGTGTGTGTGTGTGTGTGTGTGTGTGTGTGTGTGTGTGTGTGTGTGTGTGTGTGTGTGTGTGTGTGTGTGTGTGTGTTGTTTTTGGGGTGAAATCCATCCAATCTTTACATTAAAATGCAGCTTTGAACCTCAAGTCAAATGAGGAGGATTGGGCACACTCCCACACACACACACACTCCCCCCCACACACACACTGCATGCACCTGTGCAAGTTTGCACTGAGAAGCGTTGATAACAGAGTGAAAGAACTTGACATTTGTTTTCCTAATCACCTCCGACACCTCCTGTGTGTTTGTGCAGAGCGAGCAGTATCAGCAGGCTCAACAAAGGCCCTATTTACCTCTGCGCCATATTTGTCCAAGCGTGTTTCCCTCCAGCTCCCTGTAACCGCAAGCTCATTATTTCACCCTCGGTAATGTTAGCTTTTAAATCCACATCAGCACACTCATTTGGTTGGAGATGGTAAATATTTATGTCACACAAACACACATACGCACATGCACGCACACAGACACGTGCGAGCACACTTCCCCCCGCTGCGTTCATTCAGATATCCACTATCTGATTTTTTTTGCTCAGAGCTGATAACATACACACACACACACATACACACACGCAGGCTGGAATCACTGCTGGCTTAAGAACAGAGAGAAAGATTCCATTATATCCTAAATTGTTATGCAGATGGAGGCTTCTGTTGTGTTGTTTTAAGTGCTTTTGGCCACTCGACTACAAAATAAAATTCAAATCTTTGCAAGGATCAGGAAAGAATACAAAGTTTGTAGAATTCTTAATGAGTTATTTGGTGATTGATGCGTATAATTTCCGTTTTTTGTGACTGCAATATTCCTCAATCTTCCTCATTTACTTCCATGTCACCTTTATCATGTATGCTTCTCAAACATATAACAATCACAATCAGAAAAATACTTAACCAAACAACAAAAGGTGCTCAGACAACCGTGAAAAGAACTTTGTTAACCATTTTTGAAGGCGGATTTTCCTCTAAATCTTCAGCTCCAATCCCCTCCAGGCCTCAGAGTGTCTCCAGCCCCCCCCCCTCCCTGCAGTCTGCATCTCAGGTTGCCTGCAGTCAGGTAGGATGCCCTGGGGCCTCCAGCTTAAATCCCCAGCCCAGACGTCTGCTCAGCTCTGGCCTGCTTCATCGGGAGTCCTGCAGTGATTGTCACTTTAGTCCCGGCATTGTTGGTGGAGCCTTGCATTGTTAGGGGCCCTCTTGCATTGTGAGGGGCCTTGCCTCTTGTATTATTGTCTTGCTGAGTGTTGGGGAATTGGTTCGGTGGGCACCAGGCTGCCAGCAGCTCCTGTGAGGTCCTGACCTGCTCTGTGGAGCCACCTGAGAGAGGAGACCGGGGCAACAACAAGACAAAAGAAGAAGAAAGTCCTCAGAGAGACAGTGTGGGACAACTGGAGTAGTAACAGATCAAGACAAACAACAAGATAAACAACCTGATCACTCTGTAAAAGCATCAGTCAAGTGTTCACATTTTCTACAATAACTGTAAAGACAGGAACAGTTTATTCACCTTTAACCCTTGGAACTCTAGTGTCCTTTAACTGTTTAGCATGTAGGTTTTAAAACACTTACTGCCAAGAATTGAAATTGAAACTTGACAAACAATGACTTTGCATAATTGCTCACTCTTAGCAACACAAATACACACACACACACACTCCCACATGCACATGTATATAAAACTGTTAACACAGTGACGTGTAAACAAACGCATGACTGTACGTCCTCACTCTGGATAAAGAAATCCAACAGTGTTTGGACTCCACGCTGTCCAAGCAGGATGCTGCGATTAAACCTTCAAATCAATATCTACCCTTCCATTCTCTCTTTTGGCTCTCTGTTTTATTTCCACCCACACACTCATTGTAAAACATTGTTTCCCTTCGCTAATCAAAGCCTCGGCTGCTATCAGATCACGGAAGGTTTTAACGTCTGTCAGCGCGCCGCAAAAAAGGCTGAGCTCTCTCTCTCTCTCTCTCTCTCTCTCTCTCTCTCTCTCTCTCTCTCTCTCTCTCTCTCTCTCTCTCTCTCTCTCTCTCTCTCTCTCTCTCTCTCTCTCTCTCTCTCTCTCTCTCTCTCTCTCTCTCTCTCTCTCTCTCTCTCTCTCTCTCTCTCTGCACGCAAGATGGAGTTGATAGAGTGATGAGAGGAGTCTCAGATGCTCATTTTTGTTCGTTTCAAATTCATTTTGTAACAGTCTGAGGGTGATATTTATAGTTTAAGAAGGGTAACCTGAGCATCCTGCACACTCCTGGGCCGTCTGGATTCCCACAGATAGAGACGGGCTGTGAAGTCTCTCTAAACTCTTTAAAGACTCCAAGTTAATGTCGACAACAATGAGCTAAACAGGGAAATAGTCAGAGAAATATAGCAGAGAAATGTAGTTAATTAGAAGTAGGAAAGAGTGTACGAGCGCCTCACACAGTTATTCTCCTGCTCTGCCTCGAGCTGAGACCTTAAATGACTCCGCTCGGTATTTTCTTTACACAATCACCTCTGAATTTTTTTTTCTCTTTTTTTTTTTTTACGCCACAACTTTGTTTCCCAGCGTGAAAGAAACATATATAGTATTTAGCAACACAAGCCCTCATATGCAACCTTATACTGACAGCCATAGCAGATAAATAGTGAGATCCTCCCTTCAGTAGTGTCACTGGAGGATGTGTGACGGCCTCAGTGTGGCCTCATGTAACTGAAACTCACAGTGAATCTTTCTGGATAATAACAGTGAATGGGCCCGGCTCTATTGTCTGCTTGCATTGTGTTACATGGGAATGGGGACGGCCGGAAACTTAGCCTTTGTTGAACTCTTATATTTTGTATTATTACACCAGCGCTGGTACATTCACACGAGCACGCAGGTACGCGCCGCTTACACGTCGCGCGGGGGAGCACTTCAAAGGGCAAAGTGTGCACAAAGCAAATGGCAGGAGGAGGTAAATTAGAAGGTTAGCACACAGGTACTCCCCTCTACCTGAGAGAGAGAGAGAGAGAGAGAGAGGGGAAACAACCTTTAATCTGACTAAATGCTGCGAAATCAATGAAAGAAGAAGCAGAAGTGATGACATCATGGATATCCCGTTCTAAAGTTCCACATTCATAGCTGTCCTAGGTATCGTTATCCAGATCAGGACAGAACTTTCTCCTCACTCGGGATGTTCTTTTGCTTTACGCACGTTGAGTTCAGTCCAGCTTTTCCATTAAAATACGATTACAATCACATTATTCCCCAATTTCCACATCTGCTGCGATTGGCAGAAATGCAGAATGAGCTGCACTGTATAGATAGAAAATAGATTTAAGAGCTTGACATCACTTGAGTGTATATAAATGTGGGTTTCCTTTCTTACTCCATTCTCTGTAACAGTCTGAAAAGGAAGTTCCTGCTAGGTGAACATTTATTTTGGTATTGAATTGAAGATTCAAAGTTTGCCACCTGAAAACTTCTAAGGTTACCCGAGGTCAAATCAAACCAACACTGACACCAATTTGTTTTCATCCGGAGTCATTGTTCCGTGTTTACAGTGTTTTAGGGGCTGGAGGGTTTCGGTTCCTTTCGCATTATTCTCACATGCGGCATTGTCGCAAAGCGGGGCCGCGGGGAAAAAAAGACATAAAACCTGATTTACGCGTTATGCATTGAATAGACGCAGAAGTAGAAGAACCTTTAAATCCTCCTGTTTGGTTGACCCCCTATTCTGTTCCAGCACCCCAGCTTAACTCATCATCTGGTGCTTTGTGACAGCCTATAATTGCAGACGTTTTAAGCAGCCCTGCAGATGTGTTGCAGATAAGCTGTCTAGCTTAACACAGTCAAGGCTCCTCCGCGGTTTCTTCAGGCACCGAGTTCCCCGAGTGTCCTATTTCAAAGTCGCGCTATTCAAAACACATCAGAGCAAAATGAAGGAGTGATTTCGTAATTAGCAGTATAGAAAAAATTCCATATATCGATCATTTTTGATATTTTATTTCCAAAGTGTGTCTGTTGAACTGTTATCTCAGCTGAGGCAGACTGGGATCCCTGTGATCATGGAGGGCCACGGTTACTGGAATGATTAGTGGTCACAGCTTTTAGTCAAGCAGACTCTTTAATTACAGAAAAACCAATGAGGGTAAATACTCTGTCATCTGATAGCATCTAACCCCCTCCTCCTCCTCCTCCTCCTCCTCCGCCTCCATCAACCCCACACACAAATGCAGGTAAAGAAGCCGTATCCCCGAGGTCCCATCAGCTCCTCAACTAATCAAGAATGACAATAGGGCTGAATCTCATTTGTACTGTAAAACATTAGGGGGGGTTATCAGGTCCAATATGAGATCCTTCAATAGGACGGAATCCCTCCACTGGATCAATGGGATGTATCTATATTCATTAGCACCATTATTATGACTATTATTCCATTCAAATTCAGATTTTTTTCCTTGAAAAAGCACCATTTTAAATGAATTTGCTAAATATTCTAGACTCTCCTGTATTTACTATTGCCTAGGGTATACAACCTGGATGAAACCCAATTTGAATCCGTTCCAAGCCGTTTCTCAATCGAACAATCAGCTACCCTATATGCTTGTTAGATACGGCACATTAGGACGCCTGTAGAACATTTGCCCGTTGTGTTATAAAACTCCTTGGCATGGAGTCAATCCCCTCCTGCTGTAGATTAGATTAAGCGTTGGCACATCACCAGCGTCAATAAATTGAATGGCAAATGTTCTATTTATTCTAGACTGAGAGAGATAAGGCCTCACTTCTTACAAATATACACTCTGGGCCATCGTGCAGGCTGGAAAATGAAACCTGCCTGCGATACCAGCAGAGATCACATGAACTCCGCCCACCGCGCCGCGTGTTAATTACTTAACACTGGCGCTGGCCATTACGCCGGATCCTCCCTCAAAGAATTAGCTGTTAAACAGAGCAACAAAAACATCTGCCATCAGAACGTGATGGACGACTTGTCATTAAGGTGTACAAGTCACGGCGCATAACAGCGACTATTATCTTCTCTCTCACATTAAATACCTCTGAAGAATTAGCGATGAGTCATGAATAATTGGCTGAACCAGTGCAGTCTTGTTCCTTGTCTCTATTTCTATTTCGATTCTTCTCCCTGTGCACAGCAGACACAGAAGAGGAGGTGGTGGTGCAACAAGTGCTGCCTGCAGAATGATTTATTATCTGCTCGACAACGAAAAACATCTTCTGTTGTCCTAGAAGAGGATGCTCAGAGTGTTCCTGCGAAAATTAGTCAGTATTTGAGGGAAATTACTCAAACCGATGATTTGGATTAGACTCTCCCTAAGTACAAAATGTCCACAATCCTTTCTATATCTGAGGCTTTGATGGGGTCGTTGATCAATGCCAGTGCCTGAACGATCTCTTTGCCAGCCGCAGACATTTTCTGGCTCTCCAAACTCGCCTGCTCTCGGAACAAAAAATGCTTCCCAGCTGTTTGCGTTTCGAAACGTTGCCATAAAGAACAATAATAACGAGTGAGCTGTTTTACATTGTTCTTCATTATTTCAAGACAAAATCAACAAGCCCCGGCTTCCAATTTTCCATACCATCCAAAGATACATAAACGAAAACGAGGCAATCGAGGCCGCAAGCCATCGCAAAAGTCTGTGCGATAGAAACATGGCGGAAGGGCGCGGCAGGGTTGATGCCAATCCAGATCCGGAGGCAGAACAGATCCTCATTTATTCTAAAAAGGATTTCGTAATATTGCGAGATTGACCAATCTTGAAGACAAAAGGCATATTGATCCCTTTCAGTTGCGTTATTACAGGTCAGCAGAATGCCGCTGTTGTGCCCCGGGAACAACTTCAGATACAGACACAGCGTTACCATGGAAATCTACTCGGATATAGTAACTAGAGTAGCTTTAACTAGTTACACCTGTGGGAACGCTGGCTGCTCCGGAGTGTTTTCCTGGATGTTGTTGCTGGAAATGCTTTCAACTGGAGCAAACGCCTACAGATCATAAAAATCCCTAAACCCGGACAATGAATCTTACATTGTTAAAAATTTATAGCCAAATACCCCTGCCTGTTCCCTCAGCGTCGTACACGCACACACGCATGCAGAAGTCAAACATTTACTGACCCTAAAAATAAATGTTTTCTGCCCGATTGTATAATTACATGGTGCTGGGGGCGAGGATGTTAGTGTGTAATCTGATGCCTTTTTTGTGTGTGTTTCTGAAGGGAAGGGGTTGCGGAAAGGGGAGGGAGATGGGGCGGGGGAGTTATGGTACAATATAATTAAAATAGGATGGCCTTCGCAAGGCCCGACTTGTTATTGTATGTTCAGCCTCAAAAGATGGCGTTTAAAAATAGCGATGTGGCAGGAGGCTTTCAACGCGAGCTCACGCAACTATTTGTTCGCTTTTCTTCCTCCACAGATCATTTGATGGTTTGATGAATGAACTCAATGTTGTGGTGGCGGTATCAGTGCAATCTTCAAGCCAAATGACAACATCAGCATTCCCCAGAGCGTCTGTCCCGTAAAAACCCGTCAGCGCAGTAAATCCCTCTTAAAATATTCCTTAAAAGCTTCAGGTAGACCGTTCATCCGTTGGTGTTCCCTGAGTTTCACCCCGATGTGGGCAGCGCTCGCTTTTGACTTATGCAATTCCATCCAAAAGGTATTTTATTGAAGTGGTTGCCTATTTGCCCTCACATTAAACGGCTGTGGAATGTGTCCCTGGGTTTGCTGAGGTTGTTTTGATGTGCGTTCAAAAAACCCCATGTGTGCAGAAGGAGCTCATTCACAGCTCACAGGGACTCAATGGCTTCATTTGTCCTTGAAAGTAAACACTCACCGAGGAGGCCCTCAAATATGGCCTTTTCAAATGCCAAGGCCCCCTCGGCTCTCCATCTTGTGTGACAATGAACAAATTCCTATTCAAAAGCACTTACTGTGCGATAGCGCGGCATTGTGGTGCGTTCAACACACCTGAGTAAATGAATGAACCACATCACTGTGGAACAAAGGCGCCCTTGAACTGTATAGTGACATCCATGGGTGATGCACTTAAGTTGGACAAATGCCACATTTTGACTCTCCAAAAACCTTTGTGACAGATTGAAATCAGCCCAAAATAAAGACATTCACTGAGAAATAAATACATTTTCCCATGAAGCATTACCTCTGTTGTTATCTTAAATATATTTGTCTCCCTGGTGACCGAAGTTAAACACGCCTCCGCATCAGACACCTGCCAGCTGCACATAGACACGAGGAGCCTGCAGCTCACTATTGTTACACACATTGAATCCAAATGTAAGACACAACAGTCCAGTTGCTCCATAAATAAAGCCACATGTCATCAGCTGTGACGTCTCCATCTGATAGCGCTTAATCAAAATACCAGGACACCAAAACATATTTCAGACTGCAGGTTCCCAGCATGCCGCGGTGACTCATCAACACGAGCCATGCAGAGATGTGTGTGTTTTTCAAGGCATTCCCAGGTGAGGTGTGTGTGTTTGATTGTCTGTCATATCTTTCATTGCTCCTATCGCGCACACAGACGGGCCTTGTAAGATCGTTCCACCTGATGGTGAGATAGGAACGGTGTAATTTCAGGTTCAACAACAACAACTATGGAGCTGTGAGAGAGTGTGTAGGAGTTAAATTTTGGTTTTGCACAGAGGAGCCGCGGAACATCTGTAAAATTCCACTCTGCATGGTGTTGTTGTTGCAGTCTGGCAGCGTCCCACGTGAGACAGTTTGCACAAATAGTTGTGTTCTTGCATGAATTCAGACTTTTTGGGGGCTGCAGGTCTACATGCATGTTGTCACGTGGAGGATACTGACATGTGCACTGACATGTAATACTTGCATGTTGATTATGACTCATCCAAACACTTTATTCCTCTGGCATTCCTTTTCGTATTGTTAGATTTCTATCCAGTTTCAATCGAATCCACGTCGAACTTTATTTTGAAAGGCGCTGTCCTGATGGATGGTGTCACATATTTACTTATCACCCTGAAAGTCCAAACTCCAGCCGTTGATTGACGTAAACAACGCCATTGCCAGGAAGATATTTTGGCATCTTTAAAAGTTTTTTCTGCGTTCCCAATTATCAGCGTTGAGATTTGTGTGAAATGTTTTACTTCCCTTAAAAAAAACACACACCCACACATCTCCAAACACACACACATACACGGAGCACCTGGTGTCGTTTGATGAATCTACACGGACTCATAACAATGCGAGATTAAGATGTGCCAAAACTCTGGCTGATACTTACAAATGGAAAAAAAAACACACTTTTAAAATTATTGCTTTTGTTATTGCTGCACATCTGGATGGTATAAATTTTATAGCACAACTGTTAGCTTTGGCAAACACCTCGCAATTCTTGTTACATGTTCTGAAAAATGTTCCCTAAGCCAACACATATGGCAGCAGATAAAGGCCAGATGAATCCATTTGTGATCCACAGGACAGGACGACAGCCACGCTATGCTTATCTGTAATTGAATCAGAATTAAACGCTTGTTTCTGAGGAGCGTCTGACTTTGTTTAGATTATCCTGTTTAGATTATTCTCCCCAAAAAATGTTCCCCGTCTCTAAGCCGTCCGGCTCTGCGCTGCGCTCATCTGCACCGGCCCCAGAAACAAAAAAAGAGGAAGAAGAAAACTCCTCCGAGCGTCTTTGTCTCCTTCGTCGGCATTGTCCTGCGTTCGTTCCATCGGCGTGCGGATCATGTAAATTGCAGAGACGGGTGGTACACGTATGCTGTAATTTCAATGGAATATGTGTGCTTAAATTAGAGCGCGGCGTGGTTAGGGGGGGCAAACGTACCGAGACACTGGGGCCTCTCGCTGGTGATTGGCTGCGTGTTGTGCTAACAGACGGGGCCTTTCCACTGGTCGTGACGGGCGGTTCTGATGTGGCCGACCACGCGGCCCTGATGACGGGGTAGCATGTGTTCCTTGACCCTGACCATAATGGACAACTTTTACCCGCCGGAAGAAAATTACAGCCCCTCAGGAATGTTGCTGTTATTATTTTTCCTTCTTCCTACGAGACAGAGGAGGACATTTCAACTTGCGAGTGGCAGCAAAACCGTTCTTCTCTCAGGGAAACGGGGCAGGTTTCTCCATTTTTCTAGGTGAAAGATGATTATGAAGGAGCGGCGGCGGGTGCGTTGACGGTTTTCACGGGGAAATTACGCCAAAAGAGACAGGAACCATCAACACATTTAGCTGAGGCCTTCCTCCCCCTGACACGCCCACTCCACTAATTTTCTGTCATGGCAGAAACGCGCCTGTCACTCAGTGTCTGTCACTCGCAGGCGTGCAGAGTGGATACCGTACATTTCTGCTGCATTGTGCGGCAGCGTGAGTCAACACACGGCATACAGTGCTTCATTGAGAGGGAACAGATGTCTGAACACTTTCCCACACAAGCCCTCATGCTTCTAACAATATAACTCAAGCACTATAACACGTCTCCTGTGGGAGCGAGGCGAGTTAAGCTCCCCTGAGTTTTAAATCATCCTCAAAATATATCTCCTGGAGGATTTTCTTCAAAACCAACCTGTGTTCGTTGGTAAACCTTAAGGGTGACTCACAGAAATCTCCTCCGTATAAACTCAAATTGCCTGATATATTTGGCTGGAGTCATTTGGGTCAATTTAATGGGGGCTGTAAGAAGCTAAATAGAATTACCACATGGGTCAACACTAAAAGTGAGGCTGGTTTGGCTGCGGCGGCCGTAGCATCTGTTTAAAAGCTACCAGCTCACACAAATGGGGAACTCTCGCTCACCCTGGGCTCCGCTGTGGAGAAGACGAGGCCAAACGGCGCCCAAACAGGTGGCCGGCTGAGTCCGTTTCATCTCCGTGCTTCACAATGGCAGTGAAACTCCTCATTTTGGTCCTTTGCTCCTTTTTTTTTGAAGTGTTGGAGATAAAGATCACTGAGATTAGTGCAGCCTAAATTCAGGGAGCTGACTCTGAAGTTGTTGTTGGGGGTAGTGAGGTACCAGCCAGTGATCATATCTGCTGGGAAGGATCAAAGGAGCCGAGCTTTAGCCCCCCGGGGGGACGCTGCTGCCTCTCGTTTTGCTCCTCACCCCACTTCACCTGCCCCTGTCAGATGTGCGCGTGTGTGTGTGTGTGGAGAGAGGAAAAGAAAGAAAGAGAGAGAGGGGTGAATGTAGGACAAAGAAGATGAGAGGGGAAGCCAAAGAATTCCCTACATTCTCCCAACATGTTACAGTGTTATGGTAATGAGCATGTGTGTGTGTGTGTGTGTGTGTGTGTGTGTGTCCCGGAGCAGATCTGGATCGACTGTACGGGCCGACGCTCCAACAGCTCCTGGTTTGTCAATGAACGGTGAGGAATTGAAACGCGTTGAATACTCTGATGGAGGCCAGAATGGAACAAAGAGGCACACACACACGGCTGCGTCATTAAAAAAAGGAACAGCGGAGGTAGTTTAACACGTTTGTGCCCATTTACTACGACGTGTGTGTGTGCCTGTGTGTGTGCCTGTGTGTGTGTTTGCGTTACTGCCAAACAGGTTCCAGGTCAACTTTTTTGATTGATCTTCTACCTTCCAGTGAACCATTCTGCGGTCACATCACGGCGTTATTAAATCATCAACTTGCAGAAACCTGCTGGGCGCTCATAATCCATCACTTCATCGCCTTTATTTCCTCTTTGTGTTAATCAGCTGCCGCACAAGCAACAGGATCTTTCCCTCGCGCCTTGTTTGATCTGTCTCTAATACACAGAAAGGAGTCTGTGCTGACTGTCATGCAACTTTGGCACGGCCTCTCAATACTCCCTCTTGTTTAAAGTCATACATCATGAAGTCTTATGAAACTGCATGCAGGATTTCCTGACTGGTTGACAAAAGACATCGGTATGCTCTCCTAAGCTGTGACTCAACAAACTCTCCTGTAAACTTAATCTGCACTAGACAGGTGATTTGTGTTGCTTTTTTCTTTTTTTCTTTCTTTCTTCTTCTTGCTTTAAAGCAGCAACTGTAAGTTTGCTAATCATATCCTGTGTCTTCACTGCTGGTAAGCAACATCCCCAGTGGATTCGCGTACGGACAATAGGTCAGAACACTGAATTAAAAAGGAAGCGGCCTCATTGTCACAGTCACACTCACCGGTGTGAGTGTCTGGCGAACGTACCGCGCCGCTCATGTTTGCAGGGAAGCGTGTTTTGGCAAATCCCTTCCCGCTCGCAATCTCGGGGAAGTTGTAATTTATAGCCGGGGAGTCTTATGATCTCCTGTGGGCACGAGAGTAAATTGCGCCCTGTGTGTAGCTGGTGAGATAGTGATCACAGCACTTCAGCCTCAGCTTTGTGCGCTGACAGATGGCAGCTGAACATTTTTTCACACCACTTGTGAGCGCTGAGAGGCGAGGAGTCAATTAACCTAAGTTGAAAAGGTCGGCAGAAGAGCGTCACGTGTTGAAGTCTGTGTTCTCCTGCTGCTGTTCCGCTTAGACATTAAGAGACAACAAAACACGTTCGTACGCCACCACAGCTCTTGTTTCCTTTGTCTGGTGATGCATGAAAACCAACATTAAAGTCCTCTCTGCCTAGTCACCTCATAAACCCGCTCAGCTAGCAGCGCGTCTTAGCCGTTGTGAAACGCCTGGTGAATTACGCTGCGTGCCATAAATCAATAGCGATAATTACAGAGACGCTAATCTCTTTAAGTGCTTTGAGGTGGGCGAAGGTCTGACTGTACACCTCGCACCACATCCACCGCAGGTTCATCAACGTGGGAGGCCGCCGGCGCCACACCTCCTAATATTCAACACTTACTACATCCAGTTTAGGAGATGGAGACATGCTGTGTTTGCTGACAGGCTGGAGAGAAGCGAAGGTGCGGTTAATCCGATTAGTCACTTCTAATCTGGCGTTCCAGCACACGTGAGTCCAGTCTGAGGCCGCGCGGACGTACGTACACTGTATGTATGCATGCGTCATCATAAGGCAGGACGTTTTCGCTGGTTATTTTTGATATGAAAGCTGCGGCTTGTTTGGATTCCTCCACTTTCTTGTGTCTTATGCAGAGGCACACGCAGTAAGCCGACCGCGGCACAGCCAACCCTACCCCTACTCTTAAATGGGGGGCTTTTAAAGACCCCATCATTGCACCGCTGTAATATATACCCATCAAACAAGCTATTTCTGGTGGAAGCCTCTTCATGTGGTCAAATTTCTATTTTTGCCTTCGCCTTGAAACGCCACTGAATGACACCGTATCCCCTTCTGTTGCATCCCTGACCAGACTCCCAATTGCAAATTATATGAGGGGAATCATTTGCAGATAGCATGAATCACAGAAGGTTATCATAGCCAGCACCAAAGTCAACGGGTTGCTGCCGGGTGCCTCTTCAACCCCCCGGCCCAAAGATGCATCCCAAAAGGTTTATTTTTACTCAGCTGCGAACGGTTATGGCAGCGAACCGCCATATGGTTGTAAGATTGAGTGGTCTTGGTGGAAAATGGGGACGGAAATTATAGAGTGAGAGGGAGAGAGGGAGCCGGTGTCACACAGGCCTCTCATTCCTCCCCCCCACCCCCCTGTCCTCCAGGAGCTGATCTGGTAAATACACAAGAGGTCTTTGTCTCTGGGATGTGAGGTTCACGTGGAGACTTTAAGCAACCTGTCACGCCTATCACCTGCGTTTCTTATCGTTCTTAATGATTTGATCCGACGCAGGTCTGCTCTGTTTCAGCCGCGCCGTCCAAACTCGAGCTCCCGTCCAGATCGGTGTCGTAAACTTTCACAGAGCGGATAATTAATGATGTGATGGGAGAACCAGGATAGTAGAATTGTGTAATCGGAGTATAAACACTGTTTGATTTATGCCAATGACGTTTGACAACATCGAATTATTGCCTCGATTGCCGTCTAATCGGAGTGTTAACGTACGAGTAAAGACTCCTCCAATCCTTCCATCGAATACATTTCCCACCTGATAAAACATTGGCTGAACCCCTTTCTTGAACGTTTTGTTTTGCTCAGATTGGATTCTTCTTCTGCTCTTTTATTGGCACGTTACTGTGGATATCTGTTGTCACCCAATATCCTGTAACTGCTGGGTGCACAACCTGTGGGGTTTCTAAACAGATACAGATGTGCCTGCTCAAAACATTGCTCTACACTGCCCCCTGTGGTCAAAAGCCTCACAGACGACCTTTAAGGAATTGTTGGTAGAGTAAATAGAAGTGAATTCAAACTTTTGGCACGTCGAAAATATTAGGGTGTGGAAAAACTAGAGAAAGGAAAACACGAGACGAAGATGTCGGCAACAAACTCCTTCGTAAATGTTTCATTACGAAATCTCGGAATGGTTCGTCCTCTCGCTGTGTTTGCTTGCTCGACACTGGCTGTTATAACAGGTGGCAACTGTTTGCTCCACTTTCCCCCTAAAACTGCTCAAACTGGCAGTTTTATCATAAATTCTGTGATTTAGTCGCTCATTCCACCCCTGAGAGATGTGCTCTTTCATTTTCAGCATGTTGTACACAGGCTTGATAGTCTTGGATAGTTTGTTGTGGCATGGGACACGCCGTGCTTTGTGAGTGTGTTTACTTTGCCCCTGACTATCCTGAGCTCTATTCAAAGAGCTCGTATAAACAGCAGCCGGGGCAGATTCAGAAAACGAGACACGATGTTGGATCCAAAACCGCTCACCTCAGCGAGCCGGGGCCGTCCTGAAACGTGAGCCGTGATTGTTCTGTAATTACTCTTTGAATTCACCCATTGTCACCCCTCCGTCTCTCAGAGAAGAAGTGGGAGCTGCTGCTGCTGCTGCTAGGGGACAATGAAGCCCCGCGCCGCTGCAGAACGTCTGCAGAGTGACACTGATGTCAAACACATGTTTCCCCCCGCAAGCCCAACAGAAATAGACAAGCCTATTTAGAGGAATGGTTTGCATGCAGGCTCCAAGGACTGATGTTTGCAATCTGGCAGCCACAGCGGGTTTTTACATGATCAGTAATTCAAAAAGTGGTCGGCCAAAGAATTCATCCTGTGCCTCTTTGTTTTGCTGTTGCCATGCACTTGTGCTAAAATATCATTCGGTGCAAAGAGACGGCATTAAGACAGCAGAAAGTATGTGGGAGTCCGTCCAAGGCCTATCAAATGTCCAGAGCTGCGAGACGAAGGAAAACGCAAATATTTTCAGTAGCAGGCAGCAAAACCAAAAAAAGCGCTCTGGTGGACAATCAAAAGGAATTAGGGGGCTTTCTGATGAGTACGTCAATGTTTGTTAGAGCTGTTACTGTCCAGATAATCTCCAGATGTCGGTTTTGGTGGAATTGTAGCGGGTAAAAATTGTAATTTGCATGGATGGCAAACAGAGGTTGGTGTTTTTGGCGCTGCTGTAGATCTGCAATTGTCATTACCCAGAGTGCAAGGTGTCTCCGTGCACTTGTCTTTTGTTCAAACACGGCACCAGAAGTGAAGCGTACTGAAAGCTCTCGCAAGCCTTTGAACTCCTTTACATCTATCAGCCAGGTGTCCTGTCCTAACTCAAAGAAGACAGACAAGGATTTTCCAGTCTATTGTGTTGGAAGAAAAGTCTTCTCAATTTCCGCGCCGCCTCCAGCTACGTTTAGTTTGACAGTTTTGTTCGGAGATAGAAAAGAGTAAATACTTCCTTTTTGGCATAAAACATTGCTAATGATTCCTCTCCTTTTATATATTTGCTGAGGGATGACATCTTTACAAGGTCACTTCCTTCTTACACAAGCCGACGCAGCTCTGTTTGTTTTCGAGGGTCTTTGCTTTACTTTCCAAGACGAGTGCCATCAAAGACAGATGTGAGAGGGGAACGCTGCTGTAGATTTTTGCCCTCCAGGTTGCGCAGAATGAGCATTATAGATTTGTCATTTTGGCCTAATCCTTCACCAGTGCGGGACGTGTTGTGGCACAGGGCGAAGACAAACACGGACGTAAACAGAGCTGCAGTGCGTCCCGGGGCGTGTTGGGAAACCCATCCCTCTTGTCTTGACTCTTGGTTCGGGATAAGAGTTTTAAGAAGGAGACATTCACTAACTGACAAAACAAACAAAGCCGCCCTGACAGTGAACAGAGAGGGACCTTTCTTAGCTCTGGATGTCACGGCTGCACCCAGGCCCGTTTTCCAGGAAAGCGCCGCTGCTTTGGCCATGAAAAGAATGAGAAAAAGAGCAAAAATCTGTGAAGCCAGACCAAGATGTTGTCAGTGGAGCGGCTCTGTGATAGATCTGTTAGTGATGAGTGAGGGTAGAGTTTCTGTTTTAAAAATCCACATACTCATTTGTCATGATAATGATTAGAATTCCATTTTATAGAGCATTTCTCTGTCAGACAGGAAACGTGTACAGATAAGTAGCAGTAGGGCTTTCCAGTCCTCACTGTGATGGACTCATTGTGAAGCAATAGGCTCGTACGTGCTTTCCTCGACTTACGGAGGCGTCAGACTTTGAACTTCATTGACAATGAGTCAGTTTCTATAGCAACAGCGTATAAACATTTGTTGCACGACAGCTCCTGCGGCGGAAGTAAATATAGCAACGGCGCTCAGTGTGCGCACTCTCACCCAGTGACTCTGCAGGTCAGGGAGCTGATGTGATGCCTCTCACATGGCGGCTCACTGTGCCGTCACGGGCCGCACTGTGCCGCCTCAGCACTTTGGTGGGACTCTCACTGATGTGTGGGCCGGAGAGACAGAAAGATTACAACCGTTTCTCAAGGCCGGCGAGGTTGAATACTCAGCTATACGCTCTTTAAACTAATATTGTTCCAAAGTCTACCGTGCAGAATGGATATTTTCCTACGCTCGAGGAACGACCCGCTGTAACGCCAGCTCAGGCCACACACCGAGAACTACTCTGCTGTGGGAGTCTGCAGCAGCCTAACAGCTATTTCAGGTTTCTGCGGGAGGAAGTACCTCACATTCAGCGGTTTCACCTATAGTGAAATACCTTTTCTCCAGTTACTGTCTCAAAGTGACTCATGAACTGTTTGTATTTCAGGAGTGAAGTGAGAGGCGATCATAGGGGCACTTAGCATGCCTGAGCGGGGAACGACCTGCCGGGCTTTGACGTCACGCAGGGATCAGAGTCCTGATGCGACACGCGAGGGTTTCCCTCCGTTGCTAGGCGCCGGGGTTCCGTGTGTGGATAAACACGGGGTTCCTCGTGGCGCACCTGTGTTTGAAATTGACACTGCCACGCTGTCAGACCTCCGGTTGTTGCTTCATCACATTGTTGAGTAACCATAGTTATTTTCCATCGCCGATAAACTACAGCCCCCTTATCTGCCTGTAAAGCAGTGACAATAGTGTCTAACATCGGCATGGCAACCAAATACTCCTGTCAGGTAAACAGAGAGGGTTTATAATCTCACAGAGCCTTGTGTCATGAATGATCAATTTTAATGTGAAAACCTGCTTCTTTCATTTCTTTCATTCAGACTCCTTCACTTTTTCCTGTTGCCGTCTCGCTCTTCCTCTCTCAAAGCCAGGCTCCGTGTTGGGGCCTGTAGAGTTTCAAATAAAATCTCAAATGTCACACTTACATAAGCGCTGACATCCATAAGATAGCTGAAGATAGTGGAAGCACCCCTGGCAGCGATAACAGCCTGATGTCTTCTTGGTTATGAACTCACAAACCTGACACACCTGGATCCTCTGTTCCTCTGCAGGGACCAGAGACCAGAGACCAGAGGGGGACGGGCTGTACCTGCGTTCTCAGGTCATTGTATTTTAGATTATGGATGTAATAGAAAGCATAAAACAACACACATGAATAAAAGGCCTGTGTGTCTGAATGGGTCTAAGATGCTGGTTAATACACTCCACATTGCTGGCTTGCTCAATGTCCATGGGAGGTTGTTTCAGAGCCTGGGGGCTGCAACAGCAAACGCTCTGTATCTGAGAGCGAGGGAGGACATGAAGACCCTGATCAGAGGGCCTAAGAGTCCTCTAAAGTAAGCAGTCAAAAGTTCACCGGCACAGGCAGGGGCTTGATTGTGGAGAGCTTTAGAAGTGAAGACGAGGATGTTAGAATCCTGTATTTTGTGGTCAATGTGGTGATGCCAGGGTGTGTGTGTGTGTGTGTGTGTGTGTGTGTGTGTGTGTGTGTGTGTGTGTGTGTGTGTGTGTGTGTGTGTGTGAGTGTGAGTGTGAGTGTGAGTGTGAGTGTGAGTGAGTGTGAGTGTGTGTGTGTGTGTGTGTGAGTGTGAGTGTGTGTGTGTTTGTGGTGGGCCTTTGTATGTCACATCTTAGTAGTCTTCAATTTACCTGCTCAATGTCATACTTTTAGGGTTAGAACAACTATTCTACCTTCAGATTTCTATAGCTGAAGGCCAGACATGTCCGTAAAAATCCTTTGACTGGCATTGTGGCGTTTATGAGAATCAGCATTTTAGCTTTGGACTGCAAATAATCTTTTTCAACACAACTAAGAAGCCCGTGTGTGTGTGTACAAGAAAGATATTATGTTTACCCCCACCGTTAATCTTGCAGGGTCGATGTTTGCCTTAAATATTTATGAACACAGACAGGATACTCCTGGCGAGCCCGAGCTGTAACCAGGCCTTCTGTAAGCAATCTTACAACATGAAATATGTGTCAGGACTCCACTCTGGATCTTCAGATGTTGAATTTGCCTCATGAATGCGACCTTCTCATCACGTGCCAAAAACTATATTCACATCCTCTGCCAAGTATCAACAGTCGGCTCCCCGACGAGGGAGAGCGAACGTCCAGCCGTAAGTGTGCGCTGCGGGCATTTATGACGGGGGAGTGAGAGCGACTTATATAATTATGTTTGGAAAGGTTGCATTAGTGCGGGGAGTGATGAGATAACCGCAGAGAATACGTCTGTGTTGTAGAACTTGATCCCAAAGCAGAGCCTTCCTAACCCCAGACGGCGGAGGAGATCGATGTAGACGAGACAGATTTAATCTGGTCTGAGCAGGAGCTATTACCCGTCTCATACCTGTCCTTCAGATCTACATGGGGATAGGACAGGAATTCACACGCAGGGCTGCACAACCTCTGCGGACGCCGCTCCAAAATGCACTTTAAAGAAAATCCAAACACAAACACGGATGGCTTTAACCTTGCGACACTCGCCCGTCCGTCCGTCGTCTGGCTTATCTGCAGGGAGATTTATGAGCGTGGCCTCAGTCAGTCGAACGCGTGATGTGCAGAAAACGCTGCTCGAATCCGTGTGGAGTTTATAGGGACGATAATATTACCTTATCTCCACAATGTTCATGTGCTGAAGACAGGGAGAGATAGCGACTTAATGGAGAATAGACACGAACAGCTGCAGATAACGACACACTTTGAGCCGCGAGCGTGTCTCAGGTCACAAGCGCCAAACACCGAAGCCTGATTACACGTTGGAATAACGAAGCAGAGGTCTGAATGAGGCAGCTTTTCTTTTTTCCCAAACGGCGTGAATCATATTTTGATTCCAGATGAGGCACACCTGCCGCCGAGCTGTTACAACACAAACAGGTGCTTCAAAGAAATGTTTGTGTTGAGGGAAAAGAAAAAGAAAACCTACCAACCTCGCTGCAATGCCAATAATAGAATCCAAACTATGACACGCCATAATAAAGCCTGTGTTTCAGGTCACGCTGACACGGAGTCACGACGTTCAGCACCTGCTCCCCGGTGAGTCACCAAGAATTAAGAGAATCGCAATCCCCTCACAAGTGAGACTTAGGCCATGACCTCATGCAGGACCGCTGCCGTCTTGGCTCGGCGTGAACAATAGCAGGTCTGTGCTGGTCCATCCTACGTTGCCCTCTTAGAATGTCTACAACCATGGACCGCGGTTTGAGTCACATCCTTCCCAGCGCTCCTGCGTGTTTACGGAGAGCGCTGGCACTCGATATGCCTATGATATCACGAGTCCTGGGTATTAAGAGCGGCCCTGTTGAAAAAGACCTCCAGGACGGCGTGGAAAGAACCATCCTGCTGGCTGGAACCACAGGCTCTGACACAGGAAACCCTCCTCCCCTCTCTCTGCAGAGCTTTTTCCCTGTGTTCAGCATTCCGGCGTCGGCCCGTGGGGACAGGTGGCACGTGACGGCGCGATCACGGGACCCGACGCGCCGCAGTGACATCAGGTGTGACACGAGGCAAAGAGACCATGGAACACTTTGTTTTTTTTCTCTAAATGGCTATTTAATGATTTAAAATAGTTTGGTTACAGACAGCAAAAAGGAAACAGGTGCGCGGGTGGAGAGAGAGAGAGAGAGAGAGAGAGAGAGAGAGAGAGAGAGAGAGAGAGAGAGAGAGAGAGAGAGAGAGAGAGAGAGAGAGAGAGAGAGAGAGAGAGAGAGAGAGAGAGAGAGAGAGAGAGAGAGAGAGAGAGAGAGAGAGAGAGAGAGAGAGAGAGAGAGAGAGAGAGAGAGAGAGAGAGAGAGAGAGAGAGAGAGAGAGAGACTTTCACGTTGTTGCTGAGCGGAAACATCAAAGGAGACAAAAGGATGAATAAAGGCATCATCATCATCAGCGCCCGTACACAGGTGGGTGTGATGACACACACATAGACTTAATTTACAGTTATCTAACTGATAACACTGATCTGAAGTTCATTCACATAGAGCAAATATATACAGATAATCAACAAAGAGGAAATGTGACAAAATAAAAACACTGATTCATATAAAAAAAAAAAAAAAACAATACATCGTACTGAGCAGTGAGTGTGTGTGACTCAGCTGTGCCGAGGTGATTTGAGTAACGTGTGTGTGTGTGGCATGAGAACCGTAACAGTCGCCATGAAACCATTTGAACCATAGTAACAGATTGGATGCACTCTGTACAACCGTGCACTGAATAGTTTAGATGTAAACATTGCTACGCTATTCTGCTTCCATTGAACTCTCCTGCGTTTTAAAACATGGTTTATCCCCGATCTTCTCTCGCAGAAAGGCTCCGTCGCATATTTTAGCACTGATCAGAAATTAATACGAAACTCAACAAATACGATAAAGGGAAATCTGGATGAACTCGGCAGCCCTCGGGTCGCGTGACTGACACCTGCCACGGATGGAGGATTAGCCGCTCGACTCCGCCCGATCTCATTTCCATCCACCTACTGGTCGAGGCGGCCCCACCTACTGGGTCCGGAGCTGGTAATCTGCACAGGAAATGGACAAGACTTAATCAAATGGACAGAAGAAAAAGAGGGGAATCTGAGAGAAATCAACGGGAGCAGCTGAAGCTCTCCGCCCAGAGACGAATGGAAGGAACACAAAGGAAATGAGAGGAGGATGTTTAGCAATTACTGGCAACATTAGCAAAAAAAGTACCAGCATGTGCAACCTGGGTATTTTACAGTGTGAAGATCGGGGAAGCTGGAGAAGCAAAGAGTTCACTTTCTCACATTTTTGCAGGACATTGCCAAATGGCCAAATAGAACTTCACATCTCTTCACATCCAGTTCTCACCACATTGCGCTGCATTGCCCAACTCTTGCTCAATATCTGCACATAAGGGCATTGTGCACCCAGTGTCAGCGAAACTCTGGACTTACCTCCATTCTGGGTGATGTAGCGCACCCACGGCAGGGCCTGGTAGCCGCTCTTCTCGATGATCTTCAGGTAACGCACCTGGAGGAGAAGCAACAGCGTTAGGGTTCTTAGTCGGCAGTGTTTTTGGGCGTGTAGCAACGTTTGAGATCTAATAGAGCTACTTCCTCTTGTACCTGCTCTGATCGCTGGATGGCAAACGACACGTCACAAACTCATACACGGTGTTAAATGCGCAAATGTGACCGTCTCCCCAGTACAGCTGGAGACTGACGGAGCATTAGGTGTGTGTTGAGGTGTGAGTTGTAGTAGTAGTGTGTAGGAGGAAGCAGTAGTATGTGTCAAAGTGAAAAGAGGGAAGCAGAGAGAGAACACACTCTTTTAGGGACACTGTTAATTTAGAAAAGTGTATTTTTTGTTTTTTAAAAGGTCAGAGAGAGAAGAAACGCATGTCAGCATAACGCAGCCACAACTTTCACAAGCCATCAACTGATATTTCATCAGAGCGCCGTTACCACACCGCAGAAATACGACAAAACACTCTAAAAATACCCGAGTGTCCTGGGGAGCGGAACGTTCAGCTTCAAGTTCAGCTGCTTCACTTTCAGATCTTAGATTTACTACAGCGTGTCCAAGCCTGCAGTGCTGAAGCTTCAGACTCAGTCTCAGAGGCCACTTGTTTTAAAAATAACATTAATGAAAAATCTCTTCTGCAACCACAATCAAAAATCAAGAAATTGGCTTTTCAGTGTGGTGTGTGTTAATACAGCTTGTGGTGGCAGGGAGCAATAAGCAGCAGCAAAATACTTTGTACTTCAGGAATAATTACAGGCATCTTCCCTCCTGCTTCTGTGTGCTTCAGTCGTAATAACAGACGTTTCTGTCCTGCAAGCGCAGAGTTTGAGGAAAACCAAGAATCAAGACAGCAGCAGCAGAAACGCCGATGGATTTATGCCATCCTGTCATTTTCACCGGCGCACACACAGATCGCTGCTCTCACGGCGAGCGAAGACGAGACGAGACGAGACGAGACGCAACCTCTCTCTGGAAGACGTGGGCCGCTGTGCGATTCCGGTTCCCAGCCCTCGCGGGGCAGACAGGGCAGAGGTCTGCGGGCCGCTCTGGCTGGGCCTTCGCTGCCAGGGCCGCCTTGTTATTACCGTCCGCTACACGGTGAGGTCTGAGCGCCGCGGCCCCGCCAGACGCAATGACGACAAACACGTAGACGCCGGGATCACCGGAGTCTGCCGGCGCAGCACTTCTCCTTGAACCCGGCTCCGAAACACGCAGCCGGGGCCTGACCGTGGCTACGCAGTCAGCAAAACGCCATCAAAAGCCGGCGTCCGCAAAATATCATTATGGCTTGTAAGATGAGAAGGGGAAAGGAGGATGTTTGTTGTATCTTGCCTGGTAAGTACAGACTACATGTGTGGTCTGGGTTTATCGGGCTTTCGGGAGGCGCGAAGGCCGAAAAAGTGTTAGCAGACTTGTTTGGGTTCGTCAGCGTCACCTACCTACGGAGGGCGCACGGAAAACTTAAGTACAGCTGTGCTCTTATTGCCGCACGGCCAGAGTTTGGGGTCGCTGCGTTCCTAGTTTAAGGTCGTAAAGGCCGTTTGCTTGCATCACGCACGCTCCACATGTGCGCACCCCTGCACTTAGTGGTGGCGCTGAGAGTGACTTTCTCATGCTTTGATATCGGCGCGCGTCTAATTAAACGTCGCCTCGGCCCTCTTCTCACACGTACGGAGCAGCGTTACCGGCTGCATTAGCCGCCGCGACCCCGTCTGCCCGCCCTCGCCCTGTAATAAGGGAGAAGAAGGCGACTCGGCGCTTCCAGACGGGATTCTTTTCGATTGGGAATGCGACGGGGAAACGGGTTCGTCTGCGAGGCGGAGAGGGGGAAAGCAGAGGCTGAGGAAGTTGTTTTGGAGTCTTGATATTCTACACAGACGCTGTTCTGCCACCTAGACTTCAAGTTCATACTCAAAATACAAAATCCTCTCTATAATATCACTAATTAAGACCTTTTATCAGACTTTCTTAAGGGATTTTAGCCGTTAGGGACGTGGAGTATAACTCAAGCCCACACCTGCCTGTGTGAGCAGACTGACACACACACACACACACACTGCACTTGCTCTTTTTCCCGAGCATGTGTTCATTTGAGGACTGGCAAACGTTTGAAAGGAAGGAAGGGAAAAAGAGATTATTTCTTTCAGCTGTCTCATTTCCCTTGCAGAATGGCAGGCATTCTCTCAGAGCCAAAACCACCCCAATTACAACTATCATAGATTTCAATTAAGGTTGGGTTTGAGCTTCTTGTTTCCGAGTGGGCTGGGTAATGTCCCGACACAACTTAATAACATTTTATGGCGTATGATAGGAAATGTGGAGTTACTGGAAAATGTGACATCCTCCTCGATCTGCTACTGAGAGAGAGAGCGACGCACAGAAACGTACGTGTGTGTGTGTGTGTGTGTGTGTGTGTGTGTGTGTGTGTGTGTGTGTGTGTGTGTGTGTGTGTGTGTGTGAGCAGAAAGTAAGGAGTCCGTCAGCCGTGACGAGTAAATGTCACAGAGAAGCATTGGATTTATGATTTCACAGCTTATACACACACTTTTCTTAATCACTAATCACCCTTGTTGGCTTGGCTCCATATTGAGCTACAAATCAGTCATGTTTGCACACGAGGCGGCGTTGTGTAAGATCGTTCACTTCCCCATTTTGGTGCTTTGTTTTCAGGAATGCCAACGCGCAATTATGAAATACTGTTAAAACAACAATTAAAGGGGGCGTTGACGAAGGTTGGGTGGATTTGGTCAATCTGGAGCATCATTACAGCTGATCACCACGGCGATGATGAGCCTGGGGCTGATGCAAACCAGGAGTGGAGTCATGTGAGCGTACCTGAGGAGAACACTTTCCCTCCTCGATTTCGTGTCTCCGCTTTGTCAGGCTGCCATTGTTTCCGAACATCAAAGTGTGGGAAAACTTCAGATTTCTGTTGCCGTGCAACGCTGGCGCCGCTGTGTAATCACAGGACAAGCAGCGTGATTACACAGTGCGTGCTGCACATCTGTGTAAATCTGTGGTCCGGCGTTTTCACTGAAACGGGGAGGGGAGGAGGAGGAAAGCGTAAAGGGGTCCGCCGCTTCTCCCTCGGCTTCATGAGAAAGTCAGAACCCCTCTCACACACACACACACACCGAGGACAGGAAGCTCACCTGGAACTAAGAGAGACGTTTGCTTTTGCCTAAATGAACATGAGGGTAGAGGGCAAAAGTCCAACATGTCCTGCAGTGTTGCTTTCCTTTCTCTCTACACTTTCACACTGAGAATATTGCTGCTTCACCGCCCCCGCTGGCCAACCACGGCATTACACGTCCTTATTTCACAGAGAGGGACAAGATGAGCAGCAGCGGCGCTACTATGCAGTCTAAACACAGGACGACACGCAAACAACCCAGAGCCACATGTTGTTTGGACTCTTTAATACAGCAAACAGCTTTGAAGGTCTCCTTGCATGTGCACTGGACTGCAAACAGCGTGTGCAAATACATGCACACGCGTTTGTTTGAATTTGCCCCCAGATGTGTACGCTTTACTGTAGGAGGGGGGGACGAGCGACTGTAAACAACTGCGGCGAACGTCTCCTGTAATCCGCAGCTTGTTTTTATTAACGCTTAAGTCTCATGATTGCAGGAGTTGATGGTCCAAACTCCCCGCGGTGTAGAAGGTTTGCAGGTTTTCGGCCCCGCCCGGCCCTGCGGCGCTACGTACAGGTTGAACTAATTAGTTGTCGGGTTGATTGTGTGCGCGCTGTTTGACACATGTCTGTTGTACGTGGTGTGTACGTGGTGTGTACGTGGTGTGTACGTGTGTGTACGTGTGTGTACACGTGTGTGTACGTGTGTGTACGTGTGTGTCATGTACCTGGATGCCAGAGGTGGTGAAGTACGGGATCTCAAACTTGACACTGATTGGTGGCTTCCCCTCCTTGTCCTCGGCCTCGACGCTGGGCAGACCGAAGTGGGCTCTCATCAGATACTCCTTTCCACCCTGTTAGGATACAAAACATCTTAAAGTGTTCAACCTGATCCTCCCTGAAGACCCCTTAAGGCCCTTTTTCCCCAAATTAAAGGATCAATGCAGATCCTCGCATGGCACAATGTGACACAAACAAACAAACTACACCTCAGGATCTTAAGGTGGTATTACTGATTCAGCCTAAAGTAGGATCACGCGCTTTTGGGGGTCAGATATTGGCGAGGCGTGCCCTCTACTCACGGGGAAGGACTTGATGGACCAGACGATCTCGCTGTTCTCGGGCACCCACTTCACGCTGCCCACTGTGGTCTTGAATTTGGGCGAGTCGGCGTCCGTTGGCACAGGAATGTGGATCTCCACATTGTTGGCTGTGGAACGCCTTTTGAATTGACTCTTCGCCTGAGAAGAGAAACAAGCAGGTCAAGTTTGACACGATGCGCCGACAGACAGGATATTAAAGCAGACAGCTGGGATGGTTTCACTCTGTGTGTGTGTTTTAATACCTGGGCTTTATCACAAATAACAACAAGATGCACCAGAGTCTCTCAAATCAAAACAAAGTCAAGACTGTGACCTCCAGAGAGCTCCACCGTTTCATTCCTAATCATTGCAGCAGTCGGGTGTCAGTTTAATCATAATGATGCAGAACAGGAAACAAACCTTGATCATGTACTCGATGCGACTGTGGGAGTGCTTCTCGATTACAGATTCAATCCAGATCAACGGCTTCACCTGAGACACAAGCGACACACAGGGACAGCACAGTCATTGTCAATCAGATCGTAGTTGAATAACATGATAGAGTCCCCCTCTAGTGGATAACAGAGGTTACTACAGGACCAACCAGGGGACAAATCAGCCGTGTATAGGAGATCAAAGCTGTGACCTTGTGTGTGAAATGTGTAGGTCTGGTAAAGAACATTAAGGTCTTAAAGAAAACACTTTTATGTGGAGGCAGTCTAACGTGGAGGTCACAGCAGCTGGCCTGACCCCTCCGCCTCTACAGTATACGTCTTCCCTTACTGGCATTACATGTTGTGAAACACTTATGGAGAATTAGGCTCCACCTTAGACGTCTGAATGTTAAGTGTCTGTAATCAGCCTCCTCCTACTCCTTATTACTCATGACATCCCACCGTCACATCTTCCCTAGGGTCATGATTCAACCCGGAGGTCAAAAGGTCATGACTTATACACTGAGAGCGAGATTGTCTTTTGATCAACTACACAAACTTCAGACATTTGTTAGAGGATGTGTATGGTTACCAAGCATGAGCAACTGACTGACGTGTGTGTGTGTGTGTGTGTGTGTGTGTGTGTGTGTGTGTGTGTGTGTGTGTGTGTGTGTGTGTCCCTCAGGCTTACTCACGTGGGTGTTGAGGCGGTACGACATGAGCTCAAACTCTCCGTCTGGAGGGATGAAGGAGATGGTGCGGTCGTTCTCAAAGCGAGAGAGACGGACACACTGGTGGAACTTGACGTCCTCCAGCTCCACGGATTTGCTCTTCCCTCCTGCAGGAAACAACGGAACAGAGTGTGTGGAGGGAGAGAAGAGTAAAATAAGGCTCACTGTGCTGTTGGCTGGAACAAATCAGAACCAGAACAACTAAGAGAGATGTAGTATCTTAAATAAACTTCATTAATGTTGGAATGACATCATTGGTGAAGCCAGCGTGGCCGGACTTCCGCGCAGGGGAACTCACGTCCAGTGTTTTCAAACAGAACCTTGTCGTTGAGGCCCAATCGCAGCTCAGGCATTCCAGACAGAAAGACACGCATCTTAATGGAGCCGACGATCTCGCTCCGCAGCACGTTACCGTTAGCACTGACCTGACAAGCAGAGAGTTAACGTGTCAGTAATCAGCTGAGAGTCATCACAATGCAAACACATTCCTAGTGACCTACACACAGTGATCTACTCATTGTACACATTTCTCCACATGGTCGTGAGATCAGTTAAAAGTACACACGGCGCTCTGTGACGCACACTGGGAGGAAGTTTACAAACACTGTGACTGGAGCCTTGAGCAACAGCAACCGCTTCTAAAAGGAGCAATTCCTACCAGGAGGTTGACTGACTCAATGACGTCCAGGAAGACCTCGTTCTTCCTGTACTTGATGCCCTCTGACCTCCAGGAGACGGCGTTGGTGACAGTGGCAGGGGGCCGCGGGGCGCCGGTGTCCAGCTTGTGTCCCTCCTGGGTGATGTACCTGGAAGGCAGAAAGGTAAACGTGTGTGAGAAACGGAGATGGGACAACAACAACAACAACCACGACAACAACAACAACAACAACAACAACCGGGGTCTGTGGGGGCAAATTTTCCAGGAACCATCAAAGGAGAACAGAGACTAACGATCAGCAGGGGGGGAGCCACTCCTGACAACACAGGGGGAAATCCAGACTGAGCTTGCTACACCATCTAGTTCATCTAAGGGTCATGAGGACGCCATGTCAGGAAAGAATCCCGTTGCGTCATAATACTATAGAGGTGACAACAAAGATCACAAACACAAACGCCATGAATGTAACAGAAATGTGGACAATACTTTCTCATTATTCTTTTCCTTTCTACATTTAAAGAGTGAAAGAGTGAAAGAGTGAAAGAGGAAAAGAGGATGCTCACTCTTGCAGAATCTTGCTGTCGGTGGTCTGAGGGTAGCCGAAGTCCATGAGCTCGTCCATCAGCTCGTATATGATGACAAAGTTATCCCGGATGCTCTCTTCCTCCAGCTCTTTGAAATACTCTGAGAAAACCTGAGGAACACACAGACGCTTTGTTTTCTTCACACCGCCCAATCAAAACCGTGAGGATGAAAGCTGCCGGAGCGAGAGAGCCTACCTGGACGATTTTGTACAAGAAGGAGAAAACCAGGGAGACGCTGGCGTTCTTCTTGGATGTCGCAACCACTGAGGTGACGTTTGTTAAGGAGAAGATACAAGAGCAGAGAGTACAAACAACACAGAGACAAACGATGACAGCAAGACCCCACGTGAGTGTGTGTGTGTGTGTGATGGAGGAGGATACAGTAGAGGTTATTGTGTTTGATCCACATGAAGCGGACCCCCCCGTGGGCCAGGATGGGAGAGAGCGCCCCCTCCTCCTCTCTGTCCATCAGCAGCGTCATGAAGTGCTCAATCTCTGACATGTCCACATCTCCACGGTAGTTTCGACACACCAGGACCTGAGAGACGCAGCAGGCGAGGGTGAGAAACACCGGCAGGGCACAGTGAAGCCTCGCTCTCATTGTTAAGCATCCATCTTTCCATCCATTCTCTACTTTCTGCTCCCACTGACTGAACTGTGTCGGTATATTAAACACACTTGGGCTCATTTTGTTCTTTCATTAACATTGATTCATTCAAATTAGTTAAATCCTCATAGATTGTTACATTACACTCAGTCGTACTGAGGCACTACAATGGAGGCAACATGACACATCAGCAACACTAAGAAGTGAGCTGTCACAACCACCTGTGCTTAACACTTCAACAGAGGCTTCCACTCGAGATTTAAGAGACTTTAAAGAGGGTTAAGTCAAAATTCTTCTTTCAAATATGTTGCAAAACGACATTATAAACACAGATGTGGGACTAAATGTTATTTTCTGCACTTGTGTCTTCCTGCTTTGACAAGTTAACTCTCAAATCTGGCACACAGAGGGAGTTTTGTGTTTTTATTTCCAATTGTCTTCTTAGATGAAACACGTGTCGAAGGCTTACGTCATCGTTATGCTTTACTTTCATGTCAAATGTACCACACGGCCTCACGATTATGGCAACAGATGTTTGATGATTTATGGATTATGAAGGCAAAGACAGGAGCTGGACTGTTCGCTCAGTTTGTCTGTTCGAACCTTCAGATGAGAGCACTTAGTTAAGCGTGTGAGAGGGTGTAAAAGCTGCACAGCACCTGCGCGCGGCACTTTGCAGCCACATCATAAGCTGACTGTGTGTAGCAGGAATGTGCTAGCAGAGCTGCCGGCTAGGCTAACGGCAGCTTAGCACCGCCGCCGTTATCTTACCTTTCCTTTTAAATCCAACACGTACACGGCGCTGGCTGACATCTTCTCTGCGTTTATACGAGCTTATTCCAGCTCGTATTTAAACACCGCGCTGATGCTGTCGATTAATGAGTCAATAATTCTTATCAAAAACACACTTTCTAACATAATACTGAAAAGGGAAGGAAGCCTTGGTGGAACAGCCCCGCCCGGAACTCTCACTGACGTCTCCTTCTGAGCCGCACATATGATACACTGCCCCCTGCTGGGAGGGAGGGGTATTGTACCAATCGTTTTTCTCAGCCTATTGATTCCTGGTAGATTTGAGGTTAATCGATATGCATTATCTGCAACGCTAACTCCTGCTAGAGGCATAGGTCGGTATAAAGTGGTGTGGTTTGGTCGTTATTTCAATGTGCGGATAAAAAGAAATACAAAGTGCATTTTGTTCCTAACACAAAAATGTCGTATATATTATCACCACTAGATGTCACTGTTTCCAACTGATCTAAAGCGTCTACAATGCAGAATCCTATAGGTTTGCTTTATTGTTGCGTTTAAACGAATAAACAAAACCTGACATACATGGCCACTTTATGAGACACAGAGAAGAACTAACCTCGGTATTACAAACAAATGACGTAATTTCATTATTTTTATTTTGCAGTGTTATAGATTATTATTCGACTTGTTTTTTCACAAGATCGTTTTAAGTCTGTTTAGATTGATACTGCCAGTCTCATATTTAATAAAAAGCCAGTTATGAAGAAGAACTCCAACTCGAACTCCAACTCTTCTCAAGTAAACCAAACTGTAAACCTCTGGTATCGCTCCTGTTATTACATCCACACTATGACCATCACTCAGGACAGTGATGAAGGACAGGAGAGAAGTATAATGTGTCAATGTGATGGAGAGGAAAATCAAAAAAGTCATCTGATGAAATCCTGAGTGAAGGAAACAGAATCGGACTCATTAAAAGTTATTTCAGTGAGGGTACTGAGACGCAACCCACTTTGGTACATTTTTTTCTAGAACACTACACTTATGGTGTGAAAAGCCTTTCAACACCAGGCTTCTGACAGCAACTGTGCTTCATTAGAGTGCCACAGCTCTGATCCTTTGGCTGGTAAGATGAAGTCTAGACATTGTGAGGATGCAGATCGAACTGGGCCCAGTTACACGGCCAAATATAACAGATTACCGCCGCCCTCGAACCGCTTCCTCACATGAAACTATGTGACTGTGCGGTGTTGTTGCACGGAGAATGAGCAGATGCAGTTGTGTAATGAAATGGCGTGTTTGTACAGAAGCCTCGGTGCTTAGCGGGGCAGACTTGTTTACGTAGATTGAGTAAGAACCAATGACCGGACGTGTCTCAATCCGCTGTGACTCACTGCTTTATACAGGTGTTGGATTAATTAGTTGGATATGCAGGTAACTACATCTGCAGGCGTATTGCTGCTTAAACCTAAACGTTCTCAGTGTGGCAACATGACTATAATGGATTGGAAGAAGTTTCTAATATCCACAGTGCTCCTCATGCTATACAGGCTCTAATCAGTTCTGCCATTCCCATAGCTTTGTGATTATACTTAGCAGGACTTTGAGTCTACTCCCAAGGCGATCCTGTGGCTTTTGGGGGAGTTTTTACCATACAAGGAGAAGAGGAGTTTAGCTTGGTTTCCTGTGGGAGGGTTCTGATTTCTCTCACTCTGCATCTGATTCACTCTGTCTCTATTTTTCTCTCCCTCCCCTCACCTCTCCTTCTGTCTCTCACTTTCTCTCTCTCTCGCTCTATCTTATCCTGAGCCAAGATCCTCTCTGCTCATGATTCAATCAGAAGAAGGCAAAGATTTAAAAAAAAAAAAAGAAGAAAACATAGCTTTATGATAACACTGTGTGCACCCGGCACCCTGACACACCAAATAAGGAGCAAAGTCGACACTGTCAACCATTTTTTATCATTGCAGGTCATGTAGTTTGTCTTAACCCTTGGATTGTACAGCTCCCAAACAACTGCCACTTCTATCATAAACCTGCGCCAAAAAAGGTTTCGGTTCCCTGAATTCTTACAGAGACGATAAGGATAAGGAGGATTTGTGCTTCTATATACATTATCCTATGTTGTGTTTCTGTTGGCATATTTCCTAGAGGTGATCTGATTTCAAACAAAGCCTGAGCATGGTTTAAAGTCAAATGAATTTTGCGGTTCGATGCCTGAGCCAAGAAGTGACGACTAATTTGAAAAGGCATTATGATAAAGCATCTCTTGGTTTAGATATAATTCATTGTTTGTGGGCAGCATCCTTCATCCTCTGAGCTAAGGGAGGACAACAGATGGATTAAGAATCAAACCAACATGCAGCCGCAGTGAGTGACGCCTTAATACAGCTGAATGATGGTCGGCGTGTTTACACATCTAAAGTTAAGTTCATCCCACTCTTCTCCTGACTGTCCGTGTAAGCTTTATTTTTAGCCGGGCAGCAGGGACATTAAGAAGGAGAGTTGAGAAGATGTAAACAGATGCATGATGTCAACCGCTGACACACACAGACGCACACTCATGACATAAATATAACGAGATGATTCAATTTGAGGATCTTCTTTTGCAAATAAACAAGTCACTTGTTTGTGTCCTTCAAAAACATCATGTAGTTTTTAAGGGAAACCTTCAATAACACATTCTTTGCTTCAGGCGCCAACAGTTATTATACCGTACGCCTTTAAATGTACAGAAAACAAATCTAAATGAAGGTTATTCCAACCAATAGTAGTTAAGAGGGTCTTAATTGCAGCAGAGGTATGATTTATGTCTGAGCAGAGCTTGAGTGTAAATGCTGCAGCCTGGAGTGGATCACATGCAGACGGCTCTTTCCCCCCAAATTTTCTTTGGCCGGATCATTTTCCATACAGTCTTTTTTCATTCAGCGCTAGAATGAAAACTATGCGCTTCCAAAACCGACTCCTCCGGTATTAACATCAATTTGAACATTCCTCAGTAAGAACATAGGCGTATAGATATGCAGCATAAGAGGGGAGCTGGTATTATGGTCTCCCTTACTGTGAGTGATGCCCCTTTTGATGTCAGAGCTTTGAACTTTCTCCTTCTATTTATCTGAGATTCCTCTCCTGGGCAGAAAAAAAGAAAAAGAAAGCCACAATCCAAATAAGGAGACGGGCTGAATATTGCCAAAACATCAACACCAAGCGGTTCCTCTAGGAGCCTTTAAGAGCTGAAGTTTAGATTAGGGGAGGTGGGGAGGGGAGGAGTGAGGAGGGGAGGGGGGCACAGTAAGTTCTAGGGTAACCGGGGTGGGGTGTGGTGGAAGGGGTGAACGGTGGGAAAGGGCTGTCACAGGGGACTTGGGCCGTCTCCCAACCTCCACTCAAGTTTAAATCACACACAACTCCACCGTACCGACTCTCAGTTTGCATCCTCCTCTCCTTTGCTCGCTCGCTCTTAAGGTCTCCCCTCTCCTCTCTCCTCCTCTTTACATCAGCTCCCCTCTCTCTCTCTCTCTCTCTCTGTCTCTCTCCGTCAACCGTGGACTCTTGTAAAGGGACGCTCAAAGGTCTGCCTGTGAACGTCCTCCATTAGATTTTGATTTTAAAAACAGAGAAGAATAAGGGAAACCCATTTGCTGACGCCCGACCATCACCATGGAGGCCATCAAGAAGAAGATGCAGATGCTGAAGCTGGACAAGGAGAACGCCATCGACAGGGCAGAGCAGTCTGAGACCGACAAGAAGGCAGCAGAGGACAAATGCAAGCTGGTGAGATATGGGACCTGGCTGGTGCCTTCATGGGGCCACAGGGTGGATGTGATGAGCTGAATGGTTTAAGTAATCTATGCTTTAATAAGTGATTATACTCAGTTTATCACTTAGTGCAATTATCCTTGGATTAGATACAGACCCAATTCAATTAAGGACAATTAACTCAATATACTGAGAAAGCCTTGACGATGTGTCTTGTTCCGGTGATATACTGGCATTAGAGAGAAAAACGATGATAATATGACTTAATTTTCATATTTGTCAGGAGAAAGAGTCATTCTTAAACTGTATCTGGATCTAGACCTTGTTGTCCTTATTGACAGTCAATGAAGGGATAAATGAACCTGATTTTATTACACTGATGTTGGATTGAGTCTCAAAATGTTAAGAAACAGTTGGCGTTGCCTGTGGATCCAGAGCCGCTCTGTCATTCTGTGGCTTCTTCCCTGAGCCAAGCCCCACCCTTCCACCAAGACCAGTCAAGATCGGTTAATAATCCTTAAACAAGCCAAAAAACAGAGGAAAGAATTTATTTTAATTCCCTACTAATCTATCAATTAGTCATGAGTTCAAAAGAATTTTCAAAAAATAACGTGTTGAAAGGCCCAACACCAAATGTCAAGCAATTCCCAAAGCACCAAAGGAGTGAGAGCAGCTGATCCTGAGCCCTGGAGCCTCATCTGCTGGTGGTCAGGAGAAGGTGAACCACGTCCACAGGGACACTAACAGAATGTCAGTGTCCACTGTGGACATGTGTTACCCACAGTGAACCAAAGGGATTACCTGAGCCTCCCACTGCAGGAATCAAACCTACACATCCACAGTGGCAGCAGCTGTTTACTTCAGCGCAGCGGTTTGCAGACTCATGGCACTTTTACATATTTTCCGCCTCTCTTTGCTCTACACACACCTGATTTGCAAGATCAGGTGTACGAGCTGGAAGGCGCCAACTATTGATCGTGTGAAAACAGCAGATCTTGCCAATAAGGTATGAGTACAGCAGGGAGAGACGGAAAATAAGGAAAGAAACCACAGAAATGTCGAAGATTTCAAGCCCGGCAGCTCTGAAGCCTTTTGTGGTAGTTTGATGTTTCAAAGAGCAGACTAATGATGTGTTTGTGTATTTGTACCACTTGATAGAGCAAAAGTAGAATCTGGAGATGTAATCGGATATTTGAGGCTTCTAAATAAAGGTAATTATTGCGCTGTGGGAGACGCGGTGTCATCATGGTGGCACGACTGGAATGCCAGAGAGCAACGAGTTGGTGACAAACCCAGAATCTACATCTAAAACAAATGGAAGGCATTTACTCTCTCGGGGTGGCTGATGCTCTGATCATACACAAGCCGTGACAGTTGTCCTTTACACCCCACACACACACACACACGATCTCAACATGCCAGACACGCCAAGAAACAGCCAGCGTGAAATCTAAGATGAATCGGCAGAGCTCTTTAGTTTGTTTGGATGGCAGCGGGTCAAGAGGAGCAAAGAGATGCTCACTTTGCTATTCTTGGCTCTGAGAGGAGGATCGTTAGCGTGCAGAGCGGCTGACAGAAAACACTGAAATACACGACACACACAAGTACGAAAGTCCTTATTTCAACATTTATTACACAGATCGGCTTGCACAGAATCCAAAAGCAATAGAGAGACATGTGTGCTGGTATTTGCTTTAACGTGGTTCTAATCTAAATCCAATGTGTGAAACGGCATTTTTGTACGGAGAATAATAACATCAGGTGTCTTTCCTGTCACCTTTCAGCTGGAGGATGAGCTGCTGGCCATGCAGAAGAAGCTGAAGGGGACGGAGGACGAGTTGGACAAGTACTCCGAGGCCCTGAAGGACGCTCAGGAAAAACTGGAACTGTCGGAGAAGAAGGCCGCAGATGTGAGTGCGCACAGCGAGACGCCATCTGAAACACATTATCCACATTGCAGCGGAACACCACAACGTCTTCGGTTCGGTCCCGCAAAGTATCAATATGCACTCATTCTGACTGGCTGGGCTTAATATCTGCGCACAAGAGGGCAAAACCCATAGACGGAGACCGGGCCAAGATCAGTCCAGTGCTTTTGAATGCATTTCTTCATGCGTTGTGACTCTGCTGCTGCCTCAGGCCTGCAGAGACTCGCCTTGATAGCTCTGTGATTGAGCAGCTGTGAAACACTTAGAAGCAAAGTAATTAAAACACATTAAGAAAACACTTAGAAAGGAAATAAGCATTAGAAGTGTTGTTCACATCATAAAACAAACAGAAAACAAACTCATTCAAACCGGATTAGATTCTATCTCAAAGCCCTGATCTCTACTTTTATCATTTCACACTCAAATTCATGTTACATCATCTTTCAAACTGCTACTCAGCGCCGAAACAAACCACCACCTCATAAATAGAACAAAGAAAGGCTTCAGATCCTAAATGGTATCTTCTGGCGTATGCGTACTGGAGTATTACTAACGTATTGGCTGTCTGAGGCCTGTAACTGAGCTATTTCTCAAGTACAGACAGAACTTGGCCGGCCTGTAGCCGACCAGGAATTCCAGGAATGCAACTAAAGCAAACAGAGAACCCCATACTGCAGTGTCTAATGAAATCAATGCTCTGGCCCTTTTCTTGGGTGGGGGATATTACACACACCACTTGCCCCGGCCTGGACTTACACTATCTCTCTTGTAGATGTACAGCAGTGAATGACTGTGAAGCTTTTAAGAGATCAGTCAGTCAACAAAGAAGATCCATTTGACACCAGGCGTTGTGCTCCAAACAACACAAAAGCATACCAACATTGTATGAAAGTGCCCAGTGATGTAAGTGAGATAAGACCCCCTGGGGTCAAAGGTCAGACTGTGGAAGATGCCTGGCTGAGATCACTTCTAATACGAGGGCAGACAGCTCCTGTGCTGGTTGTGGTCGTGTCTCTTCTTCTTCTTCTTTTTGTGGTGTCGATGGCGGTCATTCTGACACAACATGCGAATACATTTGATCCAAATCGATAAAGAGAGGAGGAGGAGGAGGGGGGAGGAAGGACAAGGGGGCGGGGCGCAGAAGGAATGTGTTGGCACCCAACGGCTGCAGGTCATCTTAGCAACAAAATCCATTTACATTCCAACCAAGCACAGGTCAACAACAGGATTATTACCCTCCACCTCATCTTTGGGACCTTTGATTTGTCATTTACAACCTTGCTCACACACACACACACACACACACACACACACACACACACACACTTCCTCCTCTCCTTCAGACGTTCATCATACCTTCTGATTTGTGTTGGATATGATTCATGCGACTGACTCACGTACACACACACACACACACACATCAGTCTACCTCTCCTTTCCCTTCCTTGATCCCTGCCCTACTTTCTGCAATCAGCTCATAAAAATGCAAGCCCTAGCAACACCTTTCGTTTGCCTTATAAGTCCACAATGGAGTCGACTGCACACACAGCACACACCTCCTTTGTAGAGGAAAAGAAAAGTGCCCTTCCCCTCCTAAATCCTGTGATGTCATCTGAGACAGGCTTCTTCCCAGGATTGGAGGATCTAGCCATAAATTTCCTGAAACCTCCCAGTCTCTCTCTCTCTCTCTCTCTCTCTCTCTCTCTCTCTCTCTCTCTCTCTCTCTCTCTCTCTCTCTCTCCCCACCCCAACACACACACTGCACGTCCCTAATTTCCTGCCCTGCCAAAACTTTTTCTGAACCCAAATCGGGAGGCTGCAAACATTTGGCGCAAATACTCAACAATCGATCGATCTTAAAGGCTCGCAGCCGTTCAGCTTCGTTTACACATAGATTGATTAAAGAAGAAGAAGAAGAAGAAGAAGAAGAAGTCACATCATGGAGTCTGTGAAGAAGAAAATCCAGGCCCTCCAGCAGCAGGCGGATGAGGCGGAGGATCGCGCACTGGACATACAAAGAGAGCTGGACACCGAACGGGAACTGCGTGAAAAAGTGAGATGATCGATCCATTGATTTAGCGAGCGCGAGCGCTTTCGGCATAATATGTTATTGCGTCATCGGCGCGCGTTCCAATCGAATAGAAAACAACTACAAATGACGTGTGTTAGAGCAAAGGAACGAAAATCGACGTGTGTGCGGACAGGAAATGACAAGAAGCGTTGAGACGAGTATCTGGGTCACTCTGTTATACTTAACTTTTAGATTAGTGTCAGTTAGTGACTTCTTAAGCTGCATTCTTTCCCCTATGCCCTAAACTCTACTAAAACAGAAGAAAAGTGCCTGTAAGTGTTTATATTAATCAGATTCAGAGATTCTTACAGTGTTTTCAACAGTTGGTCAACATATAGGCTTTGTTCTTTGTGTTCTTTTGTCTCTTTCTATATGAATGATATTTGACACATTTGTGAAATGATAGGGAGTTCCTGCTCCTCCCTCCCCTTCTCCTCTTCACACAGGAAGAGAGAGCAGACATGGTTATCTGTGTATCAGTCCCACAGGAAACAGGGCCGAGGAGGATAATCTGTTATCCGCCTAACAGACATGAGTTTACGTTACAGAGGCGTAGAGCTGCAACACTTCAAATACGGCAGTGATGAAGCTTTTATCTGGTATTTTGCTTCCTATCCACATTAGCAGGTTCTAAATTATGGTCTGGTTGAAACAAAGGGGTAAAACTGCAGTCAGACCTCATTATGATCGCATTCTTAAGAATTAAAAGTTATTATCAAAGTGAATTTAAAGGCAAATGTGTCGATTTGCATATCTGTGTTCCCCGGCTGACCTGTGACCTGTGACCCTTTCTCTGCTCTGATAGGCCGAGGGCGATGTGGCATCCTTGAACCGCAGGATCCAACTGGTGGAGGAGGAGCTGGACCGCGCCCAGGAGAGACTGGCCACGGCCCTGCAGAAGCTGGAGGAGGCCGAAAAGGCCGCAGATGAGAGCGAAAGGTGATGATAAAGGGGAACGCCAGCATTAGCTACAGGTTGCCAACAGTGCAATGGAGATTTGTATGTGTGACAAGTGACACAATGCGTTAAATAAGTGCAGGATCCCACTCTGTGATACATGCTAGGTTGAATAGTTTAATTCTCTATCAAAACATTGAGTGCAGCGTGACTTAGCTGAAGAACAGGTTCTGATTCACCTCCTGCCTCATGGAGAAATAGAATCAATATTGATTTGTCAGATTGTATCGCTGTTTATTGTGCATAACACCTGCAGTGAATATTCAGTCAGTCATTCAGAACATAGCAGTGTTTTACTATTTCACTATTTAAAGCAATCAAATCAGCTCAATGAATCATAAATCATATATTAGATTATTATTTTAAGTGAATCCTATCTATGGTAAAGGGATTTCAGTGTGTGTTTTGAATTTGAATGGCTGAACTCAGACCTGATTGAACTAAACCCTATGTGTCTTCCTTCTTGTCCTTAGAGGGATGAAGGTGATTGAGAACAGAGCCATGAAAGACGAGGAGAAGATGGAGATCCAGGAGATGCAACTCAAAGAAGCCAAACACATTGCTGAGGAGGCTGACCGCAAATATGAGGAGGTGTGTGCACAAAGTCACTCATTTCAGTTTGAATGGCCATTTTCAGATGAGCGGTAAATAAGTAAAAAGGGATTTTTAAATGTGAGTATCTCTCTCTCATGTCAGGTCGCCCGTAAACTGGTCATCCTGGAGGGGGAGCTGGAGAGAGCAGAGGAGAGAGCAGAAATTGCAGAACTGTAAGTATGAATCCATTGTGTTTGTAGAGTTCATATTCATAAAGGGAGGGTTACTGTCTTCCATCATTCATCAGTGTATTCCCTATAAAACATCAAACCTTTAAAACCTGCAGTCGTAATAATATAAAGGTTTTTGTGTAATCATACAGCAAGTGTATCGATCTGGAAGATGAGCTGAAGAACGTCACCAACACCCTGAAATCTCTAGAGGCTCAATCTGACAAGGTAAGTGTCTCACTGTGTCGTCCATCATCTTCAGTCAATCTCCTGCAGTTACACACGTTCATACTGTTCTGTGTCGACCTCTGACCTCCACAATATTTGACCCAATAAAGGAATTTAAATAGATTTCAGTTGTTTAAAGCTTTAATACGACAAAGTGGCGCTACAAGCACAACCTGAGGAAAATGTGACACACCTGGTTTAAAACAGATACTAATGGAGAAGAATGTATAAGCATAACCTTGAACAAGTTATTGTACAACATTACATTGGATAGATTGTCCAGATTGTACATTGACTGTGTCTCCCCGTCCCCCTGTCCTTCCATAGTATTCTGAAAAAGAAGACAAATATGAGGAGGAGATCAAAGTCCTGAATGACAGACTTAAAGAGGTGAGTGTGTGTTAACCTCAGTTTCAGAGGAACCAATGCTGCTTTTGAATGGTTCTTTATTTAATACACCTTTATTGTCCTTCCAAAGGCGGAAACCCGTGCTGAATTTGCAGAAAGGACCGTGGCTAAGCTGGAAAAGACCATAGATGACTTAGAAGGTAACGTCACTGTTGTTCAGCCTTTTTCCTCTTTACTTTCAATCTTACTATGACCTACATTATATCTTTACTTAAACTTTGCTCTAAATTTTCTGAACTTTTCTCTTTTTTTCTCTCTGCCCTCTATGCAAATCTACATTTTCCCCTGAACCTGTTCTACCTGCTCACTCTCTTCCCTGCCTGACCTTTGACCCACCTGCAGATGAACTCTATACTCAGAAGCTGAGATATAAGGCTATCAGTGAGGAGCTGGATAACGCCCTCAATGATATGAACACCTTGTAGAGTCTCAGAGTTTATCGATGTTTTGACTTTCTCTTTTCTTGTGTGGATATATCGACTGTGCCTCTCTTTCCCTTCCCTCCTCGCTCTCCCTGCTCCTTTTCCATTCAACTAAAGCACAATAAAGATATTTATACTTTACCCTGTCTCCTGTCTTTCCCAATATCTATCTCTACATTTTCCATAATTAACAAGTATCTATTGTATTTATTGTTAATACAAAGATGATCTGTATTGACCACAATAGCAGAGCCAAGATGGTGAGCTCACATTAATGAATTGATCTGTGTGCTGACAGAGCCATTGTTGTATTCTGACATCTGCTGCTCCTTTGTTTCCCTTGCAGAAAGCCTATCAGAAGCAAAACAGGAAAACATAGGAATGCATCAAGTCCTGGACAAGACACTGCAGGAGCTCAATAGCTTGTAAAAGGCCACAAAGAACATCAAACAATTTAAAAAGAATTGATTGTTGTGTTCAGTAAAATATATTTTCTACATTCCATCCATTTTCTGTTATTGGGTTTTCGCTCTTATTACTGGTTGTGAGAACATATGCACCTCTTTTTTTTATATTTATGTTTCTTTCCCCCCTTTTTTATGGTTTTGGGTCCAAATAAGTGAATATCTGTTTCAGTGCCAACAGTTGTGTTGTAGACAAAAACTATGAGCACAAATAAAGCTGATAATGACTGATAAGGACGTTTGTGGATGTGTAAAGATCTGATATAAAGGTCTGCGTGTGTGTGAGAATGTATGTGTATGTGCGTGTGTTTTATCTGCAAACTCGGCACTTAGCAGCATATTTCACAGTTTTGAAAATCAAATAGACCACCCCGAAAAAAACATAGGTCCATGACTCTGAAAATACACACTTTGAGTTGTTGGAGGCCAGTGACAGTTTCAAGCGCTTGATAAACTACATTTTTATAAAAAAGTTTTAATCATGAACCGCTATCAGTGTTACATAATCTTGCTTCCCAGGATTCTGATGTCTATTGTAAACCAAATGATGTTGTATTGGCACTGATTTAAAGGACTAGTAGGTATTAGTTAAATGGCGTGATGATTGAATTCTGTGGCTTCGTATTCGCATCATAGGTTGCACCGGAACACAGTATTTGCTTGTTTAAACAACAAATACCTATATATACAAAACAAATATCTTGCGGGTGGGTTGTCTTCCTGGGCCCCCCTACAGAGTTTGTTTTACTACTTAACAGCCTTTTGAGTTTGCGGGTCATGTTTGTGTAATCTTAGAAACGAGAATGGCGCGTGTAAAGCCCATGCGATAATATTTGTTACCCCCCCTCTCCCCCCAGGGATATAGAACTACTACAGGTTTGAGAAAAATTCATATTAGATTAACCAGAAAATCCTGCTTAAGTGACATGAATACACACATATAGATAAACTTCAATGTGATCAAAGAAACAAATCATTACAATCCCTTAGCTTGTGTCTACTGTAGGCAAACAATTAACAAAACCGTACAACTACTTACTATAAAATTTAATGACTATACTTCAGACTGTGTGGTCATCCGGTGTTAGTGAATTCCGAGCCGACAGGGGGCGCTGTCTGTGTACATTGAGCCCACTGCTTCTTCGCCGGGCGGGATTTCCGCAATAATATCAAGTATGGCGAAGACATACGACTATTTGTTTAAATTACTGTTAATCGGGGACTCCGGGGTCGGGAAAACCTGCGTTCTGTTCAGGTTTTCGGAGGACGCCTTCAACTCCACGTTTATTTCCACCATTGGTATGAATTTCTTGCTGTTTGTCTCTGTGTCTATTTACAGTGCACCAGCGGGCTGCCTCTGTCGGCGCCGTCTATTTGCTGGAAAGCTGCCTACGCTATGCTCAAGGCTCGGTGTAGTTTTCTCTTTTATCAGTCATATAAAGCGGAGTGTTGTTGATTGTGTCATGCTATAAAGCGCAGTTGAGAGTTATATGAAGAGCAAATACTGTGTCGCTTATGAATTTTAAGTGGAATTAAATTCTTACGCCGTGTTCGCATCTTATGCCGGTAACGCTAGCTAGCCTTTTCCGGCAAAGTCTATACTCTGGGGTCGAGACACCGCAAAGCCACCTGTCTAGCTCGAATGATACCCGTTGTCAATGTATCCCCCACATTCACAAACTCTGTAATAGATCGCAAATAATAATGTAATACAATAACATCTGGGTTCTATGTTAATTCTGCCCGCTGTGTCCTTTTGCGGTTGACATCCACCCTGAGCTAACACGCTAACTCTTGATCTCCCGTCACCCTTGCAGGCATCGACTTCAAGATTAGAACAATAGAGCTGGATGGCAAGAAGATCAAGCTGCAGATATGGTAAGTGCAGCTTAATCTCTCTGCTTTAACACTGACGTAATGGCGAGTGTTGTCAGGAGTTGCATTATTGTGTATCAGTGTCATACATTTGGATTTAAGGATGCTACAGATGTGGAATATTTGGAGATCTTTACAAAGACACAATTTCTGAATCAGATCTTTTAATCAATCAAGTCATCTGAGTGAACTAGGTGTTTAATTTAAAGATCTAATTTCTCTTCTTATTCTTTTAACTTATCTTCCATGTTTTAACGAGAGAAATCAGCTCAAATCTCTAAACTATGTTCTCAAATGTGTTCTTTAAATGATCTCGATATAAACCTATAGAACCTACCTCCTGTGATATCTACTTCTTCAGATTTGACATTCTGTTGTTTTTCAGGGACACGGCCGGCCAGGAACGCTTCCGAACCATCACAACAGCCTACTACAGAGGAGCAATGGTGCGTGTCGTCAGGGGTTACCAACCCATCGCAACATAAATCTGCTTCTCTGCACAGCAACGACTCTTAAACAGCTTTATAAACTGAGAATATTGTCAATATTTCTGATTTGTCCTTCTTCTTCTTCATAGGGCATCATGCTGGTCTATGACATCACCAACGAGAAGTCATTTGAAAATATCAAGAACTGGATTCGGAACATAGAGGAGGTACGTGTGTGTGCTCTCCTTCAATCTGTCACCGCTCCAAACATCTGAACACCGCTGTTATTATATCATCTCTCTCTCTCTTGGCTCAGCACGCATCAGCCGACGTGGAGAAGATGATCCTGGGCAACAAGTGTGATATCAATGACAAGCGGCAGGTGTCCAAAGACAGAGGGGAGAAGGTGAGGAGCTGAGTCATAGCTGCTCTCTGCAGACACGAGCAAAGCAACGTGGAATCGGTCAATCAGGACTAAAGTGTCTTACTAATAAAGCTGATTGATCTGATTGATTGTCTCTCAGCTGGCTCTGGAGTATGGGATCAAGTTCATGGAGACCAGCGCAAAGGCAAACATCAATGTGGAAAATGTGAGTGGTTATTCATGCTTGAATAGAGTTTAATTAGTTAAAATAGAAGTGATTACTAACTAATTAATAACATTTGTTTCTTCTTTCAGTCCTTTCTGACGCTTGCTAGAGACATCAAATCCAAAATGGACACAAAATTGGTGAGGAAATTTCATTGATAAATTCTTGTGCAGTTTAGCCTTTGACTCCTTGTGTTCACAACTTTTTGAAGACGAGGAGCCGGTTCTGAGTCTCCTCCTCCTCCTCCTCCTCTGTGCAGTAATTCTGTTTAGCCTGTGGTCGTAGGAAGTGAAACAGCAGTTCTGCGAATGAATCAGCGAACCAGATCAGGGCTGCTACTGAGCAAACACTGAGAGACCACAGAGCGGAGCAGAGTGACATTTGTTGTGTTGTCATTGTTGTGCAGGAAGGAAATGCGCCGCAGGGGAGCACTCACGGGGTGAAGATCTCCGAGCCCCAGAAGAAGAGCAACTTCTTCCGCTGCAGCTTACTCTGAGGACAGAGGCCTTACGTACCGGCTGCCAGCTGGCGGGACATAAATGGACTTTGCTCGCTCTGGGCACTTCCCCCCGTCTCTCCCTCCCTCCCTCCTTCCCCCCGTGTCCGTGGCCCGTCCTCCCCATCCACACAAATCATTCTAATCCCAGCAAAGCGGGAGATTCTCCTTCCCACTCTTCCCTCCTTCAAAAGCTTCCACTGGTGCGTCTCTTCCATGTTTTTTAAAAGGAGCTCTGGTGTCTTTGTGGGTCATCCTGTGGTTGGAGGGCCCGACCAGGAACATTGCCCAGATGTTCCATGACGTACAAAAGACCGAGCCACGTTCATTCCAACGTTAAGTCTCTTTTCTACCACGTGTCCATTCTTTCTCTACGGTAGCAGAGTTGTTAAACGTGAGCCCCCTTTTAGATGGAGAACTCATTTAAGGTTGAAGGTTTGGGATTGTAATACAAATGTGATGCTTAGATCTATTTTTATTAGCACTGTGGACATTTTTACATAGGAAATGTCAACCAGAGACCGATTGGTTCGATCTCCCACGGAAGCAGAGTGTGTAAACGATGTGCAGACACGCGTCGAGTCCAAACCGCTGCATGTCGCCGAGTCAGCTTGAAGGCGTTTATCGTCGGAGTCCTACTCTCTGTTCAGCATGTAGTCCTCCCCATCATTGACTCCGCTCCTTCACACACACACACAGTATCAGACGAACCGTCGCGCTCACGTCGTTTCAGCAGCTCTGAATCCCGGTCGAGCCAGATGACGTTTCTGGTTACATGAACAATTATAAAGTTACGTGAGGATTTATAGTGTCAGCCCCTTCCTCCCCTCCCTCCCCTCTCTCTCTCCCTCCACACAGCTCTCCATGCACTTTACCAGCTTACTCGTGTTTGGTGTGTAGTCTGTGCCAAGTGATAGCTTTTTGCAATACAAAAAAAAATCCATGTTACTAAATTTAGAGGAACCTTCTATCTAATCTAATCGTGGGATCGCGGTAACAGTCAGCTCGCTGCTTTTAGACGACTGACGACGATGTGGATCCTGTCTTCTGTCTCTCTCTCTGCCTTGAGTCACATCGGCCTGCAAACTTCCCTATTCATTTACTTGAGTAATCATTTATAAAAGTAAACATTTGCTAGCTTCCCTTCCTGTGCCACCGGCCTGCCAAGTAGCTCCTCTCTTTAAAAGTGATACCGTCTTGGCTTATTGCATCCAAACAAACTTAAATTTCAAAGTCATTCCAGTAGTATTATACATTCTCCTTTGTGCGTGTGTGTGTGTGTGTGTGTGTGTGTGTGTGTATTTCATCATGGTGCGTTAGTTTGACAAGTATTGGTGTCTGATGCAGGCGACCACCCACAGGCAGATCAGAATCAGTATTAGAAACACACCAGGTTAGACGTGTGTGTGTGTCTCTCTGATAAACACTCTCCTGGTATTTAACCTTCACGCTCGGTCTTAATCTGTGTGCGGTTTCCCCCCCGGTGTTGCGTTGCGTTACGAGCCGTAAAGACGAGCTCCTGCACGCTCAACACACTGGTTTCAGCCGCCCACACCTTTCTCATGAACGTTTTGTCTTAACCGCCTCTACTCTCTCTCTCGTCGTTGTCGTCGTCGAGCTATGCATCGTGAATCTTGGACCTGCGTATCGTTTGCGTCGATGTACTTTCCAGACGGTCTCTTGGGGGATTTGGTTTCCCCCCGTTTTTGTTTCATCCGCCGAGCCCAAAAACAGGTAGCGCTCCATTAAGCCTTCGCATCGGAACATGGAGGCAAATGAAATCCAGCCCCGATGGGAATGGGACGTCTCACCGGAGTGATGGCTGTAAAGTCGCACGCACATCTGTCGGCGGCAGACTTCAGTCGGACCTGTGGACTTTCCCTTTCTCTTGTTTTTGGGTCAGATCCCTCTCATCACTCAGGCCCCCTTCTTTTTTCTACATTTCCATTCCACACCAAGTGAAGTACACACAGGGAGAAAAATGACAAAGAAGTTGTAAATATGACATTTAAAGAGATCTACTTTAATTGTACTGTACTTTCTAAACCCATATGAAAATGTATCTACAATTTGTAGATATGTGTACTTTTGATTTAATAAAACAAGATTAGAAAACCAAAATCAGCCTCTTTTTGTGTCTGTTCCTTTTTTTAATCACTGTTGGCAAGCAGACTTCCACACTTCAAGCCTCAGTCATCACTCTGCCGTCCCACAATGCAGCTCAACCGCTTTCCTCTCAAACTCTCCATCTCTGCCCTCTCTCTGTGACCCGCTGGGAGACTCTGGCAGATGTTCCTCTGTAACAGAACCCCCATAGATCCAAACGGCACATCTTCTGTTGACTGCCACAGCTAATGATCCTTGTCATGATGGATGGCCGATGCTTCCACCCGACGACAGCAAACGCCATGATTCATTGCCGTTCCAGCTGCTGCACAAAGAAGTAATCTGCTGTGAGAGACGAGTTGATTCTACTGTTGGATTCAAAGCCCGGGTGCAAAGATAAAAAGACTTTGGTTTGGTTTTCCACTGGAGCCTTCAGGTTTCAGCCACTCTCCAGTCCATAATGCTGCATCACTGCCTCATATCCTTATATGGAAGGTGCTGGAAACCAAAAATACAAAATCTGGTTTGATGTCCTGATTTGCAAAGGTGAAGACATCCATGTTAGGATAAACAAGAAGGCCGATGATGTTACCTGAGGAAGTCGGGCGCCCGGACGATCATGTGCTGGAAGTCCTCCAGCGACAGGCGTCCGTCGTTGTCCATGTCGGCCTCGTCTAAGACCTTCTCGCACACCATCCTCACCTCGTCCTCCGTCAGCTCGTTGCGGGTCAGCTTGTTCAGCGTCTTCTCCAAGTCCGACTTGCAGAGGAAGTCGTCGTCGTTGAAATCTTGCAGAGAAAGTGGTAAGATTGACACTCGCACACTTATTATGTTCAATCACAGAAGATTTGGCCTCGCATTGAAATGTGTAAATGTCTCGGTAAACCAGTCTCACCTCACTTCACCATTTATCAAACACTCCATTATTCTCTCTCTCTCTCTCTCTCTCTCTCTCTCTCTCTCTCTCTCTCTCTGTGCTTTTTGATATCAGTCGTCCTTAATTATCTCCTCTCTTCTCCCGGTTTGAATAATGGATGTTGGGTTCTGTTGACCCGTGACCATGGTTATGTGTATGTAACTTCTTCATCTGTCAGCGTTTGTTAATTAGGAGGACAAAGGCACTGAGCACAAACTGGGCTTTGACACACCGTTTGCTTCTATAATGGGGCTGCTTAATCATTTATAACATTCCCTGCACCTCCCATCATGCTTAAAGCTCCACAACCCTTCAACTTCGGACTCCCCCCCCCCCCCCCCCCCCCCCCCCGTGATATCCTGTCATGAAACATCCTGGTTAAAACATCAGGCCGGTAGATTCCCAATGGTTTTAAAGTTAAACAAAGGATTGTGGGATTCTGGTACACGAAATTTTAATTATTATTTTTTTTTTACATTGACACACATTTGGATAAACCCCATGAAAATTGTCAGGTAACATAGGAATGTAGTTTTACCGTAGATTTTAAAAGCATAGTAGGCTTTGAGATCACGTGGCGCCATCTCACTCATGACTGAAAACATGTCCAGGAAGTCGTCCAGTGTCATGTTTCCCTCTCCATCCTCAGAGAAAACCTCAGCAATCCTCTGACGAAAGGGATTATCCTAGACGAGGGGCAGACACAGGAATAACAGGGAATTTCTGTGAAGAATTCCATGCAGGGATTAGGAATTGGTTTGTGTTTCACTGCTTTTTTGTTCCTGTTTTTCACTCCGAGCACTAGAATGTGCTTTTGTTTAATTTCTGCATCATGTTGATTAAATAAAACCCTCTATTCCTTGAAAGTGAACAGCCTAATCTTCCCAGTGTGACTTTCCCTTTCACAGGAGAGGCTGAACATGGTAAACACAGAGTTGACACACCGTGTTGAGCCTTTGGTCATTATGTAAAGAAGCAGATAAGTGATGCAAATCCTCTTAAGATGCCCTGTGGGACCAACTGGCACTCTTCAAGTTTAAAGGAATCGGGTAACGTATAACCTTTCAAAAGAATTCTGTCGATTAGTTGGCCATTAATTATGGATTTGCGACACAGGGAGAGCGGGTCTGCGGGGCGTGCACGGGCCAGTGGGTCTACCTTCAGCTCGGGCATGCTGCCAATCAGCTCATATGGTAACTTCACATCTGGCTGGTTGGTGTAGTCAAGGGGGACGAGCTGCGGTGCCAAATCCCGATAGCGGTCGAACAGCCTGGATTAAAAGATGTTTATAAAAGATTAACTTTAACATATTGAATTGCATGATACAGTATTTTTGCATACAACATAGCTGTTGGTTGCGGATGCAGTAATATCTTCCATCCCTATCCTGGTTATAGCAAACACAGCAGTCGCCAGAGGTTAAGGTTTGTCACAGAGTTTGTCTATTTTAAAAGTGTGACGTCAGTGGGAAATGCCCCGTGGCAGCTTTGGTCTATTTTAGATTAATAGAATTGTATAATGCAGAACAGAAGCACAAAGCCACTCTGTCGGAAGGGAAGGTTAAATAACATTTCAGGATAAATGGAGAGAAGATTAAAGGCTCACCTGAGAATTTCTTTTCTTGTGAAATAAGTACAGTCCTGTAAATACAATCGTTATTCTACCAGTGCACAGGTAAATCATCCTTTTTTACAAATGTGAAACTATTCGGAACAAACAGGGATATACCAAATAAAAACACCTGTGCAAGACAAATTCTTTCAAACAGATTGAAAGTAAGAGAGTGAGAAAGGAGTGAATCTCTTGCCTGATAGGTGTCCAGCTGCTGTGCGGTAAAGATGGTCTGTTTATTTCCCATTTCTGAACGCACAAACGCAGAGCCTCAGGTCCATTGCTGCTCAAACATCAGGTGCCTCTAAAGGGTCTGTGGGTATGTCAGATATGAAATACCGGGACAAAAGGAAGCCACAGCCAAAGAGGAGATCAGGTGTCAGCTGCCATCGGGCCCTTTGGTCCCTGTTATAATGGCAGCATTTCATCGTTTTCTTCATCATGAATAGCGGCCCCTTTGACAGTGAACAAGGGCTGTCGTCCAGCATCATGCCAAGTGGTATCAACCCCCTTAGTGCCACTCTATGGCCAACGCCTCGCGGGCCGCTCGGGTTACACTCTTTAGAGACAGGGTTTTGTAGTGGGCAAATAGACGTTTTGATGGGAGGCAGCTTTTGTTCTACGAGAGAAATTGATGGTTGGATATTCGCCTGCCTTTAGCTCAGCTGCAGCAGTGTAACATGAATACTTTCACAATGTGCATCACTAAAACAAAACAAATAGATTTGCATTTTAAGCATTTGATTATTTTGCCTTTAAGGCAAACTTCTCGTCACTGAAGTTTGAAGAAGACCTGTTTGTCATAGTATAGAGCCGCAGCCCATCTCATCACAGCTGACTTTGGCGCCCTGAGTGACTTTCTTATCTGGATATCAGCCACAGAATTGCTGATAAAGGAAGTAGTCATTGATTACTTTGCTTCTTTCCCTGGCAGTGGACAAAAGCTGTAGTAATGTTTGGGGTGTTGCTGTATTAAGCCTCTCTTTCTCTCTCTCTCTCTCTCTCTCCCTGAGTAAACTTCTCTAGGATGCTGGCCTGGGGGGAAGGCAGGAGCTGGTTAAGTAGGAGGACGTCCTCGGCGTCAGGCAGGTTTTAGTCTGAGAAGCAGGAAAGATCCATCCATTCTGTGACACGTCTACAACGGGGCTAGACGCAAAAGAAAGGTAATGGCTCTATTTTCATTTCATCTCTCATGGTTGCTGTGTGATCTTACCAGCTTTGAGGTCTCTTTGTTTATTGCATATCATCTTTTGAATATCCCTGTATTTATCCTTTATCTGTGTGCTTCTGTCTCTCTCTGCAGTTTAGAGAAATGCCTCCAAATTCCAGTGACTCCACTAAATTTGATACCATTCACATGCCGGATCCCGAGGAAACACAAAAGCGCCAGAAGGATCCAGATCCTGAGCGTTTCCTATCTTCCCCCAAGCCTCGGCCGGACGTCTCGGGTTTTCTCAAGAGACATGCTTCTGCTCTGCTCACGCTCTCTGCTATTGCTGGAGGTAGGAGGAACATTCCCCCTCATTTCAACTGAATTCTGTTCATAGAGCACAAACCTTCCTCTTGTATTCCTTTATAATTGCTTGTAGTAGAAAGATATCCACCCTTTGGATCAACTTTGAACATCTGAAAATCACTAAAACCCTCTATGTGCATATACTCTGTATATTGGACGCAGCAGATGCTATTACAGGAGGCAAGAAGTGGGAAACATGAACGGGTCTCTCCTTTACACTAAGGACTAAATCAAATACTTTCTTGCTGTTTGCTGGAACAATTTTCTGTTTTCGTTCATGACACAGATTTCCCCTTCGAATTCATCCGGTCACTAAAGTTATCCTGTCCTACTTTACAGAATAGATTGAGCAATATTCACGTTCATTCTCAATTTCTCCTCATTCTGCTGAGAAGGAAATTATAAACGGTTAAACTCTTAGAGGACAAGTTTTCAGTAAACAGAAGCCTGCTATAAATATTCCCTGCCTTGTATTTGAATACATAAATAGACATTGTGTGCTTGAAACAATTGCATCATCCCTTTCAACTGTTTCTGAAAGTTCTTCTTCCTGATGGAGGATCTGTTTGTCTCCAGATTAGTTTGTCTTTGTCTGATAGTTGTTGCGTTTATTTACTTTTAACACAGCCTTTGTCATTCAGTCGTCTGTAGGAAAAAAGGACGCCAGAGGGAGAAACACCCGAGTCAGTTTATTCCAAGAGCAAACTTTACACAGAGGATTTTCGACACCTTTGTATAAGCAATCCTTTGTTATCAGTGGCGTCAAACAGGAATTTCACGAAGCCTGAATACAGACACTTGTGGTAAAACAGCTACATTGAGCAAAGGAGTTGGCCATAGAGGATGATGAAGAGATGATCACTGCATCACTATGGGTGCTCCTGTGTTCATGCCATTCAAGAGTTTAGTGGAACCTATAGACAGTGCTGCAACCCAGACCAGATCAGCACCACACATGACCCAGTACCTAGTTCAGGGCTGGAGCTGACAGGCGTCTCCAGCTACGACTGGCACTCAGTCGTAGCCGGGAATGCTGGCCTCCTGTTCATTACTGACACCCAGTCGGGACGGTCATTTCCTGTGTGGCACGGGGGTCGTAGTCAGCGTCCTGCTGGCCTCATCCATCAATGTCTAGAGTGGAGGACGCAGTCACTTTAGGCCGCCAAAAGCAGCAGGATGCAGACGTTTGGTAGGCGGCGCTCCGCTTGTGGCAAAGGCGGCGAGGCCTCTGCTGGGGGCACTTCCTCTGTGTCAAAGGCCTCCTGGGCCACATGAGAAACTGAAGCCTTCATGACGCTGAGGCTGTAGGTTCTCTTCCCTGCAGCACATTCTCCACAACAACACTGTACAGCCCCTTAACGGGCCACAGTATATTTACCCGCCTGCTGGGTGAATTCCCCACACTCGCTATCCCAAAGGCTGAGGTCAGGAACATGGGGCGCCGTGGAATAGTTGATCATTCCAGCAGCCCTAGGACTTCCCCCTTTATGTACATATTGGACATTTGCTTTATTAGTTGTGGTTGCTCTTTCATGAGGACAGTGTGTTTGCACATTAGTTGTCCCCATTGTCGATAGCCATGATTGTGACTTTGATGTAGCTCACTACCCTCGCTTCTCACCCGATCTCAGACTTTTGTCTCTTCTCACACGTGACAAAGGCTTGTAACTGGAATTTGACAGTACAGTTCTTCTGATACCGAGAAGAAATCCCTGAATCCATTTCCGTTTAAAGGAGACTGTGTTAAAAAGTCTTCTATGGCAGACTCAGTATATTTCAATTACCATATGTGCATGCTGACCTACATTTGTGTTTGATTTGTATTACACAGGCATCTGCCTTGGCTTTTCTCTGCGACTGGCTAATTTGACAACCAAGCAGGTGAAATACATCTGCTTCCCTGGAGAGCTGATGCTCAGGATGCTGCAGATGCTGGTGCTTCCTCTTGTTATCTCCAGTGTGATTACAGGTACTCAAAACTAAATGACTGCATACATGCACTTACTGGGAATCTATCTTGTGCTTTAAGAGTAATTTGTAACTCAGAGAGGTCACACTCACAATGTCCTCTTCTATTTCAGGCATGTCGTTTATGGACAGAAAGGTTTATGGGAAAATGGCGATCCAGGCCTTTAGCTATTACATAGGGACCACATTCTGTGCCATCCTCACTGGCATTGTCCTGGTTATGCTCATCCAGCCAGGCAAACATAAAGGGAACTACATAGTGTTCTCTGGTGGCCATGTGGAGCCGGTGCAGACGGTTGATGCCTTTCTGGATCTGATCAGGTGTGTATTAAACGTATTTCTATACAACTGAGAGGCAGAGAATGACCATGTGTTTTTGAATATACAATCTAAACCTGATCTGTCTGTGTGTTTTGTAGAAACATGTTTCCTCCGAGTCTGGTGGAAGCTTGTTTCAGAAAGGTGAGATCTGCAATGACACGAATGCTTTTCTTTGTTTTTCTGTCTGTCCGTCCGTCTTTTGCTGACATTTTTTTCTTTTCTGTCTTTTATTTATTTAGTATAAAACTGCTTATAACATTATCAACTCCACAACAACACTTCTTGAGGACAATTTGACTGAGATTGAGACGAGTAAGTCATCATACTATCATCACTATTCATCATTATAATCATGAATCCCTTCACAACATGCCCCTAACTCTGCCACTGTGACTCAGTTGAAAAGATGCCGAAGCCAGGAACTGTAGATGGAGTCAATGTCCTGGGTCTGGTGATCTTCTGTGTGGGGTTTGGCCTCATCCTGGGCAGCTTGGAGGATCAGGGGAAACCTCTGAGGGACCTGTTTGACTGCATGAATGCCATCGTTATGCGTCTGGTCACCATAGCCATTTGGTAAGAATAAGCAGCAAACAAAGCAGCAACAAAGCACTGATTCTGTTCCTGCTATCACTGAATTTCATCCATATCATGTCGTCTCCACAGGTATTCTCCAGTGGGAATCATCTTCCTGATTGGAGGACAGATTATGCAGATGAAAGACCTAGGGGTGATGGGTAACCACCTGGCCATGTACACACTGTGTGTGATCACTGGCCTGTTCATTCACGGCTTTGTCACCCTTCCGGCCATCTATTTTGCGGTCACGAGAAAGAATCCCTACGTGTTTATGAGTGGTTTGCTCCACGCTCTCGTCACTGCATTTGGGACCGCATCCAGGTGAGTCCTTAAAGGAAGTAGTTCAGTAGATTATACTCAACTTGTTATTTGATTATACATGCTTTTAATACGCTCAGTTTAAAGCTATTAAAGTAATACAAGCTTTATTTCTTTTCCCAGTTCTGCAACTCTTCCCGTAACCATCCAATGCCTGCAGAGGCACTGCATGGACAAAAGGGTGATGCGCTTCGTGCTGCCTTTAGGTGCCATCACCACCATGGATGGGACGGCACTCTATGAGGCGGTGGCGGCCATATTTATCGCCCAAATGAATGATGTGGAACTGAACTTGGGTCATGTCACCATCATCATGTAAGTTCTGTCTGTCTCTCTGTCTGTCTGTCTGTCTGTCTACACATCTATTAAATATCTGCATCTTTACTACATTTGTAACGTTTTATAACAAATCAATGAATTAATCAATCAATGTATTCCTAAGGTGTGTAACGTTATTATTCATTATTGTCTCTACAGCATCACTTCCACGACCTCAACAATTGGGGCTACAAGCATCCCCCAGGCCGGCCTGGTTACCTTAGTGATGGTGTTGACATCGGTTGGACTGCCTGCTGAAAACATAACATTTATCATCGCAGTAGATTGTATACTGTAAGTATGAGAGAGTGTGTGTGTGTGTGTGTGTGTGTGTGTGATTTTCCTCATGATCAGACGTGAACGACTTGTGTATATGCATTGATTGTGGCTCAAAGTTGCACTCATGATATAGAAACTACAAATCGCACAAATCCTAACCTCAGAACTTTTGTGCTCGTTTGTGAACAGAGATCGCTTGAGGACGGCCACCAACGTGCTGGGTGACTGTTACGGTGTGGGCGTGGTGCAGCACCTCTGCAAAGACACACTTCCTGCTAAGGTGTGCTTGGTCGAGGAAAAAGAAGAGAATCCCAAGTGAGCAAATAACAATGTGCAACGTTTACTACACGTCCACATCAATGTTGTGTTTTTTGTCCAAGTACACACAAGATTACTTACGATGGCAGTATATATTTTTATATTGATTGGCAATAGAGAAACTGAACTGTCTGGCTGGATCCAGTCATTTTGTGGAGCGTTTTAAGTAATAGTATTGGTTTCGCTATAGATAAGTAATATATTAATGAAAGGGTTAATCCCAGTATGAAGTATTTGACTGTGTGGGAGAACTGCTGGAACATTGTTCTTCATATGCAAACTGTTCAGTTGAGACATGAATTCACTCTGCGATGTTTTATGTAAAACATTTATTCTGACTGAATCTTAATTCATAACGGAAAACAAAACATATACACATTTACATCTTACACAGGATATCACATCCTTCACTGTCATATATTATAATTTATGCTTATATACATATATTACAATTCCACACGGGGGCCTCGGCACATCATCGTTCATTGTTGTTAAAGTGTCAAAGGGCAGCCGGCTGTCTTTGTGCCAAATCCCCACTGCTGAAATGTATGTTTTATTTATTGAATAAACACCTTTACTGCCCAACGTGTGTGAGGTGTCAGTGGCATCCACAGCTTCCTGCCACCATGTCGTTATACTGTTTGAGCACCACATTCTCATCCTCATCAAAGTAGAGCAGGTTGATGGAGAAAAGCTTGTCGGGTACGCAGCACGGCGTCTCGATGCCTTTGACCAGCTTCAGGGCGTTGATGATGGACTGGACAGTGGCGTGGTTGGTGGGCCTCATGTTCTGACCCAGAGGGAAGGGGCAGGTGCCTTTGCAGTGGTAAGCGTTGTAGCCTCGCGGAGACACGATCCAGCCCGACCAGCCGATCTCCTCAAAGTCCACGTAGAGGGGCAGACGCTGGCAGTGCATGGACACGCCTTCCTCCTCCATGTAGTCGACAGAGCGAGCGGTGCGGGAGGCCGGACCTGCCTGAGGAAGGTTGGGCAATGCTGAGGAATCGTTAATGTCTGGGGGAAGAAAAGAGAACTTTGGGTTAGGAAACATAGCAATGCATGTTTATGTTAATCTTCCTTAAATGTAAGGAGAGGTTAAGGCAGCATGTTAGGACTTAAGATACTAGCAGAATCAGGAAGAGGAAGCATAACAGCACAGCGGCCTTACCCGTGATCTCAGGCGTAGCTGAGCGTCTGCCATCGTCGGTGAAGAGCACCAGCATGGGCTGCTTGCTCTGATGGTGGTTGCGCCCCGAAGCAAAGCGGATCAATTTCATATCCATCTGGCTTCCTCCGATTGTCCGGACCACCACCTGGAGCCCCAGGTTACTGTCTTCATCTGCCATCCAGGAGCGGACCTTTCATGAGAGACGTTCAGGTCAGTTACAACACAGAAAGACACCCAGAGGACGTTGTGTTTTACTTGTAATATTAATCTGTAACTTAAAGAAGAGGTGTAAACTCACTGCTTGTGTAATGGTGAACACTTCCCAGCCAGTGGAGTGGACTGGGATGAGGCGGGAGGACAGCAGCTTCCTCTCCTGCGTCAGGTTGAATCTGGCAGCATCAAGCATCTGATACACACTGACCTGAAAGAAAGAGAAGACATCAGCATAAGATGTGTGTTTGCAGCTGAAGCAGCAGCCGGATTGATTGATTGATTATATTTCACTATCACAAAGTTTCTAACGTTACTTTCTGATTCCCCTACCTGACAGAAATGATGCCTGTTGAATGTAGCAGATGTCTGAGGCCTCAGCTTGAAGAGATGAAGCTCAGCGGTGAGTACCTTCTCAGATCTGGCAACCGTAGACAAATTGAACCTGAACTCGACCTGCTCACTGTGCACTGCGGAGGGAAATGAGATCATTAGAGACTCGAACTAAGAAAATCCAAACATCTACAACAACTTAAATGAAACACATTTACGCGCAAATCGGCTCTTACATTTGTCAAAGAAGCTGCGGACCGTGTTCCCCTCCAGCAGATACGGATCTTTGGTCACTCCGTCCACATCTGCGACGGTGTTGTACAGGTCCAACATGTACTGGGGCGGCTGCTTGTGGTCTCGGGTGAGGGGGGGGTCATCCATCCCAAAGACCTCCAGAAGCCTCTTAATGGCGGCCGATCTGACCTCCTCGGACTCGTTCTCCCGGCCGTAATGGTTCTCTAGGTAGTTGAGCGAAGGACGCGCAATGGCGGCGCACAACAAGTGAGCAAAGGTGATGAGAAACAGCAGCATGTCTGGAGGTATAAAGTAGTTCCACTGGCGCGTCGGGCGTCTCCAAATTGCGCACAGCCGGTCAGCCAGTCGGAGTTAGAGTGACTCCAGGTTCCAGGAGGCTCCACTTTTTATATCAAACGCTCCCCCGGCTTTGGCAAACAGCAGTAAAGATGCTATTTGGTCGCAAATGTAAATCACCAATCAGCGAATGTAAAGGGAGACTAATGGCGGCGTTAACAAGGTGTGAACGTCCCCACATCTGCCAATAAAGTCTCAAATATACGAAATCCACCGCTGAAACAACTCCTTACTATCATCAGGGCCGTGAATGCTGTGGAGTCACTGTATGTCTTTGTTTATTATTCATGGTGGTAGAAAATGTGAAGGTTATGGACAGAATCTGGCCGGAGGCGATATTTTGAGGAAGTCTTCTCACCGCGGGAGGTTCGCTGCCCCTGAATGAATCCATTACTTTAGAATAATAGGCGCTGTGTGTTAGGGGGAAACCAATTAGCGCGATGAATAAGCGGGTGTTGCAGGCTGCACCGCCGCACATTAACATAACCGCTCATCCACTTAGACATGGAGAACCATCGCAGAGCTGAAACCTTTATTTCTCCATAATTACCAACCATACAACGACGTTAAATCTGATTAAATGCAAAGTACCACACGCGACAATGAAAGAGGGTGTAATATACAAGTTTGCTGCTTTGTTTATCTCCTTATTGACACGCGAAATTAGATTGATCCAGCTGAAGAAACTGGAATAAACATCCCATTCCTCCTAAGTAATTCTGTAAACATTCTTGTTTTTATTGATCCTGTATGTGGAGCAGACGCAGTTATTTGCGGATGAATCCAGAAGTGGCACACTGCGCCATTTGGTGCCTTTGATCTTACAATTTACAACATTGAAACAACTGCATCTCCCTCAGTACAGTAAACATCAGAGAGGTCAGAGTGTTTTCTTCATGCAAACAAGTCATAAAACGCTCCTTTATTCGCTTGAAGATTCTAGTGGAGGACAAACGTGCTTTTTCACACGTTGATACCAAAATAACTGCACGTGTGTCTGTGCGTGTGTGTGTGTTTGCGAAGGGACATTTGAAAATCAACTGCTCTCATTTCCACTTTTCCATCCTTTCTCTCTTAAATTTATAGATTTCATCGATTATTTTTACTTACACCGTTGGTAATGACTTTTTATCTTCTACTTATGTAGTCTGTGTTAAAATCAACCGAGATGTATGAGTGTATATATTTTTTAACATCTGTAAGCATCTGTTCTGAAAAGGTCAGAAAGTGGTGTAGCTGAGATATAACTTCAGAAAAATTCTTCTTCATCTTTCAATGGTAGATAGATTAGGCAGAGTATTTGTTTATTTGTGTGTTTATAGGGTAAATATGACTGACACGTCTTCACACGTTATGACATAAATTTATTTACAAACTTATAACTTCTTTACATATATTACATATAATACAACCGCAAAGTATAACACAAAACATGATGTAGGGCCACAAAAGGGCTGCTGCCTTCACAAATGAGAGTTCATGTGTGTGTCCAGCAGGGGGCGTAGTTTTTAGTTTTTTTAGCTTTGGCAAATGCAGGCAGTGATGGAGAGGACGGTGCGCGTCTTTCCGTGCTGGTTGATGAAGGTGTGGCTGTCGAAGCCCTGAGGGACACACGAGTTTGATGGCGTGTCGGCCCACAAGTGACACGTTTCTGGATGAGATGGACTCCTGTAAAGGAAAACACAACAAGTTCAGTTCAGTGCTGCTTGTCTGCCCAGCAGCTGTGTAATTGTGTGTGTGTTGGTGGTGATTCATGGGTTAAAAACTGAGCAAATTTCAATGTGTGTGAAAAAATCTAATGTCAAATAAAGCCTTCATCTTCTTCTTCAGAAAAAAGCCAATGTGTTGTGTTTGTAGGTGGAATTTTGGTAGAATTTTTGCTTGTTTTGTTTTTCTGGCTTCGCAAAGTCTATGAGTCACACAGAAGTGCAGTAATTAACCTTCAAATTCTACAAAAACATTTAGCATTGGAGATTAAAAAAAGCCGTGCTGTGTGCAGAAGGTGTTAGAGCTCACAGGCAGTTGTTATGAGGTGTGTGTGTGTGTGTGTGTGTGTGTGTGTGTGTGTGTGTGTGTGTGTGTGTGTGTGTGTGTGTGTGTGTGTGTGTGTGTGTGTGTGTGCAGCAGCAGCAGCAGCAGCAGCTGTGTTGATACTTACCTGACGAGGCATCGGTTTCCTGTGGTGCAGCTTCCCAAACATCTGCCCACATCTATTTCCTGTGAAAAATTAGCAACACAGAGAGACGGCAATCAGCTCACAGCTGGTCACAAATATTGACCCGGTGGAAGGGTGACCATGTGCTCTTTAGCATGTGAAGTGCTTTGATTTGACACCTGCGAGGACCATTTGTGTTTGCTCTGGGTTCGCACCTTCAGTCGCAGACAACTGAGACTCACACTTGCCTGGGAGTTCCCTTTAAAGCCACTGTGTAGTTACTTTATAGCTACAAGGTTTGATGTCAAAAGCACAAATAATGATTTTCTATTTATAATGTTAAGAAAGTTGTGATTGAACATAATTGTCTGGCTCCAGCATGGGAGTTTGCTGAATGACTTCAACAGTTAAGAGGAGAACTGATGTTTTCTCCATTTGCTTCATGGGGAGATGTTGCCCATAAAACAGTTTAACTCAAGTTTTAAAGTTACTTTCCTGAACAAACACCATTGGTAGCCTTCTGATAAAGCTCCCAGACGATCAAGTATGTTGTTTTAGATTCACAGACGTCATAGATTGTACACGAATATACAAGGAATGTATTCTACAGTCAAAGCTGTGCTAAGCCAACGACCGGCTGTTGGGTCGGGCTGATTAAGTGCCGTCTTCCTCACATGCATCTGATGAATAAAGCCACTTCATTACTGTCCTACACCCAGCCAGCCCAATTTCCTCCTGACCTCAAGACAAAAGAGTGTGAAACCAATAGTCTGACTTGATCAAAGAAGAGAGACTCTTGTGTTAAATGAGTGTTTCCATATATTAAGTTGATTTCACACACATAGTTTGGGAAACAGACGAGCATGGCTGATTAAGTGTTTCAAGAATAAGGAAAAAGAAGAGTTTGTGTTGTAGTAGCTGGTTTGTGTTGAGTTTGCACTTACTTTGAGTCGTTCCTCTTTGATGCCATCTTCATGCTGGACTATCTCATAGTAATATTCCATATATGGGACCCTGTAGCAGCTTTCCTTCAGCTCACAGGACGTCACCGTCTGGATCAGATCCACTTTGTTGGGGCTTTCCACCAGGGCCGAGTCAAACTTGGTGGGCACACAGGAGAATCCTTCTGTGGACGATTAATTGAGATGAGATATAAGAGCTGGATATTCACATTAAGAACGTAACACATAAAGAAGCCCATAAAGAAAATACAAATCACAAGACTGTTGGTCCTGAATATAAGCCTTATACACACTGACTACTAAATCTATAACCAATGTTTCTGTTCACATAAGAACCTCATTCATTATCTGCTCATCAAGTACACATCCAACTTGAGGTGTGTATACAAATCAATATAAATAAAGTGATCAATTGACAGATGCAACTTCACAAATTACTGACTGAGCCTTTAATTCTCTCAGTTGTAGTAAATATTAGTATAGAGCATAACAGTGTGTGACTGCTTTGTTATGGGCCTGCAATAGACTTCATCATCATGCTTTGTGTGCAACATGAGATATGCAGAACCATTTAATTCATCTTCTTTGGGTAATGGGGTCCAATAATAACAATAGAGCTCAAGTGAATAGTTAGTCTGAAGTTTATATGTGGTTAATGGGGGCAAGACTATCATATTTACTGGCACTGGTGAAAAGGTTTATGATTTCTACCTCCATGCAGTTAAAATAACAGACTATTACTCAACACACACACACCTGGTGAACCCTTGGACTTGGCGCATCCGCCGACGTCGATGACCGTCTCGTAAGGTGTCTCAGAGTAGTACGTCCTCAGCGCAGGGACCCGGATGCACTGGGTCAGTCGGACCTCGCAGTGACACTCCTGGATCACCTCCACATCCCGGGGGCCCTCGAACAGAAGCATCCGGTCCACGCGCATCCCGGTCGGCTCGCACACCTGACTCATCCCGCAGGAGGGAAGCTGGCGGCTCGGCTTCTCCGGGCGCTCTGGAGCAGCGAGACCGCCCGTCCGCGTCTGGAGTGCAGATAAGGAGTATCGATCAGTTTGGGTCAGACATGTACAAACATGGTCCTATGCTTTAAATGTGACAAATCACTTTAGATGCTGCACGGGTTTGATATTTACAGCTATTGATCACATTTTCTCATGTTATTTTTAAAAATCAGACGACAAAAATAATAAATCGATCCTTAATTAATGTTACTTTATTTCCAAAATGATTTTTATTATTACATTCTACTGATAATTTGGTGTTTTGAGAGCTCCCTGCCGTGTAAGACGATCAGAGCGTTACAGTGGCTCCTTGTGTCGCTTTGTGGAACTTCTCCTTCACTTACTTTTTTGCTCCTGAGGAATTCCAGCATGGACGCATGTTTGGAGGCGTCCATGTGGCCTGCTACGTTTGTTGGTCTGGTTGGCCCCCCGCAGTGAGACCTGCACATTCCCACATCCACGCTGACAGGACTGCCAGAGATGTCTGAGTAGAGCAACACAAACATATCAGACAAATAATATAACCTGTCTGCATTGAACTATCGTGTTATTGTAGTTCTCCACAATCATGCTTTGGCTTCTGAGGGTATTCCAATCATATATGTAGTGGTTAAAACGTGTCCAAATAGAGGAAAGACATTGAATTGGTGTGTTTTAATGGTGCTTTACCTTCGCCAATGTAGATGAAGTGGCTCTGTCTTTTGCAGCACATTCTCTGTGTGAAAAGGTTTCTGTGGTCGATGTATTTGCTCACGACCCCGGTTACTAGAAAACAGTGAACAAACACTCATTTGTAATTTTGAAATTGAAACATTTTTGGGAAACATAATTTTATTTTGCATGCAGAGTTAACAGTTGGTGATTCATAATAAGTGCAGATCTCTATGTTTGACTTGTGTCTTGCAAAAATGTATGTAATGTCAGAATTCAATCTCAGTTTATACATAGGAAAAAAAATATTGCGGGTTTCAACTTATTCAACCTTTCTTTGTCATTTCATGATTAACATGTCAGTTTCCTTGTCACACCTCCTCCCAGCACTCTTAATAAACAGCCATAAAACTTAATATTCGCATTGGGTTATTGTGTGTATTGACGTCAGTCTGATAAATGAGTAGCTGCCTTCAGGCATGCTGTTACAGGAAAACACAGGCAATCAAACAGTACTTACAGTTCAGGTAGAGGGCACACAGGAGAAGAAGGCACAGTCTGGGTACGTCCATGGCTTTAGTCCTTATTTGCTCTTCAGCAGCCAGATCCTTAGTGTCGCTCTGCTAGCTGATGCCTCTGATATTTATATGAGATCAAGCTTCAGCCCCAGATGTCAGCAGAAAACAAGGTCTCCAAGTGGTGTGGAGTCTAAAAAGTGAGAACTAATCAAATTTCCATGCTGAATGCCCTGCGTGGTGTTCTTACAGGCAGCAGCCACTTCAAAGGCAGCCTCCAAAAGCTCGAGTCTTCACCTCTGTTTGTGCTGCGAGGGGATCCAGCGGCTCGAGTGTGTCGATCAGGCCAGAGGTCCCGCTAATGAAGTGCTTAAGTAGCCTTGAGCCTTTAAGCGGCGCTCATTCAAAGGCATTAATCATCTTTTATCTCAGGGGGAAGGTGTTTAGCACCTCTGACTTAAAACAAAACCCGGCCCAAACACATAAATGGGATCAGCATGGGGCCCCTGAGCCTCCCCTTCAGAAAACAGCAGCACCTTTTTGTTTATTCAAGATGACACCAAATGGCCACCAAACTTCCCACAACCGCCCTTCAAATCTCAGTTTCTCTCCAAGAGGACAACAAGAAAGGAGAATTAGAACTATATGCTGCATATTTAACTGATTTCTGACTTATATGAGTTAAATAGAAACCTTAAAAACAGAGAATAAATTGCCAAAAGGCCAGGAAATGTGAAATAGTCACAAGGAAAATACGCAACTGCTCAGCTTTGTTCCTTTTATCAGAAAACTTACATCCTGTTTAGAAATTCTTAAACTGTGTAATAATATTAGCATTTTACCGATCCTATACTCGTATCTTAATCAGACGTTAGTCCGTCTTTGAAGTGCTGATGTGATCCCCTCATTTTCCCCCCGGATCAACGGATCATCGTCCAGAGAGCCGTCAGCACTCAGACACCCTGATGAAGATGACGCCTGCTTCAATTGTTCCCCTCATCGAGTTAGAGCAAAACTCATTGAACATCTTTCATAATCCTGGTAATCCCAGAATGAGACTCACTAATGAGTTGATTTAATCATCAAGATTGCTCCCCGTTTACAATGTGTTGTTAAAAATAGAACAACTAGATGGACCTGAGATAGCATATTTATAATGTCTGCCTAAAGTCCCTGGGCAGAGGCAAAAACTCATTATAAACACATTAAGACTTATATGGACACATAAATCAGCCTTTCTTGCTGTGCACAGGGGGACATTGCTTATCAATCCCGAGAGTCTTAATAAGAGTCCAACACCAATTCAAACATAATAAGTATAAATTAATCAGTATTTAAATGAAGCAAAGGAATCTAAGCAACATTCTTTCTCTTGCAGTACATTCCAACATCACTAAATGAATATATAGAAAGACGACTTGACTATTATTCTTTTTTTGGAGGCGGCTTGTTTGGATTTTGTCACAGTTTGTATGGAATGGTACTGTTTCTGATTTTACCTATAATATACAGCTTAAATCATAGCCATCAGTCTGTATAAAGTCTGTTTGGTTCTCGCACCAACTCATCTAACACGTGCATGAGCTGAGATGATGGCTAAAGTGCTGATTGGATTACAGTGAGTCACTCACACCGTGAGCATGCAGCCTACGTCTAGGGACACTCAGCAGTCCCTAAGTCCAGTCACAGCGGCTGTAACAGGGTAGCAGACAGAGCATCAGTGTGTCTGCAGGCACAGCTCACACCTCTGCCTGCCTGCCTGCTGTCTGGGTCACAGGAACGCTGTGCAGCTCAGTTATGTCACTGATCCACTTACTGACCCACTTACAGGCTATATTTCATCCACATTGAAATATTGTTGATAATAATGAAAGATTGAAATCATTTATAGTGCAGGATGAAGTACTTTAAATCTTAAAACCTGCATTCCAATCTCTTAAGTAAAATAGATACACATCAACAATGTCCAAAGAACTCATTTTTAAAATTATTGTGAAGTGTGTGGAGCTCTTTAATCTGATCAAAAATCAAACAGAAATCAAACATAATTCACCCAAAATCCAGTTTGGGTGAATTTTGTGGAATGCATTGCATATGCACTTCATACTTGTCCAGAAGAAGTTGAGCACTGCACTCGGGTAAATGCAGTAATTATATTTACACTGACTGCTGTTTGGTGACTTCATGTAACAACTGAAGCACCATAACTGCAACTGTAACCTTGGTCAAGCCACTGCTAATGACTCCTGGGACTCTGATGATGATCATCTGCAGAAGAGTACTAATCCCATCAGTTGGAGGCTCATCATGTCCAGGGCTGCCTGCTCATGTGTTTTTCTGGGAGGAGTGCAGCACACATGGATTATTCTGCCTCGTGCAGCATCACTCTCAGGATTATACCAGAATACAATTTAGGAGCCCAGGGGAGAGCTGGTGAAAAGGAGCAGGGATTCTAACAAAATACAAAATCTGCAGAGTGCAACATTTCACAGCAGTGCAGCAGGAGCTTGGTCTGGGCCAGCAGCTGGGTTACCTGACCAGCGGACAGATCATCTTCTGGTGTCCATCATGTCTTTCAACAGGAGAAATAATGTCATCCAAACAGAAAGGAACAAGAAGAATACAAAGAGGAAAATATGTAAGTACTTAAGTGCTGACATATACAGTGTGACACATTTGAACTTCATGAGTGTGAGATGAAACATGTAACCCACATTTCTGTTTGCCACCCAAAGGGCCTCTGTCAAATACGGCTCGATCTTTGGAAACCATCACCCTGACATCTCCCTCACAGAGAGAAGAAGAGGATGGCAACAGAAAGGAGAAGCAGCAGACGGCTTATGAGAAAGCCATGTTTGACCTGAAACATTCAGAGAGGCTGAAGGCCGATGTGACCTTAGGGCGGCGGGTGGGTCTGTATCAGCTGAGAGGGGAGATCGGCTCGGGCAACTTCTCCCAGGTCAGACTGGGCATCCATGACCTGACCAAAGGTGAGATAGGAGACACTTCATACTTATTTTGTCTTCCTTTTGTATTACCCATTTATTTGCTGCTTTAATCTGTGCCAATTAACATGAACCCTTCAACATGTTCACTGTGTTCTTCTGCATGTATTGCCATTGACAGAGAGAGTGGCGGTAAAAATCCTGGACAAGACGCGTCTGGAGAAGAAAGCACACACACTCTTTGCCTCTGAAATCTCTTGCATGGAAAAGCTGGCCCACCCAAACATAGTGCGCCTGTACGAGGTGGTGGAGACGTTCAAGCGCCTCTATCTGGTGATGGAGTACGCCAGCAGAGGAGAGCTGTTCTCTCATATCACCACCAGGGGGCGCCTGTCAGACCCGGAGAGCAGGCTTGTTTTTTCACAGGTCGTATCTGCACTCAAACATATGGTGAGACATTTTCAAAGGGGCTCTCATGTACAAGATATCATGCTGCCTTGCAAAAATATTGAAATAAATCAATTTAAGGCGTGTAAAAGGATTCCATATGGAAATAAAATGTGCACACAGACAGTATATATATATATATATATCCTCTATAGGATTATTGGTCATTTCATTGTCTGGACCTTTTATTTCTTGTCTCTTCCCAGCATGATAATAATATTGTCCATCGGGACCTGAAGGCAGAGAACGTCTTCTACACCACAACATACTGCATTAAAGTAGGTGACTTTGGTTTCAGTACGGCCTGCAGCCCCAGTGACATGCTCTACACGTTCTGTGGTTCTCCGTCTTATGCGGCCCCGGAGCTGTTAAAAGAGACAGGTTACATCGGCCACTACGCAGATATTTGGGCGCTGGGTATCTTGCTTTACTTCATGGTGACTGCCACTGTGCCCTTCAAAGCTGCAACCATCGGTGGGCTCAAGTGTTGTATCCTGCATGGCTCCTATAACATCCCCTCATATGTGCCGGAATCGTGCCAGCAGATGATTAAAGGCCTCCTGAGGCCAATTCCTTCAGATCGCCTGAGTATGACACAGATCATGGCCAGTGACTGGATGAAAGGCGTTGAATGCCCTCGGGCTTACCCCACCTGTAATCTCACACCGTCCCACCTGCCTGAGCCCAATCACCTCCTCAGCACAGATGAATTGGATGTCAAGGCGGCACTGGGGGATCTCGGCATCACCAAGTTCCAGCTCCTCGACAACTGCCAAGACCTGAGAAGTCCTGTTACCGGGGCTTACCGCATTTTACTTCACCGTCTCCAAAAGAGAACATCTGTGGAAGCCGTGGGCTACAGGCACACACGTCTAACAGAAAGGGAGGATGAATTCAGACGGAGGAAAGGAAACACAAAATGCCTGAAAGACAAAAGTCAGTCTGTGATCTGTATCATCCTGTAAAGAAATCTGTTCACGAAGGTTGGGCAATGTGTTTCTGATTGAACAGATCTGGACCTGTGAACACTGAAAGGTGCTCAGATTAGGCATTTGACTCTAAATGGATGCAAGCAGGCGAGTGACAGTCACGCTGGAAAGAAGTGACACATTCTTAACGTGGCATTCTCTGATCTGCTGAGATAACATCTTTACTGTAAATCTGTGTTCATAGCTCCACCTGCATTCATAATAATGGAGTGTGACAGAAATGTGTATGAGGGGTGACGGTGAACTGCAGATTCCTGTTTCAAGAACGCAACACACACATGTGGAAAGAACTGTGAATGTGGAAACGACACGAGTTTTTGTAAATGATGTGATGATGATAATGATGATGATGATGATGAAGGTGATGCTTGCATTCATATCATTGTTTGACAAGGCTAATTCTGTGTTCCCATAAGCAGTGATTAGATTAACAACATAAATAAAGGATATACTAGCAATATTCTGTATATGCATATCAAACGAAAACTGTTTTTTATTAAACATTTATTGCAATTTGTGATGTTTTATTGTGCTATTTAATTAGTTTCTACTATGGTCAATATTTCCCCCCTAAGAGATATTTGGTATCACTGCATTGTTGTCATGAGGAACTAAAGCAAAACAATGTGTAGTTGCCTAACTTCAGCAGTTGTGTGTTTCCTTTTATCTTGCCAACACTTCACATTCAGAATGATTTCTAATCCCGAGATACTTGCCAATATTTGGCAGAAGCCTGCATTATATTTCTGCTTACATGAAAGCTCCTTTAAACCGTGAAGGTGAGAGTTTAGCACCGAAACGTCCCTGGAATAATTTGTCTTTAGGTTTCATCTTGAGTCCTGGTTTTCTCTGCATTCCATTCTTGTGCACATGTACGCTCCAATGTTCCTATTTCCTGGAATGTATTAGATTTGTTACAGCAAGAAGTGAGAACAAGAACCTGGCTTGCAGTCTCATACTTTCCTTTCTGTTTCCGCCTTTGATTGAAAGAGGGAAGAATTGTAATTCAGGATGCAACTGAGGCGATTTTCTGCCCCGGCATGCACGAGTGAAGAGCACAGCACATTTCTCAGCTTTGTTATGATAACAATTACAGATAAAGCCAACACCAGAACCCATTTCTCTTTGACCTCTGTGGCACTTGCAGCAGTTCAGAATGTCCATCAATACAACAGATACCATTAACATAATTATCATGTGTTTGACAGGTTATGAATCAGGATTGCCTTTGGGCTAATTTGGCAGGTTATTCAAGTAGTTAAAATGCTTGCACAGTTGCGGCAATTTTCAATGTAGCTTGTTCTGTTTTTTCACCCATAGCGATTAGGTTTTCATTTCCTTGAATCAGCCGTGACCTACTAATGTCACATATGACAGTGGAGTGCATGTGCAGTAGATCACGTTACTGTCTGAATCCCCAGTGAAATGTTGCTATCATACCAGACATCAATCATAAATGTAATGTAATTCAAATGCATGCTATAAAATCATATGTCCTATTTCCCCTGAGCCACGCTGCTTTCTCATTGGCTGTTACACTGTGCATGATGAAGACTGTACAGCACCAGTGTGCGGAGGTCATCAATCTCTACAAGCAACTTAATCAAACATACAGCATTACTCACACTGAGATTTTATCACCTGCGTGTCCCAACACCTCTTGCAAATGCCAGTGGAGATGAGAGCGTAATTGAAAAGGCTGCAGAATAGATCAATGAGAATTGATGTCATATCAGTTTCCACAGTAATGTATAGGTTGTAAATCAGTGGTTGCACAGGTGCCTGTTTGCTTACACTTCTCCTCAGTGCAAACATTTGTATCCTAGGTTGTATTAGTTTCTTTTTGTGTGTCATACCTCCTTTGTCTTCACATTTTCAAGTCAGAGATGTAATTACAGCAATCTGGCAGCAGCCGATAACAACATAGCCTGACAACATGAGAAAAGAAACGGTAAACAGTGATACTTTCATGATATATGTGCTGGAATTATACTGTCACAGCAACAAATGAAGGAAAGATATGGCATAATTAGTGGGCTGTGCAAGCCATAAACTGAATATAAAGGTAATACGTCTAGTTAAGCAGAAAGTACATCAAGTAAAACTGAAAGTAATTGCATACAGCGTGTAAGGTGTTTATGGATGTAACAGAATTATAAAAGCATGAATTAAATAGCATTAAAGCTCTACAGAGCATTGACAGTACACACTGCTTTTGCTGCAGCTATATAAAGAAAGTGAAGAAAGTGTTGATAGTGTAAACATCCACTTGAGTTTGGATCTGATGAACAACAAAATCAATGTGTTGCAGCAGTGGAGGATAGTTCACACACTGAACTTTAAATGCTTTCAAAATGTTAACAGTATTTGGAAGAGGAAGTTATATAACGAATGAGTCAGGATGGCCAGTGTCTCATCTACTGCAGCAGTTTGTAGTTCAAAGAAACTGTGGCAGGGATTTCACTTCAAAGGGGAAAGTTACATATTGACCTCTTTCATTGCATCAAGATCTTGCCTTAGTTTATTAAATTGGATGATGAGGAAGAGTTATATCAGCATCATAAAGCCATCTAAAGCCTCAAGGTCACAACTTTACCTCATTATGATGGCAATATCTACATCTTTATGGCCTCGAGTCAAATCAGGACATTTTAAAAAGCGTATTTTCCATTATTTGTCATTAAGTCCTATGCTTAGTCTCAATCTATAGGAAATGGAAATCCTTTTTTCATAGATTAATCATTTGAACTCCCTATAAAAACAAAATCAAAATCAAAATGAGATCACTTAGTGGTTATAAGAACTTTTATTATAAGAATGCTTTGTGGAAATACACATTTCACATATTATAAATCATATACAGCAAAGAAGCTTACATAACATGACAGTCAGCTTATAAAAAATTCAAACTTTCTTTTCCATTCCCCTTGACATACATTCCATCTTAAAGTTATTGATCTTCAGTTTGTTGAAGATCAATAACTTGTTTCTGTTGTTGGACTCCACACAAGAAAATCAAAGGCACAGTCCAGCACTGCTTCTTACACATGAAAATATGCAGACGTGATTTACATTCCATCACCAATTAAATGTTGTCTTGGTTATTGAAAGTCTTTAAATTGAGATCCCTCGCTCCTACTCTCAGTGTAGCAGCCTGGTTAATGTGCTCACAGCCAGTATCAGCAGTCGCAGCGGGTGAACACTTGCACCATAACGTGATTCTTTATCCTCCATGCCAAAGAAGAAAATGTTTTTTGACCTTTAACTTGGTGAAGAGTGAAAGCAAAAGTAATGCTGAAAGTTTTCACTGGCCAATTTCCTCCGCCGAACTTTCCAGAATGCATAAAACACGTCATAGCTTTATGATAAGATTTGGCAGAGGGAAGAAGAAAGAGCGGCGCCGTTGGGCCAGTCGGATGTCCTCAGCCTCTCTTTGGCACATGGCGACCATGCTGTGAACAAATGCATCCGTTTCAACATCCAGCCTCACTTTGTATTCTTAGCCAAGTGCTCAAGGCAGAAATATGTTCCATAATCACCTTTGTCTTTCCGTTTCTGGCAGTCCTCTTGTCAATCGCCCTCATCAAGCGTAGCACCCATGGTTCCTTGGGGTCTGAACAGATCAAACGGCCCTTCTTCATGGTGAAGCTAAAAGACAATTGATAAAAAAACAATCTATTTTCTGCTGTCCTTTTTTGAACAATAAACTCTTGAGTAAATTCACATTAAGCGTATGTGTGTGTACTTACATTACGGCAGGGATGTTGCAGCCTCCATCTGCCTGCTGCACTCTGTAGTGCACCGCCATCCTTTGCGTGCGGCCATTGAGTTTCTTGTCATACTTCAGACAGCAGTCCTCATACGACACTGTAGGAACAGAGATGCAGGACACAGAAAAGTACACAATCTTAGACACATAAGTACATGTAAATGATCTGCCTTACGTGCAATGCTATTTGTACAAGTAAAATCTAATCTCCAAAATCGAAAGGTAGTTGATAACACAATCAGATAAAGGTGTAAAATGCAAACAGACTGTCAAATACAACTTTCCTACCCATGACGATCTTCCCACGCAGGAACTTTGATAATTTCACAACCTCCCTGACCTCATTATTTTTTCTTTTTCCTACGTGCAGCTCTGATTCGCTTTCCGCCTGTGTCAGACATTCACGTCTTGAGATTAATGTCTCAGTCGGGGTTTCACCGTAGCTTACCTTGTGCCATTGCGACGTAAAGGCAAGACGCCACGAGGAGGGCCAGCACGTTGAATCGCATGGTGCCAACTTTCAGCTCTGCAAAACACAACCAGATGCGAGGGACTGCAGTGTTTACCAAACATTCAGTCTTATCGATCAGCGATAAACATTAGATCCTACCACACCTTTCATTAGAGTGCCTGGACCCTTGGACCTTGGTCAACAAGGCCTACGGTGTATGTGGTCTTAGTATTTGGTAACTTAATGTATCTAAATCCTTTACCTCTTTCAAACTGTATAGCTCTGATGAAGTTGGTCACAAAAAAAAAATCTATTAACCATTTTTTGTTGCAGATTTTTCAGTCTTAGACAAATATTTCTTTCTCCAATGCCTTCACCAGATTTTAAAACCCTACTTCCACAAGACAAAAGGCATAACTCTCCTAAAAGTTTCACCAATATGACACGGATAATGAAGGCTACAGATTAGTTACAACACAAACACAACATTTCCATCCAAAAGACAAGTTGTTAAGTGAACGCAACACAAAAAGAATCTCCAATTATCTATCTATGGATCTATATCAGGACTACTCACCACTTCTACTCCAGCAGGATTGTGCGGCTCTCTGCTTGAGTTTATCAGCCCCGTGCAGGTGAGGCACTCTTAAGTACTGTGGGGCATAATGCCAGAGATCATATTTCAATAACGTCGCTCACCTTTGTACTCTTGGCTCATGTCTATTTCTTTTTTTTTTCTCGCGTGTGTTCTTGAGTGAGACCAAGCTGATGTGTTTCACTTAAAGGACATGATTGACATTTGAAGCCATGCGTTAAGGATATGGTTTTGTTACTGCATACGGCTATCCCTCTCAGATCAGATCAGGTTCAACTGGTATTGTTGTTGAGGCAAAAACTACAATTAGTTGCTAATGTATGCTATGCTGATAAAACCAAACTTTCCAACAAATGAGTTCATGTTATTAGTTCAAGAGTGAACCTATGGAAATACAACTACATGGTGAAATGGCTCAGGATGGTAGTACAGGGATTAGAGGGTTGCTGCTTTGATTCTGAGATCCTCCTATAGAGCGTGTCGAAGTGTTGAGCAAGACACTGTTTATCTTAAATTTGAAAAGGCAGAGGGGCATTCTGTATCTACATCTTTAACTATAAAGTATTGCTGTTATGCCTGGGGTTGTTTAACTTGGAGTCTAGCCTGTTACAATCAATAGTTGACATCTTATCTCTCTCACAAATTGAGAGTCTTAAATAATATTCATTGAAGTAAAGTCTTTTGTGTTGTTGATTGAGCTGAAACCTCCTCTCCACATCAGAATAAAAGGATGGAATAACAGACCTGGTCCATTGTACTTTTTGTTTGATAAAATATGTTAAAATGCATCTGTTGAAGCTTGTCTGGTTCTGTTTTATGAGAAGTGTGTTGGTACATGCAATGGATCAGATATTTGTGTTTAATTCGCATTATTTGATTCTCTAGGAGGGCAAGCAAGGTTTGGGTGATTTCCCTTTTACAGGCCCAGCAGAATGAACACTCATGATTTACTTTTATTTTATTTAAATGATCACACACTCTACTACAGAAACAGAGTCCGATGTCTTACACACAACATCTGCTACAAAGACGCCCAACTCCAATTTTTGGTAATCATCCAACTTAATGAAATCAGACCTGACTGAGAACATGTTGCATCAAAAACTACAGTCCTTTCTTATCATATACAGAAAAATAAAACAAAATAAAAAACAACATTATTTCCAATCCGTCTTACACATAAAACATCATTTTTAAGGTGAAACCATGTTTGGGATGGATGTACACAACAGAGCTATACATGAAATATGTCACATAGATGGTTTGTGTCATCGGGTGAATTCTGCCCAGCGGCTCGCCTGATTCACACTTTCAGTTTGTGAAGTTGCCATGAGGCCTTTTTTACATTACATTACATTACGAGCATTTATCCAAAGCGACTTACATTACATTACCACCCCGTAAGTTACAGAGGGGGGAGCAATTGAGGGTTCGGTGCCTTGCTCAGGGGCACCTCGGCAAGGACTCGAACCAGCAACCCTCCGGTTTCCAAGCGGAAGCTCTACCACTGAGCCATTGCCTCCCTTTTTTATGCTTCACTTGATAGTATGGAGCATGACCAGTGTCTGAGCCGCTTCTGTTTGTTTAACTTGTGTTCATCCATCCATTTCTCTATCATCAAGAACAAAACAAATCTGCAATATAAGAGAAATTTGTTGTTTACTGTAAGCTACATAGTTTTCGGCGGAACTAATTTGCAGCCCTTGTCCTTGTATGGAATGCAATTTAGGAGACATTACAAAATGAAATCTTTAATGTTACTCATTTACTTTGGATAGTTGCTTACTGGAAATTTCTGACAGATGGCACACAGAAAGTTTTATCAGGTCATAAAGGCTTTATCATGGGATCCATAAAGTTCTTCTGGCCGGCTGATTTTATACATCAATGCCCCTTATGTTCTCAACTGACAGGAAAGAATAAATATTGGATAGTAGAGTCATTGGTCTCTTGTATTTCAAAACCATTACAATAACAAAACTATAGTTGAGTCCAGTTGCTGATGATATGAGATCAGTCAGTACATTAGGGTTTTTTTAGGGGGGTTTTCACTCTTGCTCGCCTCAGTCCAGTCTTCACCATCCCTGCTTATAGTTATCAGCATCTAATCTTATTGGTGATCTGACAGGTAAGAAGGTCCTGCATTCGGGATGCCTGTCAGCTTTGCACACCGTATCCCTCTTTTCCTGTTGACTCACAAAAATATGCTGCTGCGTACTTTTTCATTGGGATCTCTGTTGGTTTAAACGCTTTGTGACAGATATTAATGGACCTGGAGTGTATGAGCAGACATCTGATAGCATTGTTCAGTGTTTGTACTCTTACCACAGCTCTCATCCACGCTGCTAGAGCCCAATGAGGCGTTTCATGGACCTGCCCTTTCCATTTCCCTTGGCTTCTTGAGTGCTGCTGCTCATTTTTTGTTGTTTACTACTCCAGCACTCTGGCTTGGTGTCCTGAGGATTTTAGAATTTCTTGTTTCTTCCCAGGTGCCAGTCAAACTTAAAAGCAGAGAAAGTTCAAGTATTGTGTTATGCCAAAGTACTGTCACTCCCTTGTGTGAAACCAGTGGCTGTAGCTGACATAAATATGATGTTGTGTGATCTACGATCTGCCTTCAGTTGTTTGTGTGTGGAATTCCTGTAATTGTTTGCTCGGTGTGCGGGTTTGATCGCAGAACCACGTGAAAGACTTCTGAGTGCATTTTGGCAGAACAACTTTAACAGAAACAAAACTGAGTTGGCTGTGTTTACCTCTATTCCTGGTTGTTATAGCATGGTGATGGATTAATGGGAAGAATATTTGTCAGAGGATGATGGTCCACTGCCAAGGGCGCTTGGATTAGGGACTGTGATGACAGGGTGTTGTCTTCAGTGTTCCCATTAGACAATCTGATATGTTGTTTTAGCTCATCATCATTGCTGTCATTTTGCATGCATATGAAAGATGAAATCTCCAAAAAGCCATTTATCAGCATGTGAGGAACGCAGTTGGGCTGCTGAACAGCTACAGTACACGGTTGATGATTCAGTTGTCTCATTTACTGTAAACGACTAGACTTTGTGTTGCAGCCATCCATTTATAAACTGCGTGTACCTGATGGAAACCACAGTAGCACAAGGTCACTGTGTCAAAGACACTACTGAGACAACAGAAAAACATCATTCAAGACAAATTGATATTATTAAATGTAGGTATTTCAAGGAAATGCATCTGCTGTTCTAAGAAGAATAAAGGATTCAGTTTTGCAACTTATTTTGGGGTTATGGGTGTCAAGTTTGAGACAGCTGAAAGCATGGTAGTTGTGCATGTCTGGCTTTATTTTGGTTCTTAGTTTAATATTAAACTCGTAAAAATAAACCTAGTTTGAATGATCACAGTTGAGAGAGGAGACAGTGTTTTGCCTGAGGGTCCGAGTCAGAAGATTTCCACCTTTTGTTATCATGAAAGACCACAGTAAATATGTTTTGTGAGAAGCTGAAAGTTGGTCCTCATGGTGGTATAAGAGGAAAGAGAAGAAAAAGAGGTTAACAGGGTGAATGAGGACATGAAATGTCATGACAATCCTACAGGGGTATTTTCAGATAAGTTGGGACATACCACTTAACAAAAACAACTTATTAACAATTAATGATGAATCTGTTTTCAGTGGGTGTTTATCAGACTGTGTGCATCATAAATCACCCCTGTTTTTATCCAGCAAACCTCCCATTTAATGATTTCCTCCTAGGCATTTGGTACTGGGTTGAACATGTGCCAGTTATGTTACAGTATGCATCTGATGCAGGACATAATCAAAGGCCATACATCAGAATCAGGACAGGCACGTTGCTTTTCTGGAATCCTAAAATTCAGTTTTTCCCTTTTTCTTTTTTTGAACACACAACAGAACGCGATCGGAAACCTTCCAAAACAAATGAGTTAATCGTTAAATTTATCAGGCACAGCCAAATTCCCCCAACATATATTTGGCTGGTGAGTGTAGTTAATTCTTCCATCATTCGGCCAAAAGAAAAATAAGTTCAGGAACAGATTGTGACCTATGTTGAACACTGGACACACTGATGGACAAAGAGAGACACTATACTGTTATTGCTGCAACCGCAAACCAAGGTACCCTGGCTGATGAGGGCACTCTGTGGCAAACGGCATAAACACATGCAGCGGCTTGCTTGAGCTTTGCCTGAAGGGAAATTCGATGAGGGATTCTTCCAGAAAAAAACTTTGGCTGGTATTGTGCAATACAAACTCTTATGAAACACGCTCTGTTCAGTGCTTCTTAACCATAATTGAACTAACGAGACAAACAACATTTTAGGGGTTTATATTTGTATGTGCCCGCAGCTTTCTGCCCAGGAATACTTTCTTTATTTCTTTACCGTTCTGGATTGGAACGGGAGACTCAGGAAATAGAGGAAAAAAAATTCCAACATGTTTGTGCAGTCTGACCTTTGCATTTATGCTACAGCCGTGTGTATAAGAGAGAGAGGGGGAAAGAGAGAGAGAGAGTGAGAGTCACAAACAAAAATGGATTTAGATCCTCAGTAAGCAATAGGATAGTTTGTTTCTGTTTCTGTTTCTCAGAACTGGTCCTGGTTTATCTGCATTATTTGACAAGCACACTGCCCCATCTAGTGGTGATATGTGATTACTTTACAAGTTACAGTGCGCATGCTGAAGGCCCAGACGATCCCAATCGTTTCCTTGTCAAATATGAGGATGTGTTTGATGTAAACAAAATAAAACTGTTTATATAGCGGAGACATAGAAACCTACACTTACAGAATCACTGTTGTATTATCACGTAGTATATGTTACATAATGAAATCAAACTGTGTCCCATAGTGTGTACATAGGATGTGTTGGGCTTTATTTATTGTTATTCTTAATTTTTATCCATTCGGTAGGTGTATAACTTGCCACAATAACAGTTTTCATATAGTTTTGATTCTTTGTAGCACGTACATGTGTAATTCATCCGATGCACCACCAGGGTACGCTTCAAGTACCATAGGCATTACATGTACCACAACTTTAGAACCCCAGCTCCATTTAAATTGCTCAGGGACGCCAGGTGTAGTAACACAGTGTGTGTACGAAAAATGCAACACCTGGTGTGATATAAACACTATGACTTAACAGTTTGATACAAGTTTGAAACTTCTTAAGATTATTCAGTCCAGATGTGAAATAAAAGCCTCGGGGTTAGTATTAATGTCTTTCTAAAGTATACAAACCTAATAGAGAAAGATGTGACTTGACTCTTGGTGAGATGCGGCCTTAAACACCACAAATCCCCTTTTAGGCAAAGTTGCTTGTAGATTGTGAATCAGTGCAGAATGTGATTCATGTAGCGTTAAAGACGGCAAAAGATGCGTTCAATGACATAACTTGTAGAGAATAGTGTATCGAGCCGTAGTGGAGCAGAGGTCACCGGGTCAGTGTGTATGTTGGTCCGCGGTGGAAACACTCTGCTCAGCCTGTATTATCTGCGCGGTGGGTTGTGGGTGTGTGAGCATACAAGTAAAATGGCGGACTTGGCAAACGAAGGTGAGTAAGTGGCGGTGTGAGAAAAACAAAACACCTACTGTGGCGTTATATGCGGCTCCTATATAATGTATGCGTGTTCTGCGACTTAAACGAAGCTACATGCCCGCGTATCGGTACCGAGTCTAACTGAATTTCAGCTTCGTAGCGTTTACGAGACCGCTACGCTAGCAAGCAGGCTAACATTCGCTACATTCGGGCTGTGGGTATTACCTGGAACGTAGCTGTTGCCGCTTGTAACTGGCTTACCTCTGGAGGCTAACGCTAGCACCCGGCTATTTATAGTATACATCGCTTGCCATTTGCAGCGAGCTAAACGATCCGATGTAAACATGAACTCAGTCGTGCAAGGGTCAAGGATTTCAAACGCCGGTTGTGCTGCGGGGGTTTAAGTGCGTTGCTAGTTTGCTGCCGCCATAGTTAACATGCAGCGTTTACGGTACGAGCTTTCCCGGTGTTATTTGATGTAGTTAGTTAGCGCTTAGTGGCGGGGCTGCTTGGTGCTGGTTTAGGCGCGTAGAAAGGGACGTCAGGCGAGAGGCGATGCATCGGAGAAACCGCCGAAGAAACGAGGCAACGCCGGGGCTCCCTTTGTTATCATTATTGACCCCGTCTATACCTGCTTGTCACTGCCCCGGTGTGTTTACGGTAGCGGCGCTGGTTGAGTGTCTTGGTGACATTGCTTGGCAGCCGAGATGACTCATGCGGGATGGGGCGCATTAGCAAGCTAACTTTAGCCAGTAAGCTACGTTCGGCGGCGTTACAACAGCCGGTGGTGTCGGCTATTTGCTGGAAGCGATCATGTGGTGTAAACGTTGGTTAACATGAAGCCGGGAACACGTCGGGGGTGTTTGAGAGCCTGCAGCGGACACTCGGGGTGGCCTGTTGACGTGATGGCGAATGTCGGCCAGGAAAAAGTCTGATCCCGTGCCTTTCACTGTTGCATATGTGACAGTTTAAGCCCATTGCAGCCTCACAGTGCTTCTAATGCTCGTACTCCATTTAATAGTCTCAGCCCAGACAGTGGAAAAAGCGTTGTCTGTTATTATAGGATTACACATTTTATTCAAGCTGTAGACTCATTAAGTGGCCTCAGGTGAATATTGTTACCTCAGAATGGCTATTCACCTTGGTAACAATAGGTGGCCGAGCTGTAAATAAAGAAAAACCCTTACTGTTTACAAAAGAGATACATTTGCTTATAATGTATTGTTGCCCCATTGTTTCAATGTTTGAGGTTAAGTGCAGTCAAATGCAGTGTTGTGATGCCCCTCTCTGACTCTGAATTGGATTGCATGATTAATTGTTGTGTAGTTTGAGTCAAAGTGTTGCTTTCTCACCTGACATAAACGGCCCTGTACACTTTTGGGACTCACCTCTGTAGATTATCTGTTTCCTGCTCTGCTCATTATGCAGCACTGCTGAATTTGACAGTCAAAGAGATAAATGAATAGTCATCTGACCTTATTGATCTGTTCAAAGTTGCTGCATGTGCCGGAATTTAAACATCTGTAAGCGCTATTGGACATTTTAGTCCGTCTCTGTGTGTTGTTTTAATGAATTGATGTATTTGCATGATGATGCTGCGCTTGAGCTATGTGCCACTTTAGGCTGACATTTGAATATTGCATATTATTTGCTTGTAGATGTTTGACAGTGACTGATTGTTATTGATGCGTTTGTGGACGATCACGCTGTGATTTGTTGGAACGCCACAGTGTGAGCTCTGTCCTCGACTGCTTTCATCCCCGGGAAGTAGAACCAGACAGACTTGATCGCTGTGCACCTCTGAGTTTTTTTGCTTAGCCTACTTTTTTCTCTTTAACAGACAAGCCTGCCATAGCGCCTCCTGTGTTTGTTTTCCAGAAAGATAAAGCACAGAAGGTAAGAGTCTACATCTAATCCAAGAGTCATTCCATATTGCACAATGTTGCTCACTTACATGCCGGGGTCTTTCATCATCCAGACAGCTGTAAACGACTTAATTGATCTCAAGCACGTCTTAATGTGTAATTCTCCTCTTTGTTTTGGAGTCAGCCCATTTAGTTTGCATCCTTTTTTACAGGTGTGCACTAAGTGTGTGCTCCATCAGTCAACTAAGTGCTTAAGTGTCAGAAAACAAATGTGTACCACAACTCAACATTAACCGACTAGCTGCAGGAGTTTGCACCTAAATCAACCAGTGTTTGTTTCAGCATCACTCTTTTACTGCACTGAAAGTAAAGCTGACACCATCCATTCATTCATGCACTTCACCATTTTATGAAGGAGCTTCTCCACAACACACAGAGTAACTTTAAAAACATAGCAGCATGTGTGTTAGTGTTAGACCTGAGTGGTATCCACATGTGTGTGTACGCTACAGACTGAATTCTATGGAGCTTAACAAGAGAAATGGTATTGTTTTTGTTTGTTCTTGCTGTCTTAAAAGTTTAAAATGTCAAGAACGGCTGGGATAAAGTGGAGTTACCGCTCTGATAACAAAACTAAAAGATTCATTGCCTTCTCTTCCAGCGAACAGCAGAAGGCTCCAGTGCAGAGGATGGAGAAGGTACATTTCTTTGTTAACAAAAAGCTTTTCCCCATGATTTATGCATTCGTGGCCTTTTTGGTGATTCACAGAAGCAATAATTTGTCGCAACTTTCAGATTCAGATAAAGATGAGGGAAGTTACTGCCCTCCAGTGAAAAGGGAAAGGACCTCATCGTTCCCACCCCCACATTCGGGTAAGGGCACGTGGTGACTAAGCAGGGCTTTTATTGCTGTCTGAGGGCCGCACATTGATTTGTATGCTGAGTGTAATCTCTGTCTGCTTCTCTTCAGTTCCCAAGAACAATGTATTCATGCCCTCAAGTTTCTGCCAGTCTCCAACTGGGAACTCTGACTCTGAGCCAGGTGAGGGGTCCTGACCGCTGATAAGTCCATGTTTATGTTTAAGGATAGAAGTTTGATTTGAGTGTTTTTCAGGCTCCTCAGCAAAAAAAAATAATGAAATGCTTTGGAGTTGCTGGTTTGATAATGGAAAGTTTTGCCTTTTATCAACTTTGTCACTCATTGGCTGTAAGGTTTATGCTCCAGCTGAGTTGTTCAAACACACACAGGGTTGAATCAGATCAGCAGACTCAATTAGAAACGGAGAGGACAGAAACACTGACAGCTTATAGACGAGTCACTATTCTAAAGCATATTTTCTAAAAACCACGCATATTGCCATGGAAATGAATGAACACAGCAGAAATGTCTGTGGTCATCCATTCCTTTGCGTAACTGCTTGAATACAAAGCCGCTGTGAGTGTAATAGCACAAAGTTGAGATAGACGTGCGGTTGCTGTGAACACACTGTCAAAACGGTCAAACTGTAACAGAGTAAGAATGCCCCGGTTGTAAATTAATTTCCTTTATGGTCACACAAAGGTTGAGAGCAGAGAGAGGATGAATGCTTTTTATAAATACATATGGATTTGTGCCGGCGGCGCTTTGACGGGTGCCGGGTCATGTCAGGATAATAAAGCCGCCTGAAATGCAGAGACAGAGGTAGAAATAGATCAGAGACCTTAGAGACCGTAATATTACAGCATAGAAGTCAGACCACAATACAACTCTGGAGCTCCACTGTAGTTGCCGTGGAAACGGGGCCTGGTTAGAGAGAGTGAGAGAGAGAGAGGTGCAAAAGACAGAAGCAGTGGAACCTCTTGAAGTTGCTGTGAAACTCTTGGTTAATTTTTTAAAACCTGCCTCTGTTTGTTGTCCACTGCCAGAGGAGAAGCCTGTGGGATTCCGTTTAAAGCCACCGACTCTCATACACGGACAGGCGCCAAGTTCAGGTTGATGTTTAATGTTGTTTGCTATCTTCCTTTAATACTTTCTCCTGCTGAAATATTTTTTGAAATGACAAATTGCTCACTTTACTAACACACGCTTTGCTCTGACCTCTACCCTGTTATATATGAGACGATACATTGAAGCTTTATTTACACCTTGCATTAAGAACCCTCGACGGTCCCCAGATAATGGGGTCACTTGTTAATGTAAGCAGAACGTCCTTGTGATCAGATGGATACCCGATCTGGCTGAGCACATGCGGAGGCCGGCGTGGTGCTGGGATCTCTGTCACAAGCAGCAAGGCGTGAACGCAACGCACATTTAATGCCTTTCTCCTCCAGACTCTGCTCCAGCTCTCAGTCATTCACTTATTTGAGTTGAGTGGAAATTTATTATTTATTTATTGAATGGAGGAAGACTGTCCACAGAGGAAGGAGGAAGGACGGGCTTAAATAGCATCGCGGCTCGCCCACTGAGATCTGATCGCCCATTGCTGATGTGTACGACCTATCCAGATTACCAAGGTGTGCATGCACGAGTCCCTCCCCCCCTCCCCCGATCAGACCCCAGTATCTGGACGTCGAGGCTGTGAGAATGGATGTTAATGCAAGGTGTAAACACGGCCACATCTGGACCTAAAGCATCTCACGGTGTGTTATAATGTATGAGGCTTTCAGTGAGATCCAACCGGTCTGTCGGCCCTGTTGTAGGTGTTCCGAGTCAGAAACCCAAGGAGCAACAGCGCAGTGTCCTCCGCCCTGCAGTGCTTCAGGCGCCAACCCCTAAATTGCATTCGGAGTCCAGTGAGTAAAGCTTGGATTGACATTATTGTGTCACCTACCACCTATACTGATTAATTGATGTCAACTGCAAGCCTCACACTAAAACATTTGAGATCACACACACACACACACAGGATGCATCGTGCATAGTGTGATTCTGTTTGCAGGCTAAAACTCCAAACAGCGTAAACGATGATGACCATTTCTCTGGTTTGTTTGTTTCTCTTGTTTATGTAGATTCCAGTTGTGGAACCAACGGAGTGAAGAAGTCATCAGACGGGGCGTCCGTGCCTCCGTCCCTCTTCTTTAACAACACAGAGCACCCAGAGGACCCGGCCACGTCACCGGTGAGTCCTGGCTACGCCTCCGTCTGTAGGCCGTCTTTAGTTTGGGATCAAGCAGCTGGGACAAACATTGGCATTGGAAAACTACAGAAGCGGTCAAGATACATATGTGTGCTGTATATACGGTGTACACGCGTGTGTGTGTGTGTGCTGTATATACAGTATATATATGTATATGTTTATAAATGCTGACGCTGACGTATTTATTCCCATTTTAGAAACATGAAAATGAGGAAGATGGAGCGAGTGTTAACAAAGATGGGTGTGGAAAAGAGAAGAAGGAGACAGATGTAGCAATATCATTCGTGTTTGGTCAGAATATCAAAGACAGAGCAAAGGTAGGTTTCCCCTCCCCCTTAACTTAAACCTTCGTCCAGCATGCAGCGAGCGAGCAAATGTGACATTATATATACACACACACACACACGCAGCTTTGGATGTCGCAGTTGGCGTGGCTTTGCACCTTTTTTTTTTTTTACTTTCCCTCTGAATATTGAGTGACTTAATAATAGCCCCGTGCTGTGATGTGCCGTATATTTCCGTGCCTCGACTCTGGGTGACATTAACTGAAGGAGCCGTGTTCCTCTCCTGCCTCCTTCCTGTGATTCTCTCCTCCTAAATCTGTCGGCGATTTGTCCTCCTTTAACAATTTGTGTAATGCCGTCTGAACGAGCGGCGTCGTTCTGATGCCGTCGGGGCGAGAGAGGGGTTGGGACGTCTGATGCAAACTCTGTGGATATGTGGAGTTTAGCTGCCGTTTGCATGTTGTCGGTGATTTGTTTTCATCATGCAAATGTGTCTGACTATTACAATCTGCTCATTGTGTCACATAAAGCCCACGGTGACTGAACTCTTTGTGTCTCAGGTGGAAGAGAACAGCACAGATGACCCGTTAAAGGACGAAACAGAGGGCACTAATTATTTCTTACAGTACATCTCTACCCCAAGGTAACAGCAGACATGAAAGACTCCAGCAGCTTCTCTTCATTCTTGGTTAATTGTTCTTCGGCTCTCAGGTTTTTTTAACCCTGCGCACTCTTTTCTTCTTCTCCAGTTCAAAAAATGCCACAAACAGTACAGACACAGGGGCAAAATTTGTTTTCGGGCAGAACATGTCTGAACGGGTTCTGGTGAGTGGATGTGTCTTGTGTAATCGCCCCCCCCCCCCTGATTTGTTCCACATTGGAAAACCCCCGATGTTGAGCTTTGAATGTTGTGTTTCCAGAGCCCACCCAAGGGTGAATCCTCAAATGAAGAAAATAAAGAGGCTTCAGTCGCCCCTGCTTCAGAGCCCTCCTCACAGGAAGCCACCCCAGAGAAGGGTAAGAGCTCGCACACACACACACACACACACACACACACACACACACACACACACACACACACACACACACACACACACACACACACACACACACACACACACACACACACACACACACACACACACTTTTATGACATTACAGAGCTGCTTTACGATTTTAACTTGGAAAAAAACTTGGCTTGCCCACCAGTAATGACAATTCCTGCCTACACAACTCTCAGGTGATGGTGGTGCTGATTATCAAAACACAAGCCGGGACTCTGTTAAATGTGTTGTTTGTGCTTTTTGATTCGCTGTTGCATCAATTTTGTGTGATGTTGTAATTAGGCAACATTTGGGCAACAGGCTCAGCTCTGTTGCAGTGTTAGACGGTGTGTTGTCACTAATGGAGTTATGATTGGTTGCGTGGCAGTGAACAGTGTGACTGAGTCTTTGGAGGAGTCTGCAGCAGCATACACCAAAGCCACGGCCAAGAAGTGCATCTTAGAGAAAGTCGACGTAAAAACCGGGGAGGAATCAGAAAGCAACGTTTTGCAGGTGAGTGACGGATCCCGCCGGGTTCAGAACACGCAGTGAGTAAAGACGCCGGGCAGAAGATGACGTGCTCCTGTGTGTGTTTGACGTCTTTCCCCAGATGCAATGCAAGTTATTTGTGTTTGAGAAGACGGCTCAGTCGTGGATAGAGCGAGGTCGAGGTTTGCTGAGGCTCAATGACATGGCATCGACGGACGACGGCACGCTACAGTCCCGTTTAGGTAAGGAAATCAAAACAAACAAACACTTTCCTCTACTTCTAGTTTCCTTTTTAATGACTGCCCATGTTGTAATAGCCAGGAATGAACACAAGGGGGAGCCCTCCTCTGTGAAATGCTTTCTTCTCCCTGCAGCATCTAAAGGCAGAAAGTCATTCATCATCAGGCACAAAAGCTGTGGGAGGTTTTCTCCAAACCAAGATGACATTTCCACCTGTTCTCCATTTGAAAAGCTTAATTGCTGCGGTGTGTTTGTGTGTCGCCCCTGCAGTAATGAGGACACAGGGCAGCCTCAGGTTGATCCTCAACACGAAGCTCTGGCCCCAGATGCAGGTGGACAAAGCGAGCGAGAAGAGCGTACGAATCACTGCCATGGACACAGAGGACCAGGGCGTCAAGGTCTTCCTAATATCGGTAAAAACCTAAATGCCTAAAAACTCATCTCATGTTCCTCTGAGACTTTCTGAGATTTGGCTTATTTTAAACGATTGCTGCATATCTCTTCCCTTGAGTGTGTCTGAACCCTCTGCACCCTCTGCACCTTCTGCTTCAGGGTAGTTCTAAGGACGTAGGACAGCTGGCCGCAGCGCTACACCACCGCATCTTGGCTCTCAAGAGCCGGGCGGACCAGGAGCCCGAGACTCCGGTGACAGCCATCCCCGAGGCCGAGGTACCGCACTCCAACGAGGACGACAGCGATGAAGACGAGGTGGCCAACACTGCCTCTGCCTCAGCTCCTGCTACAAGTCAGTGATTTCAGGGTTTTTACGATCACTTTGCCTGCATGTTGACGTCATCATTCAGAGCGATTAACTGGTTGTAGTCTAGCTTTTGCCGCCTCTTCCTCGTTGGTTCTTAACGGGATAACAAAACCTTCTCCCTCCTCTTTGCCTCACGCAGGTAATTCAGATGGAGGAGAGAGTCAGGCAGTGGGAAGCACATAGCGCCACCCTCAGGACAGCCTGCTCCAATGCTGCTGTCGAGGCATTTTGCTGTAGGCATCTCCATGGACACCCCTTGACCAACACGGGTCCTCCAGACCAGTACTTTTTGGATATTAGAAGTCTAGCTCCAGGAAATAACCCCCTGTGCCGGAGTGTCTCACCCAACTCGTGCAGTCCATCTTCTCTGCATTCAGCGTAATATCTGGAGTAGTTTCTTCCCTCTCCTGTTTTTGTGTTTTATTTTTGTTTTCGAGTATGTTTTTATTTTTTATTTCCCCCCCCCCCCCGATAGCAAAAATAAAGACTTCAAAGGTTTGGTTTGGGACTTGTCTGCTCATCATATTGATGAGCGTAAAGGGTGTTTTCCTCTACATTTTAAAGTATGGCACATGTTAAGACTGCAGTTTCTACTTTGGGACCTTTTTACTCACTCTTACAGCTGTGCCTCTGGAGAACACACACACACACAAACACACACACACACACACCCAGAGGAGCTTCATTCACATTGTATTTGACTACTCATCAGTCAGTTGTTCCGACCCTGACCCCGCCCCCTCCCCTACTTGCCCCGCCCCCTCCTTCATCCCAACCAGTCTGTGCATTAGGGTTTTTGGCAATTGTAATTTATTTTGAGTTGTCATCTTCATGAGGAATATCAACACGTGTGTGTGACGTCTAATGCTATAGCCAAGACCAATCAACTTTGACTTTAACAACATTAATAGCAATTTCTTATATTTCCTATTGACTTATATTCTAGTGAATACAGGACAGAAACACTGCAGGCTCTGCTAATGTGAGTTAACCATCAAAGTGGGCAGAAGGATTCACCGCAAAAAAAATTTGTCTCCAAATTAATGAACCGTTACGTCGTCGACCCCCTCGTGGATGTTTTTTTTTTTTTTTTTTTTTTCTCTGATCTTTTGTATTCATTAAGTTAACTGCATCAGTCAGCATTCTGCATGTTAGAACTGTTCTCTTATTTCCTTCCCATCATCCCATGGGTTGATTGTGTTGATACATATTTTTATTTTGAAAATATACAAAGTTTTTATTCATTTACATTTGGAAAAACACGTTGGAATGAAGACTTTATTTCATTGTGTGGAATTTTTTGAGTGTTAACTGTAATACCCTTGAATGTCATGTACATTTGAATATATCATTTAGTAGCGCACCATGTTTCTCATCTCCTCCAACTGCCCCCTTTACAAAATAAACCATTTTGGACTGACCTGTGATTTATTTGTTTTGCTGTGTGAAACCCCCTAAATTCAATCCGGTCGTTGATTGATTTCTTTCATTAGGAGCGTTGATGAGTTGTGGCACAGCAGGGGGCGCCGGCGTGCCGTACGGAACAACGTCCCCAAAGTTATCCCGAGGTGAGACTTGACTTCAAACTGTGTGAATTTATGGAGTTGCTCATCTCTTTTGCATTCATGTTTGGGAGTGGAGCTACAGGTTGAGTTATGCTGGGCTGTGACTCTGCCAAACAGGACATTTCTTTATATATATATATATATATATATATATATATATTTAAATATATATATGGAAGCACACTGTATGCATCAGACATTCAGATAGGTCATGAATATTTGATGCATTCAGTTATCACAGGCTGACAGAGGCGTACACACACAAACTACAGATGTAACTTCAGCTCTTGCTCTGCTGCTTATCTTTGCTTGTTGTATGGAGGAGCATTCAGCAGCAGCAGCTTGCCACACTGGGCTCTAAATGAATGCAGCAGTGCTGTGAAAGTCACAAAGTATAGAGGGGAACAAACTGCCATCAAATCTTGGGACAGAATAAAACAAATATATGTGCATAACTTACAGAGAACTTTCTCCTTCACTCTCACCAACTGGGATCTACATTCACTGTTGGGTGTTATCACCTGTAAACAGTCCCAGCATGCACTGGTTCCAGCTCTGTTCCTCCTCTTAAACCTCAAAGGTCTTCACGGGTATCAAATCAACATCTATCTGGCTTCTTCAAGGCTCCTCCACTCTGTCCTGAAGCTGTTTCAGCCACTTAAGACTGAAAACCGAGCAGATGCTGCCTCAATTATACCATTAATCTGTGCTTTTATCTCAATCAAGATAAAATACTTGTTTGAACACAAGTCTCCTGCGTGTTCCAAACCACCTCACACACTTTTTCCACGTGTGATTTATGAGGCTTAAACCCTATTTTGCAATGTTGTTACAAGTGCATTAACTCTTCTGCAGAACCTGCGCGAACGGATGCTTTGGAGGTTTTTCTAACACGGATACACAAATCCTGTTCGAATCAGCAACACTAAGCGTTGATTGACAAGTCTTGAGCCGCACATAAACAGATCAAGCTGAGGCGACGCGGTTATTTTCTTATCCGCAGCAGATCTCCAGATAAGGTGAGCAGGGCGATGAAGGTGATTGCGCAACTGGTTTATAGCCACAGTCATGAGCAGCAACCGTGCAAAGAGAGCAAATGCGTGTGCAAGCGAGCTGTTTGTTGTTCATATTGTGTAAATCTAGGAATCTCCTGTTGGCTCTATAGTTTGAAATCGTCCCCTGAGTGTGTAACCCGGTAGCCGTGTGTGTGTGTGTGTGTGTGTGTGTGTTAGTAGTGATTGAGTGCACCCTCACACGAAGCAAGAACCTCTTATCCGGACCCCAAACCTTCTAATATTACACGATGCTCAGCAGTAGTGAGGTGATATTTTTGTGCAGGTGCTGGTCGGGCAGCTCAGCAGAGCCACAGGGGTCCTTCGTCTGCTTCTTCTTGACCAATCACGTGAGCGCCGCAGAGTAGAGACAGGAAACACAAAAACACAGACGTAAATAAGAGAGAGACACATGGAGACATGATCCAAAACACAGAGGAGTTAATGATGAAAACAGAGCGTTTAAAGATGAACAAACACACAAAAGTCGCCCTGTAAAAACCAAAGGAGGGCCAAGGGGTCTTATATGTTCAGATAGCACTGACCCACGCTCAGAACTTATCAATCAAGCATTCAATCTGGACTAATTATGGCCCACGTTGCTTCTGAAGTATTTCATGTGAACTTTGTGACTTTTAAAGTAGTTACTGACAATTTCTTCTCTCCTGTCCCTGCACAGAATTCATTTGCATTGTTTTTCCATTAAATGAATATTCCAACTGTTTTTCTGCCCACTGAATGCAAATGATGCGCACTAAAAAATGCATGACTTCAGACCAGGTGGAAGTTGTTGTGAAGGGGATCGGCCGTCAGTTGAACAGCGGCTCCTGAATTTCAGTAGACTTGGATGAATTTCAAGCCTATACATGTCATGATGTCAGAATGGGAAACAGCTAATATGCATTGTAAAGTTAAAAGTCCACCCTCTTGTGTCATCCGTCAAGCTGCTCCCGCTTTTTAGAATTCCTTAAGCACGGAGAACAAATCACTGCTGCTAACACCGCAGTCGTTTCTCTTCTTCAGACAGCCGGCTCTTGTGTTATCATTCACCGGGGCGTTAAAAGGGAGTGCAAAAATTCACATCGGAGCCCCAGACGCCACATTTTTACAACTTGTTATCACCTGGAGGTTGTAGGGAGTTTAGAAAAAAGGCAGATCTAGAAAATGAGTCATGCAGGTCCAGGCGCAGGAGTTTGGCAAAGCTTAAAGGACAATCATGTCAGAGGGGATTAAGGTGGAAGAGGGGGAAGCTGATAAAAGATAGTGATGAAAATGCTTAAAAGGAGAACACATGGAATGCTGCGATAAAACACCGAGCGAGGAGACACTTTAACATCTGGGAGCAAAGGTAAATATCTATCAAAGTCAGACTATATTAGATTTCTCAGCTATAGTCTGGGTAAACAGAAGGCGCCACATGAAAACCTGTATGTGACCGACCATGAAGAAGAAGAATCCCTCCTTTAATTTCCTTACAAGGAATCAAGTCATTCCTTTTATAATTGCTGCATAACTGTTTTTCCTGCGGGGCTCAGAACACTCTGAACCATGAATTATGATCATTATCTGGAATGAGGAGTATTCCAAGGAGTTTTAGCGAAGGGCCAAGACCTGTACATGAATCATCCGTGATCACTTAATAACCACTTGTAAGAGGCCTGCAGTTGTTTTCTTGCTACCAAAGAGGTTCCATTAAACTTTACTGTCTTGAATGGTTAATTAGCTGGTAGGGGAAATTCAGTTATCATCACCTCCGCCCCTTTTCACAGCCAATTGAAGCCTGTACAGTTTAACTCCATTTTATGTTAACTGGCTCTTTTCTATATTAAAAAAAGTCTACACTTTGAAACACTTTGCAATAAGCTTCACAAAGTCCTGAGTAAATAAAAATTCAGGAACTTTCTGCCTATCAATAAACAATTAATGAGTAGATCCTGACAAAAGTGAATAGATGATTTACAGCAGATAGATAGAATGTTAAAGATTAAAATGCTTTCATTTTAAAGTGACAGTGGATGGTAGTGAACATTTTTAATCAATATAAATACACCAGGGAGTTATTTGATTATGAATCCATTACATCGCCATCAGGTCCATGATGGATTCCTGGTAGCAGCTGAGTATGATTTATTATTTTACTGGAAAGACATAAATATATTACATCGCCGGTTTGCATCGAGGAAGTGAGTAATGATTAGTGTTCTTTTATGTACCAGTTGGCACTTGACTCAGAATGAATGAAACAGGAATGAGTCACTGAGTGATTAAGTCAGTGAGTAATTCATTATGCAGATTTTTACAGATACAGAATATACATCAACAAATTATCTAACTTTTAAAACTAATCTAGAATGTTCTATTATATTGCATCAAACTACCACCGCACCAATGCCCACAAACTCTAAGAAATACACAGAAAAACCTCATATGTGCTGGCGTTCTGTGCTAAAACTGAGTACACCCAAAACTGAGTACACCCAGCAGAAGTTTACAGTAGTAGGGAGGCAGTGGCTCAGCTCAGGGTGGTGCTTCCGCTTGGGAACCGGAGGGTCGCCAGTTCGAGCCCCTGCCGAGGTGCCCCTGAGCAAGGCACCGAACCCTCAATTGCTCCCCCACTGCGAAAGCTGGTAATGTAATGTAAGTCGCTTTGGATAAAACTGTCATGGATGTAAACTACATTACAGAAACATATCCATGTAAAACAGTATGATCTATCTATCTATCTATCTTTCCTGACACAATGGCCGCCTGTGAACAGCAGGGGGCGCCACAAACCCAGAAAGTCCTGCTGAACCAAACTTCAGCAAGTCGGACAAATCTTGGGCGTTTGCCCTGGAGGATCACTACTGCTGAAACGGGGATACACTCAATGTATTTACTGGATCATCCAGATTTAAGGGATCACTTCCAGCTTGCACTGACTATAAACTACAACATACCGCAAATATTTCTGTTTGTTTATTACGAGTTGTATTCTTTTTTTCCCTCTCTGCTTGCACTGAGGGAGCCGAGATGGAAAAATGTCAGTGGCTTTGTGTGTATTACTGTAGGCTAACGCATGAATGTCATCATATTATTGTAACAAACAATTGCGGTTTAAGCGCAGTGTAAGTGAATGATCAGCAGCAGATGTGTTGTGCCCATATTCATCATGTTTACCTTTGATCATTCCCATGCAAAGAATCACAAGCATGCGGTGTTGTGTCCTCGTCACCGCACAAGAGCCCATGATGAAGCATCGAGCATCACTTGGCTGAGAACTCTGCACGTATTCACACTGGAGAGGAATGTCTCAATGAAGAATTCGCAGAAACCAAACAATTAATAAATAACAATCGTTAGAGTCGTCCCCATGTTGTTCCGGGGAGAGAATTCCCATCATGTTTGAAAAGCAAATATTAGTCTGACCAGTTAAAGAGTTAGAAAGTTAGAAATCTATGATAATTCTGAAACGAGCGAAAATAAGTTCGAGCTGCAAACGTCTGTATTTTAAAAACAGCAACTACGTCACTTCCTCGAGGAGCGCAGCTTAAAGGGCCCGGCGCTGATTGATCTTGGGGGGGTTTCGGGGTTCGGGGCTCGGCAGGAGGAGAAACACCTGCCCGCTGCAGTTGTTCCCGCCCGTCCGGGTCCTCCAGAGTCGCCGCTCCATCCTCCATCCTCCGTCCCCGTTGTCTCCCACTGGACACGTGTGAAGTGGCCAACACGCTGCAGCTGCACATGGGAGGGGGGCTGTGAAACCTTGGCGTGTTTATTGTAGATCTTGTCAGCGCCGTTACCAGCAACAGATGTCTCGTCCACCCACGCCAGTGTCCTCCAAACGGGGCTGATGCGGATACGGAGGACTTTCTGAAACGCTTCCGAACACGGATCATCATTACAAGTGATCTGAAATGTGATTTTATCAACAGGCATGTCAGCAGGCAGCTCGTCATTCAATCTGCAAGCATGTGGCCACGACAGGTTCTACAATTGAATAGAAAGTTAGTTAAACGAGAAGTGCATTTCCTGATTCATTTCCTCAATTCCTACTTCCTTCATAATTGCAATTTCATGAAATTACTGTAAAACCATAAAAGATTAAAATTTTCACCTCCACTCGTGACAACTTCTTTTGGTCCATGGTTAGACCGACATTATCTCGTATCTGACCAAAAGTTAAATTTGCCCCAAACTTACACCAATGGGTCCTCCTGCAATGCAAGTTCAAGTTTGTAGAAAGAGATGTTTTGCTAAGGTTCCACCTCAAGTAATGAAATTCAGGCACGTCCAAGGTCCAACCTGCCATCGTCAACCTTAATGTAGGGAATGATTGTCAGGAAAAGCAAATAGCTCCAACCATTATTTCTGAGGAAAAAAAAAGTAAATGACATTTGCAGCTGAGGTTTGAGGATGTAGATTTATTGTGCTTTGTGATTAAAGGGTCCGATCACGCAGTTTGATTTCCTCCCCTCTTTTCATTAACCGTGTCATGTCTTTTCATTCCCCCGGCTCCTCCAGCATCTCTCCGGTCCTCTGCAGACGTGCGGTTGAAGGCCGTACTTGTCAGGCTGCAGCGGAGAATAGTGGGAAAATCTGTTTATATCAGAAGAAAAGTGGTCCCACATTGGTTCCATGTCCACTGCGCTGGTGTAAACATTTTCAAACACATTTCAGGGTATGAAAAAATATCAGGAGTATGTATACAGAGAAATAATTTATGCAAACAAACTGCACGCAGGAAATGCTGGCCAGATTTTTCCGCGACTCCCCTTCTGTGACTGAAGTGACGGTGATTATTGGGGGAAGCCTTCAGACGCTGGATTCCTCCGCCTTTGAAGTAGAGGAGTCATGCACTTCTGTAGTTGGCCTAAAATATGACATTTCTCAAAATACAAACTGCTGAAGTCATGTTCCCCCTGCAGCTGTAGTAAATACAGTAAGTCACAGTGAAATTGAAACATGTGCTCCACTTGGCCACACCAAACCCCAAAGGGAAATCTGACTTTTTTTTTGTTTTTTCTTTTCACTGACACAAATACAATCGCTGCCCAGGACGCTGACATCAGCCGCTGAGCCAAAGCAAAGTGACCGGCCCAAACTATAATAACTCAGGCTGACTAACTCCAAATGCCTGCAGTTACACTTTACTCCAAACCTTCAAGAGGTGTTGTTCCATCATTGAGATAGATTGATGTGCAGGAAGTTGCGCAACATCATCTGGCTTCTCCTAGGGAATGCATGGAGTCTTCATGCACGCAAGAGCTCAGGAAAGAAGAAGAAGAAGAAGAAGAAGCTGCATGACATCGCTCCAGCTTCACCACATGAAAAAAGTTTACATTCTGGATAACATAATTGTGTTGAGTTTTTAGCATGGGTGGGCCTAAACCTCACACCCATCAGGTTTACATGCTACAGTAAGTCTGTATAGTCCATACTGCAGCATGCCAGTACAATCATTGTTCTCGCTGAACAGCTCCAGACCTGCAGTGTACAGCGTATTGTAAATCACATTGATTTACATGTCAGAGCTGAGATCTCGCTGGGCAGGCAAGCCTCAAAACAAATATTCGACTTAAATTACATCGCATCAAAGCCAACATGGGGGAGTTTAGTTCCCAAACACTACTGTATGTCTGTATATACTGTTGGTATCGCACACGGAATCCTTGCAAACTCCCAACTTTGTCCACATTCATGTTTCAACTTGAATAAAACTAAAAATGTGGCTCACAATTACATCATCAGAATGTGATTTTTTTTTTCAGTGTTTTGCAGTTTGTTGTTCCTCCACTTTCACTCAACCTGCCACCCTCTCTGTTAAAGTATAGCTTATAATTATTCATTGGCTCGTATTCTATTTGCGGTATTTGGCACAGGCTGCAGAGTTTTGACTGCCCCCTGCTGGACGGGAAAGTTGAGTCTCACCTCGGGCCCTGAATAGTTTTTGAGCGGCACTGTCAGCTGGACTCCTCTCTCTTCTCCTTTTCTATAATTTTTGAACGTCAAATGCAGAAACCTTTGCCCTTTGGTGACCCGGCCTGATGTCAACCAACTATCAATAGTACCACCCCGTCTTACGCAATCTTGTTTTGAGACGGACTTAATGATCCTCTGGGGGGTTGAGAGCATTTTCAGTCCTTGACCTCATGGATCCTCGTAAAACCCTTTGGGTAAACTCAAACCTGCACGGAGGTCAGACTGAAAACACGTCTGTTTATGTTCATTCCTCAAACATTTACTTCCCTGCGCTCGTCCTTCCTTATATACAACAACACCGTCCCCTCCACACTGTTAACACTGTAAAATCATTTGAATCACCCCCAGTGTCCATTTTTAACTCTTTCCGGACTATCATATTAGAGGGGAGCAGTTGGTGCCTGATTCTGAAATCTGATTAAAATTTCTATTATGAAATCAAACATGAACGGGAGGTGGAAGGAAGATTTCTTGAAACTTGAATTACACAATAAAACACAATGTGGTGTGAAGTCCAATACAGATAATTAGATTTAAGCCTGCTTGTCGTCATGCAACCCACTGAAACCTTAGAAATGACTTAAAGGTTCTGTATTTGTTGAGTTCATCTCCCAAAACACATTTACAGATTTCTGCTTTGAAAGTCTCCAAATTCCTGCCAAGCCCATAAACAAAAACCGCGGCTGTGCTGCTTCCAAGGCCTCATTTACTGTTTACAGTGTAATTTAGGAGAACGCCATCCAAAATGGATGACGAGTCTCATTTGTATCATCTGCCTTGTTCTGCTTTATGTCAACATATTTCATTCGTTTCAAAGACAAAACAAGCCCAGCGATTTTGGAAAGAAAGGCTGCAAAAAGCAACACAGATGCTTCTTGATCAGATTATCAAATTGTTTTCCCTTGACCGGATAATCTCATGAAATAAAAGAATGGAGTGGAATCATCGTAGAATAAAAAACAAACCCAACCCGGTTCCTCTCCACTTTCCGTCTTCGCCACGTGAGGCAAACAGAGCTGCCTGAGCTCATGGATAATAGATGATCTTTGTGTTCAGCTATTACATGATTGAGGGGGAAGTTCACATTACAGGGCGACTGAGCATCACCGGGTGACGCCTCAGGGCTCGTTTGGGTGCAGGCGTGACACAGGTGCTCTATCCTGCATGTTTTATTAATTGTAATCTGATCGACGTTTGCCTGTCTTTATGTCTTTAAGAAATCTCAAAAAGTTAGACAGATTTAAATTAAACTTTGTGATCTAATTGGGCCTGATCCAGGGATGAACCCATGGAAATTTGGTACTGGTCAGCCTTATGGTGTTTTAGCAAACGTGCTTCTGAAACGTGCATCATAGAATCAAACTTTCCATCCACGAAGGCCACACCCATTAGTGCCTATTTCGATTTTCCTCTTTTTGAATTTTTTTAAGATTCATTTAACATTTTATTTTACATTTTTTTTCATTTTCTATATTTTTTTTTTTCATTTTTCAAAAATATTTTTTGGGATTTTTTTTCCTTCTTCTAATTTTTTGTTTTTTCTTAATATTTTACAGGTGACGGCCTTGGTGGAGGTATGCGCTCGCTTCTATTGCGGGGATATTTGACCTTTCACAATGTCAGAAATCATAAACACTCATTCCTCTGAAATAGTTAATGTTTATTCAGCAGTCAATATATAATGTTAGATAAAACATTTTTGGCACAGTTGCTTAATGATAATAAGCTGTCCCGTTTCTGTGTGGTAATCTAAATAAATATGCATAAAACCATAATTTACTTCCCAAATAAATACACATAAACCACAATAAAGATGCACCGCATCCACACCCTGCACTGCACCTCCTCAGGAAAATAAAACAAAAAAATACAACATCATTTATTGTACTTCAGGCAAACAGTTGCAAAGGGTTCAAACCAAATAAAGATAAAGGATGGTGAAAGTTCTTTGAAAAATAAGCTTAATAATTCATTTCAGCAGCTTCTTTTTTTGCTCTAAAGGCTACTAGGCAATACAACAAGGAGGCATTTGATGGGCCAGAAGAAGAAGAAGAAGAAGAAGAAGAAGAAGAAGAAGGCTACACTGTGGGGTCGCAGTGAGTTTGATGATGAGTTCAAATCCCAACTCTACTCAAAACTAAACACGCCACACGTTACTACTCAGACTATTCTTCTCTTTCACACTTTTAAACGCTGCATTGAAACTCAGCGCAAACCTCACAAATTACACCCAGAGACGATAATGTTAAAGAGCTTTCATCACCTGGAACACGAGTCGGTTTATAAATCGGTGTGTGTATGTGTGTGTGTGTTGTGTGTGTGAATTAATCACGCGTTTGGAGTCGAGTGTGTTTTGGCAAATTCGTTGGGGAAAATACTTCCAGAGGATTATGGGTAATAACACTGGATCATTAGGGAAAAGTAGAAAAATACTTGTTTTTGGAGAGAGAGAGAGAAGAGAGACAGAGACAGAGAGAGAGAAGAGAGAGGGAGAAGAGAAAGAGAGAACGAGAGAGAGAGAAGAGAGTGAGAGCGCAAGAGAGAGGTAGAGAAAGAGCAAGAGAGAAAAAGCAAGCGAACGAGAGAGCGAGAGAGAGTAAGAGTGCGCAAGAGAGAGAGAAGAGAGTGAGAGCGATAGGGAGAGAGAGTGCAGCTACTACGTGTTCCGCCTGAAGCAGGGCCTCGCTGTTCACCATCTACAAAACATTAATATACAAAACACAATAATTAGAGGTGGGTATCAAACCTGGAGCTATAGAAAAGGATTCTTCCGTCTTCAATTTCTCGTCAATAACACTTTGTTCTCTTACCTGTGTAATAACACTGCAATCACTTCAGTAACAAGAAAGCAAAACCAAGCCAGAAACTCAACACGCCGTCGACTGCGCTCGTTGGCGCTGACTGATGGCGACATGTTGTTATGAGTGCCGCCTTTTTGTGAACGCCTCCGTTAAATTTTTGAACGCTCGTTTTTTCTAAGCGTTGTTATGATGTATAAACTACACCGTCGGTTTTGGGACCTGGTGGATTTGATCTCCTGGTGACCTTTAGCCCAGTTAATGCCCGTGCAGATAAGGGGAAGGTAACAGCAATAATCGATTCCACCTGTGTCAGAAAACACCACGACTACACAACTGTAATATCACAAACAACATGTCGCTACGTTGTTGTTACACCACAATGCACAGTGTTACTACACAGATAGAAAAGAGGTTTGGGTGCGAACAGTCACTTCCTGTCTTACATTTTACTCTTCGCCGACGCAAAGTTATTCCATCTTTCCCTGCTTGAGTTTATATTCCATAGTTTATATTCCGTTTTGTCTTTTTAAAAGGATCCGCCGAAGGAGAGGATGAGGTGCGATGAGGTTTAAATGTTTTCCTGCTGGGTCATACGCACCCACAATGCTTTGCAGACACCTCCTGTATTGTGTGATAGCGGCTCTTGTTGTCCAGAAAGGAAATGTCCTTCTCGTAATCGGTGGGCCGGCAGCAGGGGCCGCCGTTGGCCTTGTCCTTGCGTCCCTTCTTCCTGAAACCCGTCTTCCTCATGTGCTCCATGGTCATGTCGTAGTTGCGCCGATGGCTGGCGCACTTGCCGCTGCAGTAGCGGAATAGCACCGTCTCGTCGCTCTCGTAGCCCAGGCCCAGTTCGCTCACCGTCACCTCCAGCTCCCTTATGGAGCAGAGTTTGGGCCTGCGGGCTCTTTTAGTCCTGCGCGCCTGGCTCTGATCCAAGCCCCGGCTCTTCTGTCTCTTCCTGTCCAGCAAGGTCTCCACCACGTGCTGCAGCTCGCCCTCCGTGAAGCTCTGGAACATCATGGAAACTGAGAGAGAGGGGAGATGAATGAGATGATGGCTCACTTTTAAATAGGATTTAAATCTGCTGCTGCAATCTGAAAACGCAGGAACGAGGCGGTTCACCAGCGGACACAACCATCCCAGAATAGCTTTATCTCTCTCACACTGTTTGCCGTAACCACGACACTGCCCAGGAGTTTCTCCGCAGAACGCTCTGATGTGACAGACGTACTGCAACTTAAGTACGAAACGTTTACATTTGTAATTATCCTCATTCCAACCGTTCAAGTGTCTGTTTAAAATGGATGACCATTAAAATTGGGATCATATTATGGTCTGTTTAGAGTCGTTCACGACCATATACGGCGTCGGTATTCAGGTACATTTGTAGTTCCAATGCAGTACTGAGGGGTCGAGAACTACTGGTAGTTCCTTTTAGGGTCTATACCTAAATGTATTTCTATGTTTAAACTGTGGAAATGTTCTTCTTTCTTTCTTTCTCTCTCTTGATCTTATAAATCCCCCACTGGAGACACGCTGACGTTTTCCCTCCAAAAGCCAAATTAACTCCATTCTCCCTCCCTGAGCTACGTAACCTTTGATTCTTCCTCATCCCTGCTTCGTGTTTACCGCTTGTTTACCCTCACAAACCAACGCAGGACCCTCCGCTGACACTTTCTGCCACGAATTTGGGCCATGAATCATTTTCTGCGTAATTAGACAAAGACTCAGACGTGTAAACAAACGGCTGGACGGACAGCAGCAGCGTTGGCAAGCCGGCCCATGATGCTGGAGATAATGGATGTCAGATGGCAGATAAAAACAGGGCTCTCTTGCTGCGTGTTGGACTAATATAAATGACAAATGCGAGCCCGTGTGAGCCTCCTTCCCTCTGTAAAGCAACCTGGCATGATGCTTTTAGTAGCTCTATCCTCCCACCTGTGGAGGGAATCGTTGAACTATGAGGTGTTAAATGTCTGCAGATTACTGGGAGACATTTAAACCGCCTCTATAAAACAACACATCCAAGCACTGGAAGCCCTCCCCTCCCCCATGAGAGCCCGGGAAGCCCATTCCCTTCACACATCCGCCGACAACATTGGTCTTACACTCTGAGAGGAGGGAGTTCATGCTGTCTGCCGAGCGGCTCCTCCGGTGAGAGCCACCCATCGCCCGGGACGAGGAGGACGACGATTGCAGCGATGAGGGCGTTCCTGACGAGGACGAGGAGGACGACGAAGGTCTCAGCGAGGACAGGGACACGTGGTGGTATTTGGTCCTGGGCCTGAACTGTCCCACGGTGGCCATGTTTTTAACGAGGAGGATGGACAGGGCTGCACCACAGAGCATGAAGGCAAAAGTAGCACCTTTCCATAACTTCATCTTAGAACGTGGAGGAGCATTGAAACTCTGCTGAGAGAAGAGAGACAGACAGAGAGAGAGGGAGAGAGGGAGACAGAGAGAGAGAGACACGTTAGGCATGTTCCAACAGCGTCACGCCAAAAATAATGCAACTCATCTTCCTGCTCGAGGATTTCCACTTGTCGTGTTGGAGTTCAGGCAGAACAATGGCGTAATTGTTATCTTCTGCGTGCCCTCGGCTCCTGCGACCTCCGTCTCAACCGTGCTTTCCCTCGCAGGGCTTTCATATTACCGTCAGTTTACTTTCTCTAATTCCGCACCAACGCACGCATCTGTCAGCTCGCTTTCACTCCGAGTGCGTTCGCGAGCTGCAGACTTGACATCGCTCACTGACACCCGAGAATGTATGTATTGTACGTGTGTGTGTGTGTGTGTGTGTGTATATATGTGTTTTTAAAGGCGAAGGCGGCTCATCAATGCTGTGTGAAGAAAAAGGATCGAGCTGCAGAAAAGCCCGCCGAATGAGATCTGGCCTTAGGAATCTCTGAAATCTTGCTGAATAATTTGATAAATCAGCTTTTTTTCTTCTTCTCTCCGTTCCTGGCAGAGCAGATGTGCTGTGTCGCCGTCTTGCTCGGTACCTTTAATGGGGGAAATGTTCCTTTACGGCCACACCTAGGTGATCTATTCACCCTGGCGCCTGTGAACGTGTGTGTTTGTACGTCCCTTCATCTTGGCGCCCCTCCCTCCCGTCTCCGAACTAAACTCTTATCAGAGGGAATCTTCGCAGTATTTCCTCTTCATCGCCGACCTTGAGGTATTCCGAGACGTTTTACAAGCTTTGGATTTTTTCACATCATGTCACGAGCAAAGCAAAACATTTCCCCAGACCAGGAAACGTTACCCAGGCAGCGACTAACAGCAAATCCAGACCCGGGGCCCTGACAAAGTGTTTATCCAGACTGGATCCTGTACGGTGCCTATACATGCCGCTGTGCGTGGGGTTTTGTTGTGTAGGAGGAGAGAGAGTGTGTAACGTATCTTTGTCTCTATACGTGGAGCTCCAGCCTCAGAGTGAAGGGAAGCGTCTCCGGCGTGGTGGCGGGCAAGAAACACCTCGTGTCCGTGTGTGCTGAGGTGAAATTAAGCGTGAAATAGCGGCGCACACCCACGTAGAGTAGAAGTGGAGCGCGACGTGCGTGCACAAGGGAGGAGCAGGGGAAGTGTGAGCAAAAGCAAAGCGGATTTAATTCTAATGTTTCAATAAGAGGAAGAAGAAAATGTCATAAATCCAATCAGTCAAACTTTCAGAACCTGCAAAACTAACTTTTTGTAGATTGTTATTGTTTTGATTACTGGCAGAAACTTCCAGCTTTATTTGGTTCTCCGCCACCAGGGGACGCTTCACATCACAGGCCTCACAGTTTGGGAACCCCCTGACACTCACTTTAGGTTTCCACACCAACTGAAATATGTTTCAGTGCATCAGGTTCACAACATGTTCCCCCGTTTAACTTGAGCGGATACATTCTATGTCCATGCTTCAGAGGGTGTAGAAATGGACACACACACACACACACACACACACACACACACACACCCTTTTTGGCGGGAAAATGAAATAAAGTTTAATCTCTTAAATGAAATGAATCAGGCCTGTGGTGAACCAAAACCTCACAGCTGGAAGTTCACATTCAAAGCCGAGTGTGAGTGTGTGTGTGTGTGTGTGTGAGTGTGTGTGTGTGTTTGGGTCATGACCTTTAGCAATAGAACGCAGGCTCATCAGGGAAGGTAAAGGTTTGAGATACACACATTATTCTGGATGGAAACGTTTCAAACGCGGCTTTCACTCACTTCGTTTTTGCGCCAAAAAGCCAATCGCATGGAAACGTCGTTAGCACCAAAAGCGGACGGAAACTTGGCGCCTGTTGATGACTTCGCCGAAAAACCAAAATGAATCGCTCTTAAAACGGGACAGAAAGTTTGCAAGTTCAACTCAAACACATGGAAACACACAGAAAAAAAAGATAAGAGGAAAGATTTGGCTTTAGAATGGAACTTACCTGTGGCAAAACACAAGAAATGCATGGAAATCTACACAGAAGTGCACCGGGTCTCAGAGTTTCGGGGGAACTATAGATGGAAAATTCTTAGAATAAAGCCGCATGCATGAGTTGCAGTGGGATAAACAGAGTGTAAACAGGTAGAACCAGTCGTATCAGTCAAAGCTTGACTCATCGCTCATAATTCCATATGGGTTTCCGTGAGGTAAACAGCCTCGGCACAATGAGCGGGTGGAACGGCATTCATTAGCACGTCAAACATTTCAGCTAACAAACCCATTTGACGCGCCGTCCGAAGCGAATCAAAGCGCGGCTGCGGCACAATGTTATGTGGTCTGTCCCGGTCCGGCGTGATCGATGGGCCGCACGCCGGAGAGAGGAGCTTTGTTTTGGTTGGTTCCACACCAAGTGTCACCCGAAGGAAAGGATCTCGGCCTGCAAACGGGATGAATTACTAAATTGAAAGGAGAACCAGTTTGTTATGGACGTGTGATGATGATGATGTGATGAGTTCATTGTTTTGTTTGGCTATTAATAGGTCAGACGGGGAGAGTTACTCAATCCCTGAGTTGCCGCGCTTCCATACATCACTGTCAGCGGCTCATCTACGTTAAACAATTAGCCCGTAAAGACAGACGAGTCCTCTGATGGTTTAGTCTCCGGCTTTGGATGAAGAGCGAGCCGTCAGACGCTGATCTCACGTCCCTGAAGACACTTTGATTGTCATAATTGCGCCACTCAGGAAGGCATTACCCCCATCTGCGGCCAATCGCTGCCCATAAAAAGTGCCAAAAAGCGCCGTTCTGCAGCTTGTTCTGATCTTCTGAAGCGATTAATCGTTTGATAATAATCTGTTTCTGGCCCCTGCAGTCATAGATATAAATACACAGATGCCGATAGGGAGAGAGGGGCACTATTGTTTAGTTAGGAAGAGCCACAGGCATGACATGAAGGAGCGCCGCCGCACTTCCCCCAGAGAACAAGTGCTGCTGTTTTTCCGGCGAGCGCGCAGGCATGCGAGCGGGCCGGGCCGAGGACGCCGAGGACCCCGAGGAGCCTGAGGAGCCCCCGCAGGACGGTGCAGCAGCAGGAAAATCCATCCTCAAACAAAGACATGAAAGCGGCCAAAGATGAACTGACAAAGACGAAAGACCCCCCCCCTCGCCCAGCATCGCAAACAAGACACGCCGATGTATGGACACGTTCGCCTTTTGAAAAGCTGGAAAATGGAGAATTTGCTGTCAAGACGTGAAAAATCAAGACGTTTTGTTTCCATGGAGAGTGGAACTCAAGGTGTGTGTGTTTGTAGAACACGCAGAGGTGAAAGGTGAGGCTCTTCTTCTTCTTCTTCTTCTTCTCTCTTCCTTCTCTCCTCATTCCTTCCACTCCTTCCTTTAACTGAACTCGACTGCTTTGAAAACACTCTGCTGCCGCTTTCACCGGAGTCAAAGATGTGAATGTCTCTTCCAGCCTGGACGTTAATAGCTGACGACAGGACGGTTGCAGCTGCTTTTCACCTGAACAGCCACCAAGAGCGTAGAAACAGGGACGTCCTCATCACATGTAAGGGGGGGGGGACCATGAACATACACAGCTGTTGGGCCAAGAAGTCTGTCAAAGCCATTCCTCAGACATGAAGTGTTCTCAGACGCACGCATCCCGCCCGAGCCCCGGCCGAGTCAAAGATCGCCTTATTCAAATGACACAATAAAACTCATGTTTTCACGCAATAATTAGGTCAGCGGGCTCGGTGCCACTAAGCTGGGAGTAATGTAATTACAGTGGCATGGCGCTGGTGTGTGTGTACGCCCCCGCCCCCCCCCGCTGACGCTCCACGGAATGCCAGCGCCCGTTGGAAGATGAACCGGAGATCTGTGGAAGTGGAGATAAGGGGCGTCTGTGGTTAACGCGTCTGAATGAAGCCGTCAGACAGCGGCGGCCTTCTTGTCGGCTCGCTCTGACGGTGACCAGAGTGACATGATGGTAGTGAGAGGAGATCATAGAAATGTGTGAATGAACGGCGGCTTTGTGCTGGAAAAAAGCAGATGCCCAACTTTAAATGTTCCACTAAGTCAGGCGCCGTTTCCCCCCTATACATTTCCTGGACAGAGCCTCCGTCTCTCTCTCTCTCTCTCTCCCTCCCTCTCTCTCTGACTCACTCACACTGTAAACACACACATATAAAGCACTTAGCGCGGTTTCACTTTGGCAAATCAAATGACCCAGGCCTCCGTAGAAACTGAGACAAAGTCCAACCTTCCGCTGCCGTCCAGACACCCACTTCACTTCCAGGGCGCGCACACACACACACACACACACACACACACACACACACACACACACACACACACACACACACACACACACACACACACACACACACACACACACACACACACACACACACACACACACACACACACACACACACACACACACACACACGTTCCCAGCAGCCCCATCACACAACACCAGATAATCTATCTTACATAACGCTGGGCGCTTCTTCATATCTAGCAGCGTCTGACAGCTCTAACCAGACAGTTTCGTGTTTTCGCTGCGATACCTGAGGCCTTTGCCTTCGCGCTGCGACGCTGTTTGCTTCAGCTGAGCTCCACCCATGTGACCCAGCTGTCTCTGCGCTACCGTGAACACACCCCGCAAATACCTGCAGTCAAAAGGCAACAGCGGAGCATAACAAACAGCGGGAAAAAGCAGAGCACCTACTGTGTGGAACTTCCTGGTCGCGAGGGAACGAGGCGCTTCAGGAAGTCTGGGAGAGGCCTGCTCTCGTCTTTCCCCCCCTCTTAAGTGAGCATCAGGAGGCCTGGGGACAGCCAGAGAGCGCTTGGGGAGGTAATAGGGACATATTCCAAAGATCAGGGCGGGATTAGCACTAATGCCTGCCGGCTTTATCTGTAGTCACGTGGGTTAAAACACCTGGCTGCAGTGCTGGTGAAGGAGCCCGGGTCTTGCTGTATGTGCCTGTGTGTGTGTGTGTGTGTGTGTGTAGTCGTGTGTGTGTTAATCCATCAGACGCTTTCTTACGCAGGCACCCCGACGCCGTAGAACCACCAGCTCTCTATACCTGCTCTGTATTTGGGCGTAATAATGTAAAGGAAAAGCCGACAGTCTGAGTCAGATCTGTTGTTTTGGCAGCGCCGCGGGCCAAAAGGTTGTAAAATAAAGTGGATGTTCCGGGCCAGGATTGGCGAGGCTAAATCCAGCCTTTGGTTCTAATGCAGCAGCAAAAAGGCTTAGGCTAGACTGACTGTTATTTTACTGGGCAACCACTTCAGTTGGCTGGCGTTCCGTCACCAAAGGGTCATTAAAGCGAGGCTGCTTCCTGTCAGTGCCAAAGCTGAACTTCATTACGGAGAAAAACAAACACAAACATCTGCGTGTGATGCCAGAAGAATCAAAACACGTGATATTAAAACCCTAACCCCGTCCCTGTAAATCCTTCGCTGTCTCTTGTAATCTTTTATTTTGGAATCACCCCGGCGCAGATTTATACAGATTAATCCGGCGAGCCAGCAGCTTGTAGCGAAGCCTCCAGAGGGCCGAACGACACGGTGTCAGGGTTAACCTGCTTTAATGAGGTGTGAGGGAGAGACGCGCGCTTGACTCGCCGCCCAATTTGTCCAGCATTGGGCTGTAATTAAGACTGCAGCCGGGTCTCGACATCCATTTGAAGAGGCGAAGAGATGAGCCTCATGAGGCGAGGAGAGGGAGTCGGGGGGACTGGACTTCACTTCACCTTCCGCTCACCCCGTCCTTCCCGCGCGACACTGCCATCGACGGGTTTTCCAGGGGGGGGGGGGGGGGGGGGGGGGGGGGGGGGGGGGGGCGGAGCGCTCGGTGTCAGATCCTCCCCCGCACACAGCAGCATCTTCTTTAAACCGATGTTAAACATGTTTGTTTTGGCGTTTGTAAAAGGTTGATGGTTATCTGGCACATGCTGAATACCGCTTTACAAATAAAAGCTGGGCAAGCAAGCTCAAGCAAGTATTAACATCTCAAATATGATGTCATCACTCGTAAATATTTGCCCGAGCCTTTCTTCAAACCACCACCAAGCGTCTTTAGTCTCTGTCGGGTCGCCGCTGAGGAGACCAACTTTGACAGGTTGGCAGATTATGCAAGTTGAACAGCTCGGTTGACCTTTGGCTTGACCTCTACCGTGACTCTCGGGGTTCCACTGGTATAATCTCTCGGTATGATATGGGATTAGCGAGGAGGGGATCATCTCCTCGGCATAAATGCCTACAGTGGGGAATCATTAAAGATTCAAAAACCTCAAAGCAGGAATTCGGCAAATCCAAGAAAGGAAATGTTACAATTATGCAAAAGGGGGAAAAAATCGTATCGGATTTTGCCAAGATTCCCAAATTCAGTTCCATATTGTGTGAGAGGAATGACGCAGACTATCTGGAAAGTGATTACCCGAGATAATTAGGGGCCAACCAGCATGTTGGAGGAGTGACAGGACTTTGATGATTAATGTTATTGCCTCCACTCCCCCCTGACAAAACAAACCTCCACATAATGGATTCAAGATCATTTCTAATAATGAATTCTCTTCTTGTTCCATCCCTCCAGCGTGGTGGCATAACCAGCAGTAACTTCACTCCAAACATTCCGTGACAGGGCCCCCGGGTGCGCCGCTGACACGCGCTTCCACCCAAGAAGCTGCTTGTTGATACAGATAATCCAGCGTGTGTTTTCTGCCACTCGTTCGCTTTGGGAGACGCGTCGCTGTCAGTGGCACCTAAACGCCTTCCCCCCCTAAGCTGACGGCTTAAACCAACAAAAGGAGATGCAGGCGTCCTTACCGTTCGGGGCCGGCTAATCCAGACTTAGCTGCGTGGCGTCGTCTTCAGCTGACCTCCACCGGCAAGTGCTGTCCATGATCACGGGCTGAGGAACGAGGGGAGGATTCCTGCTTGTTGCCCTGAAACACCATCAGAACTCCCTGTGCCTGTGAGCCTCCGACAAGGGAGGTGTCCTGACTTGAAGTCCAGGATCTCTTATCCTTTTATCATAGTCGGATTTCCACGCAACTCCTTCAGGATGCAAAAGTCTAAATCCACATTCCTCTGGAGGAGACCAGGAGCTTCATGGCACTCAGCTCGATCCATTGAAAAAGAGAAGAGTTTTGGTGTTTAGAAAAGCTCCCCGACTTTGCATCTGGTTCCCTTCACAAAGCCCCTCTGATGCTCCTTCTCCACCGCGTAAACCTGAACAGATGCCGACACCTCAACCTGAGACAGAGATACACAGCAAATAAAAAAAAAGAAAGTAGTTGCAATAACAGATCTCACACATGCCACAACTTCACAACTCCTCTAATCCTCACACACACACAGACACAGACAGAAAGAACTCAGAATCCCGGTTCATCTTCTTACCCTCTTCTCCGTTGCCAGCAGCAGGTCTTCTCCTCAGCTCCGGGGGTAGAGAGGTGCACTCTGGCTCTTGAGGAGATGGTTTAGAGCACGGTTACGGTAAGTGGAGCAGGGAGCTTCTCTGGTGCCTCTGCCTGCCTCCTCTCACCCCTCTTCTCACCCCCACCAGCTACAACTGTTGCTCCTCCTCCTCCATAGTTGTGCTTGTGGGCCGAGTCGGATTACTCCTGACATGATAATCTTCCTGGCTCGAGCTCCAGGAGCACTAAAGGATGCTTTGGCCTGAGCGAGGGCTTACGTTTACCTTCTGCTGCTCAGGGGGCTCTGCCGTCTTAAGAGGACGGAGGGTTTGGGTCGATCCTTCAAACCTTTTTGGGCGAGGGGACTGTTTCTAAACGGGGTTAAAATGCCACTCGACCTGCGGGTAATGCGATACATCAGAGCGGAGGTTTATCAAGATAATTCAATCTAGACTTGGACAGGGATGAAACCTGGGGTGTTGTGGTTGTGAAGAATATCACGTATCGCCTCTCCTCCAATACAAACCCAGTATTTTAGCCCCAGTGGAGCCTGGAGCGGCAAACGAGGAGCAGATGGTTGTGCTTTGGGAAGGTATCAGGCACTGCAGACTGCAATCTAAATAAATACCCCGTCCACAGAGGAAATGCGTCAGGTGTGTGTGGGGTCAGTCGTGTGTAAACAGCGAGGCCGAGCTGTCTGCAGAGAGCCGAGAGGCGACGTTGCCAAGGAGAGGTTGGAGATACACGACAGGCAGGTGTTGGTTTGAAGCGCAGGTACAACAAAAACGAGGAGCGGTGTTGAAACGCAGCGGAGATCTTAAAAGCAATGAAGTCGGAGTCACAACAGAGATCAAATTATCTGCTCGCAAATTTCTCATTCTAGCCCCATGAGTCATTCTTACACGCCACTGCCAAACGTATACACAGAAATCAGTCTTTTCTTTTCGCTAATGAGGTGGAATGTGGTGGAGTGCTGACTTTATAGGAGGGTTAATAAGCTATAGACTGTTAATGACACAAAACACAACATGTTTTGATGCACAGGTCTTTACCCAGTTTGATACGCAACAACCTTCTCTACTGGAGCCTGAAGAACAGACCTGAGCTTCAAGCTGAGAACGCTGCAGGTGCTAAAATCAGAGAGAAAACGTTTGATTTCACAAAGCTAACTTCATCTCACATCAAACACATAGACACCCTCGATTATAAACCAGGAGTTATTACATCAAAACATAATGACGGCCAGTTAGCGGCACATATCGGGCTTTTCTAGCCTTCGACAGCGTTTCCTGACACCGGGCAGAGACGTTGGTTCTGTACATATTGCTCGCAGATGTGTAAGGTTTTCACGAACGACCTCCATTACAATAAAAGCCCAACAGCTGTTAATTGCTAAATCGAGTCATGGACAATAACAGTGAGCCGGCGAGGCTGCACACAACGCAAACTTTCACTCAGCAGACAAGATTGTATCAGAGTGATCGATGTATACAGGAAAGGAAAACAACAAGAGCGTGTTTTCGATGTGGATATGATAGAATTGCATACGCATATGATTGAATCTTTTCCACTGGGTGTGGATGAGTGAAGAAACACATTTTGTTTAGGTTTGGGCAAGATTTTAAGGAAGCCCTCAATCAGTAACACTATAAACACACCATTCCAGCCGAGGTGTCATTAGAAAGGCTGGAAATAAGACACAAGCGCTGCTACTACGCACGTCTTGCACAAGATGTGGTTCGATGATTGGACGAGTAACCTTCAGCCAAATGTCATCTCACCGAGTGGAAAAGTACTTTTTAGAGAACCCCAAATCTAAACAGGCATTTTGAAAGGACGCAGCGGGGCATTGTGTGTTTTTTCAGAACGCATTGTAAGATGTTGAGCGAAAACACAGCTTTCACAGAGAAGTAGTAATCCAGGCAAATCCATCCTGGCCCAAGAACAAATATACAGTGCAATTTGCAGTTGCGACCAGACGAGCCGAGGCCCCTGGGGTGTGGGGGCCACTCGGGTTTCCACAGGACACGTCTGGACTTTGAGATATGGTTACCTCGTCACATAAACACCTACTCTTGTGTAGTAATTTGTAAGCCAGTTTGTTTACTTCCTGTGTCACTGCAATATCACAGGTAGGCCGAGTTGACAGTGGTAAACACAGCCACATGCTGCCCCCTTCTGTCAGGGAGTCACACCTACATCACACAGGATACACACTCTCAGCACACACACAGACGTGCAGCAGACTGGACACCATTACTTTCAAATACAATACATATTCATAAACATTAGGATTTAATTTATTATAATTCATTCTTCCTCATCCCAACCCTGACCGACCCTGTCTCCTCGGATGATTTCACAGGATAATGACAACAATTACGACTATTATATTATAAAAGAAATTCATTTCATACCAACCAACTTCACAGTATAAACTGCCGAAGCATGACATCACCACCTACAGCACCTAATGTAAATGCACCTTCTACACTATGAGTACTTCCACTTTTTGAACCCAGAGCTGCTGCAGTATTTGCCGACTTTATTCAAATAATTAATCCACTGCTGGCATTTACAGAAACAAAGTCACTGTTGTTAATATGTATCAAACTATTCGTCATCACTAACAGAGTGTTTGTACAGTGGGAATTATTATTGACCTTACACAGCACAAGTCACTGCAATATACAATATGTGATGTAATTACTTGGAAAAGCTTCTCCATGATTGAACAGCTCAATGCACAATCAAATCAGAGGGGTGTGTTAATATCCCTAGCTTATTAAAGCCCGACTCAATATCTGAACTCATTCTGAACCTGTACAGTGATCACTCCACCGATCAGCCTCAGATCCTTCGCCGTGCTCGGGCTTTTCCCACCACTCACATCTCACTGTGGCCACACTTATTGAAAGCATTAAACAAAACAATCTGTTTTATGATAACATACATTTGTTTTACGTTCTTCTATTTCAAGCGGCCCGTCAACATGTTGTAAGTCTTATACATACAGTATAGCGAATAGATGAACAACAGCCAAACATCTGCAGTTACGTGACAACAGCTGCCAGTGATTCTGTGTGGGCTGCTGCTGCTGAGAGGGCTCCAATCTGTGAACTACACACACACACACACACACACACGCGGGAGAAAACTGCTCTGATTAAGCAGAGTGTAACCAGGAACAGGAGAATTTTTGATCAACCCATATCCTGGTCAAGGAAACAGCTGGAAAGCCTGATTCCAAATCCAACCTCCACATGGAACCAGTATCAACTGGTGGTAGTTTAGGGGAAATAACACATTTTGTTCAAATTTTCAAAAAAATAAAGATTAAAAAAATCGGTGCCAAAACAGTGATTTTTTTGTACGCCCGATATCTTATCCGCCAAGAGAAGCTACAAATATCATTTAAAAATAATAATAATAAGTGTAACTCTGGGTCCCGATTTTGACAGCCCGTGAGGACATAAGGTCCACTGCAGGTCCACAGTGGCCCTGCTGCAGGTCCACCGAGTCCCTCACGCGCTCATCGTGCGTCTTCATCCCCGGCTCTTCCTTATTCGCATTTCCTCCTTTGCAGTTTGAGGTGATGAACAAAGTAGCAGATCCCCGGTGTGCGACAGGTGAATCGCCATTTTCTTTTGGGGGGGTTGTAGTCCTGGTTGCTGCAAAACACCGACCGGTAGAAAACTCAATGACACGTAAGTGCCGCCATACACTCTTCAAACGTTTGGGGCGTGTCTCTAGATAACGTGCACCTGGTTCAGGTCCCGTCAGGAACACCGTCAGTGACGATGGTTCCTACCTGCTCGATTCAGTCATGATTCTTCTTTTCGTCGTCTGGCCTCCTGCCATGTTTCTCCACTCACACACATCAGAGACAATTACAATTCCATTTAACGCTTTAAAGCATTTTCAATACCTGTACAAAACACACAGACACATTTAAAATGGCATTTTACCAGAGTTCTGTAAAATTGGCAGACATCATTTCAAATGATTGTGGGTGTGTGCGTCTATGTGTTTTGTAATGACACTGCAATCATGATATCATTTGTCAATTTGTTGTCTCACTTTCTGAATGTGAGTCATGTGTGTGAATCATGAAGGTCGTGGGAAACATGCAGCTGAGAACAGAGCAGGCATGTAAAGTCACAGAACCATGACCATGAACTAAATCAGTGCGTCATGTTTGAGGGGAGATAATGTGACACACAGAATGAAAAATGTATTTAGACAGCGCAACAAATCTGTGCTGATTCCGGGTTTGCTGCCAGCGACAAACAGGAAAAGCGCAATCATCTGTTTTCATGGATTTGTGACCCCGACACGTTGAAACCTTGATAGAAACATTCCCCTTCATTCACTTGCATTGGATTGAACATGAACCAAGAAACAAAACATCACGAGCAAGGATTTGTACAAAAACCCAATTATTTAACTTTATTAACATCAAGGTTTTTTTTGTTTTTCATCAACAGTTTTTTTAAATTCCAGTTCTTTATCAACAAATAGAAAAACAGACTGTGTGTACAACAGATCGAACCCCTACAGCACTAAGCATTCACAAGGTAAAAATGAACGGTTTTTGATTTCGTCGCCAGCATGTTCAAGTCCCCTCCCTCCCTCCCTCCGTCCATCCCTCAATCCCTCCATCTCACCTTCCACCTCCACCGCTCACACGCTCTTTCTCGGCGGCTTGTGTGTGTGTTTGTGTGTGCGCGTGTGAAGATGTGCTCGAGCAGTGCGATGGCGAGGGCGGCGAGGGGAGGGGGTCGTCCCTGTTTGTACGGGTGGGGCGGGGGGGCAGGCGAGGGCGGGGAGGGAAGTGGGGTGGGGGTGTTGTGCTGTTTTCCAGGCTGTCAAAGTTACTATGGTAGTACAGTAGATACAACGGTGTTTCCATTAATACACACTGGAGGACGGGCAGGCTCTCTGCGCCGCCTCGAGGGTCGGTAGAAGTCGGCAGAATGAATCCTTTTCGGACAATATACTTTTTGAAGCTGTGTATATATCTATGTGTAGTTATACATATATATAATCAATCATAATTATATATATATTTATAGTTCTATTTCTGTATAAAATCATAGCAGGTTTCAGTCCAAAGGGCTGAGTCTCTGTCCCTCTGGTAGGAATGGTAGATTCTGTACAGGTGCCAGTGTTGATGGCTCTGCTCCTCGGCCCGTAGGAAACCGCCGTCTGCTCCGCTCCGCTCGGTTCGGTTCTCTTCCCCTCCCGGCGAGACGGACCGGGCCAACGGGCGGCCGGGAGATGGGAGGGACGTGAAGAGCAACTATTCAGAGATCAGGGAGTCTCTCTTTCAACTACCCTTTGGGTATAAAAGTCTGTTTTCCTCACTTAAGTTCTCCGGTGTGGAGTATGAAGGCCTCAATGCCATAGGCTTCTGATGAAAGAACAAAACAAAGAACAAAAGAACGTAGAAAATCACGTGTGCTTTCCAGTTTTGTACACCGCTGATTTAGTCTCTTGTTAGCTAATTCATTTTTGTTTTTTCTCTCCAAACTAGCTACTGTGTTTACATGAGACAAATGTCGCAGGCATGTGCTCTGAAATTCCTCTTGTAATCTTTAATCCCCTTTGTTGATTTTTGTAAGAAAGGAGTGAAAAGGCAATTCCTGCTCCGTTGAACTGAGTAAGACCAACATAAGGTACGTGACACGATATGAGTGAAACAAAAACATCAGGAGAAGTTTGACAGCAGCTCAGAGAACAGTGGTTCTCCTGGATTAGTATCTAGGAACGTGTTAAAAATACATGTCCCTCGTGCTAAAGTACCCTATAGAATAAAATAAAATAAAATAAAAATTAAACAATGTACCAGTTATGAAAATAATGCGAACCCGAGGAGGGGTCGTTTAAGACAGAAGAAATGTCTGATGTTAAAACGATTATTAAAAACGACCAAAATAAACAAAAGATACACTACATGATAAAATTTGACGTACTGAATCATAATATTGACATAAAATTAACCAAAGAAGAAAAAGCAGAGAGGATCCTCTCTTAGTGCTACCAGTAGCCTTTGACAATCAGGGAGGTTTGGCGTGGACGGAGCAGAAAGGCAAGCGGCCGATCTGCGCCGTCGCTTCTGTACAAGAGCTGTCGCAGTCGTCGTAGTCATTGTTTGTTTTCGTCTTATTTCTATATTTTTTTTTTAAAGCAAAAATCTCTCTCGCGTGGATAAATCCGGGTGGATCTCTGTGATTGGTCGAACCCTTCGCCCGGGTCTCCGCGTGTCCCCTCCTCTTCCTCCTCCTCCTCCTCCTCTTCCTCCCCCTCCAGTAGCTGTGAAGGGGGGGTCAGGCGTTTGTTTTTTCAGGGGGGGGTTGGGTGTGGGGCTAGGGGGTGGGGGGGGGGGGGGGTCAGGTAAATGTGAGTGACAGTGGCTGAGATGGGACACTTGGCACACTCCTGAGAGGTTTGACCAGGGGGAGGGGCGGGGTGGGGAGAGGAGAGGGGGGAAGGGGGGCGTGGTCTGGGATGGGGGGGCGGGGCTGCTTGGTTTGAAGTGGTTACGTTGCATAGTGGTCAAAGCTCCCCAGGTACTCCAACGCTGCCCTGTAGCACAGCTGATACTGGTCCTGAAGAGGAGAAGAAGAAGAAGAAGAAGATGCCTCAGTCAGACAGCGTCCACTTTATTTTGCTAAAATTATACATTCATCTACCTGCTAAAAATTCAACATGTTTTTTAAACAGGCAGGCCTGTTTTCCGTCTAACAGTAAATCAAAATGATGCAAATCTATCTTCTCACTGTCACTTTTTGCTTTTGTTTAAAGTGTAAATAGATTCATTTGGTTTTGCCTGTTTGTTATATTTAAACCATATTCTTGAGAAAGCCACAGGAATATTTGACATGCAAATTCAAGTTTCAAGGCTTTTTCATCAAGTGTGTGTGGGGGTGGAGCTCTGCACAAGCACATTAACACACTCTTACCTCGGTCTGCACCATGGCGGGCCGCTGGGTGCGGAGTGTCTTCACCGTCTGGAAGAGGTCGACCACGCCCTCATACCTCATCCTCTCCAGCACGATACTGAGGGTGATGAAGACGCCGGTCCTACCCACTCCGGCACTAGCGGAACACACACACACACACACACAGAAGAGTGTTTAAGAATGTAAAGACTAATTTGACGTTCTTCTGAATAAGCGAGTCTGTCTGGAAAGTTTAGCCGGCGAGTCCGCAGGCACATTAAGCATCTGAGCTGCATTATGACTCCTAATGAATTCATGTTCTCAGTGTTTTTATAATGCAGCTCATATGCTGAGCACCTCTTATTTATGGACACGGCTGAGTCCAATTGTTTTCGTAAATAAATGTTTTGGAATTACGAGCACGGTTTTGCCACACAGGACGATCTGAAGAGCGGGGAAGGTCAGAGCGACACAGGAAGTGTGACATTCTGTGTAATCCTCTGTGTGAATTTACCTCCGCTCATCTTGTGCTCCGTGCATATTAAACCAGGTTATTTACCAACTGTGTGTGCTCCTTTCTGAACACACACACAGACACACACACACACACACACACACACACACACACACACACACACACACACACACACACACACACACACACACACACACACACACACACAGAGGCTTCGTCCTTTCTGCTCACCTGCAGTGTACAGTGATTGGTCCATCCTGTCCAAACTGTTCCTTGGTTTTGTGCACTTGTCCAATGAAATCGATGAAGCCCTCTCCGGTTTTTGGCACTCCTTGCTCGGGCCAGTCGGTAAACTGGAATTGGCGAATTGTTCTGGACTGGCCGTCCTGCGGGGCGAACAAACAGGCCGATTAAGTTTACGTAAGAGGCGGCGCCGTGCTCTCTACACTCTGCATCACGCTGGACCTTTTACATTTCCAAACGTGGAGCGTGGGTGTAAATGGACACACGAGCCGGGATGCTTGAGTTTATCTCGGCGACCAAATAACACTCGGCTGTACTTTGCGCCGCTCGCTCCGCACATCTCTCTGTGGCCTGCGTGCTTTAAGTGCACTCAACCAAACGCACTCCAGCAGAGGTTCTCAATCTGTGACCACGTGTACCAGAACCCTGCTGGGTTTCACTCCAGCCATGTAATCATCTAATTTACACCTGGGATGCAACGTGAAGGCACTTAACACTCTGGGAGGACAGAGAACCAGCAGGGGGGCGGCAAAATAAAACACAAGTGGCACCTTCATGCACCAGAGATAATCAAGAGTTTAGATCCAAATCTTGCTGTCTTTACATGTACTGTATATGTTTATGACGAGAGAGGGAGACAGACACACACACACACACACACACACACACACACACAGAGTGAGTTGAGGGAGTTGAGCCGATGACAGTTAAATGTATTTATAGCCCATTGAAACCACTGCATCACAGGGAGTTCCAGCACTGTGGCCCTCAGGGACTTGGAGGCTACGCTTTTCATCTAGAAACACACACACACACACACACACACACACACACGCGCACGCATGCACACGCACACGCACGACCCATAACACAAGCACGGTGCTACTAAATCTGGGTAAACATGTTTTGATGGCACATTCATTTGGCGTCAACCTGCCAGGAGCAATAACACGCCACACGTCCTGATCGCCTCCACCTTGAAATCACGGCCTGCGTGATTCCAAACACTGAAGGCAACTGTCACAATTGATAGGGAAACTAAAAATGAAGGTGGGTTCGGATTGGATGTGAAACGCTCTCCTCCTCCTCCTCCCCATGCACACACACACAGACACACACACGGTGAATCCCCGTCCAGCCTACCCTGGCATCTGTGACTTTGAACTCTCGCAGGATGTACTGAGGCATGTTGTACTCGGCCATTGGATCCACCACAAAGTACTGGTACCTGGCTGAGCGCTCGGCTGGCCAGTACTGATGGCATTTCTCCTGCAAAAGAAGAGAGAGAGGGGGGAAACACTCAGCAGGGGGGCGGGCATTTGTCTGAAGAACATCCAACCTTTTAGCACGCAGATATTACCGACTTAAACAAACGTTATGAGTCAGGGAGAGCCAGAGTCTCTGCGTGCAGGAGAGCGGATAGAACTCAATATATCAGCTTGGGTCGGCAGAATTTGCCCGTAATTTGTTTGTGTGCTTACCTACGGCAATAACGTGCTTGTGTGATTACGAGTGAGAGGGCGATAAAAGCTATAAAAATGCAGCACGCCGCCGTCACCAAACACAAACACAATCAAAAATATCACCGGCTTTAATTAAACTGCGAGCGCCACCTTTAAGTGTTTCTTTAAAGAATACGCCGGCTAATTTCGTGGCGACTGAGCGGATGCCACGGGGCATAACACACACATAATAATGAGTAGTGTATAGTAGTTGGTGTGCGTTTGTGTGTGTGTGTGTCTTTACCCGTCCCATCTCTCGTAGCTTGGTGAGCATGACGACGATGGTGGAGTTGTGTTCCCACAGCATCCTCCAGAAGTCCTCGGTGGTCTCAGCCAGGGGGCCTTGGGTAGCCAGGTAAGCCTTCTGCTGCCTAAAGGACGCACACACATCATCATCATCATACACTTTGTTTTAATGTCACGGCTATAGGAACGATCTGCTTTAATTTTTTAATTTTTCAAAGGTCATGTAATGATGAAGGAGCCGAGCTGGAGTTGTTTGCTGAGGTTGTTGAAGCTCCTCGCGTTCAATAAAGATGGAAATCAATGAAAATTAGCAGATTAGGAAGCAGCTCAGGAAATTGAAGTGTTCATGCAAATGTGCACATTCAAATGCAAATCTGTAGCATTTTATTGAACATTTTAAAGCCTAATGGTGATAGAAGACATGAAAGCTGCAGATTCCTGTGATGTCATGTAATGGATGTACTGACTGATGCCCAAATGTCACAGAGACAAATTCCGGCACTTTTAACGCACTCAGCGATTTCTGTAACCCTGCCGCACATCCTCGTCTCGTCGCCGAGCTATTTCGGAGCAGCTGGCGGACATGTATGGATTCTATACTTCCTAATTCTTCTTCCTGCTTATCTGTAACACGACGCAGGACGAGCGGGCACACGATCCGCTGGCAGAGCAGAGATGAGCTCATAGGCTTGCCGTGCCAAAGCTGTGCTGCTGTCCTACGTGACTTTGGGACCGGCCCTGCAGTCGTTCTGTCAAACAGCAGGTGGCAGCAGCGCACCGGTCAGGAAGCGGAGCGACAGCAGGCTGAGTAATCCGGCACACGCATGATCAGCACTCCTACATGTCCACACTCACATGTCTGCAGCACATGGAAGCGTGCATTCAGGTGAAGGCATTTTTTCACATGTAATGGATTTGCATTGTGAACACACACACACGCACACACGCACGCACACACGCACACTGAACAGCTAATGAAGGTGCTGCAGGCAAGGCACTAATGTGGAACCGGGAGATAAGAATGTGCTCAGGGCCTCGCTCGCACAAATAAAGAACAACAGATTGGCGGAAAAAGGAGAGCACGAGAGGAGGAGAGGAGAGGAGAGGAGGGAACGAGGAGAGGAATCAAATTAAAGAGACAAGAGGAGAGAAAAATAAATGCAAAGAAAGACAGAAGGGCGTACAGAGTACACTCCAAATGGGAAGGGGGGAGTGTTAGAAGGGGGGGAGAGACAGAGAGAGAGGAGAGAGAGAGAGGAGAGAGAGAGCAGCGTTTTCTGACTCTCACTAGAGAGCAGAATAAAACTGAGAGGAGGAGAGAGGAGGAGAGGAGAGGAGAAGAGAATAGAAGAGGAGAGAGGAAAGGAGGAGAGGAGAGGAGAGGAGAGGAGAAGAGGAGAGGAGAGAAGAGGAGAGGAGAGGAGAGCAGAGCACACATGCCTACACTCTCCTCTCTTGTTGTCTGTATTGTCTTCATGTATCAAATGGGCACAATTACAGTGAGGGAACAATGGAGTTAATGCAGAGGATGAACGCTGCCTCACAGACTGACAGCCTGGACCCTCTGCCCCTCCCACCCCCTCAGCTAGAACAACAACAGTTGTGCCCACATCACACACACACACACATACGTGTGTGTCCCGACGCGCTGCTGCTGCCAAACGACACAAACCTCTCTGCGCCTCGTCCCACGTGGCGGCGGAGGCTTGAGGACACGGCGCTTCCTTTCAGCCTCATTGCGATGCTGAGGCTTGTGCGTGCGTCGCTGCACATCCAGCCCCCCCCTCGCCCCACCCGCCCCTGATAGCGTGGCTGGAATCAATGCTTCGCCTCTCATTAGCTTAGCATATTATTGGCTTTTCTTGGAGTGAAGGGCACTGGAGGCCCCTGTTTAGTTTTTATTTATGCCGCGGACTTTAAAAAGCGGCTTAATTACACGGCGCCGCCAGTGCACACAACAGGCCAAGCCCCCCCCCCCCCGCCGACCAGATACGTTTGCGTCTGCCGTGATGAAGCTTTAGATGGAAAAATTAAAATGCGGAGTGAAGCAGGAGAGGCAGAGGAGGGGGGGGGGGGGGGGAGGGATGGACAGAGAGAGAGAGAGAGTTGAAGAATGGAGTAACGAAGGGGAAAGAGAGGGTGATGGGAGGAGGGAGGTTTGGAAAACACACTTCATTACATCCTCTCTCGCTGCAATTATACTATTTACGCAGCAACAATGGGAAGCCGGCCTCTGAAGAACATCCCTCATTAACAACGTGACCCGCGGGCCGGGCCAAGCAGAACCCCACGTGGACTCAAACACATTCTTCACGCTCTGCTTAAATCTACAGAAGAGCCCCGGCCTGTCCGCCTTTTTATCTTCATCTTCCTCGCTCCCTCCAGGAAGCAATTTAGGGGACTGGCAGAGAGCGGGCGAGGACACGGCGGCGGCAGCAGCAGCAGCAGCGGCAGCGGCGGTGGCGACGGCGGCAGATCGGCGCTGACAGAGCAGAGAGTGATTCACACGCCGGGATACTGCAGCCGGGTTCCAGTCCCCTCTCATGCATTTTAATCTCTGCTTAACTCCACACCGGCCGCCATCACTGTTTTCCACGGCTTCCACAATCTTCGAACTGAATTGAAGACCTGTCACAAGCACACACACCCTTCGCTCTCTCTCACCTGTAGCCGTCGATGCAGCTGGCGTTGATGTAGTCAGATCCCTCCACGCCGCGGATGGGCTGCAGGCAGACACGTGTCGACTCGAAAGGCATGATGTTGACCAGGCGGTTCTTGAACTTGTTGCAGGGCAAGTTGGCGCTGATAAACCGGGATGTGTGAGCTTTGGAGTTGGCCAGCCTCTGTTCAACAGGGAGGGGAAGGAGGAGAAGAAGAAGAATGAGTGACCCGGCGTAAAAACAAAGAAGGTGTTGTGTTCTAGTTCGGCACTGAAAGGTGTAACACGGTACGGTGGAGTGTGTCGGACGGAGCTCCAGCGTAGAGGACCGGAGGTGTGACAAACTCCATGTTGGCAGCGGACAAAGCACAGATGGAAGGCACAGGAGTGTGTGTGTGTGTGTGTGTGTGTGTGTGTGTGTGTTGAGAGTCAACGAGAGTGCGTGAGTGTGTGTTGTGGGGCCAGACTGTGCGGGCACGGACTCGTGGCCCCCACATACGCCGCAATCATTCTCTCGCTCTTTCAATTCTGCGCGGCTGGCAGGAGCGTGGACGCTATTATCACTTCAAACAGAATGGATCATGGTCATAAGGGGGCTAATGGCAGAGCGGTGCAGGGAGGAGAGTGTGTAATAACACCACCGTCCATGGCTATTGACAGAAGGTGTGCGTGTGCGCGTGAGTCACCTTGACTGCAGCGGCGGCGTGTGTCTGTGCCCCTCCCTTTGTCCCTGTGAACACGTGTGTGATTGTGTATCGGTTCGGCCATTTTCTCCCCCGGCTCACCTTGAACTCCAGCTCCATGGCAGTGACCGTCTCTCCGGGCGGCGGCTGGGTGAGCTTCTGGATGTGGGCGTACAGGTTGCGTGCGGGCACCTCAGTGTTCCCGCAGGTGGCCGCCTCCAGCAGGGCCTCGTGGATGAAGATGTACTGGTCCTCCGTCTGGACCATGTAGTTCCTCTGGGCCCGCATGCAGGTCACGTGGCCGTAGATGTCCACCGACTTCTCGTGCTTCATGCGCTCCAGCATGGCCTCGATCACGATGAAGCAGCCCGTCCTGCCCACGCCGGCGCTGGTGGAGGAGCGGACAGAGAGGGGGGGCGGAGTCAAAACTCAGCATATTTACATAATCCCATACATTTTACTGCCCGGTTTGAAGCAATGACATCACACATATGAAGACAACACTATCCCAGAGGCCGGAGGTGTGGAAGCGAATATCCTGATCCCCGACACACACTTTCCGGGTGGGTCTTAAATTATCATATTTCTCATAATTCACACATTGCACAAGAGAATGCATTATGTGACAGTGTGTGTGAATGAGCTCCATAAGTTGTCAGTGTGTGCAGGAGAATATGAATCAGTTATATTTCCCTAACCCTCAATTTCCCCCCTGTGTGTGTTTAATGTAATATATTCAGAGTGTGTGTGTGTGTGTGTGTGTGTGTGTGTGTGTGTGTGTGTGTGTGTGTGTGTGTGTGTGTGGCTGCATTAAAATACAGTTTGACGTGCAGGAATATTCGCATACAGGAATAAGTCAGGAATATTCAGTGTAAGGCGCAAAGCAGAGAGAGAGAGAGAGAGGGAGAGAGAGAGAGAGACAGAGATATTGTGTGTGCGGTACAAAGAATTTCTAAATCTATTTTCCACTTCACTGTGCCGAAGTGCCAAAGATTTAATGTTTACTGTGGAGAGTGTGTGAAGGCGAGTCGAGGTGGAAGAGTTCTGAAGTGCAATTAGCTGAGGAAGTCTTTGTTTTTACATGAACTGCAGTTGCGGCGTAGCGCGTGTGTGTTGTGTGAGAGTGTATGTGAGGGAGGATGTCGTTCCCGTCTACCTGCAGTGGACCACCATGGGACCGGCGTCCGAAGGGTTGCAGGCCTTCACCCGTCTGAGGAAGGCCAGGATGGGGGTGGGGTACTCGGGCACCCCGTGGTCCGGCCAGGCCATGAACTGGAACTGACGCACCTCCCGCTTCTCGCTGGAGCCGTTCTGCAGGGGGGGGAGAGAGGGATTAGTCGGGGCGGTGGAAAGGTTCAACCAAGGGAAATGCTGAGAGGTACAGCAAGTTAATCGTTTCCAAAGCGACACCCTCCTGCTTTATGAAATGTCAGAGCGTTTGGAAAAACCTTTCAAACTATTTTGTCTGGGGCAAAAAAACCCCAACAGCTGAAACTCCTCGGTTTGAAATTTGAATACCACAAAATCATGTAATTATGAGCAACATAATGACATAATTGACTCCTAAATTAGACATAATATGCTGGGCTTTCATGTCTGAGAGTCGGCGGGCACACGCGTGGCTCCATAATGAAACTGTTGAGCCTCTGCAGTTTCCCTGTTACTCCTTCAATTAGAAATTATAATAATGTTAGAAAATGGTAAGCTTCCTCCTCCCGTCGAGAGTAATGGACGAGGAGAAATAAAGGACAGAACATCAGTGAAATCAAAACCAATAAAAGTTTCTTAGAGAGGAACTTCACGTATTAAAAATTAATTACAGTCGGGCTGAAAACATTTCCGATGGGAACGAGCACGACCGGGCTTTTAAATAATAACAAATTGCCGCGTTCCAGAGGTGACCGACCGCTCGCCTGCGATCGCTAACGAGAGCGAAGGTTAACACCGGATGAGGATAAAGGGCCTGTTACCTTGTAGAGGGCGAACGTCCGGACGCTGTAAGTGGCCAGTTCCACCGTGTCCAGCATGGTGACCTGGATCATCCCGTAGGTCTCCGTCCCTCGCGCCGGCCAGTACTGGTCACACTTCACCTGGCAGAGAGAGAGAGAGGGAGGGAGGGAGAGAGAGAGAGGGCGAGCTGTCAGGGAACTTCCATTAACATCGACGGTGAAAAGGCCTTAGATTAAGGGGCGAACATGAGAGGGGTCAGATCAAAGATTGTGTCCACCGTCTAATTATAAACGGGCTGGAAACCCAACGAGTCAGCACCAGCACCAGGCTGTGCGTTTGGATGTGTGTGTGTGTGTGTGTGTGTGTGTGTGTGTGTGTGTGTATATTTAGCAGGCTTCAAAAGGAAATTAAAAAGCCCACTTTGTTTCACCAGCCTGTGATTATTTTTAATTAGCTAACTGTTGGATCACAACCCTTTTCATGTGTGCTTTTGGCACATTTGTGATGCTGCAGTGTGGAGGGAGACGCGTCTGAAAAGTCTGTGATTGGACGGACGATTCGCCCACCTGGCTCCATATGTCCACAAGACAAACGCCGCTGTGTGATGAGAGATCAGTCGGCCCCGCTGGCACCGAGCGGACGCCGCGGTGACGTCTGCTCTACGCTAACTGCAGCGCGGCTTCTGCTTCGCTAAGCCGGGGGACATTTGTTGTTTTGATTGGACAGGACGTTGGATGATGTCGTCCTCTGTTATGTGTGTATTTTGGTTGTTCAAGAGGAATGCGGTGGCTGTTGTGAGCAGGTTAGAGCAGAAGTATTGCTCGGTGGATGTCGCGTGAAGCAGTGAGGCATGGCCGCCATCGAGCTCACTGATTGGTCCAACCGCTCGCTGCCAGGATCAATCCATTCTCATTGGACGCTTTCCAGACTCAAATCCGCAGGTGAAAAATGAGCTTGTGACTGGTGGCGTAGCTTTGCGGGGACAGAATCGCCTCCAACACTTTAGTTCAACCACCCAAACAAAGCAACCGATGCAGCTTTGTCCTCATCTAAACCGGGCCTGGACTGATGTGGCGGAGACGGGAGGCGGACAAACTAATCATACTGACACGACATTTGGAAGCACCTTGGCTACAAATCGACAAAGGAAATGTGCTAAAATTCACCCCCCCTCCCTGCCTCCCCGCCCCGCCCTTTATCCCCTCGGCGACGGCTCCCGTTCTCCGGCCGAGGCGAACGCTCGGCGTAGAAACTCGACTGAGTGATGGAGGAAGCGCTCGCAGTACAAACATATGGATTAGCAGTCAGCGCTGTAATGAATCTCCCCGCGCCGTCTGAGGTTGGGTGGCATATTCGCTCTCGCAAAACACCTCCTGGACTCGCAAACACACACACACACGGACACACACACACTTGGCGCAAGGTTTCACTATCATCTATTGCAGCTTTGAACCTTAGCTCTCGCATGTCATCGCCTGGCCTTTCACAGAGGACACGGAAGTCTTATCAACACACACACACACGCACACGGGCGCACTTCACATCTCAATGCCGGCATGACGTCATGCACTCCCTGGTGGCTCAGTGGAAACTCGGCCTCCGTTTGGTTTGAATGTCGCAACACTAAACTCAGATCCAAGCTTATTCCGCCGCTCTTTGAAGAAGTCCAGGGCCGGCCCCAAATGTCCTCACTGTCCAAAAATGTCCTCGCCAAGATAAGAAGTCGCACACACACACACACACACAGACACCAGTGAGTAATACCCTCTGGTCTCATTTCAACCGTGACCTTTTAAGGCTTTATCAACGGGTCACGACGATGGAAGCGGAAGCGGAAATTTTCCCGGGGCCGGCTCTTGTAAGCATTTGTCAGCCGTAAGACAGCAGCCTGGCAGGACAGTGGGTGGCTGACTGAGTCATCATGTGTGTGTGTGTGTGTGTGGTGAGTGTGAGAGGGGAATAAAGGAATAGAGGGTGTGTGTGCGTGTGTGTGTGGATGCAGACGCAATAACAGAAATCCCAGATAATCACATCCTAATGCCGAGTTCAGCCGCACTTTATTGTGTTTTATAATCGCCCTGTAAATGTCTAATAAAGAATCTGTGGGAGAATAAACTAACTGACTGTGATCGCCTACGTGTCCAACAAACACACACACACACACACACACACACACACACACACACACACACACACACACAGAGGATTGGAACAGCAACGCGTGGAGCTCAGCAGACTCCCGTAATAAAAACCAACTTATCCAACACGTCCGTAACACACATCCTGCCACAAAGGGAGCCATGAATGAGTTTTTGTTCAGAAATAAAGACCCGGCGTCGCCTCACTTTGCCCCCGAAAATGATGGATGGCACTTAGAGTTTAGAATGAAAGCGGATGATGTTTGGTTTTGAAGGACGGTAAGTGACTCTACACCTCCTGAATAATGAACTGAACCGCCCACCTGGAGTCAACCTGAAGAGTCGCCCAGATGATTTCTTTACGTTTGTTTCCTCCGCTCGTGACCCTTGAGGCTCTTTCATTGGGGAGCCATATGCACACACACACTCATAAAAAGGAAATAAACCACCGCATCGGTTTATTTTCATTTGATCTCTTTTTTCCCCTTTATAAGCTTGAATTTATTTTTAGGAGCAGAATATTGTTTTTTGGGGCGAGAAATCTCTTAACTGTTGACTTCAGAGCGCCGAATCCAAGGGGGGCAAAGACACAGAGGGATGGTGAAACAGTATTAGTGTATTGTATTACTTTATGATGTAATGTCTCTAATGTATTTTATAGTGAAATGCAAATGTTCCAAGTAATAATGTGATATTGTGTCAGTGTATAATTGTTATGGAGAGATTTCTCAGTGTTTCCGTGTCGAATCGTGACTCCTGGTCGTGTCTTCTTACCCGTGACTTCTCCTCCAGTCGGGTCATCATGACGATGGTGCTGGACCTCTGCTCCCACACCATCCGCCAGAAGTCGCTCAGGGTCTCGGGCAGAGGGCCCTGCGTGGCGATGTAGGCGTTCTGCTTCCTGTAGCCGTCAATGTAGTTGGAGTTGATGTAATCGCTCCCGGGAACAGCTGAAGAACACACACACACACACGGGCCTGGTCAACTTAAGTTCTAAGGTTAATGGTCAACATCTACGGTTGGAGACGTCATCAGCTCCTCTTACCATCCACAGAGGTGAGCACGACTCTGGAGTGGTCGTAGGCGATGACGTTTGCATAGCGATTCTTTGGCTTGTTGACCTCCATGTTGGAGTTCTCCCAAGTAAACTGCTGGCCCGGGTCGATGGACTGCGAGGAAGAAAGCAAAAGAAAAGAAGGGTGATGGAGAGGACGGCATTGAGGGAGGGAGGGAGGGGGGAATCGGACGGACGGGGGCGGAAGAAAGGACAGAGAACAACACAAGACAAGAAAGGCGTCTCTTTAAGTGTAACACAGGCAAAATAGAATGAGACACATTCATTGATGAGGGAGCTTGTTTGATTCTGGAGCTGAATAAAGGCTTTGTTAAAGGCTGCAGGGAGCTCAAACACTCATCCCCTCCCCTTACTGGTGGCCATATTGAATTGCTTAGTTCTCAGAAGTCACACGCATGACTAGTTGCGGTAACCACGATTCCCCTCATTTTCTGTCTCCGTTTTCCCTCCTGTTCTATTTCTGTTGCTTTCCCGATCTTTTATCCTCTCCCTCTCTCTCTCCCTCTCTCTCTCTTGGGCTCTCTCCCCTTTCCCTCTTGCGTCATGCGTCTCCCTTTGCCAAGACGACAGTAGACTGCATACCTATTGATCCGGGGGGGATATATGTGACGGCCTCGCATCCCTCGGCTCGATAATGTCACGGAGTCTCTTGTTATTCCGTATCGATCGTACTCGGCTCACACCGGAACCGTGTCCATTAATCCCCCCCGCCCAAAAACCTTTTGGCTCTGGCGGATCCAGCCTGAACGAGAGCCACACCTCCCAAATTCTAACACTTACTTAACCCGGCGGCGGTGCTAATTTAATTATTGTGTATTCAAACGAAGCGACTCTGGCGTTTCCTCTGCGAGACGTCTTCTCCTTTGTTCAGATACTGGCAGCTCCTGACGCAGATGAAATATATTCCACTTAAATCACAGGTAGAGCAAGTTTGAATTGCGACGGCGTTGTACGCAAAACACGGCACGCGTATTTGAGGCTTTTCAGACGGCGCTTCTGCCTCGGCGTGTTTGCTGAAGAAAGCCTCGCGCGCCGCTATTTGCTTTAGAACTACACACGGGGACAAAACGCAAAAGTGCTCATATGCATGAAATCCTCTAGCAGAGCTCCAAATTGCCGAACAGTCAGGGTCATGCGGGTACAGGCCTATTGCTGCTGATGAGCTCCACACTGCCAATTTATCCGCCTGCGCTCGCCAGCATGAACGGAGAGATTTCATTTGCAGTCAAAACATGTCATGAGCATTTGAGAGCTCAGTGCTCACAGCGGGCACGCCAGACTCGGTGACAACTACCGAACAAGTTAGGTAGACATGGCGGAAAGGAGGTGAGAGGAAAAACGCCTGAGCTCCTCTCTCGCTGATGCACTTTCAAAAAAAATGAGCGTAATAATGGCGTTATAGGAAGGACGGCGGCGGCAGCGGGGATATTATTGCTTCCTGCGATAAAAAAGACCATCTGAGGGAGTCGCGGCGCGGCTGATTGACAAATACAGCTCGTTACCCAGGGTGCCGCTTCGCTCAGTGTGATGCGAGCTGGCGTCGGCGGCGAGGAGGGAAAAAAAAGGAAGGGTGGGGGGGGGGGGGGGGGGGGGGGGGGGAGCGTCAGGGCTGTGTCAGGGGGCGTAAGTGAGAGGAAACGGTGAGGCCTTTAGGGGGGGAATGGCGGCGGCGGCAGCGGCGGTGACAAAGCACCCCCGAGCACTGCCGCGGCGCCTCTGTAACAGACGCTGGCACGGAGACGGACAGCCATCTGGCCTGGCCGAGAGGTGGGGAGGGGAGGGGAGGGGAGGAGGTCTTCCCTGGCCCAGAGCGAAGGGGAGGGAGAGGAGGAGGGAGAGCCAGGCTGTGTTTGCCCGCACACACACCAATACACACAACTCTGACCTGATTCGTTGACACCAACAGGAGAAACCTGTCATCCAAACCTCATCATCTGTCAGGTATCCATTCAGTTATGTTAGAATATTACACTTAAACACTTCAATTGTGTGTGTATCTTATATTTGTACTGCAAATCGACACTTCAAAAGACGAATTAGACAAACAAATACTCAATATCTTCTTTCTTCTTCGTCTGAATTGGAGGATCTCCCCCCTCTTCCTCCTCCTCCTCCTCCTCTGTCCTCACTTAGTCCCCAAACTAACTAACCTCTAACTCTGGCTTACAGCAATCCCTTTGCAAAATGTACCACTTTAAATGCAAATTCACTCTTCTTCTTTTTTTTATCCGACGAAGAACACTGACAAGAGATAATCCCTCACCAAGTTGCATTGGGGAGACCGCCTGCAAAATAACATTCTTCGGGGAAACATCAAGATGCGCGCAGATTGCTTAAGCAACTTGCCACCTGCTAGTTTTGTGAAGAAGCATCTTGCAGCATTTAATGTAAGTGCTGGTTTCCTGGTGGGATTGGTAATAGAGTTGTAAAAATGACTGAAGAATGTCTGCGGAGGAGCTCTCCATTAGAATACATGCATATGGGATTAAAGAGGAAAAGGAACACAAAAAAATAAGTTTCCAGCCGGAGGGCGATAACAAAGAAACACATTTACGTCCTGGAAGGCGGCGGGCGCGGACGCGGCGCGGCGCGGCTCTCTTACCTCGTACTCCTGGGAGAAGCGGAGGCCGTCGTTGGCCTTCAGCCGCTCTATGTGGTCGGCCAGGTCGGCCACGGTGATGGGCGGGTGCTCCCTCATTCCTGGGGAGAGGAAGAGGAGGAGGGAGGAGGCAGAAGGGGAAAAGGAAGAAGAAGAAGACGGGAGTTAGACCAGGCTGATCGCACAACGACAACGCGACACGTGCACGTCAACTGACACACAGACACACACACAACACTGGCTTGGACCACAGGGTGAGTGAGGCTGCCGGGCGGGACCATGAGGTGGCTGTGTAACAGTGAGGTGAGTGCACTTTGCTCAACAATGCATGAAGAGAGAGAGAGAGAGAGAGAGAGAGAGAGGGAGAGAGGGAGGGAGAGGGAGAGGGAGAGAGAGGGAGAGAGAGAGAGCAAAGTACCCAAAGAGGAGGCAGAGTGAGTGAGCAGTGCGAAGTTGAAAGAGGCTGGTGACATTTGGTGACATTTGGTGACATCGTCATGCTAAGTGAGGAGGGAGGGGGTGGGTGGGGGGTGAGGGGGGGCACAGAGGTGTGGGGGGGGGCTGGAGAGCGGCGATGCGCATGAGTGACTGCGTGAGTGAGCATGCTCCTGAGAAGGAAGCAGGAGGCAGACATCTCTCCCCGACGCGCCGACGCCGATGCGGAAGCCGCCGCGCGCTCGATCGGAGGCAGAGGTGGGATCAGAGAGAGAACCCACAAGTCTCAACAAATCAGTCACACTGTCACTTCCCACCGCGAGAAGAAGGAGAAGAAGAAGAAGGAAGAAAAAACTCTTGACTGTTCACCAGCCAAAACTCATTTCTTTGAAAATCTCTTCCCTTACAATAGAATATCTTTCGGCCGAGCCTGGAGCGCTTGGACTGGATTAAATTCACTCACACACGCACGTACGCACACACACACACACACACACCCCTGCCTCTCTCTAGATTTCTCATCGCTGGGTTATTGGATGATTTATTGCTAATCTACCGACACAAATTCCCCGCGCTGCTCTGAACTTGGCAAAGGCTCTGTACTTAAACGGATTTCTGGGAACTCGCCTCGTGCGCTCAAACTTAACTCTATGCAATGCGTGAAGACGCTTAAAAGTTACACGCCAATCGTCACGCGCCTTCTATACGGTCACAGGCAGATTAAGCAGGTATCCATTTTATCTTGAGTGTCTTTGGCTCAGGTGATGGGCCTTGTTTCCGCTCGTTATCGCTGTAATGCAGACGGCTAATGGCCGCTTACTGAGGCCGGTGCATAAAATGAGACCTGACCAATTACAGTACACTAATTTAATGCCACCGCACAAACACATTGTGTGTATATGTGTGTGTGAGTGCAGCCCGTTCTCTTACAGCCGCGTTATTGGTTAAATGGAGAGCGAAGAAGTACATAACAAGGTCTAATGTAGAGCGAGTGTAACCGTCCGCGCCGTTCAACCTCCCCGTCGCCACCTCGGGTCAAAACAAGAGAGGTGGTGAGAGACCGCGGCCGCGTCCCTCTACGCCTGCGAGCTCGGTGGGCTGAGATGTCCGTCAGAGTTGAGACGGGTCGTAATGGGGTCGAGAGCGAGAGAGGCGAGGCTGTTTATGCGTGGGAGATGCACATTGTGCGGGTGAGAGGGCGGACTAACTTGGAGTGTTGGGGCAGCGGTGGGAGCTGGGACCTGCGGAGAGAGGAGAGTGAAGGCAGGGGGGAAGGAAGAACAACACGTGATCAGTGGAGGATGGCTCAGGAACACCAGGCCGGGGGGCCCGCACAGTATCTGTTACACGGGCGTCTGTATCGCCAGCTGCTCGTTAAACACAAATATATGCAAAGGCTTGATGTTGAAATGCTCTGCTGTGATTGCTCGCTGTGAATTGCGCTGCGCTGTAAATGAAACGACACGTTTTATCTACAGTGCAGCGTTTAAACGTTTCCACATGCAACATGAACCACGTCCGCCACACACACACACTCCGTCCCTCCTCAAGTGCCGAGTCGGCGACGTGATCCGCCAGCGGGCCGGGCCACTTAACAACAATCACAATGTTCTCCTGCTGTGTGCAAACAGAGGCGGAAAACACGAGGGGGAAACGGCTCGGCTCAGCCTCGGAGTCGAGCGAAGACGCAGCCTTGGTGATTTCTGATAAGCAGCACTTCTGAAGTCAAGACGGCGGAAGACTGAGGCGGAGACAAGAAATGTTGAAGTGCAGAGAGAGAGAGAGAGAGGGAGAGAGAGAGGGCGAGAGGGAGAGAGAGAGAGAGAGATTATCCCGCAGGGGGAAGTAAAAGACAGAAGAGGAAAGAGGTAGACCAGGAGGATTGGAGAACAGGGCTCTTTTAAAACAGCAGCACTGCTTAATTCCTCTGCAGGGGTTCAGAAGGGCCGTGTGTGTACGCCGAGCAGGATCTTTAATAACCCGTGAGAAGGGAAAAACACACACACACACACACACACATGCAGGCAGAGTCACATGGGAGAAAACACACAGAATCACAGACAGGGACACACACGCACAGAGGTTGACATTTTCTCTCAGCTTCATTGTTCGCGCCGCCTGCCTCACCTTGACATCAGAGGCAGCAGGACTCATTACCGGCTGGGGAGAATGAAAGGAGCTCAGGGAAGCAGGAGGAGCGTGGAGATAGGGGGAGGGGGAAGGAGGAAGACGGCTGATGGCGAGGCAGACGCGAGTGCGACGCAAACCCCCCCCGCCGCCCCCCCATTCCACTTTACAGCAGCATGCGGATGGAATCTGAATTCCGTCGGCCCAATTCCCCCCCCCCCCCCAAATCCGTCCGCAGCTGTGACTGTGATAACGTACATCACAGCTTCATTCCTTCTACTTTCCTACTTCCACTGTCGCAATTCTGAATCGGCAAATTGAAAATGTGGAACGTAAACATTCACATTTCGGCAAAGAATTGGGAGAAATATTGCACAAAAAGTTTGGACGCTCGTTTGATGTGGCGAGTCGATAGAGGAGTAACTCGCAAAGAAGAAGAAGAAGAAGAAGAAGAAGAAGAAGAAGAAGAAGAAGTAGGAGAAGAAGAAGAGGACTGTCGCAGGAAAGCTGAGGCGATGAGTCTGTGGGTCTTGAAAGAGATTCATTCCCCAAAAACGCAATATCCATCATTTGAAGAAAATACAGACTTTGCAGGGATATTAGGTGATACTAGCAGAGATATGAGACACTTTAAGATCATTTGTTACAAACTACTTGCGCTGCTGAAGACAGCATCATCTCCATTTTGCCTATTTTCATTTTGGAAGGAAACCGCTCACATCCTCAATCACAAAGTTGAGAGAGAGAGAATGATGTGGTGCCTCCTGCAGTTTACCACTGACCACAAGGAGGAAGAGGAGGAAGAGGAGGAGGGGGGGAGGAGGAAGGGGAGGTCAAGTGCACGTCCTGAGGGTGCCTCTGGAGGTTATCCGCTGAGGAAGGAGAGCAGGCGGTACCTATAGCGAGCGGCGATAGTCCATCATGCCTTACCTGGGGTCTGATAGTTGAGCCTCCTCATCTCCACGGGGTCGGAGGAGTTGGGCAGCAGGGAGTCTTTCACCCCACCTGAGTGGTCATCCTTTGGTAGGGGCGACGCCCGCTTCCTGAGGTGGCAGACACACAGACAGCGAGTCATTAATCACGGCACGCCGCGCTCACGCTCACACATAAAAACACCCGTTCTGCACCGAGGCGCTCTCTCACATTAGCTAGCACACGGCGATGACAGAATGTTTAACGGCGACAAGGGTGTTTCTGCGCGTTAACGCCGGGCTGTGGGGAATTCACACGTTTTCAAAGTGTTGCGCACTTTATGAGGTTATTGCACAGCGAACGGTTCTCAAAAGCAGTTGGGAGGACCTGGGGCTGAAGACGCTCCAGGCACTGGGGTATTAGTTTGCCAACTGGAGTTTAATGTGTTTGAGGAAACACCATCATGCTCCTGCAGTGGGCTGGGTTGGGTTTGTTTGCTGCTGGATAGGTGACAGCTGCTGTGTGGGCATGTGTGTGTACGTGTGTGTAGCAAAAGGTTTTAATGTGTGATTTTCACTGCTGTGCACGAGTGTGTGTATGTGTGTATGTGTGTGTGTGCGCGCTACCAGCACATTGTGTTTACTGGCTTTCCAGATTGAAGAGGAAAACAGGCGGATGCTGTAATTAGCTCATCAGCTGGGTGGCACAACACTGGGTAATTAGACGGGTTTTGCATCACCTGCGCTGCCAGGTCTGGTCTAGTTGAGCCTGGCTCAGCGCGGCGCGGCGTAGCTCGGACCGGCTTGGCTCAGTCGAAAGCGGCTCTCCCTCCATCCGCCCCGGCGACGGGGGGAAGAGCGAGAGAGCGAGGAAAGCGCAGCCTGCCTGTGTCCTAACGTTCAGACAGCCAGCATCTGTTGACACGCTCACACAAACAGACACACAGATGTACGCTTTCCCTCTGTGTGTGCCTGCCTCTCTCTCTCCCTCTCTCTCACAGGCTCTCCCCACCAAACTGTTCAGCGCGAACACACGCATGGATGCACACACGCACGCACAGACACACGCACACACACAGCTGCAGACGAGCCTTCTGACTGCAAATGGAAATGGGCGGAAGGAAGCATCGGGGCGCCCTGCGGAAATTTCACATCTCATTGCACTCCATTTGCAAGTGGCGAGCGTGGGTTTTAGGCAGGAGGAGCAGGGCCTTCTGTTGAAACCCGCCGTGGTAGGAATACATAACGCCGGAGCGCGCGCCTCCTTAACCGGGTCCAACCTCAGCCGTTGTGGCTTCGGCCTCCTCGCCACCTGTTATCTTACGCTGTGGGGGCTTAGACTAATGCTCGCGCCGTGACAGCTAATCTATGACAAGCATCTCTTCCTCTCCAGTGCGGAGCTGAGCCAGACCGTGTCCGGTTTTCCCACAGTTGGGCTGGGAAAGCAGGGGGGAATGATTCGGGCATATGTGCGGTGAGTTTGTTCACATCCCTCACCGTCTCCTGAATCTGCCTCGAATGCCAGTCTGCACTTTTAATGCTGCGGCTGTTAGAAACATGGCGGCCATCTCACCGCGGGCTGTAAATGAGGGCGAGGATGTGTGAGGATGTAAGTAAACACACCCTCATGCACGTATAGAGAGTGCTTGTGTGTGTGCATGTGTGTGTGTGTGGCGCAGGGTGAGCTTAATGAGAGGAGAACAGGGCCCTTTGTGGAGCGAGGAGGAAGTCGGGAGAAGAGAGAGGCGAGGAAAAGAGGCTAAAAATTGAGGAATGGGTCTCGGCGGAAAAAGTTCACTTAAAAGATGGCAGCATTTTGCTTCTTTTCACTTTTTTTTTTCCAACCGGTTTCCCTGTCTGGCATTCACTTCACAATGGCCCATTCAGCAGCAGCAGGTGATGCTTTGGCATATTCAGACGGGGCCGATCTTGGAAGAGGCGGTGCCGGGTAATAAAAACACACAACCAACACAAAAAACCACTGGATGATCTGAGGGAGGAAACACTGGCACGAGATGGTGGAACATGCACTGCCACAGAGACGTGACCCCCCGGGGGGCCGGGCGGGCGGGACGGGTGGGGGGAGGAACCTGACTCCCCCCTCCCCCCCTCTACAGCTATCGAGGGCTGCAGAGTCGGCTGCATCTCATGACACATCGAGGCCAATTTGGAGGACGTTTGCCTTCTATTTCCCGGCTGTGAGGGGAATGTTTTGGGAACGTTACTGCCAGAGATGAAGCCGACCCCTGCGGCCCGAAAGAGAAGACGAGGAAGACCACCAAGTTTACAACACCAATGAGTGATGGATGATGTAACGCGACAGTACCCACCTTTCTTGTTTGCTGCATTCACAGAGGGCAAAGAGAAGGAAGGGGGAGATTGATAGGGAATTATTATCCACATGGACCCAAAACTCTTTTCCTCTAACTTTGCTCCATCCAAAATCTGGCTTTTCCTTCCCACGAAAAAAAAGAATTCTCATCTCAAACGCACGACATTAAAAGTTATCTTAACACTCGCGAGAGACTTTTGAAAATAACCCCATTACGGTTTGGTGTTGGTGCCTATGCAGGTTGCCGTAACAACCCCAGGGTAGAGTGTGATTATTCCTTCGCACACTTCCAGTCCGTTGTGAAAAGGGCACACAGCCACCTCGCCGCGGTCCCTGCTGTCAATCTAGCGTCTGCAGGGCCTCCAGACAAGCGGACGCGCTCCTCAGCAGTGAGCCGTCTTCTCGGGTCTATTATTAACTAGTTCCTGTCTAAGTCTGCAGGAGACGGCAGCAGCCACACTGTGTGTCTGCGAGGCGGTTGCAGGTGGCAGGTTGGAGAACAAGCGAGCCGGGGAATGGTACATATGCGATGGAGTGATCAAACCCTGACAGGCTGAGCAGGCTGGGACTCAATCGGGAAGAAGAAGAAGAAGAAGAGGGAAAAAAAGGGCAGGTTAGCTGCAAAATGGTTCCTGCTGCAGCTCCACTCCAGGATTCAACACAGCTGCGACACTTTGTTTGTTTCACTTTATTAGGAACGCCATCTAAACGCAGGCACACGCAATAATCCTGCAACTTCCAGGAGCGGAATATTAAATCATGCGTCCGTCCATTCCCGGTATCGGGCCTGACAGAGACACACACATTCAGACCTACACTCGCTCTTACAGGCCGAGTTAGAGTTTCCAATTCAGCTACCCTGCAGGTCTTTAGACTGTGGTAAAGGAAAGTCCCCACCACACATACACACACGCAAGGGGAATTCGCACAGAAACTGGGAAAATGAAAACCTCAAAGCAAAACATTAAACCGCAAACTGAGTCAAGTATTTACATTTATACTGCACTGGATGAGCAGGTGGCCGGCGAGTGTGTTGTAAAACCAGGGACAACTAGTGGCTTTTACAATAGCGAGGGTGAACGTAGGGAGTGTGTGTGTTGTGCAGCAGCGGGGCAGCTAAAGTGGGGGGCTTTAAGGGCCCCTGACGCAGCTCTCACTTAAGCCCTCTGCTCCTGCCTTCTGTTCCTTGTTTGAAATGACCAACGACATCGGCGAAAACACTTTCCTGTCTCCTAACTAAGACTTTCTGACAGTCAGGCTGTGCTTTTTTGGTTAGGGAGACGCTGTCAAGCTGCCATTTCAACTGACACTTCACACAGTATTATTAAAAAAGAAAAAGAAAAAGCCAACTGGACCGAAATCTGCCAGAAAGAGAAATAAGAATTTTCCTGATGACAAATGGTGCCTTTCCACTTTCCACTGAATATTATGATAATGAAAATGAATATTTTGTGTGAGAGCAGCCTGGTGCGAGTGGCAGAGGGGAGCGTGTCTCATTACCATTCCTGATGCAACCCAATGAAACCTTTAACCACGTGTGTGACTGCGACGCAACCTCAAACAAACCAAACACACACGCGCGCCAACCAGCCCAAAAAAAGAGACGAAAAACGACGCAAAGGCGCCCACAGATTCTCTCTTGATTGTACCTCTTAAAGAGAAGGATGGCGATGACTATGATGATGATGAGGACCACGGCCAACACCGGGCCCATCACCCACAGCATCTCCGGCTGCTCCACCCGGGGGGAGACGCTGCCTGCCACCACCTGGATAGGGTCCGAGTAGGGACTGGCGGAGAACGTCCTCTGTGAGGGGAAAAGAGGTGACGAGAAGAGTGTGAGACAGATACACAGATACACACATATCAAGCATGTACAGGTACTGTACAAATGAATCAAAGTAAAATGTGGTAAGTTGGGGAGGAAGAAACTTCAAAAAGAGACAAAATAAAGGATACAAGCCATTGTGTTTGGCTCTTAGTGAAGTTAAATAGTATCTTATGTTATATTAACCGTTCGTTTGTATTTTTAAGATGGCCTAAATCAATATTTTTATTTTTATTTGTTCAGTTGGCTAAGCAAAGACCTGTTTCAGTGCAGATGCTAGAGAGAGGCTATGTGGCTAATAAGCTAAGAGGCTAATCAGCTAACAGGCTAATTGGCAGCTGTTTTAATGCATAAATCATATCATAAATCATATCATTACTTGTAGAAAAGGCAACTTGGCGACATGATGCTCTTCTGTAACTGGAAACAAAGTGAGAACCCACAGAAGTATATACACTGTGAGCTAATCCGACTCAGTGCTGCAGTTCTCTTTACTCCGTTTGCTTTACTGCACTAAGTTAGAGGAAACTGAAATAGCTGATGACAGAGCAAGTGAGGGAGTGAAGAAAAAAGAAATGGAGACAAGCGAGAGAAAGCGAGAGTGAGAGAGAGAGCGAGAGAGAGAGAGAGGGAGGTAGAGAGAGGTAGGGATGAGTGTGCATGTCCCTTGGCCGCTGTGATAAATGGGGGCACAGGAGAGGACTCATCTCTTCTTCATTAGTGTTCACACCGTGACGGAAGAGGAGGAGGAAGGAGGGAGGGAGGTGATGGTGAGTTTCCACCTTGGTTTTAAATGAGACGTCTCACCGCTCTTTCGTCTTCAAATGATGGAGGGGCGGGTAAAGGGATGGAGGAGCGCGGAGGTGCGTGAGCGCTCGGTACAGGCGTTTGTTTAAAAAAAAAAACGTGGAAAAGAAGAGGGAGCCCTGCTGAGGGGAGAGCAAGGTGACGAATGGGAGAAGGAGAGAGGGAAGGTGTGAGGCATCTGCCGCTAGAGCTCGGCGCGCTTCCTATCGAATGGCGGCGGGAGATGGGAGATGGAGACGCAGACGAGAAGAGGGGGGGGGGCACGGGTGACAGATCGCAGGGCCTCGGAGGGAATTGAGGCTCCCAGCATGCAGTGTGAGTGGTGGGGATGCAGGCGGCAGTAATCCGGATCATTAGCCGCGCAGCAGACGACTCTCACAGGCACACAGGCAGATATTAATTGGAAAGATAAGACGGGATGAGACCTGAGCTCCGGTTCTATTTCGTAATTGGTGACGTTAGATTCACACATAAGATTACGCAAGCAGGGGCGCAGGAAGAGTCACAGTTCTTTTTTCTTCTTCATTAGAATTTGTAGTTTGGGTCTGTTTTTCTTCTGCTTGTGTCCGGTTCTTAATCAACCTATTGTCTCAAAACAAAACAGAACGTCACAGCTGACGGACACTGCAGATGTGACGACACCGCCGGGCTTCCTGTTCTTTTGGGTGGAACCTTAAAAGAATGAAAGAAAGAAAGAGAGAAGGAAGGGGCTGTAGGATGTGACACTGCGGGGAATCCTGGGAAAACTTTTTTTTGTTCTTCTTCTCTGGTGTAACAAATGACTGCAGCTGTGCTTTTAGTGAAGGCAGAGGGAGGAAGAGTGAGCGGAGAGGGGGGACTGTAGAGAGAGAGAGAGAGAGAGTGAGAGAGAGAGAGAGAGAGGGCTTTTTGTCTTTTGGTCACGGAGAAGCGCTGGGATCATCCATTTGAACGGCCCCGATATCTGATAAAAGCTCAGTCACGCAGCTCGTAATGCCTCAGACGTCGCTGCGCACCATCACAATGGAGGGACAGTGCTGCAGAGCAATGTGTGTGTGTGTGAGTGTGTGAGTTGGAGAGCCAGAGACAGAGCTACATAAAGGAAATAGATGTGGCTGGGCAGTCTATATAAGTACAAGTAGATGTTTATGTGTTAAGGTGTGTTTGACGGATGTGAAGGTGCTGGAACTGGAAGCAGAAAGTGTGTGTGTGTGTGTGTAAAGTTTATAGAGGCGAGCCGACGTGAGTTCTTCTCTTTGTTTGTATCGGTCACAGCCGCTGAGTGTGTGTATGTGTGCGTGATTACGAGTGAGACAGAGAAAGAGAGAATGCCCGATGGGAATTGGCAGAGAGACAGAGAGAGACAGAGAGATGGAGAGAGAGAGAAAGAGAGACCAGGCGGAGGTGTTGTAGTTGTAGCAGTACATGGAGGCTGTTATCTGGCCCGTGGGCTACACAGCCTCCCGAGCCAGCCGCCGCTCTGCCATGCCACCAGCCCGGGATCCTCTACGTGCAGCGAGGGCGCATTAGCTTCAACCCACCGCCGAGCCCTCCAGCTCCTTGTCTTTCTAAAAGTGGCTTAAATAAGCCACGGGAGTGTGTGCCACACAAACAAACATGCCTATTATGGATCTATGACTCTCTCTCTCTCTCTCTCTCTCTCTCTCGCATCTCTGTTACAGGGGGGACAGACAGCCAGAGTGAGAGAGAGAGAGAGACAGAGAGAGAGGGAGAGGAAGAGAGAGGAGACAGAGATGTGTGCTTGCTTTTATCTACGAGTAATAGAATTCTGGGTGCGGTGTCAAAATCACTCTCGCATCGTGCCCTTTTCCCCGTTTCCCCTTTCACTCTGCTTCCCTTTCACACACACACACACACACACACACACACACACACACACACACACACAAACACACAAGCACACACACTCTCCTCTTCCCATTCAGCTCTAGAAACTGCTCTTTCCCCTCTCTGGCTGTTTGAATACCTGGGCATCCACATATCTGGAGGCGTCGCTGCAGGGAGACGCCTCTAGGTAAGGGGAGTGACATTCATTTAACACTAAAGCGAGTCACCGAGGACACTGGCGGTACGGCCGCGGAGAAGAAAACAACCTCTCTTCATGGAAACAATGCAGCGTTTGTAATTCTCCACTGACAATATTTGTCAAATCCCATTAAAGAGGCTGTTCCTCCGTGTTAAAGGTGTCTGAGTACCTGGCGCCAACAGAATTAATGTTACAAAGCCACAAGTGAGAAGAATATGAATGCCTGGATAGTTTAGAGACGGGAAAAAGGACGTTAAACACATTTCAATACTTTTTTTTGGGGGATTGTCTTTGTGCCATAAGCTCACACTTCCTTTATCGGACACAAACACATTAGCGGCGTCTCTCTGTCTCTCTCTCGCATGGTGCCACAAGACAAATGCTGCTCTCCCTCTCTCTCTCTCCCTCTCTCTCTCCACTGCCCCTCCTCTGCGTCGCGCATCGCACCATATTTCATGCCACCTCCCTCCCGTACTCTCTCCTTGCATTAAATGATACTGTTTATACACACCCAGCATCTATCATCCCATTTCACACTTCCCCCGGCTTGTTTATCTGCCTTGGGGTGCTGCGGAGACATGAAGGCGCACCCTCCTCTCCTCTCTGCCTCTCTCATCTCCCTTTGCCTCCCTTCCAGTCTCACCCTCCAACCACTGCTGACTGCTCGTGGCCACTGATATATGAGGACTTATTAAACCCTGGAGGTTCTGTTTGATCCGCAGTGAAGGGGGGGTAGGAGGGGGGGAGGAGGGGGAAGGGCGACGTGAGGAAGTGCGGCAAAGACACAAGTCATTTACTGCGGCAGTTGTGTTGTCTTAACTCTCGCGGGTCTGGTGCCGATCTGGCTCCGGGGCGTCTTCTGCCGTCTCGCTGCTTTCTTTCTCTACCTTCTGCACCCGTTTGTGTTTGGTAATAAAACATAAGCGACCCGTTGGGGAAGTTGGGAAAGGAAAAACAAACAAACATCGCCATGGCACCTGAGTTACCCAAAGAGCGCGGTTAGAGGATTTGTGTGGTGATTTGTGTGGTGATTGATGACAGGCTGCCTGTACCGACCACCTCAGAGCTGCCTCGCCCTCTACGTGAAGCCTTAATAATCCACCAGATTAAGTCTAAAATGGTGGAAGGGGGGAAGCGAACAGTTGACAGAGGGAGACTACGCAGGAAAAACTCGAGGGTTGCTGATCCCACCTGGCTGGAGTGTGTTTACAGAGAACCCGCCTTTGAAGTCAAGTGCATCATGGCTGCCCACTGCGCCCTCCCCTGCACCTCCTCCTCTCTCCCGGTTGCATCGGAGTGCAGGGATTACTCGGGGTTGGGGTTGTTGGGGACTTAGGGGACAGCTAAGACGGCATTTCAAGGGACTCAGGCCTCTCTGTAGACTCCCTAGGCCCTGTGACCAAGCCCTCATCTCCCTCTTAACTCCGGCTGCCTTAATCGATCTCCTCTGCTCCAGTCACGGTCGAGAGAGATGTGACGAGAGGGAGCAAAAGGGAGAGGCGAGAGAGACGAGGGTAAGCAAGAGAAGAAAGAGAAATGAAGCACTGGGGGAAGAATGGGGGTAGAAAGAGATAATGCAAGAAATAGGTGAGAAGTCTGGAGTTTGGACATGCTGCACTTGTGCTCGTTCTCTCTCTTTGGCTCCCTCTATGGTCACCCAGGGCCCAGACACTGAATATGCATGTCCTGGGTGCTGCAGGAGCCCAGAGCAATCGCAGAGTCTCATTTTTCCTACAGTGAAGTTTACTTCATACCGTCCCACGGAGAGCCGGGCCTCCGCGTTAGCCCTGTTTGACGAGTGCACCGGGCCTCCGATTGGACAGCATAGAGTCTTGTAAAAAGTCTTATAAAGGGATCTGCACCGGGCACTGAGGGCTGCCAGGATGGAGCAGCTGGATCTCCAATGTCATTGTGGACTGATAAGGATGTTATCTGGACAACCTACAATCACTTTTAGAGGGGCCATATTAAAAGGAGAGTGGCAGGAAAAACCACTCGCCGGTGCAGTTTTGGAAACGCTCGAGTGTTGAGAGCCTGAGGACGAGGACGAGGACGAGTCCGAACTCCAATGGTTCATCCGCATTTAATCAATCAATGGCGGCTTCACCTGAGAGTTTCTTACGTATTTATCACTGCTGTCTTCCTCGTCTTCTCGGAGCGAAGCCAGGACGAAGCAGAGGTACTCCTGGTGACCGGACAGCAGCTTGTTGTTGAAGCCATTGTACCTCTTCTCATCACCCAGAGTGAAGGTGGCGGGCAGCGCGGCCAACTTGGCGGCGATGTACGGCTTGGAGGCCTCCAAGGACCTCCGTCGCCTCAGGACGGGGCCTTCGCTTGACTCCAGCAGCTGAGCAAAAGGTAGAAGACAAAGATTACTGAGGACAGCCCAATCGGTTTATTACCGCACTGGGAGTAGAATCACTTTTTCTGAATGTGCATGTAAAGTGATTAGCGCATTATAATGTTGTGATGCTGAGCAGAGGACTTCAAAACAGAATTTGTCATTTTGGAGTGTTATTATCTTGTAAAGAGGCTCCATGGAAAGCAGCATTTAGGTTACGTTAAAGACTTGGGAGTCACTAAAATAAATTTATGTGACCCCCTCTGGCAAAATATCTACATCTACCCAGCATGTGTGCTACAGCAAGTTCCTCATTAATTATGTGCAATAGAGCGGCTGGGCTGAAAATGTTATAATGTTGTTTAAAAACAATCCCTGTGCAATTACACAACATATCCAGCTCTGGCTTGTAGTATGAATGCAATTAAGGAACTATACGCCGCTTATACCTCTCAGCCACGGTGCCCTTTGCTCTGTGATATAAGTTTGCAAACAATGCAGCCGAGCTTCCAAGTGAGCAATTAGTGATTGCTCCAGCACACAATCTCAGCATGACTGCCAGCGTGGTTAATAAATGAGCAGCAGCACCGAGCACTGCGGCATTGTGTTTTCAGCAGCATTTTGTTTTCTGTCAGTGATGTCTCATGCGCTGCTCCAGATGTAGCTTTATTAAATCATTATGTCTGAGGGAGGAGACAATGGCCTGCTCAGTGTTTAATGACTCTGGGACTCTCACATCTCTTCCTCTCCTGGTCCCTCCTGTTATTCCTACGGGGAGGCTGAACAATAGCAGGGTGGAAGAGATCCAAGCCAAAAGAGCCTCACAAGTTTAGTTAAAAATGATGCTATTAATATTTAGGGTTGTCATTTTGACTGAATTCCCCGGTGGTCAGGCCTTTATTCAACAGAATAATAAAGCAGTCATATATCTTTATCATCATTTCAATGGTTTATGTAAAACTTGGTTCAGAGATGGCAAATCCCCTGAGAATGGCTGTGAAGAAAACTATGGTGGCAAACAGCAATACTTCAGTGAACTAGCAGTTAGAAGATGATTATGATTATGCCCCGTTTAGTCCTGCAACTGTTGGACCCAGCAGATGGGCTCTGTCTGCAGACCTGGCATCCAATCAGTGCACCTGACCGCCTGAGTCATTGTTTAAAATGAAGCACTCTGCCTCCCCTCCCCGAGCACAGGCGGGTACAGCTAATTAGCTGCAACTACTGACTTCCTACCCAGTTGGAACAGGAGACACTCTCTCTGACCTCTGACCTGGCACATTAGCCAATCAGCCACCGTCTGGCACTCACCTCATCCAGGTCCATCTCGTCTGGATTGTTCCACTGCCGCGTTGACGGGGACACTGGCACCACCACGATGTAGTACCACCTGCCAAAGCACAAAGCTGTTAAGACACACGGAATACGTTCGGCGTGCAGAAACCAAATACACAATCGGCTTTGGGCACATTTCAAAACTTAAAAGCTACACAAGTGTCCAACCAAGGTCAAACACCAGCAGCCTGGCACTGCATTCTCCAATTAATGGCTAATCACGAAGAACATCTGCCATGTAGACTGGAACAAACAGTATCCCGGTGAGAGGAGCCTTCAGCTAATAGAGATCCCCTCAGGATTCCTTAGGTTAATAGGACCAGATACGTGTCTACTCGTGCATGTGTGTGTGTGTGTGTGGGTGTCCTTTTACTGCTACCATTATGAGGAGTAAATCCCATCACAGAGAAAAAAAGAAAGACATAAGACAGACATTGTGAAGTTTGGGCTAAATGTTAGTGCATACAGGTTGAATGCTTGTAAGTACATAGCGTGCAGCCTCGTCTCTCCGTGCTGCTGCTTCTCCCCCACTGCAGCGTTCAAAGACCTCGTAAAATCAACCGCCGCTAACAATAAAAGCAGCTGCTTCTCTCCCCGTCTCTCTCTGGCCTTAACTTTGTGATCCAACAGTCAGTCAAGTCTCAAGATGGGAGATGTTTAACACGATCCCTCGGCCCACCCCCCCTCACCTCCACACCCTCACCCGCCCCTCCCCCCACCCCAATCACTTGCACTCTTCACCTGTCAATCTGTGCTGGAGCTCGGCCAGCCGTGACAGCTCTGTAATCTCTTCACCAATCAATCCTGTGCAATTCTCCCCCCCTCCTCATACTTAGACCTCACCTATGCCCCCTCACCACCTTAGCGGTATCTGCTTCTCTCTCTGTGTGTGTGTGTGTGTGTGTGTGTGTGTGTGTGTGTCGGGGGGAAAAACTTAACTATTCAGATCAGGCACTTTTCTACCTTATCGTTTTCTCCTGCCAAAAATGTTGGAAGGAATTTGGAAAGGTTAGCATAAAAGTATCTGTTTCGGGCTTTAAAGTGTGTATTTTTCTAATTTGGAGTTGAAACACTGAAGTGAATATTATGTTCTGCTGGATGGGATTGTTTACTCCCTTTCAGTGATTTAAGTATAATTGATTGTCCTATACGTCTGCGGATAATAAAGTTAGAAAAAATATTGGATGTTTCTGTTTCCCTGCCCGGACTGTTCTGTATTCAGACTGGTAGTTATCTTGATATTTAGACCGAATGGCCATTTCATTACAATTCCATGATTATTCAGTGAATTGCTTTGCGATGATTCAGAGGCTGGGAAACCGGGCCGACTTATTGTCTTGTCAGTACCGCCACATTAATCATGCTACTATTGTTATTTTTCACTATCATTTATAATAACATTACACGGGTAAAACAATTGAGTTTCTTCTGGGCTGCTGACAGATTCTGTGGCAAAGATCTCCCTGCAAATTGAGTCACTATGGAAGTCCAGAATGGAATAAATACAGAGATTACATTTCTTACGCTCCCTTAAAAAAATCCCGTCTGTGTGTTTTCACTGACAGCTGGTGGGAACACGGTCTGGGCACTGACCTGACTCGTGTGGTGGTCTGGACTTTGGGCAGGTTGATGTTCAGCTTCCCGCCCTGGGCCTGTTGCTTGCTGAACAAAATGGGCTTGGTCTGGATGAGGTCGGGGGCGGTGCGGATGGACACCTGTTGCTGCAGACCCCCGGCGCTGTTGCCCCTGCTGGTCAGGGCGAAGGAGTAGTCCGTGTCCGGTTGCAGCTGGGTGATCAGCTTCCTCTTCAGGTTTCCCTGCACTTCCACGCTTTGCTGGTTGTACAGGATCTGCGTGTAGATTAGCGGAAGGATGTAGTTTAATGTTCTCTCGCTCTCACACACACACAAACAATAAAGATCACACAATGAGATCCCAAGGGATAAAGTCGTCTCATCTGACACCTCCTTTCATGGAGCTGAAGTGTTACAACTGTGCACTGGTGTGTGTCCAATAGTGTTTTTCTTACACGTCAGATTGTCATGGCTCCAATATCGCACAGTGAAAATTTATACAACTTTGACAGATTGCACTGACATGATTATAACGCCTGAAAAAAGAGCATATATCTGCCGTTACATGTTTGTCGGCGCTAATGGGGAAGTGACAAGGAATTGCACTCAGGCGGTAATATTCACAACTAACAGAGCAGTCATTATGTTGTACAAAACATGTTGCACAATGTGTAGAAGCAAAGCAGATTATTAACATCATAATACTCTCAGACTTCCGTATCCGTTTCTGTGGAAATGGACGGCGGTGAGCCCGGCTGACGGCTTGTCTCTTACCTTGAAAGGCACTTGGGACTTGTAGTTCTCCGGCACTTCCCAGGTGAGCAGAACAGATGTTTTCATGACGGCTTTAACTCCGAAGCTGGTGGCGAACGCTGTTGGGGCGCCAAACAATTTGGATTATCTCAAGCAAGACATCTTGTACAGTAGACAATGTAATCTTTGCTGTAATCTGCGTAATTCAATTTCACGCCCGCGTCCGGGACAACAAGCCCCTTGAGTAAACACTGAAAACATATGCGGCGAGATGGCGACCTTATGCCGGTACAGCGTCGCCGATCTCCTTCACGCTTGGTTACGGATCGCTTTAAAGGGAAAACACCTTCACGTCTCTACACCTGTTCACTCTATTCTCCATCCTACAACAGGCCCTGCGAGCCGTGGGAGGGAGTGTCTTAAAAAAACAGCGAGGAGGATGTAAGGGCTGAATGTGTGTGTGTCGGGCGGGGGAGCGCCAGGCAGCATGGTAATGTGACTGTGCCGTGTAATGAGATTAGCATTAGCGCTCTATAAATCAATAAACACTGTGCTGTGCTGTCCTGTGTGGCGGATGAAGACTTGCACTGGTGAGCGAAGACAGGAAAACAGTGTCAGGACTAAGAGCCTTTGACGTGTCCTCTAGCTATGTCCCTTACCAGGGGAGGTGGACATGGTCCTGCTCTGGATGCTGGGGCTGAGGGGGCCGCCGCCCTTGCTGGTGAAGGCCTGCACCCGGATGTCGTAGGTGGTGTCAGGCTTGAGGCCCTGCATGGTCATGCGCGTCTCTGTGGCGCGGTTGGTGCTGTTCTGCTGGCTGTTGATGTCCCGGTACACGACCACGTAGTAGACGATCTTGCCGTTCCTCTCCGGCAGCAGCGGCGGCTCCCAGGTCAGCTGGGTGCTGGACGTGGTCAGGCCCGTGACCTGCAGGTTGAAGGGGAAGCCGCTGGGCACGTCTTCCGCCGTGCCGATCTCCTTCACGTAGGCGTCGCCGACACCTGCGCGGTTACAGGCGCTGAGGCGGAAGACGTAGGTAGCGCCCTTGTGCAGCCCGGTAACGGTGTAGTGATCGTCGGTCTTCTTCAGGTCCCGCGTGGTGTAGACGTCCTCGTCCACGCGCTTGTACTGCAGCTGGTAGCCTACAAGCTCGCCCACCATCTCTTTAGGTGGCTGCCACTGGATCAGCGCCGTGTTGCCGCTGGTGGTGCTGATCATCATGGTGGGCTTACCAGGCACTGCGGGAGAGCAAGGAAGGGAGGGAAGGAGGAAAAAGCTCAACAACAACTGTCAACGGGCAGCGAAGACGTAACGGCTGAAGGTTAAATGTCTTGGTCAGCAGTCTGGAGGTCAAACTGAACACACCACTGAAGCAAAACTGGCCACTTCCACATGATGAATTATTGAGACAGGGAGACAAAGGCTATCAGATAAAAGCAGGAACAACACAAAAGAACCAGATTCACTGCAAACAAATTATAAACAAGGCCGGGGTATAAATGCTGCCAGAGCCCACCCTGGATCAAACAGACTGACCTGCCCCGGTTGTGGTGATAACTTTAGCTTTGCTACGAGCTCCGTCTCCCTTGGTGGTGTACGCAGCCACCGTGACAGAGTAGGTCGTCTCCGACTGCAGACCGGCGATGATGGACTCCTGCAAAACAACGGCAAAGGTCAGAGGTGAACAGGAATCATTAGGTTTGAGTGACACGGTGTCAGTAGCACAGGAACACAACACCTCCCAACTCACACAAGCTCTTTATCCCCCTCACACAAGAACACACACCAGCAAAGAGAAACCATAATAAAGTTAGACACCCTTCATCCACGTGATGGATTTGACTTAAACAGGCAATAAAACATCGGCTGTGGACTGAGGATAGTTTGTAGGCACACAAGCAGGAGCGGGAGCTGTTCTCAGGCAAGAAAAGCTCCCATGTCCATCTGTAAAGCAAAAACCCATGAACCAAACAAACCAAAACATCACCAGTGTGTCTGTGTTCTTGCTTACTGCACGGATTACCATGATGCTCCACCCGAGGGTGCTGGGGATTATGATTACTGTGAAGTCAGTCAAAGGCCACAAAGTCATTTTCAGGCATTAAGACTTGTTCTCTAAGTTCGATTTACAGCTTTTGCTTGCCCTCTGGATTGGGACTAATTGGGTTAACTGGCATGTATGCAAACACACAGACACACAGAGGAGGTTGGCATTGAACACACGCTTGTTACAAACCAGTAACTTAACAGCACACACCAAGGAACAAACGGGCATAAAACAACAAACCAAACCAAACAACTGAGGTGACGATGCTCCTGGAGTCCTGCTGCAGCATTGATCAGACCAAACAGGGAACACACCCACACACACACACACACGCAACCTTAAACATTCTGAGCTTGCACGAAGGCCGCATGTATGTAGGCAAACACACTCCTTCACGCACACATTTACACACGCATGCACAAACGCTCCACTCTCCCAGATGCATAATATATGAAACTATAACACAGCAAACGTATGCATGCACACACACAGTGTAGACACGCTATTAATACTCACACACACACACACACACACACAACGCGCAGACACACAGTGAGCACACACCAAAACTGAGAACAAATCAGCGCCCGGGGCCAGAGCACACACGCCGGAGTTTGGTGTGTGTGGTACGGAGGCCACCGAGAGGACGGACGCGGCGATGCCTCCGAGCACTTCCTGCCCGGAACACCTTTTCCAAAAACGCCTCACACTCTGGGAATATTCCACGGCTTTGCCCCGGCGCTGTTTCTCCAACTAATGAAGTTTTAATTTCCATAACCATAGAGGCAAATTTAACAGTCTATGTAAGCCAACTCGGGATGACAATGCTTTTTTACTGCCCCGTCTCTTTAAAGGGACATTTGCTGCTCCCCTACTAGTCTTTAAGAGAGACGGGGGAGAAAAATGCGAAATTACTGTATCATAAAAACGGTTTAACTTTATAGCGGAAGTCTCATTACTTTAATCACAGGAAACGGCTCTGACAGTCTCAGCAGCAGTGGCTGTCGCAGAGATCTACCCCCCCCCCCCCTCCAAGCCCCCCCCAGCCCCCCACCAATCCTGCCCCCCCAGCCCCCGGCCCCTCCTTATCCTGGCAAGGTCGAATTGGGTCTCGTAATACTTCTGAAACTCAGCGGAAAATAGAAAAAGGCCCGGCTTCAAAGTTTCCCTCAGAGCAAACGCTTACAGCAGCACCAAAGGGCATTGCAGGAGATTATCAAGTCCACCAGTTATAGAAATAGATTCTTCTTCTTCACCGGGTTCCCTACCCCGCTGTCGTCACCCGGGGAAGAAAGCGGGAGAGGCTTTGGGAGAATAAAGAACAAGGCTGTGTTCTGACGTTCCTCATCTATTTTTGATTCTGTTTTGTTTGAAATCAGAAAGGCTGATGTCGATTCATTAAGTCAAACACGCTCCTTTGATGCTGCTCCTCCCTAAACATGGCTGCCCAAGATGTGATGCAGGGAGAAAAAAAAAAAAGGGCCGACATATGTCTGCCTCCGCCAGTGTGGAGCTCGCTGTCTGACAGGTGTAAGTGAACGTCAACGTTAAGAGCAGAGCAGAGGAAGGCCTGACTCACGCCGCGCGGGCGGGTGGCGGTGGGGAGAGGGAGGGGGGGAGCGTTGCCATGTGTACGGTGCCACCTGATTCCTGCCTAAAGGACTTGTTTTCACGTAAATAAAAATGATTTGCACACATCACACAAAAGCGGCCCGGTGTTGATGTGACACACACACACGCACACACACACATACACACACACACACACACACACACACACACACACACACACACACACACACACACAGCACACAGACACAGACACACACACACACACACACACACACACCTATTTCTCAATTTAATCCGTCAACACTCTGGGGTCTCTGTGTTGATTAACCTGTGAGTCAGTTTTGTTTCCTCTTAAAATCGGCGAAACCTTTGAAAAATAAAATAAAAACGCTTTCTCCGGCCCGAGCGAGACGCCGGAGCCGTCATTTGTTATTCTGCCGCCTTTCTGTTGGCTTCCTACGAGGTAAGAGGCTCGGTGTTTACGCTGGTGCAATATGACATCGATGAGGTAATGAGCCGTGACAAAGGGCTGCGTGACGAGCGAGCGGAGGGAACATGAAAGGCTCGTGGCAATCTAGGGAGATGTGCCAAGCTGATAAGACGCGCGGCTCCGCCCCTACGATAGACGTGTCATCTAAAGCGCCGGGCGAGCGTGATTAATGCCAACATCGCACTGGGGTGATGACACACACACACAAACGCACACACACAGAGGTTTTGACTGGGGCGTCAAAGGGAAAGTGTGAGTCTCGACCGGCCTGCCTAGCTGTTGCTTTAGGTTAGAGAGTTTAAACACACACACATACACACGCACACACATACACACACGCACACACATACACACACGCACACACATACACACACACACACACATACACACACACTTCTGAGATGGAGTCCCAGGAATCATTAGGGCTCTCGTCTCTCGCTGAGCTTATGATGGGGCTGTGAACTTTTCCGAGGATTCACACAGAGTGAGGAGTGAGTTACAGAAACGGCAAACAGAGAGATCAGCACACACACACACACACGCACACACAGACACGCAGCGTCGACCAAATCGTAGAGGTGGCAAAACAGAAACCTGCCCGGCAAGAAACAAACCCAGCAGCACACATGAGAGTTACTCACATGCTCGGTGGACTCCTCAATATTCCACTGATGGGGAGAGAACACACAGGACACAGGACACAGGACACAGGACACAGGACACAGGACACAGGACACAGGACACAGGACGGGGGAGAGAAATGAGTCAGAGGCAAGACAACAGAGTGATGGGGAGAAAAAAAGCACTGGTCTTTTTTTCGCTGAGGGACAGATGAGTGTTGAGAGTCGTGCTGTAGAAAGTAAATACAGGAGAGGGAGAGGAGGAAGAGGACAAAGGAGAAGGAGGAGGAGGAGGAGGAGGGATAATACAAATTGTGTAGCCAAGTTGAGCGATGATCACAGAATTCATTACTGTTACAGATTCAAGCTTGAAAAAGATGATGCACTGCCGTGTTTCTCATTTGACTGCGAATCCAATAATAGCAGCTCTCGTCTTCAATCACCGGAGACCTGCGATAACCATCGCGCCGCGACGCAAACCGTAAAATACGAGGAATTTCCCGAAGCGTTTCCACTCCTTCCCCCGCCCCCCTTCGCCTAAAACAAAGCAGGACGTCTGTTTGGCTCCTTGTGTTTCACTTCTTTTGGCCCAGTGGTTCCTTTCTGAAGGGGGGGGGGGGGGGACGGGGGGACGGGCGGTGGAAGCCCATTTGGTTGCCGCAGGGGGGGCCTCTGCCTGTGCTGAGTGTGAAATCCTATTATGGATTTTGCATAGCGGTGGCACCGCTATGCAAAAGCCTCGTGACATCAAACGCCGTCGACGCAGAAAGAAAAAGCAAAGTGTTTGGTGTTTGGTGTTTGGCAGCGACTCCCTTGAGCCGCTCGGGATGCTGGTGAGGGACGGGGAGGAGGGGGGAGAAGAAGTGTGGATCCAAAGGGAGCGGCTTGGTGACTGGGTGACGCAGAACAGGGGGAAAGTTAAGTCGTTGCCGTCACGTCCCATCTCTCGACCTCCTCCCCTGCTGACGGGGTCTTGGCGGTGACTCAGCTGACGGCGGCGTCCCAGTTGTGACTGGCGGAGACACATGGCTCATCAAAAACTGCTGCTCATACTCCCCCGACATAGCGGGGCACTAAAGACTACCATTTAAGAACAGCTGCTACTTAACTCCATGAATAACAGTTTGCGATGTGCCTAATTACTTAATTTGTTTGCCGTCGACTCGGCTCAGTATGTCAACAGAGAAGCGAGCGCATTAATGTTCGCGAGACTTCTCATTCCATCTTGGGCGTAATCCTTTTCCCATCGCGAACGCTTTTTACATTCTGCTTAAATCCACGCTTGAATGTATAAATTACCTCCCAACCCTCCCTATTTATATTTTCCAACGTCAAACGCGAGCAGCGAACACATCATGGCTGATAAGCGTCGTTTGTGGAAACGGAGTGGTATAATTTGCAGCCGGGCGAATGCAAATGTAATGACACGGGCTGCGATGTGTGGCCGTGAGAAACGGGGGGAGCGAGCGACGTGGAGGAGAAGGAGCTGTCATGATTGATGGAGTGAAACGGGCTGAGGTGCTTCTTTTCTTTTTTTTTTACCCGATCCCATTCAACTCCAATCTGAGGCAGCGAAGGCCGCAGAGGCAGTGAAGCATCGCCTCCATCACACACACACACACATGCGCGGAGAGACACACACCGCCGCGCGTACAAACCACTCAAACGCATGAGCGGTCAAACAAAATGAACCTGGAAAATGTAATTCTGAATAAAGGCAAAGTTGTGCAAAAAAATGCCAACTTGAGCAGAAAACGTATGGAAGCAAACACAGCGGCGGCTAATGGCTCCATCTTTATCGTGCCAAGTATGAAAGAGTGTATGTGAAAAAAAAACACGAGTGGCGAGGTTGCTGTGAGAGTGCAGTGCCCACTCAGGTTGAGGCCACCTTCCCGACACACACACACACAAAGAGAGAGAGATATCGCTGGAAAAGGTTCGATAACATCACGTTGTTACGATGGCCTCCGGTTTAATTTTAGCAGGGAAATGAGGGCGCTATGTGGGCTCCTGCTTGAAAAGAAAAGAGGCGCTTATGCCGCCCACACACAGGCGAGCTCTCCTGTGAGCCTTGTGAGAGGGCGAGGCGAGCAGAAGGGGCGAGAGACGCAGACAAAGAGAGAGCCAGGAGGGGAGGGGGACGTGGGGGGGCGAGGGCGAGGGCGAGGTCACTTCTGACACGAGCTCAAACGCGCCGTTCAAAGTTCGAATGAAAGGAAAAAAACAACAGATTGGGAAACGCCGGCGTTGTTTTCCTTCTCATCCAGGTGAGTTTCCAGTGAAATCGTAGAGGTGACAGAGCGTCAAGAAGCTGATTTCACAACAACAAAACCCAATGAGCTGTGACATAAAGGACGATTCACACACACACACACACACACCCCCCCCCATGCTGGTTACAGGTGTGTGTGTGAGTATTTTGCATGAGTCTCGCCTGAGTCACGAGCTCCATCTCAGCCAAGCGGAACTCCTGCGGCGAGGTCGATCTGTGCGGCGAGCGTGTTTGCTCACGTCGCCAGAGCCGAGTGTGAGAAAGGAGGGATTGTTTTATAAAGCGGTTTGGTGTACGTGGACGGCGGCGGCGCCTCCGGGCTGACTGTGAGGTCCTTGACAACATCTGGGCAGGTCCTGGCAGGTTGGCTACTCAGCCGCGCTGCGTCATGGAAACCAACCCGTTCAGATGACTCAGTCAAGGGTAACCGACTTGCACGCAAGCCTCTGGTAATTACCTGACTGGCATTTAGGCTGGGAAGAGTGGAAATGGAGGTCATAAGAGGGGGGGGAGGAGGAGGCAGGTAGGACGAGGAGGAGGAGTGTTGTGGTGGAACGTGAGAGGCTACAAACTGCTGCGTGTCTTTGTGTGCATTGTTGTGAATCTGGCACACATGAGGCATGGCAGGGAGGATTGTTTGTGCAACCGCCAGGGTCACGACCAGTTCAGTTTTCATAACCCCCCCCAAACAAAGTCACGCTAAGCGCGTCGGCGTGAAGAAAAACATTTCCCAGCAAGACAAACAGCGCAGACATTGTTCTTTGTGCCACACCGAAGAGCTGCAATCCTGCCTGTCAAGTGCTCTGGTACACAGTCAGACCACAATAAAGTGTAAAGGAGCAGCTGCCAAGATCTACTGCAGTGCAGTGTGTGTGTGTGTGTGTGCGTGAAGTGAGCTGAGGGCCGCCAGCCTGGCCAGGTGTGGAACCGTCCCAGCCGAGACCGAGCGCCGCCTGGTCTGAGCCAACTTCACATTATTTATGCCTAAAACGGCTTTTATAGTCTCACACACACGCGTCACTCCAAGGTGACTTTGAGCCGCCGTCGCCTGTGTGACGACTCCGTTAAGACAGCAGGGTGTTTGCTGTGGCAAATGAGGGTTAATCGCTTCACTTGAGGGCACAGCAGTCGCGCACTGTCAAGGAACTGAATCGCAACCTGCTGGTCTCCCTAAATGCCGCCGCCGCACATTTATCAGCACATGCTGCTCAGGGAGAAAAGCCAGCGCTGCATGGAATGTCGGCGGCGATCCTCTGGCCGGGGAGGGAGCGCTTATTTGTTCCAATGAGATGTTTTGGTCCGGGGCCATCAAAGGTGTCAGTAAATGCATGTTCGTGCAAACGTTACCCGGGGCAAACAATCAGGACAAGACACTCACAAAGCTCCGGCTCGCTCTCTTATTTCCACAAGAGACGGAGGGCAAATGTGGAAGAGGAGCTTTTTTTGGGGGGTTTTAAGATATTCATGAATCTCTGAATCCCTCTTAAGGATTACAATCTCTCATCCATCTGACGGTGATGCGCGGCTTTGGGCCATCCGCAGCTGCCTGCATTAATGTGTGAAGAGCGGCATCAGGAAAATAACTAATCTATAAACATGGCAACAAGGCAGTGCACGTCTTCTCCTGCAAAGAATGTGTTTTGTTGCTCACAAATTTCAGGTGTGTGACACCAGGTAGTGGGGGAATGAAGTGAAAAGAGACAGAATAAGGAAATATGGAAATGAATGTGGGGCAGAGAGAGAGAGAGAGAGAGAGAGAGAGAGACAGAGACAGAGAGAGAGAGAGAGAGATGAGTCAGGACAAGCGGTCAGTACCTGAGCCTCCGGCAGAGCCACGTCCATGATGTTGGGCTGGCCCCGCGGTTCCCCGTTCTCCAGTCGGGAGAAGATGACTTGGTAGCCTCGGATCTGGCCGTGCTGCTTCATCTGCAGGGGCGGCTTCCAGGTGACCCGGATGGCTGTGGAGTTGATAGCCTCCACCTCCAGCTTCCTGGGGGGCGCTCCCGGCACTGGACATCACAAAAGGCAAGGGAGGGGGGAGGAGGAGGGGTGAGGGAGACAGCGAGACAGACAGAGAGAGAGAGAGAGAGACGGAGAGGGAGAGAGAGTGAATGAGGCAGGAAAGTGGTACAGTCAAAATACGCTGAGCCAGCACTTCTCCACAGTTGACTGTATTTTGTGATGGGGGAGCAAAAATAATGACTCTGGGGTTTTTTATAGACTTGCTCTTGAGAAAGAAGCGATACTGGGACTCGCTATGACTCCACATCATCTCTGCTCCTTTCACACCTTGTATGTCTATTGTGGACCCCAACACACCCCATGTGGGAAAGCACCTGGCTCCTGATTCCAACAGGAAATTAGCTGTGTGTGTGTGTGTGTGTGCAGCAAACATCAAAGACATTACTGTAATAATAGAAGATTCTCTCTTAGGAGCAGCCGCTTGAAACAAAGGAGAACCAACTAAAGGAAAAGGTGAAGAGAAGAGTTCCTGCTCCACCTCTCTGCGCCGAGCGAGGAGCTGGTGAAACATCGATGAGGACAGAACCCAGGACGGGAAGCAGGAAGACATTTAGATTGTGAAAGAGCAGAGAGAGCGTGTGGGCTCAGGGGTGATGAGCCTTGGCCGCGGCAGATGTAAAGTGCCAATGATACAGAGGGAAAAAGGCAGAAAGGAACAGAAAAGGTAACCACCACTGCTCCCACCCGCCTCATTAACTTTTAACTGATCAAACAAGACACAGAGGGAGGTGCAGCAGTGACAGAGCGGAGGAAGACAGCCCTAGAGACGAAGGTGAGAGAGGTCTTAAGATCGCTCCTCTTCAGGCGAGTGTCAACCTACCATCTTCTTTGGTTTTGATCCGCACCGGGGCGCTCTCAGGGCCGGGGCCCACGTCAGTGTGCGCCCTCACCCACACCTGATACTCTGTCCACTTCTCCAGGCTCTCCAGCACGTAGCTGGAGGCGTCGGCGCCGATGCCCGGCACCTCGTGGCGGTCCGTGTCCTCCCCGGCCAGGGCCTGGTAGCTGACTGTGTAGCGCACAATGGCGCCGTGGCGGCTAGCGGCTGGCGGCGCCACCCAACTCACCTTGAGGCTGGTGGAGGTCAGGCTGACCAGGTGAACCTCCTGAGGGGGAGCGGAGGGGGCTGCAGGGGGAGGGGAGCACAACCACACGGAGGAGGGGCACGGATCAAGCAAACGGAAAAAAGAAACGATGACACGAGCAAACACAACTATGGAAGCTTTCTGGAGTCATTATAGAAATGAAAATGTAATTTGACTGAACTTCAAACATTATTAATGCACTTTGGTTTAACCTGATGAAAGTGCATAGAAGTCAAACTTAATAAGTTCATTAAATGCAAACTCACTTTCACTTTGAATCCTTAAATCAACAGTTCTTATCAAGACAACTGTCAGATATGAAAGCTTGTTTATCCTAAAGTAAACTCCTACGTATTACAGTTCTTCAGTAGAAAGAACAAAATATTGGGAGAATTATTCCAAACATGAGAGCTTATTAAACTTTGTTTGTCCAGTGTGTCTAACTTTGATGCTACCGCTCAGAAGTTACAGCTGAAATGTTCTGGAGCCGTATTGAAGCAGCCATAGTGGAATATTACATTTTCATTTCCATAAAGAGAAACACAAAAGCTTGCTTACAAACAGGACGCTGCCTCTGGACTGAGAGACCTGATGCAACGGTGTGTGTTTACAGCTTGAGAGAGGTGAGGTGAACAGAATATAATGGCAGCAGTGTATTTACACACTGTTGTGGTGGAGTGTGTGTAAGTACACGGACGGCTTCGGTCTCCTATCTGTGTTTTCACTACGTTCCATTCATTGCGCCGCGCTGCTGTTGGTTTGTAGCTGCGGCCGCGAAAAAACAAAGACATCATCCGCTTCATCCGTTTAATCGCTTTGGACTTTTGTTTGTTGTTGTTTTGGGTGAAATTATTATTTAAAGCGACATTTTTGCAGCGGTTGATGATTTTCTGAAATCCTTCTGAAGTCTTTCTCTGTCCACAGATGAAACATTTGTGCAAACTTAACAAACATCACTACACCCTGCTGTCGTTATCCTTTGATGAAGTCAAACCTGGAATCTTCCATCACGGCAACTTTAAAGAGCAACAATTTCATTCAGCATCAAGGTGTCACATTTAACTAAGTCTTTAACTAAAGCTATGCAAAGAACAAGATGCTTTAGCTGAATGTGCTCCAAAAACACAAATTACGAATACAATACGTCAAGATTTAGCTGAATTTACTGAATGTTTTGCTCAGAAAGAAACAAAGCTGAGTTTGAAGCAAAGCTGAGCTCCATGCTGTCATTTAACCTTTTTCATGTCAACTTCTGCGATTGCTTGGTTGATTTGATTTGATTTGAATCTCGGTCCAAAGAACCAGTAAATGGATGATTAAGCTGGATAATTGTTTGAGTTGAGGAAGAAGATTATATCGTGCATTACATCGCCTATTTGTTTGTTAGTAACAGACTTTTTCTGAACGGATTACTACCGTTACATAAGATTCAAATAGGAAGACGATTGGATACATACGCATTTAAAGAGCGTTTGAATTAAGTCAGGTATTCTCCTCCCAATTACTTTTACGGCATTAAAGCCTTAATTGTATTGTTAAGAGTTTTAAGGGGGGATAGCGATGAAACACTTTGCGACAACGGACATCAGCCACAATCGAACCCGTGGTGCCGCTAAATCACAGTAAGCGGCACCTCGGTCGCCAAGTCACCTGCAAAAACGTTTCCTATTCAAATCCAGCACTGTTATATTCTGTCCGCCACCTCCTGTTTGGTTTGAAATATATGAAAGTATCACTTACACGTGTTTCTGAAGAGGTGCACATTCTGCAATAACTACGATTACAAAACTCCCAGCAAAATCATTTCTCACACTCTCAGTCCAGAGGTAAAAAAAACAAAACAAAACAGTAAAGCAAATCCTAAAACAACACTGAAAACAAACACAACAGCAATCGTACGTGAACACTTCATGCATGTAACTTAATCATCGATGTATTCAACTTCAAAAGAAAGGAAACAAACAAACACAAATGTTAGGACGGGGTGTTCTTACACAGCATGCCTGTGGAATGTCTCCTACAATGAGCTGAGCAATGGACAATGAGGAGCTGCTGGTGCTCACGTACCGACGCAATAATCGAAAACCAGAACGTGTGAAAGTCCAAACAAACGGCGGTTCCAGGTGGAAAACTATAATATGACGCCTGACGAAGTGAGAGACCAAAGCAGAACAACAAAAGGCTGCGGCTCTGAGGTCTGCTGGGTAACGACGAGCTGCATGATGAGAGGAGAGAAGCAAGGAAAGAACCTCTCTGTATGTAATATATCTTACTTAAGAAATGTCCTGCTGTTCATGTAATCTTATAATACATGAGTTATTGATAAAGTAGCTGTCATGTTCATTCTTCTGTGTCTTAACTAGGCGGCTCAGTTGTGTTGGTGTGTGCCCACGTTGAGTTTATCTACAGCTCGGGTCATGTTCATTGCTCTCGCTCGTGGATAAAAGAAGGAATGATACTAAATGTTTCCATGCCGCTCAGTAAAATGTCACACTCTTCCATCACCTCTTCCTTCCTTCCTACAGGCGGTTGCTTATTTCATGCCACTTCTTTCTGCAGCATGAAATGAAAAGTCTGATTTCCAAACCTGTCGTCCTACAGGCACAGACTCGGTCGTGACAAAATGATATTACTGTAAGATGTCTGAGTTACATAACTCCCCCTTTAGACCGAAGTTACTTCTGTCTTAATACTTCAAATACACATAGATTTCTTCCTATTCTATTCTATTCTATTCTATTCTATTCTATTCTATTACATTTCAAGGTTGCTGCATCGTCATGGAGTTAGTTTGTTGTTGATCTTTTTTGCTAAATGCAGACTGGACGATGACAACTCTGAAATTTGTCAGCTACACAAGATTCATCAAATAGTATATAATGTTCATTTATTTACCACTAACTACCCACTATCACAGAGGTCACAGAAGCATATGTTGTATGTACTGCACTGCATTGCACTGATCCAAGATGGTGCGAGCGCGATGCTGCGGCAGCACAGACTCAGCAGTCAGCTGGCAGAGTGTGACATTTTGAGTGCTGGCACTGTAAAAGCACATAATGATATGAGGCAAAATAACACAGCACAACTCACAAATGTGGGAGTGAGACACATTAAACGTACCTTTGACACTGAACACAGGGCCTGTCCTCAGATAGATGGACAGGTGGGTTAGTGTTGGTGACAGTGGGGCGGGAGCGGAAGCATGGTGCTGACTGGGGCGGCTGCACTTTTCGGCAATTATGTAAGAGAGGCTTCGCTGAAATTGTCTTGACATTAAAATTGCTCTCACGCTCTGATTTTAGCTCAGAGAAATTCAACTTTGTCCCGTACCGCAGGCAATGACCTACATCTGCATCGGCGTGGCTGCTGGGGGGGCGGATTGTTACTTCAGGAAATCACCGGTTAGTAGACGAAAAATAAGGTAAGCTAGACGCCGGAGGAGGGAAGAAGTGGTGAGCCGACTTACTGGATTGGGCTGTTCGTGCCTGGATGGGCTGGGTGAAGACTCCTAGTCCCATTTCAGATCGGGCCGCCAGTGAGAAGAGGTACAGGGTGTCTGGCTTTAGGCGCTCCACGGCGTGGGAGCCCGCCGGGTCAAAGGTCACGTGTACCTGGGGGGGTTGAGAAAGGACAGATCCTGATTAAACCTGATTAAAGAGGCTGTGTGCGTTAAAGTTTGGATATATGATTATAGACATCGTATTTGTGGTGGTAGTTAAGAGAGACTGGCATCAATCTCCAGTCAGTTTATGTGAGAGTTGCAGAGTCTCCATCTGATATGCAAATAAAGAGGAGAATAGATGCGTGTGTGCCAACTTGACTACTAACTGTTCCTAAATGAAGGGAGCAATTCCTCCAGCTATGACCTTGAAGATGAAATAACAGTGCAGTCTGTTAGTACAGTAAATCTTCCTCATCAGCCAAAAGAGCTGACTGAACTACTATTGCTTCATCTGGTGCATCACCATTCATAAATGAATTACATCATAACGATTCACCTTGGCACACAGACAGACAGACAGAGAGACAGACAGACAAGCAAAACTGCATGTTGTTATTCAAACCTTGTTGTCCGTTCCGGCCTCCCAGTACTCCAGCTCATACTTTGTAATGGGGTCTTGGACCGGCCACAGCCAGGTTAACATGATGCGTGTGTCCAGCTCGGCCTCGGCCTCAAAGCTGGAAGGCTGTGCAGGAACTGGAAACAGAGCGGGGAGGGGAAATAGGAACACAGGTTGATGGATTGAATCGGAGTGTTGTTACTGAAGGAACCAGAGCAAAATGTGCAGATTTCCCCACATTCACAACGTTCACTATAAACATAAGCCACCATTTTCACACGGGCACATGATCACACACACACAGGCACATGATCACACACACACAGGCTTTTAGTCTTTTGCTCACCTCCCTGCTGGGTTTTGACTTGGAGGACGTCGGAAGGTGGCCCGTCCCCGACGGAGGTGAAGCCCAGCACCCTGAGGCTGTAGGTGATATCTGGAGTCAGACTTGAGATGGTGGTCAGCCTGCTGTCATCCGTGTTGTGTTTCTGCCAGGCGCTGAGCGGAGCCGTCTGGTCTGAGCTGTAGTAGACCCGGTAGCCCCTGATTTGCCCGTTGGGTTCCTCTGGCGGTTCCCACTGGACCAGCATGGTACTGGCACTCAGCATGCGGGCTTGGACATGCAGCGGTGGCGAGGAGGGGGCTTGTTCGCCTGTGCGCGTCTCCACAGGGTCGCTGGGCGGCCCGCGGCCTATGTTGTTCACAGCCATAACACGAAACTCATACTCAGAGTAGGGGCTCAGTCCGCCGATGCTGTAACGAGTGGTGGCCACACCTTCCACTTCCTGATAGCTGTTGTCTGATACCTTGGCTTTGTACTGGATCATGTAGTAGGAAACAGGATCTGGGTTGCCGGAGTCCCAGGTGAGAGTCACACTGGTGGCTGTGGTCTCAGTCACAATAAGGGAGGTGGGCGGCTTTGGCAACGCTGAAGAGAGACAGATAGTTTTCATTTCAGGATTAGTCACTTAGCAGCAACGCTTAGTTCAAGAAAACTGGACTTGGACACATATGCGTCTTGCATAATTCTCCGATTTTTAGCAGCTAAAACAAGCTCTAAATCCGTTCTCCTCCTCTAACTCCTAGCACCATAATGATTCAGGAGTAATTCTTCCAGCAGCCATCATCCTCAAATTAACTAAAATGCCCGTCTGAAATCCTTATTCCGTGTTTCGGTGCAGCCCCGGCCATTATTGACGATAACGGAAAATAGCAAAAGTGGTTCCTGTTGAGAGCAAATGACAAACACAAACAAAGCGCAGGGTCTTCATTACGGCCACCTTAAAGAGGAAGAGGTCTATATTGATGTGGTCCGTCACAATGACTGTGACATTCTGGGCTTCGATCAGTTGAGTGGAGAGTGGGTTTAACACAGACTACAGCTAATACCAGAGGCGGTGATGAGTCTCACACACACACACACACACGCACACACACTCACACACACACACACACACACACACACACACACACACACATACACACACAGCTTGATCTCTTCAGGAAATGGTCCATGTTGATGTATCTGTGTGTATCTGCCTGCTGGCTCTCTTACCTTTGACTGTGACCTGAGCTGTGGCCTCGATCATGCCCAGTGAAGACACGGCCACGCAGGTGTAGTTGGTCGACTCTCGGATGTTGTTGACCTCCAGCACGATCCGCCCCATCGGCATCTCCTCCTCCTTGGTCAGCTCCACCAGGCCCATCATCCACTTGACATAAGGCATCGGCGAGCCCACAGCCACACAGGTCAGGTTGACGCTGCCGCCCGGCATCACCTCTTGATTGGTGGGTGGAATGGAGAACCTCGGCGGGACCCGGCGCACTGATGTGACGAGGCAGGGGAGAGGAAGAGGAGAAGTGAATAGGTGGGCTATATGAGGTGAATAAGACGGGGCTGCGTGCTTCTGTGCTTTGTTGAATTGCCCAATACAACACAGCCGAGCTAAAAGCTAACTCAGAGGCGCTAATAGAATGGGGGGCTGGTAGCTTTTATCCGAATGTGCAGGCGTACACAATGGGAATAATAGGACTGCCACAAAATGGGTCTGGAAATTCACAAGAAGAAAACTTTGAGGGGGTGTGTTATCCTCCTGCCTACAAAGGGGAATATAATCAAAAAATAGCCCAGTTTTATGCCGGAGACCATGTCTGGCCCTCTTTTGTCAAAGTGTCAAATGGCAGTGAGAGTTGCATCATTGAGGGACCCTGTGGAGATGGCATTGTATGGTTTCTCCTCCCTGCCCCTCTCGCCTGTTCCTCAGCCTCAGCCTCTCTCTCTCTCTCTCTGTCTCTCTCCCTCTGCCTGGCTTTGTGCGGTTCTGATATGCAGATAGGCTGACATTAAAAAGGGGTTCCCATGGAGACGAGAAGGGCCCGTTGACGTCGCCAGGGACGAGGCGAGCACCGATGCAGAGGCTCCACATGCAATACTGAAAAGCTAGCCCAGAATAAACAGGCAGCCAACATTTACATATGACTTGTTTTCCATCTAAATAAAGGTATAGCCGCCACGTCTGACATGTTTACACATTTCAGATCTTCCTCCTGGTAACTTCAGGCCACCACCAGAAGGTTCCCTGTTTGACAAGCTGCAGAAAAACCTAACTTGACAGTGCTACATTAACTTCCATCAATGTCAGCTGTGTTAGACTTGTGACATGCTGGAGTGAACATCGCCACGAAGCAAGACGGTGACGAGGAGCAGCTCTGGCTCTGGCTCTTCCTCACATCGCTCATGGAGTCTGAGGAGCCAAACATTTAGATCCCCTGTGAGGATCCATTATTGTTATTCTGTTTCTTCTGTTGTGTATATATTTAAAACACTATTGCATGAAACTATCCCTGCAGAATTTATACACTGTGTATCCCCTAATGTACTACAAGATCTCTGTGTCTCCCTGGGAGGAAAAGAGAGAAAAAAAAGAGCCTGAGACTGTAATTGCACTTTTGCACTGGTCTCCGTGAAAATGGATTTTCAAATGTGAATCTCCCTCCACCTCCACTTCACCCCCCTCCCTCCCTCTCTCCCTCCCTCCCTCCCTCCCTCCCTCCCTCCCGATCTAATTTGAACTGGAACGTCATTACAGCCGTGCTTGTTATTCCCCCTCATTATGTGGTGAAAATGAAAAACACAAAAGCACCTTTCCAGATTCCAGTCAGGAAAAACACAGCTTCTCTGGACCTAAGTATAATAAGGGCGGGGAGGCTACTGTACACACACCGGCTACAATCCCATCATGTGGGCTTCGATCTCGTAAGAAATGTCTCACATCTCAGCGTGAACATCCGTGAGCAAGCACAGGGCCGCTGACATACGACAAATCAAGAGGATGCCACTTCAGGTTATTTTATATTTGCTGTGCCGCTTTCACGAAGGGGCAAAGCTGCAGACATTTCACAGTCCAGACGTGTTTACAGCAACCGTGACTCCTGGCCTCTGAGGTTCACGGGCATATAGCTGTAACATGCAAAGGATGGTCAGGCTGGGAACGGGACAGACATGCTGAAGCAAAGCGTGCAATGGTGCAGGGGGAGGGAAGGGGGGGGCGGGATCAGGAGCCGGAGTGTTCTGGAGAAGAAGATAAAGGAGGACTCCCGATTCCAATTTTCTCAGATTAATGACTGAACATCTGACCTTCAGTATGGCGAATGCTCAACAGGCTCTCCTTTGAGTTGGAATTGGACTTACGCTGAGGGCCGCCCTGGCCTCCGCACGGCGGCGAGGTAGCTTCCGTGCAGGACATATGCTTACGCCAGAGACAAACTTGTGCGAAGTGGGCCTAATGTAAGACCATTACGCTGAGAGTGTCTGTTACTCTTTCATGATTTCATAGACTAAACAGTGCTAAGAGCAGTCAGTCAATGGGGCCTGTGTATATTGAACACTTAATGTTGTGAATAATTCATGGCGTGCGGTTAAGTTTGGAGAGGTGCTGTGGAACAAAATGACTCGAGGGCAGGTAATTGTTATCGATTCCCCCGAAGCCTCTCTCCTGTTGAGAGCGGCTTGGAGAGACGGGCACCGGGACTCTATCAAAACCACAAAATAAGCCCTGTCTCTGCTCTGGTCTGCCTGCTTGCCTGGATACCTATAAATTTAACTGCCTTGACAAAGTGCCTGAGGATAGCAGAACCTGTTCAGTCAATCAATATCTGAGCAAACTGGCACGGAGTCAGCGGGTGCCCCGGCTTCCTGGCAAGTCGAACTGGGCTACCATGATGGCTGATCATCTCGCTGTCAGCGCGCACTGCCAACTTCTTTCCTTAAGTATTCTATAGGTCAGCTCTTTGAGGGGGATCCAAGGCCGCATAAGCGAGGAGGAGATCATTTCCACATCACTGCATCTCTTTCGGACAGCGTCTTCATAATTCATTCACACTCAAGAGTATGAGCACAGCGATTGATCAAAGGCCAAATCGCCTACGCTTCATTACTTGTTTAAATTGTTGTCATGGTTAAAAGTTTACTGAGAGCAGGTATGATGCAACATTACACTACGTGCCGTTTACCAACAGGGATTTCTGCTCTAGCCTCTCGTGGAAGAGGGGATGTGTGTCTTTTATATCAGCCAACATGTGCTTATCACATCCTTCATTCCCAGGGTACAGGGAGCCCATGGCGGTAAAAACAGATGTAATCCCCTGTGAATGGCTTTGTCAGTTCTGATACCCATGTTCCTCCGCTGGGGAGCCGGGGTGTTACTGCCTAAATACCTGACAAATCCTGTTGCCACCTGAATACCAGCATAATCCATCGGCACAATGTTGGTGGGCCTTGTGTTTGTACAGGGGCCAACAGAAAGTCTTGCGTGTCAAAGCAGTCCTAGCTTAAGGTGGGTGTGGTTGACAGTGACAATAAGGGAGCGGTTGCAAAACGTGCTATGGCTACATAATCAAACAGGGATGTGATAATGACTTGAGTAAACCGAGCTGATCCACCTTGTGCGTGACAGAAACGCAAACCAAAACAAGATTCGAGGGAGCGGTGCTGGAGGGCATGCAAGCGTCGCTCAGGGATTCATGCAAGCAAGCAGCTATAAAAATAAAGACACTTTTAGTCCACAGAGGATTGAGGTATAAAGATTTTTTGTCGTCTCCATCTGAGGGGTTGGCAGGGATGAGAACCCCCCTCACCTAAAATCTGTACCAAATGGAGGGATTAAAAGTGAAAATGACCAACCTTCACGCTGATCTGCGGGTGAAGTGATTGGATGGAGGTGAGCGATGGAATGAAGAGATACAAAGTGGAGAGGAAGACAAAGACAGTGAAACAGGACAGTGATTCTGGTTGACCCAGTGGAGGTTAGTGACAGAGCAGAGACAGACAGACAGACAGACAAATGCGTACGTACAGTGCCAAGGACGGAAACTTACGTCATCACTTATCATTGTGACGATTTGATTTAGTTAAACTGGGGACAGATTCATTGTTTAGTAGTGAGTCCCAAGTCGAACAAGACAGACAACAAGAAGTCAAGTCTCAAATACCAAAGTTTGGGTTTTGACTCATAAATAAGTCATAAGTCTTTGATCCAAATTGTTGTAAAATATTTTATTTTTGGCTCAGGGAAGGTATCAAGTCTTTCTGAATCAAAAGGCTGTGATGGAGTCAATGGAGTCAAAGACAAGTCCGAGTGGAGTCCACATCCGTTATCTAACACAAGGGATGTACAGTGTGTCTGTACATGTTTGTACATGTCTCTACATCTACACACACACACACACACACATACTGTGTATCCCCTTTTCATAATATGGAGCTTGTCTTTGTCTTTGTATTCATATTGCATTTGTATTCCGCTCAGTCTTCTTTGTGCTTCTTGGCATATAAATCCAATCTCATATCCAATACCAATTCTGACGCCAAATTACGAGTTCAAGCACCTGCATCGTTTTTTTTCTCACAAGTTTCCCTCCTTGACAGACACATACATCCTGGCAAAAAGAGAACGCCTGACTGCTTTATCCTCCGTGACATACTGACACTTCACATGGATATATGAAGGAGTGTCAGCAGACAGAAGCTGACATCCATCCTCCGACGTGGGATAAGAGCTTGACAAATGAGCAGCGCCTGCACAATCAAAGGACGGTTGTGATTCTGCCCACGTTGATGGAGTCGTCCTCTTCGAGAGGAAGGGAGGGAGGGAGGGAGGGGTCACCGAAAGCGACCCACAGCAAACAAGAGCGCGCACACAAGTACACACACACACACACCTGCACACCTACAAACACCCACACCCACACACTCCTAATGGATGAGAAGTGGAAGGACATAAATAGATACACAGACAGGAAGGGAAAAACAATCCATGAGCAGACTAAACCACCCTCCCTCCCTCCCTCCCTTCCTCCTTCTCTTCTTCTCCTAAACCTCACCCTCCCCTCCCCTTACCCTTCCCCCACAGAAATATGAGGCCATCATTCTCTGGTGGCTCTAAAATGTCAAGACGAGGGTGGTGACGCTGGAGCCGGCGGTATGTTTGTGTACCTGCAGACAGGAGTCAGATCAGGTAGCATCAGTGAGTGGAAAAAAACAGCAACACATTCACTGGCACGAAACACCAACCCATAACTGGCACATCTAATGCGAGCCTGACAGAGGCGTGTGTGTGCTCGTATGGATGTGTGTGTGATGGGAAGGGTGCTGATACATAATAATACCACGGTTCTTTTCTCCTTTTGTAATCTCTCTATATGTCAGGGCCGCGCCGTTGTAACTTTATCGGCATTTCAAGGGTACAAATGACTGCATATGGATCTTCTACCCAGTATGAATTAAACTTTCACAAGGCACGGAATTTAATCTAGTGATAGATTGCTATATTTTACTCATAACTGAAAGTGGAATAATGAAACAGTTAGTCTCAGGGCAAAATTGCAATATCGTGTATGTGAAAACACATTACGATTTGTAACACGATTCTATTCTGTCTTTTTCATCGATGTATCATTGTAATCCCTTCAAGAAGCTCGGCTATACTATAACTATATTTCCTCGCTATGGAACTTTGGCCCGTTCGGCTCGCACGCAAAGCTTGTTGTGTTTAACAGGATGAGATGCGGGCTTTGCGAGCTGCCGAAAATCTCTCCTCTGGTGTCTCCAAAATGAAAAACAAAACACATAAATGGAGGTAAGGAAAGTCTTGTCAAAGTCCCTGAGGTTTTAAACCCAATCAATCACCCCGGTGATGTACAGCATAGGGTTTCGTCTCCTCATGCTACCAGCGGCGTAACAAAGACAGAGTGAATACATGGCTAGATCCTTTGTTCCCGACTCCAGACAAGCAGACCTTTAAAAGGTTACGGTTGGTTTGATTTCTATCTCTGCGCCGCTGTGGTGAGGGCTGGCGGAGAAGTTGGCGTGGAGGCCAATGGGTTGACAGCTACCTGGGTGGTGTTACAGACTAGCGCGGCCTGGGGGCCCTGCTGGCACCGAGCCACGCAACTACTGTAATTACCTCGCCGGAGAAAAAAAGAGAGAGAAAGAAAGAAAGCCCCGTCTGCACCTGTGACAGACACGTCCTGATTAATAGACAACACCTACATCCTTTACTGGCCCCGGCTCCCTTCCCCCTGTCAGGATGTGAGCGCTGAACCTTCTGGAGCCCCCTGCGTTTAATGTGGACGTCTGATGAGGCCAAGGTCTTTGAGGAGGCTTGTACATGTGGTTGCTTTGGAGCCAGCAGGGGTTTCTGTTCTCGCTGTGGTCCGGTTTAGCGTTAATAAAACATTTCTCTTGGATATTCTCTGTTATTAATAATATTGATGCTGAATCTTCATGGTTATATTGCTTCTTTTTTTCCTCCTCCTTATTTCAACCACGGTGGTTTGTAATTTTCCTGCAGGTGTAGAATTCAAACCTCTAAATAATTAGAGAGGAAACGCTCAACACTTTCAACTTGTGATTATACTGCCATTAAATCAATAAATCATTTTTACATCACACACATCACATAAACACCTTCATGCTTTTGCAGTATACTCACTCTAAGTCAAATAGTGTATACTGCCTCTGTGTGTGTATGTCCTCGATGACTAGACTTGTCTCATGCTGCGATTACGCAACATCTCATGTTTACTCAGAGAGCGGCGCATTCCTAGTATTCCTTAGTTTGAGACTAAATCACATTTTTCCGCCCTTTAATCGCAGTCAGGAGTATTGAGTGCATGTAAATGTGCCGACTGATTGACTTGTCTGATTTTGACAGGTTAAAAAAAGAAGAAGGAGTGAATGGAAACACTCCCGTCATGTAGCCTTCATGCTGCGCTATTAAATATGGCTTTAATAAAATGATGAAGTGAGAGTGGAGTGTGTCTCTCACTCAGCCCCTCCCCCTCTCCACCCATATTAAGAAGCACAGCGGCTATTCTGTTTCATGTGCATCAGACAAGGTTGTGATGTCCAGAGGGGCTGACCTAGACTGCACTCTGCCTTAAACCAGCCTCTTCCAGCACAGGCACAATGCTGCCCTTGCCCCAAATTAGTCTGCTCACGGAGAAACCAGCACGAAAACAAACCCTGAAACTCCAGACGCTCCTTTCTTTAGGAGCTCTGAGTTGTGCAGGGGAAATAATGGAGCCTTTCGACACAGTCAAAATAAAAAAAAAAGGAACGGGGGGGCTTGAATGGTTTTTAATGCCAGCGGAGGAAACAGTTTCAATGCAGCTGTTTTCACAGTGGCAGCACCTGGTCGAGCTCTCAGCCAAACAGGGGACTGAGGTTAGTTCAGCTCATTGGTATGGGAGCAGTCGCACGGAAGAGATAGATAGAAGGGTGTGAGAGAGAAGAGAGAGGGACAGAGAGAGAGAGAGAAAGAGAGACCCACACACACACACACAAAGACAGACAAATATAGAAACATGGTCATCGGAAGTTCACTTTTGAAAGGCCAGAGAGAGTCAGGTAGGTGGGCGGTGATAGATGGTTACGCAACAGCAAACACAGACACTGACGTCATTAGCAGACTAGAGAGATTGTTGTGGTCATTAGTGTATTAACAATGCATAAGTATTGAGACAGGGATGTCTGACTTTACCTCGTACGTATAGATTGGCAGGAGAGGAGTAACGGGTCCCGGCGCTGCTCATGGCAACACACTCATATTTCCCCTGGTCCGACTCCTCGCTGTTCTCGATTTGCAGGGCTCCTGTGAAGAAGATCAACACATTTAGCCCTCCTGACAGATGTGGAAGATGAGATGCAACTTGGCAAGCAACCACACTAGATGTCTGCACAGTGACTTGCTAGAGAGATCGTAGTCAACTCGTCTAACCCTATTCCAGCGTAATTAAGTGTTTTGGATACTCTGGGTGTTTTTGTCAAGAAACTGCCTACAGCACTGCAGGCGTTCAGCTGATTTGGCAACTTTAACTAAAGCAACAACAGAATATTTGCCTAAACGTCTCAAGGAATGAAACGCCAGCGACACCGTGACCGCTGATCTGGCAGGTGCACGACTTTGGGTTTAATTAATCAATGGAATACCTCGTCACATCCATCACAGCCTATTTGTCTTCTTATGAAAACAACAGACTCAACCAAAAATGCTTGTAGCGTGGAGGTTATCTGTCCTGCCCAGATGTTAGCAGTAAAAGCACAAAAGGCAGCAGCATGGATGTCGCGTTTAACAGGTAATCAAACTGCTCCTTAGAAAAATGCCTGATCCGTGCTTTATACTGTTTAACTGAAGGACGTTAAGAATGTCAGAATCTCAAGTTTAAAATTGAGATTCTGAGATTATACGTGTTGGGTTTAAATCAGAATACAACATGTTTCCATTCCGCCTCTCAGGACGAGCTGACATTTTGGTCCAAAGCAGCTGCCTGCAGGTTCCTTTCCTCCGATCTCTGCTGAGTACACACCGAGCAGTGGGGTCAATGTTGTGTTCTTTCATTACCAAGTACAGTATTTGACCATTTCTCACCCAACTCCTCTGGGGAATGCCCCCGTGCCAGATGGCTTCGATTAGTATTCACAATCGCAAGTAGCTGTAGTCGTCAAACAGACAGGCTAACATGTTGTTTCTAACAAAGCATGAAAGCCCAGGAGACTTTGGTGTGGTCATTGTGCCATTTCATGTTCCGAGCCACGGCCATCACATATTCATTACTGTTGGAATGGAAATGGCCAGATGAGGAGGTGAAGTTGTAAATGCAGATAGAAGAGAAAACTTACCTGAATCCCACATTTATAAATACACATATTTAAAAACTCCTCTCAGATGACAGTAGTGCACACACACACAGTATACAGTATGTGTGTAAGCATGTGGTAACAGTCATCACCCCTTCAAAACAGCATGGAGCCTCCATGCAGTTTGAAAATGACAGAAATATTTAGCATTCGATGATGTCAGGATACGTTTTTAGACACCATGCAGTATGAGATGAATGCAACAAACAGGTTCACCACCAACCAAAGAGGAATCGAGTGGAGATAAGAGCAAACGGAGGGAAGCAAAAAGAGGGGCGGGGCGGCGACATGAGATGACACCACCTCAGATCTCTTGACAACATGTCCCTCCGAGGTGTTTGCTCTGCTCATCTCTCTCTGATTCAGCACTGACATGCCCCTGCATACTAATGCCAGTGTCACCAATCTGTCAGTCTGTCCCTACTCCCACGGGGAGGAAAAACACTTGGAGTACTGCTAAAGGAATAAAGCAGGCATCCAGAAGGTTAGTGCCGCGGCTGGTGTTTTGACTTGTTTTGGAGACGCAAGACCGAACCCCCGATTCAACTGCACAAACTCTGGCCCGTCTACAAGGTTACGCCACTGTTTAGATGCAGAAATTACATCAGGGCCACAGGCAGCTGGGCGTGCAAAGAGTTAAAGATCTAATAGAATATGCGCCGGATTGGGAAGTCACAGACAGACGGGCACAGAGAGACAGACAGCTGGTAGTGCCCAGAAAGCCATAAATACATACATCAGCTAGTCCCAGATGTAAATGGCCCGTACTCATATAGATGTCCACTATTTACCTGACTGTTCCTGAACTCAAATCATGTTTCTCACTCAGGGGAGGAGAGGAGACGATTTCCATAAAAGGGGGGTCGAAGTTTCCACCCTAACAATCTCTAGCGGGCATCCTGCTCCCATGCCGGGGGGCGGCTGCAGCATAGGCTGTATGCAAATGCAGCCGTTTTAATTTACATCCAGGCTGCATAGTGGAGCAGGTGGATCCTCTTGTGGCAACGATGGCCTTTAGTTAAAAATGCAATTCCTCGCCCCTTTAGACAGAGGAAAGACGAGGGCTGGAAATGTTTGTTTGCGTGTGTGTCGGTGTGTTAATTCATCCATATATTCATAGGTAAAGGCCGAGGATACAGAGCAGCCCCTCCAGTGAGCTAATCTACAACATAACCTCCTGCATTGTCTCCTGCATTTCCATTCTCCTGACGTCAGGGTTGGTGATCATTTGTTTGTTAACTGGGGAGAGGCGGGGTTGGGGGACACAGCAGACAGACCACGGCTGGGTGAGCGTTAGGGAGAGACGAAGGGGGGGGGGGGGGGGGGGGGGGGGGGGGGGGGGGGGGGGGAGTGGGAGACGGTGGGTTGGCGCTAACAGTATTGATGAGACTGGTGATGCGGCATCAGGGGGGAATGCAGGGGTCTGATGTGGATGTGAGGGAATGGCTGAGACGTGAGGTTTTTTCCAACACATTTTATTCGTGGTTCTTACCTCTAACTGGCGTACCACCTAGGTGGGAGTCATTTCAATGCAAACAGGGTGGAGAGATTAGTTAGTAATCTACTTACAGCAGTGGGAGAGAAAAAAAATAACATGGATTCTGCCAGGGTACTGATAAAAAATGTAGAAGAAGAAGAAGAAGAACTACGACAGAGTAGAAGTCACATGCAATGCTAGAAAATCCAGCCAACTTAAATAACGTTACTAAGAAACATATTAAACTTTCACTCTACATGTTGGCAATTAAAACAGCAAAACAAAGCAACAACACAGAGGAAGAGAACATTTTTGTCATGCGTGCGTTACCATATATGGTGTTATGACATCATTTATCTCTAGTTTGAGGTCTTAGTTAGTAAAATGGGCAAAAGAAATGAATGAATAGTCACTCAGAGGAAATAAAAGGATGTAGTCAAAGACGTCAAAGAAAGTAATTTGAAAAGAAGTTAGTTTGAGTACAGAATGAATAGTAAGGGATGGCATGAAAAGAGTGTGTGTGTGTGTGTGTGTGTGTGTGTGGGGGTGCTACAAATCAGCACATATATTATGCAGTGACACAAAACGCTGCTGATACACGAGCGCCTTCGCTGTTTAACAGATTAATGCGATTTCGGCGACCTGCTGACACACACTTGGCCTCGATTCAGGTCACACGTCGTAACGGGAGACGCGATGTGGCAGCAGATGACAAGAGAAAGAGGTTGTCGGGCGGAGGACCTCGTGTATCAGCACATTCTGACGCACACTCGCGCTATATGCAAGAGAAAAACTAATCAAAAGTTTGTTGCGGAAGAGTTAAAACAAGTTCTGTCCTTGCTGTTAGACATCTAAAGATTGACTACACATGCTGGTATGAGAATTTACCCAATTTCTCATTCATAATACATGTGGAGTGCCCGAGTGAGGATGTAGACAAGCCAAGTGAAAGCATTCCGGTGACCCACATTCGGCATCCACCGGGCAGCTGCACTGACAGGCTTTTTGTGGAAGAGCTCTCATCTTTAATCTTGGGGCCCCAGACTCGGAGCCGGTCTGACACACTCTAAATGAGGTAGATTTAGCAGAGAGTGACAAGACTCAACCTGGTCAAAAGCCGCTAATCTTTCCACCTCTTGCCTCTCCTCCCCCCCTGTCTGATCCGGGTCAGGTCAGCACTGTTTATTTATCAAGTGGCCCGGCGTTGTGAACAGAGAACACATTATTGATTTTTTGATATTTTTTTGTTTCTTTTGCAGGGACTGATCTTGGGTAAAGCTACATTAAGATGGGACTCATTCACAGGGCACGGATGCAGGTTTAGGAGGGGATTAAGGATCGATTGATACAATCCAGAGGCACTTCACTCACTGCAGAATAAACCTCCTATGTAACGTAAACAACAACAACAAACGCCACTGTTGTTCTTGGTTTGTTTTACAGCAGATTAGAGCCTAAATCTAACAGGACTGCTTCCACAAACCTTTTATGAAATGAAATCTCATAACTGTCAAACGTATAACTGTGTATACGTTTGTCACATTAGTACTTCATGAAATGGAATGACATCGTGTGAAATCGTACCTGAGCGAAACTGTTTGATGCGTCCGTTGCTGCTGCTGACGTCCACAGGAAGCATGTCCTTGAACCATGTGATCTCGGGTTCCGGGTTTCCGCCGGCGGCGCACACCAGGGTGGCAGTTCGGCCTCTTTCAACCACCTTGAGCTGGGGACCCATATCGATGGTGGGGAAGCCGTGGGGGATCTGGTTCTCTGAAAATTCACAAGGGCAAATTGTTTTAGATAAACAATACAACGACACAAAGAGGGATGTGCATGTTTACAAAATGACAGAACAGGCGGCCAACTGCTCTGCAGAGCCGCAAAGGACAGAAGGAAGAAAGACAGCAAACACATGTTCCACGCTTTGGGTCAAACGGTAAAAATGAATATTAAAAGAAATAAGATTAAGGACAGCAGAGATTAATTTAAAATAATCAAACTGCTGCTGATTTGGTGTTTTGGTTTGGATTATCATAGCAGGATTATAAACCGGGACAAGGCTCACTCAGGCAATAATCAGACACCTAAAGCTTAATTTCAAATATACATGCATGTTACCAGTTACAGATGAATATCCACAAACCAATTACAATTTCAATTCAAATTTTTCGAGACCATGCCCATTTATATAGAATCCCTCTGAAGACGCACAGGAAGCTTTTATTCATGTAGATCCAAACCCTGCTAATCCTAACAGCCAGGTCCGACAGAGAATTGAAACGTGTATGTGAATCGTAATGAATCTGTAAAGCTCCTGTTGTCTCTGGAATAAGGGCACGAGGCTTCGTTTGTCACGAAAACTGCCACACTTTCGTTTTAAACTTTCATTTTCAAGTTTTTCCATTTGAACAACATGAGGTATACTATTGAAGCTGGGGAGGACATCAGGGTTTCTATGTCTGTCTGAGTTATAAATGCCTTTTTGGGGCACTAGAAACAAAATCATAACAGCAGACGAAACATGGGTCTTTGGGCTTTGTTCCGATCCCCAGCAGGGCATTTGTTCCTCCTTTCACCTTTGTGTCTGGACTGGAGCCCAGAACGTCTCATGTTCAGATGTACTTGACAGATCTCTGCCTCTTATCTTTGCGGCGAGGCCACAGTCTCTTCAGCTGCACAAAACCACTAACTTCCTGTCGAACACTATAGGATTCATTTTCAGACATCCCAGGCGAATCAGGACACCTTAACAAAAACAGACAACACCAGCACAATGGGATAATACAGCGGAGTTTGTCGTAGTAATAATAATGGTAACGGTAACTGCTTCTCCTCTGTGGTCTCGTCTGGAGCCTTCAGAGAGACGCACGGGAAAGGGAGAGCGACAGAAGTGATTGAGAAAATGACGACAGGACAGACAAAAGTTAAATCATGCAGAAAAAGAAGGAAGGAAGGTAGACAGGCGGGTGGTGGCGAGGGAAACCTTAACAATCCTTTCATATGATGCCATCCTCGCTGCATCGCAGTGAATGGGTACTGTCTCTTTAAGACACAGGGGACGCTGGCCAAGCACTCGGAATTTTGTTACTTATTGCCTTCTATGTGTCACAGGAGCAAAGGACTAATGAAAATGACATGTTCAGGGTACTTTGTAACTTTGATGATGTTAAACACATGTTCTCCTTGTGTGCCACAGGATAACTTTGCAAAATCTGTGCAAGCTTATCCCCGACCACAGACTCATGATATACTGCAGTCATAAGGTTCGGTGATGAATAATACTGAATTATTGTCCATTCTTATGCCAAAGTCAGTAAAATGTCAAACTCGCTGCAGATCTGGTTGATTTAACGCTGGAAACCAAACTCAACCAAGAGTTCAAAGTCGATTCTATTATGCTGAGGTGGAGTGACACGAAATTTCCAAATATCAGATCAATTTCCCTTCCTCCCAAACGCGCCTGCAGCAGTGTTGGAGTTCCTGTGGCTCTTTTTGAAACTGCCTTAGTGCCTTTCTTTTTTATTAATGCTACAGTGTTTAAAGGATCTACACCCTGAACTGGAGAAATATTGTAAAATCAGCACAGGATATTCTCTACCAAACCCTTTTGTATTGCTGCCTATAGAATATTTATGATTAAAACTATTGGCAAATGTTCCTGGGCTGTGAAAAATGCATAGCGCCGGTGTAACAGGGTGAAAGACCCCAAAGGAGTTATTACACGAGTCAGCGGCTGCCTCATATCAGGAAGTACAAACAGGAAATAATAATTTAAAAGGCAAACAGCTGCTGCTAAGCTTATAGGTGAATCTGTCCCATTCTTCTGCTTAATGTTTGCATTGCAGGGGAGCTGTTGGAACAAGCAGCAAACACGGAACTACAACCGTTTTACTCACAGCTCTGTCTGATTAGTGGAAACAGACTCCGTAGCGCCTTTGGATTGAGTTGGTGTGTCAATTTGAACATGGTCAGAGTGTTAAATGAAAGACGCTCCTGGCAACATGCAGAACATAATTTCTGTGCATATTGAAGTGTCTTGGATATGAGAGTTTGTGCAGTTGGAAGAGGGGGGGATAGCCATGCGGGCTTTCTCCTGGGAGAGAGTAGCCGGGCAGGATAAACAAAAGCAGTTCTATTTCTTGAGCAGATAAAACAGGTTTTTATTGCCGCAGAAATGAATCCCAGGCCGATTTTAAAACTACGCTCAAAGAAAAGGCAAGAAACCCTCCACCTCCTCCTCCTACTGCCTGGGTAAAGTTGAAGGAAAGGACAATATATGTGTTCGGTCTAAGTATTTGTGTAGGAAATAAAATGTTTGAGTTCGCCCCACATTTTACCCTTTACGAGAGAGAGAGACGGAGGCCTGATGGAGGCCTGATGTCCTCAGGTCTGGACTTTGTATTTCCACAGTTGTAGTAATGTCTTTGACACAAACTCTGGTAGGAACCCATTGGGAGCTTCAGGGCGCATAATCTCTGGCATATATGTATTTATGTATACTACTCGTAAAATGTCACACTTTAACTGAGGTTTTATTGAGGAATGTTATAAAGATAGTTTTGTTGATTGACCTTGCCGGAGAGCGTTTTGTAAATACAGAAAAGATGTTTTGTTTAAGAGTTCATGGTTTGGAATCTTTTGTAACAGTAACTCTCTATAGCATCTTCTGTCCTTGGCGCCGCACAAATACACACTGAAGGAAGAAACTGCCAAGGTTGGGAGTAAGACTTGCTCCAGGTCTGTCTGTCTGTCTGCTCCTGCATCTCCTTTGCTTGGCCTTGTCTGCCATCTTATCATCTTGCAAAGACAAAGACGAGCCTTTGTTCCGGCGTCTTTCATTTGCAGGGAGAAGAAAGAAAAGGGGGGGTCGGGGAAATTTGGAGAGGCTCCAATGAAACGGCGGTTCAGGTTGATGTTTTGTCAAGATAGAGGTTGTTTTTAATAAAAAGGTCCTCTTGTGTTGAAGTGTTATTCATAACAAAAAGAAGCTCTGCTGCAGGGGTTTATCGAGGAGCATTCAAATACAAGGCAGCAATAATCCTGCGACACGTAGGCGCTTAATTACCGAGATGAACCTTGTTGCCGCAAGAAGGAAACACCGCGGAAAATAACAGTGTCGTGTGTCGCTCCGTCTAAGGCAGTGTAAGTGGGTGGACAGCTCATCATGGGCTTTATGAATGGTTTGTTGTTCCACAGGTAAAGGGAACAACCTTGCAAACCCACAAGCAACATTCCTGGTGTCTCCTGCTGTTCCACTAGTGAATGTGCAACCACCTTGCTGGTGTCAGACAAAAACAGAACATGTGGTGAGGGAGTTTGGCAGCTGAAGTCATTCGGCTGGCCAAGTCTCTTGCACGAAGGAGGAATGTGCTCTACTTCTCAATAGCTATATATAGATATTGTAGCTTTCCAACTTATTTTGCATATATGTAGAACAAACAGCATGAACTTATGAATACTGCAGAAGCCATTATGCTGCTCCTGAGCTCCTACGGGGTGTTAGATCGCTTCCAATGACAACGCTGACGAGTCCTTGCCGCCTTAAACCAATGAAATTTAATGGAATGTTTATTGGGGAAAATGCCTCTGTAATACAGCTGTTGCACAAAAAAAACAAAACAGAATTGCAGATTTGCAAATGAAAAGGCCGGAGGCAGTGCCAGAGAAACGTCAGACGTAAAACGAGGTACAACTGGTTCCTCCGTGTTGTGAAAAATGAATAGGACCATTGTTTTCTCCACAGCCATTTCTCACGCACACGGAATCATACTGCAATATGAGCCGATTAGCAGATGAACTTGTTTACAGGGGTTTTAGTTGTATGGTGGCAAAGCAAGGGCAGAAGGGGAGGGCTTAATGTGGTTTTGTGGTTGTTCTACTCAATTAGGATAGCAGCGGGGGGGGGGTCGGGGTGGGGGGGCTTCGACTGCGCGCAAAACGCGCAGGGGAAACACGGCAGATATCATTTGTAAAAGAGAACAGGCAAGAGCGAGTCGGGCAATTAGCAGCACCAAGAAAACACGATACAGTAGGCGTTAAGTTATTGCCTGGAAGAGCGATGCCGCCGCTGAAAGTCAGGTGAGGCGAGATTTAGATGAGAGGGAGGCAAAAAGTAAAGGGAGGAGCAGGGGAGGGGTGCATGCCAACCTCCTGCCAGCTCCAATTACCAGTGTGAGTGGAGCGTGGCAGCTAGGGCGATGGGTCTAATCAGAGCCCTGCTGAAAGAGACCCGTCCCTGTCCTCCTGTCCCACTGGGAGACTGCTGGAGCTCAATCCCACACTAACGTCAGGCCGGTGCTTTTCCTTAACCTAAACACACTTGTCTCAAAGGGAGCAAATCACCGAGACTCCCCTGTACTCGGTAACAGTAGGAGGGGAATGGGGGGAGCTGACATCGTGGCATAAGGTGCAGCACTTCTGCATGAAAACTTGGCTGCCTCATTTCCATTCAAGCGTGCCGCTCTATCTGCTTTCTATACTCTCCTGAGCAGCGAGTGCTGAATGACATGTGGGCTATGAATGTTTAAGCAAAGGTTACACCCGAGAGAGGCCGCTTTGGAGAGACACGAGGAATGTTCGCGAGAAAACAATGCAACACCTTGCGCACGTTGCACGCCAGAAGCCAACAGTATCTTGCTTCGTTACGTATAAATTCTTAATCTAACTTAACATCGACGTGTACCATCAAAAATTAAGACCAAAGAGTGAGACTTTCTACGAGTTCCTTTGCTTCCTGCCGTGGAGATGATCTCATTTCAGGCAAGAAATAAAAGGCCTTATGATCTCCACGTGCGGCTGTTGCCAAGTGATGGATGACAACAATTAAAGGTGATGTCTCCTTTGATAGTGCGTAGCAAAGGACCACAGTGGCAGCAACGCAGCCACTTGCCTCATGAAATATTACTGCACTAAAATCTACCCTTTTACCCATACATCAGCGCACCGTCTTTATAGGTAAAAAAAAAAAAAAAAAAAAAAAGATTGGGAAAAAAAATGCTTTATGTGCTGAAACATAATAGTCGGCCATGTTGGCGGTCTTAAGTGATGACTAAATGTTTGGAGGGCATTTTCAGACCTGTAGCTTTTATATATGCTGGATATTTATTGAATTTTTTAAACTTGCAAAGCCAAACAGCCCGTCTACAAAGAATAACAGTGACGGTTCAGCATTATAAAATATTTACAAGGTCAATCGCATAGTAAATAGTAGGAAAACATGAATCTACATTTTAATACAGCCAGTCAGTTGTCAGTCTTTAGAAAGTCCAATACAGGAATCCAAATACAGTGGAATATGATTCTTAAATACCCAAGAGAGGCGTGGAAAAATGTCCTTTCACTGTTTATACAGTTTATTGCATGGCAGGAGTGGCTGGGTCAAAGTGCCAAACGCACAAAGGGGGCGATACATCACGAAACATTCTATTCAGCTTTATTCTGGAATAATACAGCCGGTGCGCTGTTCTAAACTGAATAAGGTTAAGTCGATTACCCACTGACGAGTCATGTATGCTTTTTAGGCATCCTTCCCACACCTCTTCTTCAATTTCTCCAACTCCTCTGCCCACATCTCCTTAAGTGCTGCTGCATTAGGTGTAACTTGCAAATACTAAATCTAGTCGGAAAAATGAAACTCCCTGACATCTCTGAGGATTCAACTTTTCTTATTTCTTCCAGAGACTTGTGTGCTCTTACGTGAAGTTAGGTGAATGTTTTCTAATGAAATGTCTTGTAGAAACCTGAAAATATTGGATGCTGGAATGTCTTAAACTTCTTGCAGCGGAACAAAACAGGCAAAGTTCCCATATAAATACAGAACTTTGACGAAGTGAAATGCCATTCTGGTGCCAGCTAGAAAAAAAACCTATCCTGCAAACTCGTAAAGAAGAGAGTGACTAAAACATATGGGCCCATATACTGTGCATACATACAGATATGAGAGCACATTTGCAGCCAGATTTTAAAGTTATTGATGTTTACAAAACTGTGACTGCGGTTAGCTTTCTTCACTCTTATTGTTTTTAAGCTACATGTTTCCTTGGTGCAGTTTGTTTTCACCCATAAAAATGACATATGACATATTTCTATATTTTAATTGATATCTTATAATGGCCTACATTGTGTAGGTGTCAAAACCGTGACAGGAGATTCCATTTAGTTGAGTACGTTAAGCATGAAAAGCAAAAGCTTTGCAGCTAAGACAGGTTTTGATGTATTGCCCGTTATTGCCTTCTCTTCATTTACCTTTCAGCTCAGTCAACCTGTGAGTGAAACAAAACATAGTGCTGAGGTGTTGTCTGTGTCTCAACTGGTCTTGAGTCAATCTGGCACTGAAAAGCAGACGAGCTGTCTACAGAAACAAAGTGCATGGCCCAGGGCTGTTTCGAGCCAAAAACATCGTTGAGACAGACATTTGCATCTGCCTGAGACATGGGAGTGTGTCAAAGATGTCAGCAGCCCCAGAAAGTGCAAACACAAAACCAAACCTAACGCTAAAAAACAAAAAAAACAAAGTTACACGTGTAGCTGCATTGCGACGGTTGGAAAAGGTTCGACTAATAGGGATTTATGGGGGACGAGTTGTACCACCGTACTTGAATGTAGAGTGAGTACGGTGTTATTTACATGAGCTTCTTTCTGGAATCCTGGGACAAACAAGCAGCAAATCACAGGCGGATGAGAAAGGCAGACACTTGCAAATAGACCCACTGGTATTTAATGTAACTGCCTTGGTGTTTTCTTCCACTTTGAAGGGAAAGATGCTTTCTCACATGTTTTGCCTTGAAGGGCATGTGAGCAGGACCCTCCTGTACTTCAGAGAAACTCTAGCTGGCAGAGCTCCCACCGCCGAGGTCTCCACAGCGGGGATGACACGGCACACCCCCGACATCAAAGACGCGGCAAGGAGGCCATTGATGTAATACTGTTGTAATGACATGAAAATGGTGGGAACCTCATGGGCAAAAGGCCGGGGAGTGTGAAAGGCAAAGAAAACAAAGATGCACAAAAACCAAAGAAACTCTTGTCCCACATAGGCCTCAGGTCGGTGCGGATAAAGACGTGGCTGCCGATTGTGCGACACCATTTCAAGCGTTTTATTAGAAAGATAAGCCCATTTACAAAAGCTATGAAAAGGCGACGTGAAAATGAATGCAAATGTGGAAAGGGGCTGAAGCACATCTTAAAATCTTGTAAAGCCTGTTGTCTCAGACACGCTATCTCCTGATCCAGGTGGAACGGCAGTTGCTATGGAGATCATAGTGAAATAAACAAACAGTACTTGAACCCTTATATACACACAGACACTTACACACACACACACACACACACACACACACCTGCATGCAACCGGCTAGAGCAAAAACACACACGGAGCCATAACCCTGGCACATTTCATGTAATACTCTGGGTGATGCATGCTCGTGGCTGCATCATTCTCCCGTAATTCTGCTGTTTATCAAAGCATACTTGGTGGAAAAAGACTGTAATGCATGCCATGACCTTTGAAATAATACACTTTTTTGTCTAGCTGAGCAGAACATTTGGACTTACTTCCCCGCCTACAGGCAGATAATCAATAACAGTCATTTAATTCCCCCCCCAAACTGCTTCCTTCCTTCTCTCCCTTTTTTAACACCTCCCTCCTTTCCATTTTCATATTTATCTCTACCTTTCCCTCTCTCTCCCTCTCCTCTCGGATATCATACTTCCATTGTCGTCAGTATGATCTACAGCCCTGCCAGTTGCCTGCGTCTGTTATTTATGCCGCGGCACACCGGTTAGTACATAACCGTGGCCTCCGACCCATTACTGCAACCCAGGGGTGGTCTTCTGAATTCACATGGTTATGCTGACCGAGTCACCTTGTGGGACAAGTGCTGCAGTGCAGAATCACATCCTCCATTAACCGGTGAGCAAGCTGCACAGCTGTAGGCTTTCATTTGGACATGACCGCTCTACTTCCTGCCTTGTGGTCCTACTAACAGGAGTTTGATTGAAGACCCTTGAGATTGACACATTTTAATGCGGTAGAAGTCGCTCTAAGATGGAAAAACCTCCGGGGCTGGAGGTAAATTTCTGTGGTAATGCAAAGTGCCTATTAAGACGAGGCCATTCAGGCAGGTATCTGGGAAGAAGGAAAAGGACACGGCCAACAATCAGGAAGCGTGACGGTTAATGAAATCGGTCTACAAAAGGATGCAGAGCGGTGGTTGGCAAATAAATGAATTAATTGATCCTCTCCACAACTCAAATTAATCATCGGCAGGCCTTTATTGTGACACATTTAGTGTAATTACGGCAGATAGGGACGGCTTTTATGAGTCCTCAGAAAGGCAGTGGATGTAGTGGAATGTGGCAGGCCCGGTTAATTAAATCCTCACTGACTGGGCTCCTGTGACAGCCTTTACTTATTCTCTCAGTCAGAGATAATGAATAATACACAGAGTCCCTGACTCAATGTCGACAGCTTCAACTTTGATTATGTAGGAGTTTGCGGGGGGAGACGGGTTCAGAAAAGCACACTGCGGCGTGACATGTTAACTGCCACGCTTTGAATCAGGGCAAGAAGCAATCATTTAATCAGGTCAACACCGGACAACACCGCCGAGACTGTGGTGGGAAACTCCACTTCATCGAGCACCTGAGCAAGGAATTTAACCCGCAAATGATGGCCAGCAGCAGATTCTGTCTAAGCGGAACATGAATACAGCTCAGTGTCACATCTACAGGTCGTGTTAAAAACAAATCCAACCCTGTAACTAAGCTACATACACACTGATCCATAATGAGAAGAGAGCGGCCGTTTGCGATTTACCTCCGTTTGTTATTTTAAGGTTTCTAAGTGCTACGTACGGGATGTCAAACACTAAACTGTCACCGCACATTTCGGCGGTTTCCTGTAGTTGGTTCTATCGCCGTTTCAGTCCTAACCTCACCGCAGTTTCCTCCTTCGCATGTAACGCACCCTAAATCAACAGGACTCTTGCTAGCTTTAAGACGACAGATCCGCTACAACCTTTAGAGAAAACTCTTAGCATCTTAGAGAATCTAGGACTAGGCCTTGTACCCCATGAGACAAAATGCCAAGCTTAAGGCCAAGCTGCAGGGCTGATGGTAAGTCAAGCCATCTTCTCCTGCCTTCCATGGCCCGGTGGGTAAGCCGACAGGGCTTGGTGTGTAAATGTGTGCGGAAATGGGGTCAGGGTGAGAGGAGTCCCATTAGCCAGCTCATTGAATGTAGGTATTAGAACCCCCTTGACATGCTGCAGGCCTATCCATCCATTGCAGTCAGGGCCAGGGGAGCTGTTGACTCATTGGCCCACAGAGGCACAAGGTGGATCTTGCTCTTCACCTGCAGTGCTACAGACCCAGGGCATCATTATTAACAAACTGCAAGAAAAGCAACATGCTGGTTGACATTGTTTTTTTTGATATTGGATGCCCTGGTGTGTGTGTTATTTTTATCATTACGCAGTCGGTGACAAGAGCAATAGAATCCCCTGTGCAGCCTACTGTCATAGGGCTACATAGTGCTAACAATGCACGTGCAACTCAAAGTCTCCACAGAAACTAGTTGTGATTTGTTGGTACAAGTCAATTATTTTACTCCTATATTAAGTTTTATATTACAGTTATAATATATCCCACAATCATTTCAAAACCGTCATAGCATTTCTGGTTTTGCGTGTTTATGAATGATCGTTCTCATCACTGTCCAGCTCCAGGATCAGGAGGACAACAACAACACAATCAAACTCCAGATGTTTGGTTTTGGACGAGACAACTCCCAATACAGAAGTGTAGTACTAATGCGTCAATTCCAAATGCACACATAGAGTAGTTGCCGTAAGTAACCCTCAACAAACACCCCTGAAGCAGACATTTAATCTGGACACATCAATTCGCAGATATCCATGTCTGTTCATTGACAGCGCACAAATATGAAATGATGTTCATGGCTTGTCACATCTCCAATATCCTCTGAAGGCCAGAGACAACAGCCAGATGAAGTGTTCAATATGTCCTGCCAATCAACAGCAGCGATGCTACACAACAGAGCTACAGTCCACGATCCCTGAACGACCGCACGGCAGCCAGAAGCAACAAGAGTCTGTGATTATTTGAAGGATGTCACGGTGGGATTGACACGTTGGCAGGAACACCTATACACTCCTTGTACAACAGCTGCGTACTGCATTGCCTGATGTTGGACTCAATGATTTGCACTATACCGAAATTAGATTGTCGGTTTGAATCCATCGGTCAACCACGGGCTATCCCGTTTTGCATATCCTCCTCCCTGCGTTTGTAAAGGTGTCCACCCACAGATTAGGTGTTTTGGAAATCCTCTAACCGCCAATGGGTGTGACTGTGAGCATGAATCAGTCTTTGTGTCAGACTGATGAACTGTCCAGGGTCTCAACGTCTAGCTAAGTGCATTCTGGGATACGCTCCAGGCTCCTGGGACTCGGTAAAGAAAAAGAAGAGACACATCTAGAGAATTTCCTGTTAGCGGATTAGTAGATGACACTTACAGTAAGTCAATACAGTTCGTTACGGAATAATGCATACTTTCCTCCGCATCAATATCATATATACACTAATACATCCTGTTAGGGTAAAGTAATAGAGAAATAATTAGTCTGGGCTTTATCCTAATGGGGAAATATATATGTTAATCTAATTTATGCTCCTGTTTTATACGCTGGAAATGAAACAATGTGTTCACTGGCAGACAGCCTAACTATCTGACACATAGTAACACAGAGCAAAGTGCTGCTCCACATAAAGTAAGATGAATATTGGTCTTTCCTAAACCTGTCTGGGATGTTAAGAGTGTCTGGAGTTATGGTTGTTGGAGTCATTAGGAGAGGCTCCAGATGTGTTTTTAATGACAAATTACATTGGGTCAATAATTCAAATAGCGTGTTGTAGGCAGCCAACAGCCGACAGCAGAGTATGAAAGGACCCCACTAATTCTAAAACAGCCATAAACTCCATCTTAATTCCAAACTATCATATAATAAAACGGATGACACGGTCTCTCTTGGGTTTCTTCGTCTCTATCAGGCATTCTCGCTTATTGACCTTCGTCTCTATCGCCCCCAGGCCACAGACACGATCCGCGCTGATGGCTCCGGCATACCAGACATTGCGGTCTTCGCACACGCTGCTTGCCAACAACTGATAGACAAGTGTAGATGATAAAAATCTGCTCCGAACAAAGGCTGACTCTACATGGATGCCTGTAATATGAAAACAAATGTCACAGCACAGACAAACCTAAGTACACCTCCCAAAATACCTGAGTGCATAAAGGGCCTGGGGCAGCATCAGCCTTGTTCCATCTATACTTTACTGCTGAGAACAATTTTCGACAGTGTCAGTGTGTCATACTGTATTTCATCATGTTGGCTCTATCTTCTGTGAGAGTAAATGAGTGAAATAAAGGCACTATAGCCGGGCAAACCTTCCTGTCCTTCGTGTAAGATGCCCACGTCCTTGGAAGTAAGATGCGGACTGGGTGGCCAGGACTGTGATTCCACACTGCCATACTGTGTGAGTCCTTGGGAGACGCATGCATAGACAGATGCAGTTTGTATCTGTCAGCCTGGATATGATCTACGACGCTAGGCCTCCAGCCAGCAGATGGTGGGAGAAATTAAATCTGTGACACACACCGTCACTGTGGAGCTGAGGAATACAGTAGGGGGCTACACCTGTGGACTGTTGTTTGTGCTACTCTGTGTGTGTGTGTGTGTGTGTGTGTCCTTACGTGTTTACGTGCGTATGTGTGCGTCTGTGCTTCCTGCGGCGTGTTTGTGAGTCATAGCAGCCCTACCTCCAATTCACTCCAGACCTGTTCCGCCTGTTCTCCCATATTGCATCATTTCAATAACATACTCCAAGGTAAACAGAGTGAAGTGACTGGGTGATAAGTAAGGAAGCAGCTATTACTCGCATTGAGGCGCGGCCATTATGGAACCGCGGTTACACCGGGCGTTATTTTGGTCATTGTGGACGATTTGGAAAACGCAGAGGGAAGGAGAGGATGAAGTTGTCAGGTGCAGCGCTCGGTATTAAATCATTCCAATGCAGCTCCTGTATGTATTTATCTTGCCTGGGAAGAGGCGCAATGAGATTTCTCTGCTGTTTATCCAGTCAGGTTTGTTGTCCGCACTTGCCTGGCTCCTGAGATATTTATTACTGCCATTGTGTCGCAGTCATTTTCTGCCTGTGCACCGGGGACTATAATGCATGCCAGGCAAATAAAGGCCGTTCCTAAGCGGTGAGGCCTTAATTTGTTTACTGCCACCAAACACAAGACCACTAAATACAGTCAGCACAGTAAAAGCTGGGTTATTGTATTGAATTCCAATTTCAAATTTTCCAAACTGTGTACAAAACCAATGAATTTTCAACACTGTGCTGTAAAACCATAGGCTCATTCCAACCGTGAAATCAGGAAAGCATAAAATTGACTCATAGGGCAGAACTCTATTAGTATTACAGGGGAGATGTATCACTTCAAAGTCTGATGTGTGACACGCTTTCACAGAGAAAGGGGCTGTTTTTTCTCCCACCGCTACAGAAGCTTTCACTCCTTGCATATTTCTCGCTTGACCTTTCCAAAAATTACATCTCTCACAGCCTTACATGTTCTAAATGAGCTGCCTAGTAACCTCAAAGACGTGTGCAGCTAGTCTGACTGAGACCCTTTCTAATTCACGCTCTGACAGCGCAGGATTCTTGTAATGATGAGGCTTTTGATCTGGTACCGCTAGATAACATTCTTCTTGTCTAGAGACGGGTCCACTGTCTCCCAAAGGACGGGAGAAAGTTTTAACGGCGCTCTGCTTATATTGGAGGAAATCTACCTGGAAGCGACAGGGAGCGTCGACATTTTTGTGTGTTTTCTATACGGTGCTTTATTGCTTAACCTCCTGAGACCCGGCGTCCTCATATGCTGACATTCCATTTTTCCTTTCCTATACCTTATCCATCATTGTGTCGAACTTCAACCTGTTGTCCTCGTGTGTGGACATTTTTCACTGAAATGAACTGTATCATACTCTTTGTGTTCATAAGTAGTAAACAGAATAATCACACTCTTGCATCAATCCACAATAGCGAGGATAAATTAGAAAATGCTTATAAAAGACATGTCTGGGTCTCTTTAAACTACAAATTCCAGTTTAACTGCCAAATATAACTCTAAAACCTGTGACTTCTGGCTTCCAACGCTCACTTGTATTCCAGATGTGGAGAAAGACAAATTCCTCAGAGTTCCCAGAGTCCAACTTTAATATCTTCCAACTGCCTTCATTGTTATAAAGCTCTGAGGTATTCAATTCATAATGACACAAAGAGAAACGCAGCAAAATTTCCACATTGGCGAAGCTGAATTCAGCAGACGGTTGTCATTTTTACTTACTTGCTTACTTAATTTTTCTGTCAAATAATCAATTGGAGAGTTGCTTCAGCACTATTTGGACGTTTGCCACAGAGCACAGAGAGAGCGAGCAGCATTGCACCACTGCAGGTTCTGGCAAAAACACGCCGAATGCCACGTTCGCCTTGAATCTCTCTTCATTTGTTTACACGTTTCCGTCCTTCTGCAGCAGGGAACTCTTCCGAGACTCGTCAGCTTTCTTTGGCTCCTGATGCAGGCCAGGTAGAGACGCAGTACCTCTGATGATCTGCTCAGGTAAATCCCATCCGTATGAGTATATACCTCCCAATTGTGAAACAGTATCAGAGCTCTATTCACTGCACCGCTGAGCCCCATCAATTTGATCATGATCATTACCGCCGCGACACGATTCCGACACCACATTAGAGATTTCTTGATCTGAGCCGTTGCATTTTACATTCTACATGCTCATCAAATAGGATTGGAAAATATGAAATACTACCTCGGCGTGAAGAAGTGGCACCGCGCCGCCTTTCAGACTGATGTTGTGAGTTGAGACGTCTTTTCTATCCGGCAGTATTTTATTTCATAGATCACACAGACAAGCGCCATTTACCTGGACATTTACCGAGGCAGCTGCGACTCAAGAGGGGAGCTCAAGGTCAGAGCAGCGGCATCGTTGCCCGAGTAATGACTCATTGTTCCCTCTGGTCATCTTTTCATACTTTCATAAACAGAGCACTGACCACTACATTACATGCAGGGAGGGAGAGGTGGTAGAGACAGATACAGAGAGAAATTAAGTGACACGGAGGAGAAACAGAGGTAGGGAGAGAGAGACGAGCACACAAATAAAGAGAAATGAGAGAGAGAGAGAGAGAGAGGATGGAGGAGAGAGAACGATATTTCTAAAACACACCCTGATGTCAGCACCAGCTACATCATTATTTATCCATACAGGTCGCACACCCCTCCCTCTCTCTCTCTCTCCCTCTCTCTCTCTTGCTCTCTCCATCCATCTGGACCACATTTGGTAGAAGTAGCTTTGCCTTTAGGTCATCAGCACAGTGTAGCTATAGATACCTGATCAATATCCCATAATAACAGCAGCTGTGTTCAGATGTTGATTTTTCTCTGACGATTTCCTTTGATTAATTGCCTGACAGTGAAACCATTAAAGAGCAGATCTCCACACTTGCTCCATTATCTCCACTCTATTTCTCTGTTCTCTCTCACTCACTCACTCACCCACACACACACACACACGTGCGTTCACACACTCGGTGAGGAATGGCTGGGCTGACTTTGGGGCTATATGGAAGTCTCAGTGGTGTGACCCTCTCAGGCGGGGGCGTGAGAACCACCACGAACAAAGAGCGGGGCTGTTACAGCGTGACAGAATTACAGAGTGACTCGAGACTGCAACAGCGCTAAAGCCCCGACTCAGATGGTGTGAAAACATGCCTGTGCAGCTCCCCGCAGGTGAGCAGCGGGTGAAACTACACCGGCAGAGCTGGAACTCCCATCAGCCGCCCAGGTATGGAAAAACACAAAAATACTGATAGAAATCAATGCGGTTTGATGCTGCGTTTGTGTTCCAGCAACAAAAAAAGCAAATCTGACGGCGGTTGATGTTAACTTAAGAGAAGGCGGTGACACCAAACCAACACGTACACAGGAAGCAAACCTAGAAAGCGAGAACGAAAGTCAACCTGATGTCATAATCCACTTTGAAGGCTCTAGTTCCTTCCTTTCCTTCCCTACACTCCCTTCTTCAGTCATGGGTGTGTGTCTTAACGGTGTGACTGACATAATCCACATTCTGCAGGACTGGCATGGCTGAATAAAGAGCTGCCATATGAAATAATCATAATTAATGCTGGCCTCTTCCTGGCTGTGCTAAAACCTATAATCCAGATGGACTGAGCTGTGTAATGACTCCGCTGCCTCTCCGCTCGGCGGGTATTAAGGCGGCTTGGCGTGGATGTTGAGTCACATGTCGGTGGGGAAGTGTGAGGCTTTACCCCGCGAGTGCGCAATTAGCGTTCGTCAACTTTTTATTCACGCGGGGAGGAGGGGAGGGAGGGGAGGGGTCACCCGGCTCCTGGGCCTGACCGGAGGGGCGGTGCCAATCATCCCACGCCACCGCCGCCGCTGCCTCTGTTGCTGCGCCTCATTTACACCAGATATCTTCGCTTCTCTCCGATCGTTGTCATTTTTACCCAAGATGCCCACGAAACTGTGACCTTCTGGTGTGTTGCCCCCCCGCCGGCCCGCCCGCCTCCCTCACTTCTCGAACCTTCAGGCTACCACCGCCCCATTACGGCGGAGGATCATTAGTCTTTGTCTGCTTGGTGCTGCCCCAGTGTTTTCTTGTGTTGCGCCGCTGATATGAACTTGATGTATTGCTAGGCTACAAACAATAGTCTAAAAATAGAGTTGAGCCGGTGAAGTTTGTCTGCACGGGTGTGTTTGGGAGTGCGTGAGCATACTGACTAAATGTGTTTGTGTCGGTAAATACGCCGGCACGTCATACGCTCTGTATTTGTTTGCATGTGTGTGTGTTTGCGTGTGTGTGGCCCCAGTCGTCAGGATTCAGACATAACCGATCCCGGAGACAGACATTTTTGATTACAGATGCGATGCGTGTCTGCTCTTCGCCAGGTTCGCCGCGTTTTTCAATTTCCTCTCGGTGCTTGTTCGGTTTGGTGGTGGTTGCTATGGGTGCCACGGATAGATCTGCCATTTCACAGTGTTCAGGCGGGCGTGTGACCGGCCTGTGTGAGCAGGGAGAAGCTCAGGGAGTGCAACTTGTTTTGTTTCTGTCTAGGTTGAGGTTAGGAGTTGTGGGGTCGAGTCCCCGTGTCGTCGCTGTACTTGTGAGCAGGCCGGAGCGTGATGGTATTATACGGTTTGGCTGTGACACGGGTGAGCAACACTGACTGCACGCTGAGTGAAGCCCTGTTGAGTAAGGCTGCTGTCTGTCTTCGCTCGGAGCACTAAGGGGATCTCGGCTTGGCCCTGACACCGACGCTGAGATTAATCTCATCGTATTCTTCATGCTCGCTCTATGTTCGTGTCATGTCATGTCAGTGCCGTTTGTTTGTGCAAAACAGCAGCCGTCCTCGCCATCGCTGTGAAAAAGGAGGCGGGTAAGAGATTTGTTGTTTTCTTCGCGGAAAGGAAGAAAAGACCTTTAGGCAAGATTATGCAAGCCCGGCCTAAGATGATATCATCAAATCGGCGTGGACAAAGAAAAAAAAGGGGAAGGGTGGGTGTAAGAAAGATGGCATTCAAAAGGAGAGGTGGAGAGGCTGCGTTAGAGTGAAACGGGATCCGCTTTAATGCCGGAGTAATGGATGTGCAGGACTCTAATCCTCCTCATAACTGTGGATCTGTTTGTGGAAAGTTTCTCATGAAATTAACTCTCGCAGCGGCTGGCACGCATGGCAAAACTGCAATCAACCGAAAGTGCAGCGAAGGAAAAGTGCGGCTGGAGGCTCTTCTGATGCGAACGCCTGAGCAGACAGAGACGAAGACCCGCTGTCCACATAAATCACGTGCGTTAACTCTGCAGACAGGAGGTCCACGCAGGTCAAAACCTAGCCTGCAGGCACATCATCCTATATGTGGAAACATAACTCAACACACTCAAAACTGTCGACGCAGCCATGTGGAAGAACTCTCCAAGAAGTCTGGAAAGTTTGGCAGTCAAACACAGTGACTGTCAGAAGTCCATTTAAATCACATTTATCATATGATTAATGCAATTATAGGCTGCGATCATGTCCAGGTAGTGAAGTACAAACAATAAGAGCTAAGCTTGGGACAATTTGGACAAAAATGTGGTTTGGTGATTTGTCTTAATCTGATTATTTGGGTCACGATCCTCTTATTGCTTCACCTCGTGACATTAGCACATGTAGCTCCGCCTCCATGATCCAGCAAACACACCAAGCTTCCAAGTTTGCAAATGTTTCTGTCTGAATTAATAAGGGAAATATTTTTCTTTGGGGGTGTGTGTGTTGGATGTGAGAGCTTAAAAACCAGCAGAACGTCAGAAACGGGAAGGAATGCGCTTAAAGAGAACCTCCGAGTCGACAGAAAGATGGAGAAGGAGAAGGAGAAAGAATGATCTTACCTTCAAGCACTGTAAGCTTGGCACTGGTGTTGATCTCGCCGGCGCTGTTGGACGCCGTGCACTCGTAAATAGCCTCGTCCCTGTGCGTGCGCAGCGGCTGGATCCGCAGCACCGAGCCAGAGCCGTCGTCAAACTCGATCACCTGGGAGAGCCGAAGCAAATGGAAGGTTATGTGAGGGGACGGCGCTCCTTTCCCAGGACTTTTAGTTTATTGGAGGATATAAAACACATTCCCTTTTTATCGGCAAGGAGAGAACACAAATTAAATGTCGTATGATGTGCAAGGGGCAGCGTCTGACGTCACGGTTAAGAGTTAAATATTCTATGAAAATGTATCCGGAAGCGTCGCCGTGTAGAACAGAAGCGTGACGACAAAGAGGATACACAGCATAAACTCTCAGGCAACACGACTGCATTACATTAGGAGGAGGAAACTGTGGTTAGGGATACGGCGAGAGCTCTCAGGTGCTCCCTTCTGTTATTATAGGATCAAAAAACAAGGTAGAAATACATTAAGCCACACATGGAGGGGGGATGAGTGGCCCCGAGACGAGGAAGGGGGAGGATGAGGATGTGAGGAGACGAAAGGAGATGAAGCGCGCTGGATAAATCAAGATGGAGGGAGATTAAAGAGGAGGGAGACCTGTCTGGTCTCGCAAAGAGAGAAGAGGAGATGGCGTGATGCTCAATTACAGGGCAATTGATTGTACAGTATGGGCGTGTGTGTGTGCGTGGGGGGAGTGTGTGTGAGTTGTATACTGTATGCGTGCGTGTGCAATTACAGAGGGTAAAGCAATTTCCTCCTATGATTGGCGAATGTGTTGTGTTTGTGCCTGCCTGTCTGTCTGGATTTGTGTGTGTAGATGTGTGTGTGTGTGTGTGTGTGTGTGTGAGTGTGTATTTTACTTCAAACACAAAGATCAGAAAGTCATGCATCAGTTCCCACCTCAAAGCGCTGCGAGCTGACTTTCTTGCCTTTCTTCATCCAGGTGATTCTGGGTTTGGGATCCCCGGTGGCCTGGCACACAAATGATGCAACCCCACCTGAGATGCCTGTCTGGTCCTCCGGGGTTTTGACGAAACTTGGCATGCCTGTCGAGGGAGCGAGGGGATACGGAGAGTGACAAAGAGGGGGGAGGGAGGGAGGGAGGGAGGGAGGGGAGGAGAGGGAAGAGGGAGGGACGGGATGCCAGGATTACAGCGAGGAGGAGAAAGTGAAGAAAGGAGGGAGAGAGGGAGAGAGAGAGAGAGAGAGAGAGGGAGAGAAAGGAAGGGGTTGTTAGTGCCACATACAATGTTGTTGCCATTTAAAATTTGGATAAGTGCGTAGATCACTTTCTCCACACAAAGGCGACAAAACCAAAGCTCTGGGGCATTGTTGCTGCAAACACCTGCAGCCCCGTCATGGGAGAAGCCTCCAGCCTTTGTGCCGCTGCTTCCTTTTGTACCACGCCGAGTTTCTCACCTCTGTGTCCACACGCCAGCGGAAGCGGAAGCCCAAACCCAAACGGCAAAATAAAGCTGAAATGCCCCTTTCTGAACATGAGGGGGCTGAAGTAAGCTGGAAAAAAATGTTTTGATGTTTAACCCGACGCTGCTGTGAAAGGACGGGAAATTAAGAGCAGTGATTATCTGCTTCATTGGCCTGATTGGTACATTTTGGCTGAGGCTTTTTCACTCTGGTAGCTTGACAGTTTATTCAATTAAACACTCGCAGCAAAACGTAGCTAATGGCGCACTATATTAGTTAGGTTTGATTTGGAACCCGGGCGAGCCGACTGCTGTGTTGTTGTGCGTTGTGGTTTGTTGTTGCAGTATTTTACTACGGAGGACATCCCTGTCCGTTGTTTTCCGTGTGTGTCTTCGGGGTGTTTTCTCTGAGCGCCACACCCAGCGTCATTGTGCGTAGTACAATAGACTGTTCAGGAGCAGCCTGTCTACCTGACATGCTGCTTCAATGAGCCCTGTGCTATACCTACGCGCTGTACGCTTTATCTACAGCCCTCAGACGCGCATAATACCAGTCTGGCACGGAACAACAGCCGCACAATGTCCCCCTTTGCCGCCTCAGTCGGCTCTCGTTTCATCTCCAGAGTCATTAGGAGAGGAAGGTGGGGAACACCTAAGCCGCAGTGGTGAAGAGCGGGCCCGCCGCACGGAGACGGTCGCACAGGGAGTGACTCATTGCGGCGTGCACACACACAGGAGATGCCAGCTTTCCCCGGCTGAGCTCTCACTAGGGAAAACCGTGCGACGACTGCCGTGCTGCGCTTTTATTCTGTAATGTGTTCTAATACGGGATCGTACTGAGAGAGTAAGGTGGCGGTGGGGGGTTCAGGGTCTAGTTAGCATAACATTGCACCTCTTTCTGATACAGCTGGGGCCTTTAGTTAGGATCGTTTTCCAGCCCTACCTGCTTTATAATCACCTTCTGCTCGAGAGAGGGAGAGAGAGAGGGGGGTGGGGGGTAGGGGGGCGAGGGGGGCCTGCCTGTCCTTGCTCGAGGACATCTCTGCAGCTTTCATCTGGCGATACAGCAATGTACAAAAGAAAGGATTGTGTAAGCACGCTGGCAGTGAGGTGAGTCTTCATACACCTCACTGCAATGTGCCGCTGCTTGTACACATTCGCTCGCTGCCGTGGTTGGAGGGGGAAAACATGGACTCGCAGAGATATACGGTGTAAGTGGCTCCTGTAGCAACACTTGTATTCCTGGTGTATGGAGGACAAACGCTGAAGTAGCGATTCCAAATTTGCACACAAATACGCCCGGGCTTGTCAGAGTCGTTCTATTATTTAAACCAAATCAAACAGGAGAATGAGACGAGTACAAGAAGGAGGGCAGAGCTGCTTTAACAGTTGGGCTTCTGTAAACATGCACAGGTGCCACATACGTAACAAAACCACTACAGAACCCAGGCTTTCTATATCTCTGTGATGGGTTTGAGTGTGTGGATGTATGCTTGTATGCCGCATAAGGCCATTCAACACATCGATCCACCTGTAACCCCCTCTAATAGAGACTGAATCCACCAGACATTTCAATTTGATTTGTTGGTCCTGGTTCTGCCACAGGATGAGACAAATAACATCCCTTTCATTTTTAAGTGTCATCAACCATTCACGACGCTCCAGACGAGAGCCACTAGACGCTTCTAACGGCGTTTTGCACCTGAGCGAGTGCGAGTCCAAATGCTACCCTGATTACCACCATCCTGACTTCCAAGACTCAGCGCTAATACTTGTCCTCAGCTGTTCCATTTAGGTTGACGATGTTGCTAAGAGGGAGGATCAGGGAGCATTAAATAGTTCTTCACACGTGTTTGGAATAAATGGATACGGGCTCGGAAAACGTGCGCTGCCGCAAACACATGTGATGGAAGCACTGGTTTTAGGGATCACTGGCGGGGAGGAGAGGGGAGGGGAGGGGGAGGAAGCCGGGCCTCGCTAGGCCTTCCTAGTATTAATCCTCTTAAACAAGCTTCCCTGAATTTTGATGGTTGACCTATGACTCGGAGGCAAACTTGTCAGTTTCAGAGGTTTCCATTGTTAATCCAGATCCCCTCAAGCATTCCATGATAAAATCTCGAAAGAGCCTCTGCTGACCCCAAATCCCCGACTTAGGGGGTGAGGTTAATAATGGTCCTGAGACACTCCACCTAAAGGCCAGAGGAGTTTTTCTGGAGACTCGGCAGATTTCCTTCCCTTCCATCTCCCTGCGCAGCTGACAGCTGAAAATATCAAGCTGTTGGGTTTGTCAATTCTTTTCCAAGCGAGACAAACTCCAGACTCTGCCCTTTTTTTGTCTGGCTGTGTCCCATTTTCCTGGCTGTCAGGCATGGGCTTGTCACATGAAAACAATGGCAGGGACTAGGTGGCAAACACATGAGCCTACCTATGCAAATCCGTTTCTCAGCCAGTGACTGCAAGCTTTGAGCTGCATGCTAAGCTTTGATACATCACATTCAAAACTCCTATCTAGTCACACAATGCTTTCATCCACGCTCCTCTCTCTGACAATGTGTGAAAAAGTGCTGCAGTAACTGTCAGGAGCAGCAAACAGTAGGGCTGCAAGAAGTGGAAGTGCAGCTTTGAGGGTCGTGAATACCTCATATTTACCATATTCACATACACACATTCAGATGCATGCAAAACCACATAATGTCCAATTACTGCAGCTATGTAACAACCAGATACTGGGCTACTGCAGCAGACTTGACAATTACGAGAGGCTCATGATAAAATCCTTGTTCATCAATTCAAAATGGGGGTCCTTGCCTGCCTTATAAGAGCCTTTCACTGACAGACATTTTGGTGTTTATGCTCCAAAAGACAGCTAAATTTTGACAATGTCAGACATTTAGGACCACAATTTCACAATGTTACTGCTGCTCCAGCCCACAGCGTGGGCCATGGGTGACAAGTTGATCATGCCTTTCTGCCACCATATCTTTATTTCTTCTTGTCGTAGAGCTCAACTTCTGACACGCATCAAACTTGGGTTTTAAGTTTGACATGGATAAGAAAAATACACTTGCTAACGTGACAGAGTTGGATAACTAGTCAATCATTCAAATGAAAAAACAAATGTTTTGAAACGATCAAATACCTGCTTTAGAAAAGTCACAAAGCAAATCAAATACAAAGGAGTGTTCCTACGCACAAGCAGCAGCATGGAAAAAACAAAACAAAGTTCTTTGTACATGTGATATCGGGCTACACAAATAACAAAGGGCTGACAGATTCTGACCCGGCCCAGAGCTCTGGAGGAAGACTTCTGAAAACCTTCATGTATCAGGAAAAGGAAGAAACCTTGGCAGAGGCCATTGAACGAGAGATTCCCTCTCCTCATACAGCCAGGTGAGCAAAAAGAACTGCAGATGGGAAATACAATAATAGAGCAAAAGGTGAAATGAAATAAATGGATTAATCAATGCAATAAGCCTACAGGAACTGCAGTTATTGATGAAAACTATGCAAACACTATAAGTACTCAGGGTCTTTTCACAAATGAATGAATAACAGAGACTTATGTCCTTTTGACGTGTTCACTCAATTTTGACCTGCAGATCAGCCTATTGACACACACGCATAGATCCTGGCTTTACACAGCTCCGAGGTATCCTACAATAAAACAGGTCACTAATTGCTGGGTGTGTGGGGATTTAACAGCTTCTTCCAGGTTAACCTAAAGCCTGCAGCCTCATTTATGAGGTCTAAGGGCATCAGGGATTAAAGGTCTGGAGGTTCCTAGCCACCAGGATCCTTCAGTATCTGTATAGTTGTTTGGTTATTGGCTGGACAAACACCAAGCTGATGGGACAGGTGATAAGGAACACCTGGCAATGTAGAGTGAATTAGCCTGTGAAGCCAAGGACAACATGAGGTGATGGGTCTGTGTGAGAGGAATCAGCTGATTAACATTTGTCATACTTCAGTGAGTGTGTGATAGGAGAACCGAGGTGAGCTTTTAGTAGCTTGATACAATAGAGAGAGGTTTATTGGGTTTTTATTAATATAATTTCTCAACATTCTGTCACGCTCATAGCACTGCTAGTGTTAGGGTATTTTTCAGAAGAAGTAATACAATTTGCTCTATTTTTCCCTTCTGACAGGAGCCTGAGAGGAAGGGTTGTAATGAGTGCAGAGACAGCAGGGAGAGTTGTGTAAATGGCACTTGTGCAGCTAACAATTAGTGTATTCCCAAGCCTGCCAGAGTGCCCAATGAGAGCTACTCTACAGTGTAGAGTATCAGGGATCGATACGCACGTGGCAGAGAGAAAACCATTAATTCTTATTAATAATGGATTAGCAAGTTATCATTTTCACGAGGCAACACTTAGTGGAAATTTGTCTGATGGCATCAGCATGGGTTGTTTTAATGGAACACTTCCATTAAGGCCTTTTCAGGCCATTAGCAGGCAACTTGTTTGCAATTAATTCCATATAAAGCTGCCTCCCTTGCAAGTTATTTACCCCAATAAAGTCAACTGCACTTCAGGCTGTTTGTTTAAACCAATAAACTGTTTGCAGCTATCTGCATTTCTGTTTTACTACTCAACACCCCTTTCAAATTACACTTGTAGTTAGCCTGTCCTGGAATTGATCCCTTCATACCAACAATGAGCAGGTACAGGTGCCCGGGTAAACTGTATGGATTAAGATACAGAATATATTTAATTATCAGGTTTCATTTTGCAATCTCAAGTTTACACATCTGACACAGCATTGCCGTATAGATGGAGCTCTTCTCTCCCTCGCCGCCGCCACTCATTGACATTCAGCCCACATTGCCCTTGAGATAGCACAGATATCAAAGAAAGTCCTTTTTTGGATGATGCTGTGCTGGTTGAAGATGGACGGAGATCAATATACTTTATCATAAGTACAGTGAAATCATTAGAACAACTTGGTTCATCATTGCCAAGATCTTAAAGACAAAATGTCTGAACCTTTAAAAGGAAACGAAAAAAACATCTAAACCCATCAAACTTTCAATACTCCTGCGGACGATGAAGGCGAGCTTTCTATCAGGCCTTGTAGTCTTCAGTGAATTATTCAACACAGTGGAGAAGAACAAGAACTCTAAGTGCAATTACCCATCACTCCTCTCCTCCCAGTGTGAGAAACATTACTGTAATGGCTTTCATCTTCTCAAGGCGATTATGAGCAAGAGGAGCGTCTCTCAATTCCGAGGCGCTCTTCTCTTTCTGTCAATCACTGCCATATGAAGAAGAAGAAACTCCATACTGTGTGACGGTGACAGATGTCTAGACTGGACGTTTGCATCAACTATTTAAAAAACATGCATTGTCTAAGGATAAATGGCTCATTGTTCACTTCATTTGATGGTGAAGATTTGAGTCGTACGATGGGGAAGCCTGGGGTTTTGCATTACCTGTGGTATTCAACCTGGCGCCCGCTGACACCCGGCCTGTCTATTCCAGGATGAGTCACTACCTGTGGATTCATAAAGCCGACCTGATTCCTCAATTAAACCTTTCAGGAGCCACTAGAGAGTAGAGAGACACACGAGGATCTCTCTGTTACCCACAATTCAAGACTATAACTCCTTATTGACGTAACGCAACTTATTTTTAGCTTTACGAAAAGCTTTGCAGAGAAACAACGGCCCCATTGTTAAAGGCTTTGAAAGATTATTTTTGATAGCAATACATTCAAAGCCACAGTCAGTTCTCTATACAAAGAAGAGGAGTTCACATCCAGAACAATGTCAAAGAGAGCGTCTGTCCTGTTTTAAGTATGTACGTTATGTCACTTATTGTAACTGCACTTTCTATTGACGCCTGTTTTAGTTGGAACTTAATTTATTTTCTGATGTGCGTATGTAATTTCTGCAATTTTATATTTAAGGCTTCTTTAAGTTCTTTGCCTTTGTGCCTGTGAGTCAAAATAGTATGTTGATGCCAATTGCAGTTCTACATTTTTCTTCCTTTTTTGTGCACCGAATAAATGAAAAGCAATAAAAGTAAACAAATAAAATACAAGTGGGCAGAATGATTACTTCTATACAGCATATCTGGCTGGGGATTCGACACTATCACTGTTTCAAAACAACATGCAGAATGTATAGGCAGGAAGACATAATCCCCTGGTCGCAAAGAGAAGAGTCTCTATCTGAAGTCTGCGGTCCGTGCAGGGAAGACAAGCCTGTTAATGTGCCGACTAAACTGCAGCGCTCATCCAAACAAACCCCGGGGCTACATCACCTCCAATGTTCATTTATTTCACTTAATGAAACGTTCTCATTTGTACTGTCACCAAATTAAGTGTTTTTTTCCCATTTTAAATCTATGAAGCATGACCAAGTGAAAGCATCCAGCCATGAGTCTAAGAGAGGGGCACCCTGCAAAACAAGACATGAAAAGGGAAGAAGTGTATTCTGAGTGCGGCTTGAATATTTCAGCTGTAGCTTCAGACCTTTGTAATGCAAATGAGGACTACTTTGTAAAGTTGCTGTGGGAGTGCGAGGGGAGATTTGGGGGGTCGACATGGGTTTTGTTCCTGCCGCATAAAGGCACATGTTCACCTTGGCTTGGACCGTGTCGTTAAAACACCAGTGTTGGGAAAATGTTAAGTGTATTAAGCGACGCCGGGAGGAGGAAGGGGGGGTTGAGGAGGAGGAGGAGGAGCTTGGGGCTCAGCTGCGACCGCGGCGTCAAGATTCCTCCGAGATCCCATTTTGGGGTTAGCTCGCCATCCGTCACCATGCAGCCCCATGTGACCCCACTAACCTCATTAATTTGCCTCCTGTAGATTAGCATCCCACAGGGATCACAAAGAGCTCCTACCATTGTTCTCACCCTCTTGGCCACACTGCCCAAAGGTCCCAAGTAATTCCACTATCCACAAGTCAAACTTCAGCCAAAATTAAATTGTGTTTCTGTAGGGACCTGAAACAACAAAGGCACTCCGGCCTTATGGGCACCAGGAGCATTTTTCTTGCTTTTCTAATGATTTAGCATTTTTCTGCAGCTGTGGCAGTTTAAAATTCTGAAGTACTGCGTTTGCACCAGAGACATAGGAATGGACCCACGCTATTCCATGTCCAAAGGCTTAGTGTGTGACTTAAAATGTCTTTAAATCTTCACCAGAGGGATGAAATTTGATCAATTATCCATGTAAGGGTGTGAAAATAGCTCGCAGGAGCGCCACAGACTTTCCTTACAGGATCTCTTAAGGCAAATTAATTCCCCTGCAACTTCTACACTTGTTCGTATACAATAGAACACTTCTTTCTTTGGTAATACTAAATTATTCAAAGTTCTAATTCAAAGCAAACTGCAATTCAATACACCCTCTGTGCCTTAGTAGGCCTTAAGTGCCCTGCGATTTTTTTCCCCCTCATACCCCTTAAAATCTAAAAGAAGAGTCCATAAAGGCATGATTGCAAACAGAGAGGGTTGAAATGTCTTGAACTATTCTCCATCTGCCCTCTCCGGAAGGATACTGGCAGATCTTGTCGTCCCTTGGCAGTGTTGAATCTGGGACGCGGCAGAGAGGTTGGGTGACTGCCTCTGGCCCTGCTATTGAGCTTACTAATTAAACTATTAATCTCACATCATTAACCTCTCATGGCCCTTTCCTCCCTCCACCGTTCTGACATTGCCGCACTACATAGCTTTGAGAAAACAACTCTTCCCCTCTCTCACACTGTTGCTTTCCTCGAATGTTTGTCGGTGATGTCGTGTTCCCCCTCAGTGTTATCGTTTTCTTCCTGTTTCAACTCTTAAGCTGCATCTTCCTTAGCCCCCCGCCACCCACATGTCCTTGCTTGTCGATGTGACGTGTGTGGACCACAGCTGTGTTATAATATTGTTAGTGTCCAAGTGGCTCTAAAAGGTGGATATGGTTACTTTTAATTAAAAAAGAATCAATTTCTATCGCTGTCAATTTTTGAACTGGGGGACCATATGGACACTTAAAAATACAATCCAATTTCCAGCTACCCACCCCCTCGTCTGCCGCTCCTCTCCAAAGCACTCTGGCACTTTGATCACGTCATTCCATTGTACGAGCTTTGCAGATTGACGAATCAATCCATCAGGTTTCACAGGTTCATGCAGTTTGTGAAGATTCAGGGATAATTTGGATATGTTGAATGTCAGAAACGATCCCCCTTCTTGATGTCTCAGCGCCTCACTACTAGAGCAACAAAGTTTTGCCAAAATAGCTCTCATCTTTTGCCATATTTGACACCTTATAAGATGTGTCCACCATCATGTCTCGACCCTCACAATGCCCCCTAGTGTATATTGTGTTTAGACCTCCAGGTTGACTTCAGTACTCGACACAGCTCAAGAAGCAACTGTGTGCGCAAGCTTATGAGTAGTTAAAATACTGTATAATCCCCTGCTTTACAGTCAATATGAAGTTATTAAGTTAATTAGGGTGCCATTGTAATCCAGCAGCTATTGGGAGTGAACACAGCGGCATACAAAGAAGGCCTCGGTGGCCGTGCTGCATCTCATATGAAAAGAACACCCAAGAACAACAACAAACGAGCGGCAAGAGCGGAGACATAGATCAAAAGCACATTAAAGCCAATGAAATAACTCACAATGACAGCACTACAAAAAGATACCCATTACATTTAAGTGCTGGATATGTGTGACTTTGAGGCTGACCTTGTAGAGGCGCGGCCTATTGTGTACATGCAGGCTGTATAGGGAGCCGCTTGATTAGACGGAGCTCCCCGGGGATCGATGGGACGTCTGAGATCAGCACTCAGAGTAATCACACTGCATTGTGCCCCTGCTCAATGACGATATAAAATGAATGATGTCACAAGTCTATAATGCTGATGGTGCTGGTAGAGGGTCTCTTGTACTTATTTGTGCAGTTAAATCAAGATGAATCGAACTAACCGAAGTATTATGCCGAACCAACAATACCATGGTCATTGAAAGGTAGCCACCTGAAATCAGTACACAAATAATGTACTGTAAATGGAATCGTGCCTGGTGTGTAGACTATTCAGCGCTGCGCACACATGACCACTCTCTGCCCTTGCTGTGTCTCTTGAACTCGCTCCACAGGTGAGAATAGGACAAAATGACAGATGGAACCCTTGTAATCAAAAACCTGACAGGCAAGCCACCCATAATATCTGTCTGCAGTCCTCCCTGTAATACAGGAAATCACATTCACAACAACTTACAAGCTTAGAAATTACAGGTAGCAAATGTACACAACCCTGCCATTAGTGGTAGGTGTTATTTTTGCTCCCCAACTGTCTTATTTTAATTCTACGTCTGCTTGTTCTACTGCTTCCCTAATAGCAGGTCTAAGCCCGCCGTCGTGGCAAAGTCGGGCATTTCTACACTCAAATACTTTCTGATCAACAATGGTTTCATCTTTCCTTATTTAAATACTAATTTCTTTAATTTGGTCTCTTATTTGTGTATCAGTGTCATGTTCCCTTTTCTCTAAAAATGCTGGTGCCAGCTTGTCACAGCGGAGCACCTTTGTCTGTTAATTAAAATGCCTGGCTCCGTGTATTTATCTGTAAATGATATGATTACTGAAATTACAGACCGAAGCAATCCTGCCTCGCATGGAGCCTGAGTGGCTGCCAGCACAACGACAAACCTGACTGAAGTATGCTGTAGGTAACATTCTGTCCAAGTCATTCATCACAGACTGAATGTGATATGTGGAAGAGCAGCGAGTGCATCTTTTACAATCAACAACTCAATTTTGTTTTCAAAACAGCACAGAGGAACAAAAAACAGACACGACTATGATAAAAATGTTTCACAAAATCTGATACGACTGCAGGTTCACTTAATATATGCATTTGATTCTTTGCCCAACATAAATTAAACCATTATACACATACACATATTTAGGGCCACATCCTAAATCAGACAGTCAGCAAATTCAAATAATATCTTGGCACCCTCAACGCCCCTGACTCTTCCTTTCTTGATTATCTCTAAAGAGCACAGTCACTTCATTTCGATACACTCTTACACTCTTACAACACAAGGGCAAGGCCGATATGCCATTACACACAGCGTGAAGCATAAGACAACCAAAACGTAAACGAATGGGCAATATCCAGCTGGTTTTAGTCAGCGAGTCATAGATGAGAAAGTGTGTCACGCAGTGTAATTCATTCCCGTCCACACTCCTTGACTATCACACTCGCCACCTCCAAGGTCACATCTAGCAGGAAGCTTGTGTCTCCGTGTTAAAAGCCAGGATTGGTATTGGAGCAGTAGATCACATCTTAAAAAAATCAACCCGACTCAAGGTCTGACTCGGACGTTATCACATTAAAGGCAAAGAACAGGCAAACCTGACCAGGGCAAATCAAAACAGGCAGGTATTTGTGACAAAAAACTTTGCTACAAGGTCAGGATCCCACTTTAATGTGCAAAAGTGTACCGATGACGCAAGAGAGACAAAAAAAACGCAGGAGTGAGTGGGAGAAGGCAAAGGGTACAGTAACAACAAATCCTATTCGAGCCATGTATGAAAGTCAGGGAGGTGATGTGGTTTGGGTGGGGGGGTGGTGGTGGTTGGACTATAATTGAATTACAGTGACCTTATGGTAGCACTATAGGTGAGGTCATGTGTTGGATTAAATCTGTCCCTGACCCTGTCATTGGCGGGGCACTGCCTCTTGGCGGACCTGGGGACCCCAAAGTGCAGCAACTGTGACACATCTTTCTGAGAAACCTTCCTCCAAAAGCTTCATCCGGACTGACAGCCGGGCAAGAGGCTGCGATCGCTCAGCTCTTATTTTTGAGTGCAAACGCTTGGCCTCTGTTGTGCTTCGCAGAGGTGCATTAGTGGAGCAGCTATTTTCTGTTTGCTGGAATCCACCAAAGAAATGGAATCTATCTTTTATATTTAATGAAGCTCTAAGCTGAGCGGCGTAGCAGCTAATTCTCCCAATATATCCACATAATCGATTAATGTGAAACAATGTAGTAGGTTAAATTCAATGTTGTGCAATAATGTCAAATGATACCTTTACATTTATCCTCAAAGAATTTACAGGCTGCTTTAAATATCTCATCTGTGTGATTTTCTTTTCCATATTCGCAGTAAATAAGTAGTTAGAAGATTAAAGTTCCAATCCTGATTTTTGATTGTATAAAATTAATCTAAATTCAAGTCCATAATTAAAGTTTAATCTGCTTTAACAAACCTTACTGGCATAAACAAACCTTTGGCATCATCAGAAACGGTTAAGGAAAGTTACATTTGAAAAGAATTTCATGACTTATGGTTGCGTAATGACAGATTTGTTGGATGGATCGTAGCTGTTTACATTTATATACGTGTACATATGGATCATAGATGTCACCTTCGTAATCAAATTGTGCTCATAAGGTCCAAACAGTTTAGCTGAAGGTTCCTATAGTAATGAAACTAAGCAGGATGTCAGTGTTAATGTTGTGACTTACTGTCTGCCAGAGAGGAGGACACCGTGCAGCTGAGTAGAAACAGGAACAACATGGCCCCTCTGGGCAGGGGGGGCACTGCCAGGTGAATTTTAGGCACCATGTTCCAAGTTGGCACCGCTCCCTCCTCGGTCCCCTGCTAGACACTTCCCACTCTGACAGGATCAAAGACTAACACCTGAGAGAGGAAACACATGCAGAACAGCAGTAGGACAAACATTAGTATTCACACTCGCAGTATATTTGCATACATTTGAATGAGCATATTCACACAATGCAATGCCAGCAATAACAAAAGAAGGTTTAGACTTCTAAACAAACAGATATTTTGTATACTTGGAACACAAGAGTAGACGCCATCGAAGCTCTTTGGTCGTAATCAAAAATAATCCAAACGCCAACTAAGAAACCGCGCTTCAGGCGGAGAAAAACACAAGTGAGGCGAGTTAACACACAAGCTGCTTCAGGAGACGAGTTAGAAGAGAAATCATTAAAGGAAATAAGAACAAAAGCAGAGGTCAGGACGCCGCATCGAGCCTCATCCATCCTCTCACAGTGGGGATTGGTTAAAACCAGAAGACCTCCTGAGCTTTCCTCCCTGTGGACCGCCACCCACTTAACATCCCCCATTAAGAAATTGAAACTCTGTCTCCCAGATGGGCTCAAATCACATAAAGTGCGGTGATCTCACAGAATGACAACATGCATGCATACATAAACACTTAACACACACCACACCACCCAAGGGAGCCATGGTTGGTCAACAAAGCGGCAGCAGGTGGTCCACAAATTAACCATAATTAGCCTAGCTGAGGATGAAAATGAAAGGATTGCTGCAGTGTCTATCTAGAGACGCAAAGATTGAGTCTGTCCCTCGAATGAAGCGGCACAAGCACAGACACTACTTTTTTCTGAATTAGATTTATTGTCGCAAAGGGCTCAGCTGACACAGATTTTGATATATGAGCTTAAGTTTGTTATTGCCTGGAGTTTCCATGTCTAATGTCATTCTAAACACAGGCACAGTGCATTCACATAAATTGCCCTAACAAAATTTCTGTCTTGCTGGTGGCCATCTGTGATAAGTGATCATAATGTTGTAAGGCAGAGCATATGGTAAGAAAATATATGTTCTTTTTGATGAAATTAAAGAGTACTTCCAGGGGAAACAAACAAGAATAGGAACCTTTGTAGAATAGAGATCCTCTTTGAGTCTGAAAGGGCTTCGACTTCACTGGAACTGAACTGAAGCTTCCTCTGCATGCCTGTTTGGTCTCAGAGCCCAGTTTTTTCGTGACCAGTCAACAGCGCTATTTGCAGATATTTGTGCAAAGAGAAAAAGAGGAGATCAGTGTGGAATATCTTCAGTCTTACTGGGTGGCCAGTCAGCTCTAGTCTATTCAGTTCAGCTGGAGTGTCAGGAAGACAATGACTCCAGTATCGTGTGGAGAAAACCTTTCCATTCTTAAGCCCATGGAGGTGCTGAGCAGCCTGTTACTCGTGTGGCTATTTCATGTCTTTAAAAACACTGAAATATGCACACACCAGGCCCTTCTTTAGCCACACTCTTTGTTAACCATGGCCAAGAAAAACATTCGGCTAAGCAGCGATCATAGCAAAGCTAATTTCCAAGCGTTCCATTTTCCACCATCTGAGCTCTGCGTGAACCTCTCCTGACAAGTCATTTGGTAAAGACAAAGACAGGGATTACTGAGTGAAATAATGCAAAGGAATGCAGAGATTTACAGATTTACAGCCCTCACCTGGGCACGTTTGCAGACAAATATCACTGATAGCTCGGGCCTCATCACTCTTAGTCACGTATAGGAATGTGCCGCTAGGTTTCCACATCTAAAAAGCCCATTGTCTGTCAGGAGACACCTTGCACCCGAGGAATGTCCAAACATCCTGAGCTGCCAACTTCATCTATCGTCACTGAAATTTCAAACTGTGATCAAATTAAGCTGCATTATGCTTCTCCTTGCATTTAAATTGCTGAGGAATACCCACGAGGGTAGCTAAAAAAAATGGAAGCCTCTAAAAAAAGCTTCTCTCTGTGTCGCTGCCTTCACTGGTAATGAGAAAGCAGCTCATTGTTGGAGTGCTAAGCTGTAAAACACACAAAAAACACACACACGCACAAATACGCCGTTCAGGATGCCAGAGAACTGGATCACCCCCCGTCCACACGCACACACACACACACACACACACCCTACAATCAGAGTTTACGACATTTAGGCCTCATTCTTATCTCTAGTTAATTCCATTAGTTAGCTTCGAAAATGAGTGCAACTCGCGTCAACTTTGTTGGCTGACAGAACTGTTTTGACACTGATTTTAATGTGCGCCAGCCTTGCATTGGTTCGTGTCTGTGGGTAGAGAGTGAGTGCGGCTGATAGAGTTGGCTACTCGCCGTGCTTCCAAACCCTTGGCGGTGAAGGGATATCTTTCACAGCAGATGCCAGAGAGAGGCAGATGCTTTTCATCTTCAATGAGACAAATTCCTCGAGCGAGGTTTATTCTTTATTTATTTCGCTACTTATTTAGCCCAACTGCACGCAAATACAGCAGTACAACTTTTGTAACTTTCAATAACTATGCGCATTTGTGCTGTGGAAGGACAGAACACATGTGGTTTCTGGATTTTGGTTTCTGGATTCTGATATTGTGAGTGTGTGAGACAGAGAAAGAGAATGGAATTTACACTCCATAACTTGTCTTCACGACTACTTCAATCTGCAGTGCATCTTAACCCATGTTTCTCAAAACAATGAGCTCCGACATCGACTAAAAGCCTAGTTTTGCCGAAGTATGAACACAATTGTGGCCTACTATCAAATGTATTTAATGTCCCTAATGGATCTGTAATGCACACAGTGAACATCCTGTCTGTAAGAATGCCAAAACACTGCAGGATTATATATATATTTACTGTATATGAGACTGTCTGAGGCTGAGCCAATACTGGCAATGGGTAACTGAACACAAAGCCGCCATGAGAGAGAGAACAGAAAGGTTTTTAATGTGATGGTGAGGTTGTGTGTTGTAAAGCCCTTGTAACGTGTTAAGGTCCTCTGTAGTAAAGTAAACATGTTTTTGCCTTTTCATGATGCCCACGCTCAAAGGTGGTGCGAGAAGCCTGTCGTCATGGAGAGCAGAGGGAATTCAGCCCCTTTTATGTCTCACAATGCAATGAATCAATATTAACGGGGAAAAGCAGTGGACACATTCAGACTTTGGTTAAAGGGTAATTGTGGTGTAGCATGAAACGTGGACAGTGACACACCTCAACACACCCAACTGTAGCACAAAAGGGCAGTTCAGGCGCTATCAAACGACTCGGCAGGCACTTGTTTTCAAGAATATCCAGGCCATAATGTTGAGGCAGAAGACTGGGAGCTTTGGCGAAACAAAGGGACATCAACACCTACAAAATGGCGGGTAAAACCTCTTTTCAGTGTAACTGGGAGAGGAGATAAGAAAAAACAACCGCACATCTATCCTGTTTGCTTGTTTCCAACTGACATTAGGTGTCTATTATTCATGTTAATTCCCTCTATATGTGTGTGTGTGTGTGTGTTTATATATGTGTGTGGCAAGGGAGGGGCCACCCATGCACAAATGGTAGTCTACAGACAGACAATGTAACACACAGCTGTGAGGCTCAAGCTGAGTAAACACCACCATTAGACTAACTACAGGTAGCATCCCTCCCCTCAACAGTTCCAATCCCTCCTACTCATGTTCCGTCTCTTTCTCCGTCTGTGTTTAACGGGTCACCCTGAGTGCAGGGAGGTGGGACAACTGAGATGTATGGCTTGCAGTGTGCGGAGCTAATAATGGCTGTCTCTGCAAGTGATAAAGCCAGAGCGGGGAGGTTTGTGATGCCACAGCCGGCAACGGCTCCGCAAACACACTCCACAAGCTGAATTTCGACAGCTGTGTGTTGGCCCTTGATTAGTTTCCAAAAGGCTCAGAGACTAAAGACTGAGCTCCCCCCTTTTGCAGATCCCAGTAGCATAACCGCAAGCACTGTATTGTAAAATGAAAGTTTAGAGTATCGAAATCAGGTTTTCTCTTCCAAATTCCAAAATCCTTGCCGTAACCGACAGACTTGATGGTGTGTGTCTTCTTTTACAGCGCTGCGACAAGGCCCTGCATTAAAATTCAGCAAACGAAGGGTAATGTCCTGTGACCTATTGGGTTTTACAGCTCTTGTGTTTACAAGGCGAATCCACAGAGTTAATTGTTAACACTTTACAGCTGAGCAGAAAGATTGAGAGACCGAGAGGCGCCTATAACAGACGAGTGCACTTCCATAGGTTGAGCAAGAGAAAGTGTTAGACGCTGACTGCGCTCGCCTGAAATGAAAGTGCTCATGTAATGAATCAATGAATGTAAAGTGTCTGCCCATAGGGAAGACTCAAAGAAATCCATCAGGTAAGTTAATTAGACTCTTCAATAATTAGGTATAATAATACTACACATTAAATTTATTCAGACATTTACAATAAATGACGTTGAGTCCCCATGATGCATTCTAATGAAATCCCTTCAGTCATGAGGGGGGGTTTACTGTTGGGCCTCTGATCACAACCCGGCAGGCTCCAACATGCTTCCCAGGGAGAATGTAGAGACGGTTGCATACTGGCTTTACCCATATGAGACAATGTCGATTGGCATTTAGTCTGGCTGAATGAACATTTAACAAAACTCAAGGACCTCCATAAATTGCAGCTGAAGTGAGGATTTACGGTCACCTCTGGGGGGCTACCAATCTTTCCAGCAGCAAATCAATCTGGGAATGAAAGGTGATATGTATTACACGGAGTAGAAGAGACATAGCAGAGTGCCACTTCCATTTGAATTTATTGGACGGTGATTATTGGCGTTGTCGAGTTGCAGAGCAAGGAAAAATGGCTCGTACTGCGACGTGCCGGGCAAAGGGCCGGCAATAAATCACCAGCAGGCATGATGCAACACAGGCAGGCATCAAGTAAAAGGAGTGCTGTTTCTACCAAACACTGACTCACATTATATGATCAAGCATATGTAACGGAATAGTGTGTTATCACGAATGCATCATTGATTCACACACACGTTTTATTTATTGGAATAAATCATCCATATTGTTATGCTTCATAATTAATGAATCTTCTTAGTGGTCGTCTTTTATCTTGAGACTTTGAAATACTTTGACTCTGGTAAATACATAAAGATTCTTGTCTTGTTTTGGTATAATTCCGACCAATCTGTAATTCTATAAGCCCGCGGCCAAGCTAACCAGACAAAGCTTTGTTTCCAGCTGAAGGTCCCTGAAAATTTAGTCAGCCAACAGCCATCAAGCTACTTCAAGGATTTATCAAAGTTCAAACATTTGTGCTTGTTTGTGTTTTTGCTTTAAAGAGTTCTACAAATGGCTTACTGCATAATTAAGAACGATTCTTTGCTGTAGTCAAACGTTAGATTAGAATTCTCAACAACAGATGTGTACATACATCAAAAGAGAATTCACACTGTCAGGCAAGAAAGATGAGCTAAAACGTCACCACTTGACGGTTTGTTTGTGGACAGATGGCCCCATAAAATGACTAGGCAGAACAGAAGGTATGGACCCCTCCACCCCCCCCTTCTTCTTTCTCCATACAGAGGACTTCAAACCCTCTAACCGACCACCCCCTGGGCAGGGGGCATCCTCTGTTTTTGCAAAAGATAAACAGAGTAAAGGCATGTGAGCATGAAGGCAGACAAATAAAGAACTCCACAGATCGATAGCTGACCAAACACAGGCGGTTGTTCAGGTTCAAACCAGGTTGGGTTTAGCAAAAGGAGAGGGCAGGTAGAGTGGAAATACTTCAAAAGTGTGGTAGTACATTGCAAGAGAAAGTACAGGAATATAACACAGCCTGGATACAAACAGTAGATGTATGTTTGTCTCTTTTCTCTGTAGATTTTTGTGTTTTTTTGTCTTCTTCTTCAGGTGGTAGTGGTATTGAGGTTAGAATATCAAGCCAAATGCAGTGTAAGAGCGTAGGATGGGGTTTCAGAGGGCTTCATACTATTCAGCAGGTGTCTTCACTGTTCTAAATCAATTACCTCCAGCCAGTCAATGCTTAGGGTAGGGGGGCATTGTAAATCAGCTTGGTGTCAGGCCAGATTAGCGACTGTAACGGGCTGGGAGTGAAGGTCTTTGGCCAGAAGGGACCCTGCAGGGGCCTTACATGAGAACTAATGCTGTGGCGCCGGTGCTTGATAATAACAGTTGCATCTTTGGCAAATATTTCCCACAATAAAACATGCGAGCATTACAAGATTTCACATATCAGCAGACATTACCTACATATCCCCAGGCAGTATTTCTTGGGAAAATGCTCTGGTCTTGGATGCTCTCAAGCAGCTACTTAATCCTTTTAATGCAAATGGATTTCCGGGGAAATGCTTACGTCAGCATTTAAGAGTCGGTTTGAATTTGCAATCACTCCATACAGAGGTGACGGTACGGACACACAGAATGTTCAGGGATGTTAATAGTCAACAGGACTCTGGGCTTGTTTTTACAGTCCGTGTTGTAAACGCCTGGATGAAACTGTATGTTGACATAATGGTTTTACTATTTCACCCTACAACAGCTCATGTCAAAACCACAGTGAAAATAATCCACTGTGGTCCAAGGTACAGGCGAACAAACCCAGTGTTGACAGAGGGAAGGGTTAGACTAACTCAGGGCGGGCTGAAAACCATGCCTCCTGTATAATCAAGCATGGGGGGATACAGAAACATTGTTTTTATGTCTGATAGTCTTCAGGACGAAGCGTAAGACTCTGTTTAGAAAGGAGGACCCCTGTAGAGAAATGTGTTTTGAGGAATTTAAAAGACAAACATCTGAACGTGCTACTCAGAGAACTCCAACCTACAGCAAGCAAGACTCTCTGTCTATCTCTCTGTCTAACAGTTAAGAGCTAACAGGCTTAACACGGGATAGCTGCCATTCCAAATGAGTTAGGAAGGAGAGGATCCCCAAGGCCCTAATCCAGCTCCTCGCCTGCCTTCCACAGCAGAAGGTGATCCTCTCAGGCCCTGTCCAACTATCGAAAAGAGGCAGATTCTAATAAGCCTCTCTGTCTGTCTGTCAGTCTGTGTTTCCCTCCATCCCGCTTCCCTCTCTCTGGCCATGTCTCCTTCTGTCTCCTTCTCTCTGTCTAAGCTATGAGTCAGTCTGTTGGAGCAGATGGAGCCATATATCCACATTGCTCTCTGGAGGCCTTAGGATTTAAAATGTAAAAGAGCTGAGTGCAAAACAGGCAAGGCGAAAAGGGCAAAAGAATTGTGGACTTTCAGCACAATTATTTGCACTCTCCCCATGTGCAGCAACAAGGGGGAGAATGCCTCCATCTACAGTACAGGCATGCTGCAGGGCAATACACTTTAAAAGACATGGCCCCTACACATTCTACTGATATAAATCCAATATAAAATGTCCCCTGGTAAAAGAGTTCATGATTAAAAAATCCACAAGTCAACTTCACTGTGTAATGAGCAATCACAGCGATAAAAAGTGGCTACCAGTGTCAGAAATTACAGGAGCTGGCTGCTTGTGTTTAACATCTCACACTGGCCTTGAGGTGTTCTGTTACCTAGTTACCTTGTCCTGAAAGTTTGAACCAGACCTGCCTGCCATAACACTTCACCTCAGGCTACCTTTCACGTAATGAGAAAATTTCTGGACACTGTATCAGATGTCCGAGTCCAAGATTCTGCTTCATCATCCATCTCTGGGTGGCAGGCTGACAGACAGGAAGAGTGACGAACAACAGGCGGACAGGGCCGTGAGCAGAACAATCGATTGCCAGCCGACTAGCAACGTCCATTATACTGACAGGTCAGAGTCACAACACGACGACCTGCACCCTGCCAACATCCTCATTACTACCTATGAATCTTTCACTGGGACCAATCTCTCTCTCTTTCACTCTCTGTACCCTTTCGCATTTCATTCTGTTGAAGCCGAGGACTGAGTTTCACCCTGTCAATCTCATGGAAGCGTTTTAAAAGACGCAACCTATGATGCTGCACTTAGCAATTGTGGGATAGAGAACAAAGGCGAAGGGGATAATGTACTGTTCTGGAGAGTAATGCAGGCTTGATGTACTCATAAGCCTGTGCTATATAAAGAATTCTCATTTGTCTGAGTTTATAAATATTGCATATTTTACATGCATATTAAACATTTCTCAAACCATCACCCTTGGTTGCAGTTATTTTATCTGGCCCTCTCTGACATTCCCCCGCCACCCCTCTAGTCATTCTGAATTCTTTACTCCTCGGAAGACTTATTTATACTCTACGCTACCCCACCCGCTCCCTCACAGAGCAGCTTCAGATAGGATTTACCTGCAGCTGAGACAGCCTCCAGACTATCAATTACCACTGGTGTAGAGTCACTGTTCTGTAGCTCGGCTAACAAGACACAACCCAACACACACACACACAGGGGGAGAGAGAGAGAGAGAGAGAGAGAGAGAGAGAGAGAGAGAGAGAGAGAGAGAGATAACTAGATCAACCCTGGCATGACTGCAAGTAAAGGATTTTACTGACTAATCAAATACTTAATTGAAAATGTAGTTCATGAAAACAATTTGGACTATTATTCCATGCTGTGATACAAGTGAAAATGTTTCCAAATGGGCAGACTGTTATTAAGATTAAGTGTTCTGTCTAGGTAGAACAAAATTATTCGTAGAAATGCCAGGGATGTAATTTCCTGTGAATAAATTAGTGCATATAATATACTTTATCTATGGGAGATAATTGCAGAAATCGTTAAAAAATACAAAACAAGGCCATTTCAAGGGTTTCAACCAAACAGTTGGATAGCCAATTAAAAGCCGGTATGACGCAGCACAGAAACCTTGGAAAACTCACTTCAGTCCATTTGTTTCTTCATGATGTTTGGCTCGTCTGTTAGGTGCTGAAACAGGAGATCTCCCCAAATTCCCCCTGACATATCATCTCAGCCCCTGACAACGATTAGACCGAACACCAGACCGTCACACTTGCAGAAAGACAAGCAGGGACAGCACCTGTCACTCACGCCACCGGATCCACCGAGCTCCTCGAGTGCCTCTGTCAGGTCAACAAATGAAAACCCATCACAGCCAATGTTGCAGTCATCAAGCTGAAGTAATCCCATACACGGAGTAAATGCCATCTTGACGGGTCTGGTTAAAATTGGTTGAACATGTTGGGGCTCAAGGCATCCTGGGCCGGGGGGCTACTGGAGCTGAACAATCATCCAGCTAACACAACTCGTGTAGGGTGCTGGGAATCTTATGGGGGCTACCAACTTCAGTATAGCAAGGCTTGGTTTTATGGCCTTTATATCCCAGTGTAAGCCTGTGAAGATCTGGGGAAGTGAATTCCTTTTAAGTGAGGCATCACGTCTAGCCATGGCAGCAGTGCGGTTATTAGGATAACATATTGGGGTCAAAAAGCTAATGAATGTGCATTAACAATAGAATATATGGAAATCTTCTGGAAAGGCTTTGAATCTTTGAAACACACACGAGACATCTGCAGCAAATATCCACACCATTAGAAGTGCTGCACTCATAAGATGTTAAGTAAGAATGTGTGCAAGAATGTACTATACATAATTTCCCATATACATTAAATGTGATTGCCTTGCCAGTTAGTTTAAAGGCTTGGTCTTGGTTTACTGTAAGTGGGCATCTTGCTTGCATGATGTGTCAAAAGGGTTTTCTAATGAAATGTGAAGCAGTAACTGGTTATCCCTCTATTCCCCCGTCCCCCGACAAGTTTTCTTGTCTTGAATATCAGCCAAGGAGGCCAAGTCTCCCATGTTTACTAATGTAGACTCAACCCCTTTATCAAGGAAAGAGATTTGTAGGGAACAGGCAGGGGATTAGCCATCAAATTACGAGGCAGACAGCATCCCTGCTCCACGGTTCGGAAGTGGTAATCTCTGGGGCTGAGAGGGGCGATCCAGATAAAGGTTTGGGATTGGAGCTCTGGAACCCCCGAAATTCAAACTGTGAATACTTAAAACATTTAAGTGTAGCTGGGTTTGCTAAGCCATTTCTCCTCCAACAGTGATAACACACACCAATGGACATGGGCATGATGTATTGCATTTTTTCGGAGTAGACCGCAGTATGTACTTCCTCTCCGGTAGTGTCATTATATAGCTCAATACAAGTGACACTACCAGGGCAAGCGATGGCAGTCCTATAGCTATGCAGGACTGCTGGAATTAGATTTCAGCGGCTTTGCCCATGGTTCTTGCATTGTCACCCCATTGCCCTTTCCTTGAACAAGCAGTGCTCTCCTCAGAGAATACCTCCTGGACACAGGAATGTTTCATCTGCGGCACAGCTCCCAACATCCTTACAGGGGCACAGTGGGGCCAACAGGCTCTACGCAGCCAGACCATAAATAAGGCAGACACTTAAATGAAACCAAATGAAAATCCATCCATCTTCGCCAAAACAAGCCATGGAGCTCAGAATTCTAAAAGAAGAAGAGTCATTGCCGGTGTCGGAGGACAAACTACACGATGAAGAAAAGCCAAATGCTACACTGATGTCTAAATCATCCCCCTGTACAACACACAACATGCACCACAATCTGAGATGCTGATGCAAGGCTTTCTATAAATCTGCGCCCAGCAAGCTCTCCATTTTTAGAACCCCTTATTATTATGACATATAGATGATAGGGAGACACCTATCGTTATTCAGGTGGCCTAAGATCAGCTGCAATCACATTTCTTTTTTAAAGCGACAGCAGGACTGATACAATAATCACATATAATGTCTTGTCTTAACATTTGAAGAAATTTGATATTTGACCAAAGAAGAGTCATGATAGTGTTCAGGGATAAATCTGCCATGTTACCGTGCTAGAAAAGCTTAATACAAATATTACTTTCATGTCACAACGATTCAGGGAGAAATAAGCAATATGATGTAGCTGCAGTCGACTCTAGATTTCTCCTATTTTAAGGAAACAGCTTTAGTCATTTAGCAGGTGAGCAGTGAGCTTATTGCAGTGACTGAACATACATTTTCCCCTGCCAACTATATGTGTCAAGGCAACAGAATATGCATGACCTGCATCGCTGCACATTTCTCATCCACAAGTATAAGCCTCATACTCCACTACCAGTACGTACAGTGTACAAAAATGCATCTGGCCCTGAAAATGGGGGCTGTTTCAATCAATGCAGAGGCGTAATGGGATGATATGGAATTGAAATGAGTTTTGTGCAGGGAGGGAAATGTCCTCACTGACAAAGCGGATTTGTGCTCCCATTGGGTAACCCATGGCTCTGCTGCTCAGAGCTGAGGTTTAAATGTAAGAAAGAAGGCTATGAACGCAGAACAGACATTTGATTGCAGGCTATAACTGGGCATAAAATGTGAATAGCTGTTCTGAGGCTGACAGCTATTTTATTTGAATACAGAGCAGAATATAGCATACGGAAAAGAATAGGTCGGAAGATTTACCGAGATGTACTTGTTTATAATTCATTTTAAAGATGAGCTAAAGGTGGACACACTCAAGTAAACACTAATCGAGCAACAAAATAACATCCTCCATGATATAAAATGTTGAGTATGATCACACCATGGAATTTAAACGTGCTTTGTAGGTGTTCCAAAGCAGAGACATAGAGAGTATTCAATCAAAGGTGACCCTTGCTTGGGGTTTGCCCTGAGAATTCGTGTCAAAGGAGAGGTTTGGAGGTTAAGAGACTCCTTTTCAGCACCTTGTCCCCAGCAGCCCGACAGAATGGATGAGACTGTCCACAAGACAAAGTGTCACCACGCTGACCAGTAAGTGAGAATCAGCACGGCTAACACATCACACTGACAGTCGCCACTGACTGACGTCGCACAATGCGCAGGACTTATCTGTCTCACTAAACTCCAACTGCAGAGCCATCAAAGAATGTCTCCCGACCTTATCTCTATCAGACACCTACACACAGAGTCAGAAGGAATGCAAAACTGCATTCTGCATTATTAAGTCTGCCACCTGTTCATAAACTACAGACTGTGGCTACTACTACCACTACACAACTTTGAACTTTCATGGCAGATAAAAGTTGTGTTCCTGTCCATATATGCTTCCTATGCAAACATATAGTACCACTAAAACATTTGGCTTCACAAACATTGATCTGTGATTGTAAGCAAGCTCTTTCATGTCCCAACTGGGAACGGAGTAATTAAGCAAATCCATCATGCGTTAACACCCAATGCAGTGATTATGAGAAATCAAGTTCAATGGAAAAATCCATACGCTTAACCTATAATTACTTATGAGGAATCCAATGGGGAGCTAGATTGAGAGATTGACTTGTTTGGCACAAAGTAATGTATTTCAAAGGGAAGATTTAGGATAAGCAGAGGGCACTTCAGATAAACGCTCCAATAATATAATAAAAAACTATGCAAATGACAAACGTTCTATCCTCAGGTCACATCCCTGACAACACTACTTCATGTATTTGAGGCAGAACTGTCATAGTGGATGAAGAAGCTTGGACAATTGCCTGTGGTTAGAACGGTTTGTTGATATCAACAGCAGTGGTGTCTTTAAACCGTTCCTCCTCTGGGTCTTTTGTCTATCGGGTCAGGGTTAGTTCTCTGAGCCATGACTACCAGACCTGTTAATCATTAACTCAAAAAGAAAACGGGGAAAAACTCAAGTTTGATTTGGTCCAACAAAGAGAGAAAAATATGTTCCTAGGACAGTGAGATGCACCCGTGGGGAAATTCCGCCTTTTCAAACACCAAACAAAGCGAGACAGACATGTTGTCGACAGCACAAGCTTTGAAAGCTCAAGGTTTGATGGAAAAGAACAAGTTGAAAAATGATATTTTTCCTATATCGACTTAGCTCTTTCTTCAACAAACCTGTTGTGCAACACCTACTGTATTTTTTGTGTCTTTTAAAGAGGTGTATTAGACAAAATAGGCTGCGGTTACAACTATGACAAGTTATGGCTGGTGATCCCTTGTTGAAATTGAGATGTAAAACTTTTCACGAGTGTTAATGTTGCCTCTCCCCTCCCCTATGATAACCACAGATTAAGCAACATTTACATTATTTATTTACTTTCTTCAACCCGAGGCCAACAATTTCTGAGTAAACAAAATGATCTGGGATTTCAAAGACTTTTCCCGTCCGTTCCTAGTTGGAATTCCTGTATCTGCAGCTTTAGCCTGCAGATTGCCCAGGGAGATAAAGACAACTGGAAAAACAGGTTGTTTGGCCTCAGTGTAGGCCTAATGCGGGAGAACGGCAGGGTGCCTCACCTTAGCAGCAGTAGCTAGGGGACATTCTATGGCCCTTCTATTCAAAGTCCTCTGAATACGTAGGGGAGGGCTCGCACCAGACAGGGCAATTTGCCAGAGAGCCAGCCAATAGAGCTAAGCCAGGACGAGGTTAAACTATTGTTTTGGCTTAACAGGCAAGAGTGAGCAAGGACAAAAGGAAAAGGGACAAAAGAGTAGTAAGAAAAATACCTGACCATTCAAGGGTAACATATCAACTTATCTTGTTACTTTTATGATAAGAGTCATGGTGTAAAAGCTGTATGCTATCAAGAAAAAGACACAGCCACTTTCAGAGTCCGGGACAGCTCAGTAAATCTCACAAAATGCACCTGTGCCTTAGGAGATTCACTTTGTTCTCATCAGTGTGGGGCAGTCGTAGGGCAGAATTCACACTTACCCATGTATGTCAATTAGGTCCGCTAACAAAATAAGTCCTTTTTATTCCTTTTTTAAGAGTTAGGCACTTATTCCAAAGAGAGTATCCAAATCCTAGAGAAGACAATCCAGCAAGTATCCCAGTGATTATCCCTGAGAGACGTCTCAAGAAAAAGAGTAAATGAAGAAGTAGATTCCGGTTCTTACTCAGTTATTCCATTGATGATATTTCGTTTAACCAGAGGAACTGTCTTTTGGCTCTCCGGTAATATGTTTCCAGCTGTGGCTCTATCTCAGTGAGGCTTACGGAGAGATCCTTTAGAGTCAGAGCCTGTTCACACACTGAGCTGGTGCTCGGGACTGCCTGGGAGAAGCCAAACCCACTGTGTGATGTCACTGGTGTCAAATTTCATTGCAGGGAGCTGGGAGGCTTCAGAGCATTACCTTCCTGATCTTTGACCAATGAGAGACGTTACTGAAGTTCACCTGCGTGCAAAAGAAGTATTTGAGGTATGAGAACACGTGATGTGATGTGATGTTGTCTTACAGCAACCAGAGTCAATTATGTCTTATCTGTTGAATAGTTTGCGGGGAGGGAATAAAAAACCAAGTGGACCAAAAGCTTGGAAATATGAGAGTTTCATCCACAGGCTTCATAACAAACCATGTTTGAGGCAAGACTGATTCAAAATGGAACTAAGATCTTTGTTATTGTTATGCCCACAAACATGAAAGAGGTTAAGTAGGAGTGACTTTGAAACAAACAACCATTCCCAAAGGAACTGTGTCAAATCTAACAAACAGCCAATAAAATGTTCCAAGGATAATGCAAATCCTAAAAAATAATTTAAGCCCTCTTCTAAAAACAAATTACAACAAAACAAAAATCCTCGTTCTTCCCTCAGCACAGCACGAATGCACACACAAATCGCGAACACACTGATTCTCGCTCCCTCCGGTCAAACTCTGCTGGCCATGAAGCTAATCATCCACAACAGATGTTCAGAAATGTTCAGTCGGATTTATGACAGAGCTCAGAGGAACAGCCAAGTCAGCCTCTGGTGCTGTTTTCCCCCCTCTGTCCTACAAGGACAAGGGATTGCACCGAGAGAGGATGTCAGCACGAACATTCCCTTCACCAAATATTCCCTCGCTTGCTGAGATTCGCCATCCGAGACGATGGCGCCCTCATAGATCACAGCGCCTCGGGACCTCGGGGAGCATTTTGTTCATTTATCCCAATAATACTATGTGGACTGTAAGTTGAATAATACAGCAATGCTTCGCCTTCCACATATTGATGTGTTCATATCCAGACATTGCTGACACTGCAAAGCGTGGCCTAGACCAAGGCCATTCATAAAATCATGTGGCATTAATCCTAAAATACAGCAACTACATAACATTTATAATGGTGGCAGTTATAAATAATGTATAAGATGCATATTATATAGAGTATAATGTCTGACCTACCTTACCAAGACTAAGAAAGGAAGAGCTACCCAGAATGAGGTTGAACATAACACTTATAGAGGATCCTTCTGAGAGGAGCGATGCTGAGTGTCTTCAAGGCTTAAATTCAGCTGAAGGAAAATGGTGTGTTCTGAATTTATGTTTGTTGATAACGATGAGAGACAGCCTGGTTTCACTGGGGGCTGCAGATTTGTGCATCTAACAGACAGTAGAAGAAAAAAAGTGTTTTGTCTTGTCTTTTGCTGCTAGTTTACAACAAATGTGGGTCATCTGACAGAAAAGCTCATTTATACTATGTGCCAGAAAATAAAAATATGTTGCAGCTGTAGTCCTTATTCATTTAAGAAGAGGCTCATAATCTTGTTCCATGGCGAAAAATTAGCCTAACAATGAATCCCTGAAATATGCACAAGAACTATCTGAACAGTTCAGATCCAGAACAAAAAACTAAAAAATTTGAAGGAGCATTTGGGAGAATAATGATAACAGGCATCACATGACCTACTAATGACTGTTTGTGGGTGTGGGTAAGCAAGTCTGTGCCGACTGAAATGTCATCCGGGAATAAATCAGTGAACAAATCAGACAGTAGTTCAAAGCCGAGGTAAAGATTACCGGCTGTTTTCCTCAACAACAAAGTGGGATGGAAATTAGTTGTCAGCTACATTCATGCGTTGCTGTGTGTCAGCATGTACAGCGTCAGGCGTTTCATCTTCAGGGTAATGTCTCATTTTCAGTGCGAGGTAGAGCTAAAAACACAGTTGGAAACGAGCAATAATCCATGATGCACGATTAAAATAGCTACTCGCTGACGTTTTGAAGCTCAGGCAGTTTTGGTATTTATCTTTTGCCCCACCCCCCCAAGAGTCTGAATAAAGACCGAACCGCCCCCTACCAAGTCTGAGAATTTATAACATTGTCACAACCACCCATCCCCCCGTCACTTCATTAGACTGAAAAGGTTGACAAGCACTTCAATCTGAAGGAGCTGACCTCTCCCTGACTTAAGACAGCCTCCTAACAATACCCTGTTAATATATGCTGCTCAATGAGAAAGCTGGATTTTCAGAGATTAGTGTGTTTTCTGTGCATGCCAGAATGCATTGGCACAATGTGTTGTGCGACTCCGGGGTTATAAATGGGTGGAGAAGAACACCTGGATCAAGCCAGACAGCTCGGCTCCTCTCTACAAGCCACAGTCACTGTCTGATGGACTGGTGGATGGGATGAATCACACTGGCCCTCGGCGTTATCAATATAACTGTCTGCACCAGCCGACCAAGTCTGCCAAAAACATTTTAACAAACTCAACTTTGAGATAAGGAACCACATTTCTTGATCTGGGTCGGAAAAATCCTGACTGACTGAAGTGTATATATACGGTATACCATCACAAAATATAACAGGTATGTGCAGTATTTTGGACATTTCCAATTTTCACTCATTTCACTCTAAGGTTGCCAGAAAAACAACTAAATTCAACGTATTCCCCCCCAAAAATAAATAAGAACCAGCTGAGACGTATCTTAAAGTGGCGTTCAAATAGATGTGCTTTATCTTGCCATATAGAAGGCTCACTGATAAACACAGCTCTGGCTGCTGGCCACAGAAAAATGCTGACCCGTGTCATAAACAGTGAGCTGTGAAAGTCGGTGTGCTGCTGCTGATAGGCTCCAGCCCTGTGTCATCATGGCCATAAGCACAGCTGGCCGCCACCTGTTGGCTACGATTTGCCAGCCCAACTCACAATTTACTGAGGCCTCTTGATTATTGTCATTGTATGTTGGTCGTCAGCCAATGTCCCTCCTACATCAAATACACAGAATGGCATAAAATGAATATAAATGTGTGTGGGGGCAAAGAAGTGAGCAGAATAATTGGAATTGGCTTGGTTGTCAAAATATGAAATTGAAGTTATTTTATACTCATTTATTACAATAATAAGTAGAGGTCATTAATTAATTATAGGTTGTGTACTCTATGTCTCTCTCTCTCTCTCGCTCTCTCTCTCTCATGAATGCATACTATTGATCCCTCTGCATTTATTGACATAGGTCCCTAATGTTATATTCAAACCTCTATGTATTGCAGTGGGATCCATAAGAATGTGGTAGAGCCATGACACTTGAACTTGCATGTGACATCCAGTATGTTTACATGCATGTTAACACTCAAATGGAGGCAATTCATCAATAATTTCAAACGTCATATACTGTGTACATCATAATGTTATTGGAATCTGCATTAATCAAAGTCTGCTTACTCCGAGTAAGAGACCTAGGTCAGGTGCTTGTGAATTGATTTATTCAGGCATGTAAATGCTGTAGCCGGAGTAAACCGTCTCTAAATGCATTTCCCTAGTGAACTCTCCTCATACTCCGATTACACAATGCATCATGTACATGCAGAGCACGGCTGGGGCCTATTAATTCTATCCCTGTATGTGTAATGATCACTTTTTTTCCTTAATGGTAGTGCAAACAAATAATCATCCGTATTGAGTGGTTAGTTAAGCACAAAATGGCAAAGAAGTCTCAAAGACACACAACAATGAATGACTCTGTCAAACGCCCTACTTGTGCTGAACAGCCTAAATAGAATGAGCACACTTTTGGCCCTGGATTTTTCTCAAGGCTGTTTCGGATAACACAAACAGCAGTTGTGAGTGGGAGGGCAATGGCACACGGCAACAGAAGGTGAGAAAAAGACAAGGACAGTGGGAAACGGAGCACATAGAAACACAGATAAGTTTGAATTACTTGCGTTGACCTTCGGCGTGCGTTTGTGTTTATACTGTACATGCCTCTATAGATATGCATCTGTGTGTATATGTGAATTTGTGCATGTGTCCCTGTGTGCCACTGTGTGCTTATTCATGTAGGTGGGAGGACGTGCATGTAAGTGTTTGCTGTTTAGTTCCAGTTATTCAGACAAAACATGAAAAATGTAAAAAAAAAAGACTAGAAAAAGGGGGAATAGAAGAAGCCTTCTATATTCCTGCTTCTCGTTGAGAATCTAAACAGAACGAGCGCTCTCCATTACACTCTGCTGTGTGCAAGTGGTGGGACACGCTCTCTCAGGAGAAGAGCGGCGCATGCTGCCGAATGCATCAGACAAATCATTTTTATCTGGGACCCCGACGGGTATTGACAAACCAGGGATGCATTTAGATAGCCCAATTAAAATGGGGAAATGAAGCGACATTGAGCACTTTACAGCACCGTGCCCACTCTCTACCCTCTGGCCCCTCACTCCCTGAACCTCTCCAGAGGACCACTTCCTTGCATACGGCGCACAGCGAGGGGAGAGAGGTGCAAATGAAAGCATAAAAGGACTAGACTCAGAAAAGTGGCTTTGAGGTGAAACATGCAATGCATAATTTGAAAGCAATTTGAAGACGGTGATATTTCAGAGGAACGCCAGTGACATCATTATCCATAGAGTTTTACATTGTGTGTGCAGATCTAGTTGTAGTGGAGCAAAGTCCCTCTAGGGGCAGTCTCTCCTCCAGCACTAAAGGGACCCTTGCTGGGCAAGACATACAGCAGCACCCAGAACAGCGTGCAAAAGATTCAAAGCAACTCTGAGCAACTTCAAAGGGTAAGCTGGCAATCAATGATATGGATGTTGCCTCCATTTATCCAAGTGGGTGACCTTCAGTGTCATCCACTCTCTACTCTCAAGCCCGCATGGCTCAGTTCACTTCTTCTCTCACCTCAATATGTCTCCCTCTGGTCTAATTTCTCAGACCTCGATTCGTCTTCTTGATCAATGATCATTCCACTGAGATCACTGTCGGGTGTGTGTGTTCTTGGGACAGATAGCCACCTCAGCAATGACACACAACAAAGATCCCATTCATCGTCTTCGCTCTTGTTTGCTGATAGGATACAACACCGAGGAGACGATGAGCGTACTCGCCTTATGTGTAGGTGGAGGGAGCGATGGCAACAGCCGTGGTGGAGTAGTAAGAGAAGAGGAAGAAAAAGAAGAGTGTGAAAAAATACAATACATAGTGGTGCTTCTCCCAGCTGTTTAGCGGTGTTACATTTCACAAGCTACTCTCAACGGATCTGCAAAGGTAGCAGTGCATTCTGTTTTGGGAGACAATTGTCACAGGAGACATTTGTGTGTAACTGCCTCTTTTATAAATGTTTATTAAAAAGCTTTGAGACGGGAGCCATTTCTCTTTGATCATGAGGAACTGGCAGGAAAGCCCAGCGTCTACAAATCGCGCTAGCTGCACTAATAAAGCATTCACAGCTTCTACATTTGGCCGGTAATCTGGAGTGCTACGAAAAATGCATTAAAACTGTAAAACAGGCACAGGAATGAAAGGCAAAGCACCAATATGGAAGAAGAAAAAGCAAGGGAGAGCTAACCTAGCGTCTACCATCAAAGTAAATACAAACACTGACAACACCACCGCAACAGGGCAATGATACCATCCATAAAGGGAGCGCTGGCTTCTCCAGTACCTCGGCAGGCATAAGCATGCTGTGTACTGGGGCGACTTTGATAAATCGGGAAAATTTTCAGTGAAAGGCTCCAAATAAAAGCTCCACAGAGACGCATCTCCCGACCTGAGGAGGCAATGCTTTGTCTCTGACAAGACAGCTGTCCAGATGCTTTCCCTCAATACACTTCAGCCTAACACACAGGATAAGGGGACAGCACTCACAAAGATTAGTACTCTGACTGGTGTGTGGCTACACTGACGGTGTCAAATACACTCCTAAATACAACAACTATCATTTAGCCTCATTCACACGGAGCTTCGTTTCATTAATTTTGCATACAAATTGGCGGCTGGCGTTTTTGCTTGAATACAACGCTGAGCCAATTTGATTCTGCGAATGAGATCCTGGCAACATTGCTGGAGCGCGTTCGTCACGTTGTCCTTACACAACTGCTCTGTATTGCCAGAATGTGTGTGAATGCAAAGACAACATCCGGAAAAGATCTGGCAGTGTGTATAAACCAACATCTCACAGTGCCATGGCAGTAACTTAAACACTTTTCCTGACCATATTCTGCAATATCTATGTGAAAGAGGCTATTGTGTTCCACAGAGCCAGCCAGTGTTGTCCTGCAGTCATTTCCCATCGGGTTGCAGGATACACAACTCAGACACAAAGGAATGCATTCAAAGGACAAAACTTCAGCTTCATTGTTAAAAGCTCTCATTAGAACATCTCCCAAGGCTTGGAGGGAAAGCTATGTCACACGTCTTGAGTCGAAGGGAGAGAAAAATAGTTTCCTGCCTTCCAGGAGGCATTTACACCGTAAGAATGAGACACGACCGTGAATGAATGGCAATGAACGTGCTGAAGCAGGTGCAAACACACAAGAGAGATCAATACTAACGTGTCACAGCATTTGCTTCCCTGATACAATGGCAGCTAACGTGTCTGAATAAACAGAGGAGCTTTGCCAAAAACAAAAGTATTTACAGCATCAGCTGAGCTATATTTGTTTAAATATGTAGGACAAACATTAATACGCTACACTCTGATTCTTCCACACACACACACATGCAAACATGCTGGCATTCAAGCACGTACACACACATTTCAACAGAGGAAAAGTCCACTAATCTATCACTCATGCCACTCAAGCAGGGTCAGTCTCTTTAACAACAAGGGTAAGACGAGCTGAGAATAGCCGTTAGTAAAACAGGAAGCACCGTCAACTAAATCTTTTCCCGCAAAACTAAAAGGTTACACCTGGCTGATATCTAAAACAAAAACACCGACTTGTTCAGTTCAGTTTTTCTCCTCCAAGCTTAAGAAAGAACCCCTTTGTAGCAGAGTAAAGCGAACTACATGAATATATAACTAAAGAAAGCTTATACAGTAACCAAGTCCTTAAAAACCCTGACAGGAACCCTCTGCCTTTCTCTTCATTAACTATTCAGCAGGGAGTAACAAATGGACTTCAACCCATTGACTAACCCAGTCCAAAATAATTAAGGGAATAAAATATTCAACATAAAGCTTCTTATTATAGAACAAGTGCCTCATAAATTTATAGAGAAGAAATGAGTGGATTAATTTGAGCGCTAATGGTGAAGAAAGCAAGTAATTTCCATCCCCCCCCCATTCAACCTAATTTAGCCATTGAAGAGCAACATCTACTGTTACTTATCTGTGGGCCAAAAACACGTCTAATCTGGGTTGGGGGCATTGGTGTCTGCTGTTCTAATGGAGAACTCTTTTGGCTAAAGCAGCAAGGTAATAATGACAAAGGAAAGCTTTTAAGTATTCCACAGGGATAGCAGAATATTTCAAAAAGCCCTCTGTGCCATTTTTACCTCTTAATGGGGATGTTTGGCTAAAACTGCACAGCTCTCCGAGGGACAAAGAAAACACTGAATCTCAGACGCCTTTGATTACACCCCTAGAAAATCGACACTGAAGAAAATAGCTTTACACGCCGACCTGCAGACCCTTCAAATCACTTATTTTTGCTTATTCTTACTTACCATGACCTGGAGGAGTGGCCTATGGTTCCTCTCCGAAGGGAACGGGTCACACGGGGGAAAATGCCAAGCAAGAAGAAAGACTAAGAAAAATTGAAAAGAAATCCTTCCAAGCACCTTTGCGGGCTGCAAAATCTCTCAAAAATAATTGAATCCCTCTCAGTTTTCCATTGCTTTGATGTCACACAGGCATGGACCATCCACATCTAACGAGAAATAATGTTAGGAAAAAAAACAGATGCAGCAAACAGAGATCGGTGAACAAAGACAAACCGGATCCATCAAGGATGAGGATCTAAAATGTTATGCTGACCCCCAGAGGGCCGACGTGTAATCAAACTACCCCCCCCCCCGAATAAAAACATTTTATTACCTCTATTGATGATCATTAGCCCAAGATAAGAAACAAAGTCTTTTAATGCTCCCAATTCAAATAGATTTGTTCTGGATCACCGAGTGCATATAATGTGAGCAGCAAAGGCATCTGTATTCTGACTGCTGCTGCATTCCATTCAGGGCTGCCTGCTGCCTAACCCAGCTGAAGCATAGAATAAACAAGACCACAATGAGTTACAGCAAAGCATCCATCCCTTGTGCCCACATTAATTAAACATTATAAACCGAGGTTAGGCCATTCAGTGAGGATTTGTCGATCTCATGCATGCCATAACATCCAACTACATGATGATGGACACATCTATGATTTCCTCTCGCATTCACGGTTCAGAGATGCTGCGAGGGTTTAAAGCTCCATTCTGAAAGAAGGTACGATGACCCTCCTCCCCGTTTAGCTCTCCGCTCTGGGCCACGCGGCTGATCCCGAAGGACAGCCCCAAACTGAAATGGGAAGTGAACCGTGATGTAATTTCCTCCAGCATCTCCTAGTGTGTTTCGCCTGGTGTCCCCCATGAAGAGGCTTCCCACTTGGAAATGTTCAGATCATCTCTGATCTCTGTAATGAGTTTTGCCTCTCCACTTACATGTCTGATAATATTAAGAACAGCAGTGCAGTGGACAAATCTGTCCTCCTCATTAATCAGTATGTTTGCATGCACTTTAAAATCTTTGATTAAAGCAATAAATCATGTTTTTGACATGGCCGTGTCATAGTCAGTTGAGCTCACCTCCATGTGTTGATTAGTTTGTATCATGTCACTGAAAGTCTACATCTTCTTAAATGGTTTGGTTTTCTGTTGTTCAAAAAAAAAAAATGAAAAAACAATCTCACCAGTACCGAGAACAATTCTATGCAAACAAATTGAAACTGTATTTTCCAACTGAAACCTTGAAACTCTGTGTTCGCAGGCCTTCAGGCTCCAACTCCCCCACCTAACAGAGGATTTATAGCAAGGTAATCTGATTAGTTTTAATTACAATGTACAGGTGTTCATGTCCGTGTCTCCGTCCCACACACACATTACCGAGATGATAAAAAGACATCTCTGGGAAATAAATAACTTTTCTAGTAACCCTACGCCTCATTTTCATAAGTGCAGGCTTTCAAATTGTCTCACCAGATGGCAAATAATCATGGGCAGGAAAAGCCACCATGGCAGCAAAATATGTTTCATAGCTGAAATAAACTAACCCTGTGTCCCGAAAGTGACGCAATATGCAGATTAGTGCTCGTGTCAAATGCCCCCAATTAATTTGCAATTAAAATGCAGCTAAACGGTAACAAAGTAAAACAAGTCAGGGAATGAGCTTAGACAGGATCATGTTCGGCTCATCAAATCATAAATCTGACTGATGTTAAACTGCCTCATGCCCTCATGTCCTCCCATATGATAGTTTATTATTGATTGTTCAGCAGATTGAGTCTGGGGTCCTAATAGCCTAGATTAATGGCTTTTTCTGACTCCTAAGTAAAGTATGTTTTTATCTCCAAGAGCTTAGTGACTTTAAACATCCCACAGCCTCCTTTCTTAATAATGCTGACAGGCACAAAGTGTTTCTTTCTGGCTAAAATCATCATGTACAGTGGGGCTCCATTTGCAAGTGCAAACAGGCTAGTAAAGTCCGATCAATACACATTATCGGCTCAGCGAGGGCTGGGATTTATAACAAAACAAAGATCCTGTCTGAGGGAAAATCATTTTAATGGCATTCTCCTTCACTCCAAATCTGAAATAAACATTTCCAGTCAACCCTGCAGCAAACATTTAATTCATCATTTATGTCAGACCACACTGTAATTTCCTCATTTAAAGGCTAAATGACATCAGCTTTCCACAGGCACAGCGCCGCGGATAATGTGAAAATAATCAGAGTAGACAAGAAATTACAAAAACATGCTATGACCTTTCAAGTCTGAGGCGAAAGGCTGTGTATACATTTACAAAATGCGAGGGGACAGTCGAAAAATTCCCATCATATAAATTGGAGTGTGTCTAATGGGTGGTGAAAGAGCTTGTCTGTAACCTGAACTCCAAAATAATCTGGCCTAAGTCTCCATGGCCACTTTGTGGGAGAGGAGGGGGAGGGGGGTTGACAGAGGACTGGAGGACCACCTGCACACCCGGTGGAGCCAGTTCCAACCTGGCACCACCATTTGTTACGCTCTGCCTTTCCATTACTCCCCAGCTAAGTTGACTGGGAAATCCATCTGCTGGTGTCAGGTTTATCAAGCGTCTACGCCGACCGGAAGGGGAGAGTGGGATCTTAGTCAGGAAAGAGGCGTAAGGAGGACACTTAAGGTTCCAGTAGACTTCAGAAGTAAGACAAATTGACAAAAAAACGAGTAGAGCTGGACAATTAATGTTATTCCACCGACACATGCTTGAATGCTTGGACTCAACGTAGTTCAAATCACAATATGACTGAGAACAATGCAATCAGGCAGGCAAAGAAGGCAAAGGAGGCGAAGAGGAGTAGTTGTGCGTTCACCCACTGAATCACACTGCACGATCAGATAGACAAATTTCTCTGTACAGGTTGCGTCAGAAAACAGGGCCAAGCAGAGGTTTTCCTGCTTCTAGAGTCAGACATCCTCGAGGCCTTTCCCTTCTACATGGTCCTCTGCATCAATAATACAGACTGACATGCACAAGATACTCTCAAGGAGAACCAGTCAGTTTGCCTCGCCGGAGTGCTTACCGTGAAGTAAACAAATGAGAACTGACAATCCCAGTGATAGTCCATACATCCTTGTGAACAGGATGCATCCTGGTCTACCTCGTCCGCTCCATATGGGCTTCACACAGAATCCAGGTGTTTTAAGACTCAAAGAACAGAGCATCATAAATATAAAGAAACAGGGCAGAGTAAAGCGAGGGTATTTTCCAAAATCTGGCAATAAAGGACAAGAAAAATAAAATCTGACAGTTAACATGTTGTGTAAATGGTTATGAAATAGAGACCCGATGTACGACAGAGCTCTTGGGAGCAGCCGCACTACGAACATGTGCTAGTAAAATGTCTGTCATGAGCTGAAACAGACCTGGAAGAGCGTAGAAATTGCATTAGATACAACAATGTATGGCTCCCACTGGGATTCTATAAACACAAGCACCAGAAAGAACAAGGATCTGCTCCAATCACATCTATTAATAACAATACAGTTGGCTCTCCATAGCTCCAAAACATTATTAAATACAATTAAGAATCCCAGAGTATTAGCAAATCATCACAGCAGAGACTGTGGGCTTCATTACGTCCTATTGCTCATCAAGGCATTACTAAAATGAACGTTTAATTTTTGCCTAAGAAAGGTATTGGAACGCAAATTTTACAAATGGGTTTCTGCTTGATTGAAGGGTAATGAGGTGAAGGGAAAATCTAATTTGTTTAAAAAGTAGTTAAAATGAAAATAGTACCTAGTTAGGAGCCAAACTTCCTGGGGGAGCTTATAAAAGAGGAATGTTACCTTAAATAAAGCTGCAGCATGGATATAAGAATCACAAAGGATCATTCTACAGAAATAAAGCTTTGTTTGATGCAAATGTCCTTCTGAAATCTACATATGAACTTATTCCTTTCCCCTATCACAACTCCTTCTGGTCCCTCTGGTTACTGGAGTAACAAGAAGGTAAGTAAGAGAAAATCAAATCAAATCAAATCAAATATGACCTTTCTTTCATCTCATTAGATGAGCCGTTTAACTTTGAGGCTCAGCATTTTCGCCACAGCAGGGATGAGGCAGATGATGGACACGACCTAAAAGGCGGACTGAGGAGACTTAATACAAAGTTCTGCTCAAAATGTGCAAATAAAGACGAAGAAATACAGCTCTGCCCTTGCTAAATGTGAGTCTGAATTATAGTTTCCTCCGTGCAAAGCCAGCCACAGTATTTAGTGAAGTAACGGAGAATGAGAACTGAAGTCAACAAATTAAGAAACCGGCAATTTGCAGAAATAAGCAATTAACCTTTTAAAAATTAATGCCGGCCGACAAAAAACGTGTCACCTCATGAGATATTCAACAGCGGCAGAGCCCAGATAGAGATGTTCATTAGTCCATTGCTGAGACAAACATGTCTGATGGATTGTCAAATATAACAAGACGCTTGAACTGCTGTCCTGGTTGTTAAGGGAGATCAAAGTGGGGCCCGAGGGTCTGGTAAGTACAGGGAGCAGGATGGGTTCAGCAGAGCTCCCAAAGAACAAGCGCTGGACAAGAAGATATGACATCAGACGTGTGCACAGCTTTCCCCCAGGCCTGTTCTTTCAAAAGTGCCAGCCTGCCTGCACCCGACGGGCTGCAGAGTCGGGCGTCTAATCTAAACATAAGCTTCATTTGGTCACGTGCCCCCACAGTCAAACAACTCGGTGGAGGTTTTATACTGAATTCAGCCTAAGAAATGTAGGAATGTTGGAAGCTATTAGAGACTGCGGTCCTGAGTAACATAATGGCTAAGCTTAGGTCTTATTTCGATGAGTACAAACCCTTCTGACACAAAATTGCAAGCAGTAAAAGTGCTGTAAAATGCTCTGCAGTCAAAACACTTTCACCAAATGACATGTTGCGCTATTTAGTAAGGGAGGAGGGCCAAGGCTCTGATTTTAGAGGCAGACAGAGCAGACGTGACAAACATGGATGTGTGTGTGTCACTCACTGAAGCGTTGGAGGACTGTTCTCGGTGATGCATACTGCGTTTGCTGGTTGATGGATCGCTTGTCTGCCTGTCAGCGTGCATGTAGAAACGCGGATAAAAAATGCTTTGCTTTGAGTCGGAGCGTACAGACCAAGGATGCCTGTTTCACTGACGTCTAAGCAACTCTGACGGGAAGTTTTGCTCCAAAAGAAAGTTCGCAAATTCCATCTAGCAGTTAATTAGGGTGTGTTTTTCCTTTATCTCCCGTCTCGTTTTTATTTATTATGATAACAGTTCAACACTTCAAAAGCAAGGCCTGGTGAGAGAGTTTTAAAAAGGGGTAAAGGTCATGTCTGATGAAAATAACTGGAAAGGTCCTATTGGCTGCAACAACCAGGGTTTAAGGAATTAAATGATTACTTCCAATGACCTCCCTTCACCGTGCCAACCAGCATCTTCTATTCAAAAAAAAAAAGTTCATAGAAATTGGCATCCTGACTTTTGGATGACGCAAAATACAACCTTGATCTTTCTGTGTCTATTCCAGCCAGTGGATGAGTCATCTCTGCTCTATGGGGGGCATTTATATTCCATTCAATAATACTTTGAAACTCAATTAAAATGATATATATAGAGCATAAGACATGGTGGAGAACTTCAGCTGAGGAGGGAGGCATTTTGTGCACTGACTCGACACGCTGAAAAATTCCCTTAATGTGTCTAAATCCATATGGGAATGCATGAAGCTATGTCTGAGAGAAACAGCACCCTGTATTGCATTGTTGTCATTTGGAGGACTTATTACCGGCACCATTTTTGCAAAGTGTGACCAATCAATTTAACTTCCTGGTGAAAAAAAACAACACGGCAAGGAGGGAAAATCAGCATCTGCTGTGTCCCCACTCTCTGTTCTATCTGCACACTATTCAAAGACATACGATATCACACAATGCTCAATTTCTGAGAGGAGTAAACAAGGGAGGGATGAGCGGCGGAGGGAGGAAGCGATGAGAATGGGAAGGAGAGGGAGGCTTTTGTCTACACATTTCTCACGGTGGGTATCGGAAACAGCCAGAAGCTGTCCATCACAAATGAAGGCCAGAGAATAGACTGCCCTATTTATTTAATGAAGAGGTCAAGGGGCGGTGGGTGGGGGGGTGGGGGTGCAGAGGGGGGAGGTAAGTGGGGCATAACCGGGCTGCCAGCGTGCTATAGTCAAACGCTCATTTTGCTTCAACTCCTCCCAAAGGAGACATAGTAGCCGTAACAACATGGTACTGCTGTGAGTGCGGTGGAATAAATCGACAAGCGACAATAGTAACTCGGAGGGTCATAAAGTGCGGAAAACCACTCAGCACCGGGCCAAGGCGAGCAAAAACCAGACACTCGCTGGTAAGCCCTCTCCACCGCCCGGCCACTTAAAAAAAGACCGTTTCATGTCCGTCTCGATTTTATCCTCGCTGGCCATATGTAAGTAAGGAGCATTCCTGGTGTGCGGCGGTCCGTCGTCTTCACACAAGTCGGCGTAGAGGCCGCAGGATTCTTTTCCGACGCAGCGTGCGGAGGTAGAAAGGAACACCCTGCCATCATGGTCGGGGACGGGGGAAGTGTATGTGTGCGTCTGTGTGCCTTTGTCTTTGTAATCTTTCATTTTAGGAGAGGGGAGGGTTTTGTCAACAGCAAATCTGTGTTCCTCTGTGGTTTTGTGCTCTACATGAAGATATAAATGGGTACAACTGCGCACAGTTTCACTTTCATTCCTCTCCGCCGAGTGTTGGAATGGAAACAAAGCACATGAGAGAAAGAGAGACAGAGAGACAGAGAGAGAGAGAAAGAGAGAGTAGTAGCCGTTCCTCATTTTCACACTTCGCCACGCGCCTGTCGATCGCGGTGTGAAGCGGCCGAGCCCACGGGAGTCTGAGAGTAACAAATGTCGCCGTGCGCTGCAACCCCACCCACCGCCAAGTTACGCTTAAGTTGAGTTACGCCCGAGTCCGCATTTCATTTTTCAAAGCGGCCCCTTGTAATCACAGAAGCGTTTGCTGGTGGTTTGATCCCGCCTCTGTAGGGCTGCGTTTGACAGAGCACTCCTGCACGACTAGATGTTCCAGAGTTTTCGACGATTCATCATTGTCACAGCATCACTGCATTTTCCTGCCATTTAATCCTCTCTCTTTGGTGTTTTATGTACTGGCACAGCTACTTGTGGTGGACCAAGATCTCAATCTCAGTCCTTACACTGAAGGAGATGATTCATTTTCAGTTGAGAGATGACTTATACGTCCCTCTCTGGCAGCAACTGTCGCCTGTAATCTACGGACTATGCAGTCTGTAATCGGTCATACGTCAAAATTACTATACTCTGCTTGGAGATGAACCAAACTATGTTCAAACTTTGGACGGAGTACACTTTGTTCAAACATTTTGTTTCGGAAACTTAACTGGAGTTGGCTGCAAAAGAGGTGTGACGTGTGTGTGATGGTGGGTGGTCAACACACACCTATAGCGACATGTATGGTGAGGATTAGTTGCGATACTGTGGCTCTTATCCTCTAATTCAATGAAAGGTCCTTCTCTCAAGATGGAGCCCAATGTCTGCTGGTTGAGGTTATTGAAATGGTACAATACCGGTCAAGCCCTCACATCTCACAGTAATTTTCTAAAGCTAAGGGTTGCACTCCACATAGAGGCTTTCTGTGAGCCAGGAGGAGGAGGAGGAGGAGGAAGAGGAAGGGTTGTTTGTGTTCGATTGGCATTCTATCTGCTCTGGCTGGAGGCTAAAACTCTAAAGGTATCCACTCGGAAAAAAAATAAAAAATAAAGGTTATTCAAGATGTTCCTCGTTCAAACAGAGCTTTGTTGTCTGGCACCACCGGGTCCTTACACACAGGTCGGCAGAACCGGCAACAGAACCGACAGCTTGGAGAATTAAAGATCTTATTTATCTGCGGCAGCCATTTGCCAGCTCGTAGGGACAGACGGCCAATGTCTCCTGCATTACCTCATTTGAGTGCTGCAGCTCCGAGGCCAAAACAGCAAACACAGGTTTTTCGGTGGGAAAATTGAAGCATAAAATTGTCAAACAGCTTGAGTGCCACAAAATAAGGAGTCTTGGATTTAAGCAGTTCTGATTGTGATAATGTGGCCCTTCTACACTGGAAACAGATGATTGAATTTCGGCTGATTGCTCCATTGAACAGGCAATGCAAATTTTCATGAGGCCAAACTCAAGTGCAGATGACAATTTTTAGGCTTCATTTCAATTTAACTATAAATAGCATCAATATTCTGTGCAGTTTCTCCTTTAATCAACGCTTACGCATGACTTACTGTGGCAGTTGCGTGCAGCATTTGCGCTCCCTCGCTAGGTGCAACATACAATTGATTACAACGTCTACATAATGGCTAATGTGGTTACCATAGGAACACCTGTGATTGATGGCTTTGTTAAAAGGAATAGTTACACACCATTAAACTGGTCTAATAGTGCATGGCAGTCATCTCAATAACCAGGAACAAAGCAATTACTAAGTCATTAAAAAAAGGAATAGAGTAATACAACACGGTCCACACAAATATGAGTGACAAGCCTCCGGATCAGCCGGTGTGAAAGTTCCTTAAATAAGAAATGACATTTGCTGTGTTTAATATGATGAATGTCATGGATAAACGGAATTGAAATGCAGCATTGAAGTGTGAATGCTTCTTTGTGACGCAGCTCTTTTTGTACATAACCTTTGAATGCAAATTGTGAATTTCGTATTAATAATTGCAATCTTGACTGTTCCTTTTCGCAAGGAAGTCAGGGATCCTGTCCATCACTGCACCTCACCAGCCTGGGACAGAGCACAGCAGGGCTGGCAATGATGGAGAGAAATCAAAATTCAAATGAGCAACAGAGGAGACAGAGTGAAACAGATGTGCTGTTGTTCTGTCAGAGCAGTGTGCGTACAGTGTGGAGACGCACGCACGCACAAACACACACATACACACACACACACACACACACACACACACAACCACGCACAAGCTTATATTCACGTGCATAGACGGCAGTGCTGCTACTCAATCATTCTGGTGTAGGGCCAATCCATCTATTGCTGCTTGACTGGGATCCAATCACCATTCCCAACAGGGCCCGGGATGAAAGAATGGGAGACAGCCTGTGAAGAGTCCCACTCTCTTGCACTAGATTGATGACACAAATCTTGGGACGGTTCATGAGGCATCCCATATCTAGACGAACATATCTCTGATGTCATAAGGTGCTTACAAATGGTTCTTTAACCCGACCCTGTGTGTCGGCTGCGGATTTGTCGCCGTGCATTTCTGTCCTGTGTGTGTGTTTGTGACGGTTTTTGCCATTCAACCGTAAGATGCGTCATGAATTTCCTCTGTTTTTGGCTCCAGCGAACACATTCATTTTCTTGTGTTTAATGCTGCAAAGCATTTCCATTCTCCTCTAACAATGAGGGAACGAGCAGCGAGTACGCGTCCTTTAAAGGGTGTGAACTTTAAAAGACAAATAAAGCAAAACTTTCTGAATGATTTAAGCACCCAGAGCTGATTATCAAGTCTGTTTGGGAGGATCATTATTATACCTTGATGCCGACAAACACAAAGGGTGATTCCTCAACATTTTGGCATAAAAAAAAGACGACAGATGAAAGAAAAGCGCAGCGAAAACAAGCGTGAACATGGAGGCAGCTTTTTGAGGACGCAAGGTCTTCGGAGTGAGCAAAATTTGCTTGCTTTCAGTCTGACAGGTAACTAACCAAATTCATCATTTCAACTAAGTGAATTAATCTTTTCATTAATCACGACGCAGACAGGTGTCAAGGTGAGGAGGAACCTCCGGGGAGAATTCAGAGAATTTGCTTAGTGCTCCTTTAACCAACTGTGAATAATTTAACATTTATTATTTTTAACAACGCCGTGGTATTAATTGGCCCTTGCTGCACATTTTGTATTCATGGGTGAGCCCTCAAAACTAATAGAAGGAAGCCTTTCTGTATGTGTAATCAGCGGTTACACGGTGGGGAGAAAAGACACACAGATTGGCAATTCATGAAGCCAGTTAGCCTCCACATCCGTTTTGCCAGTGCATTAATGGGACCTGATGTGGGGGTGTGAAATAGCTGTATTGCCAACATAAGTCTAGGTGCTGCTGGCTCTAGTCGCAGGCATTTAGTCTGTGTTAGCAATAATTGCCGTAAAGAGTCAGCCAGCTTGATCTGCCTTTCTCGGTGTTCGCCTACACATGTTGAAGGAATAATCGCTTTCAACTTTACTGTTGGCTCGGCAATTAAAAGGCCTAACGGCATTTTTCCCGGAGTTTCATAATTTCCTTCTCAAGACGCTGTCAGGGCTACTCAAAGCTCCAAGTAGCGAGGTGGAACAAATAAGCGTGGAGAGAGAAGGCGGACAAAGGGACGAGTTAGGTGTGAGAGCTACCACATGACGCTCCCTCAACATTTGATCATCTTCCTGTCGTGGTTTACTTGAGAATAAATGTTTTCTAATAAATTCCGGAGCTCCGTTTCTCATGTTTTCATCAACCCTCCGTCGTCTCTTTGTTTTTGGACCACAATGCTGCTTCTCATCCATTTTTCAAATTTGCAATGTAGATTTGTTTCCTCATCATTAAATCCTGACTGCAGGCATTTTAGTTTTTCCACTTGATAAAAGTGTTTACTTGCTCCGATAACAACTATTATCCTGCCTAGTCTGCAATGCTCATGCAAGTTCACGGTCTTTAAAAAAACACAACCAAACAAAGATTTTGTCATTATTTGATCCTGCTTCTGTGATGCTGCTTGTTTCCATTTTATCAGCCCTCTTTGAGTTTAACCTTCACTGTGTCCCACTTTCATGCATGGGCATTAAAAAGGAGAAAAAAGCCCAGAACACTTGCTTTGGTTCATCCACTAAATAGAGAAACATCTTTTCATTTGCATTATAAAGCTTTTGTTTTGACTATTTTTTTTTATTTAATCCATGAATTGATCCTGTACTGAACCTGGATTATTCATTAATAGAGATAAATGTAGTTAGCAGAATTAATTTTCCGGTGCAGAATTTTGTGTTATGAAATAAAAAAAGCAGTGTGTGGGCACTTTTAACATCCTGTCAGTGTGTGTGTGTAAAATGAGAACCTTCAGAAACCCACAACAGAAGTATAATAATATGAGTGCTTCATTTATAATGGAAGCCAAAGAAATCTGTGATCCTATCATGTCATGTTGTGTTATGAGTGATGGGAGCATTTTGAGGTCATGTACGTTCTCGTTTCCTTCTCAGGTGTAAACTTTTGACTCTCCTTCTAACATCTGCAGCCACATAACATGTTAAGTGGGAGTAAAGAATGACTGGATAGATGGCAGATAGTTAGATTAAAATATAGTCCCCTATAATTATGAAGTGCTTTTTATTCCCTCTTCACCGTTTTAGCATCTTGCTGGATTCACAGATTGAAGTAGTTGCATATATTAAATTATGGCTAAAAATAAAACTTGAGACATTTACACACATGGATGCCATTACTATAATATAACGCCACACTATTACGGCCTTATAAAAGCTCAGATAGTGCTTTATCTTACGTGACAGATCCATATCCATGAGAAGCTCACAGTTTATGCAGTGCTGTTAGTCAGTTGTGCGTCGATTTAAACCTCTTGAGAGGAAAACGAAGGCAAGAGAGCCAGAAAAGTGTTCGTTTAGGATTGATTCCTGGACTTTGAAATACAAAAACACCAAAAAAAAAACATGTGGGTCCATTCAGACTCAGTTGTTATTGCACAGCAGAATGGCCACGTCTGCTGGTTCGATTAAAGGACAAGTGAGGACAGAGGTGACTGCAACACCAACAGAGCGGAGAAATGGTTACATATTTGCTTTATTTGTTCTTTTAGGTCCGATCAAGCCACCGGCTCAGGTCGACGTCTTTGCACTGTCGCTCCGAGCTGTGAAACAAGTGTTATTGTCAAACCTTGCAGTGCTCGTCCTTATTAGCATGACTCCAATAACACGTAACCCTAAGCCTCCTCAGGCACTACTGCCATCCCTAACGGTGTAGATTGACAAAGGCGATGTAATCCTCCTTTCCTGGTTGCTCATTAACGTGCGCCGGTAGGATGCAGCCAAGTGCGCGGGCTCCGAGTGCTCCTCCAAAACAGTGGCATACACAAATATTGTGTCAGCCTGTTAAAGAGCTAAGTCAAATGGTGGCTGCACTGGGTGCTGGGGCTAATGCAAAGAGGCACATCGGAGCAGTGCGACAGAAGGGAGAAGCGCCTCGAGACGGACACCTCCTGCGTCTGATCCAGTGGCTGGCACAGCCCTCATTAAGATCAGTGTGACATCTTTCGCTGTTCAAATCACCTCAGCCTACCCCTGCGTTCAATACTGGGGAGGAAATGCCACGTTTCATTTGATTTCGTCGATTTTACACAATTTGTATTCAGCTCATATTTAATAATATTCACTCTTGATGAATTTCACCTTAAAAAGGGATTTTGAAGGTGAAGGTTTGTGAGTGGCTGATGTATGGTGGCTCTGTGGTTAAGAGGCAAGAAGCATATCATGTATTTGCAATCACAATCTCCCTGGTTTGGGGACCAGAGACCTGTTCCCTCTCTCCCTTAACACATTCTCTCTCTCTTTCTTTCTCTCTCTCCAGCTGTGTGTGTGTCAGATACCTCATTTGTATTCATGCCCATCCGATTCAAGGAACATATGAAAATAATAAATAATGCGCTTATGGAAACATGTAAGTCTCACTTTGATCATTTGCTTTTAGCACAGCATTAGAGCTATATAGCACAAATCTGAGCCTCGTCACTAATAAAGCACTTTAAATGTCAAAATGAGGCATGACAACAATATGGAAGTAACAGTAACCAGTAATTATTTGCATATTATGTCATCTCTAAGTGCGGGGTAACCTATAATTGAACTGTGGTGCTCTTTAAAGTTCACAGTATGATCCAGCGTCCATGAGCAATAACAAATATATGGCTTTTGATCCATTGCATTGTGTGAGGCTGTGTACCATTGCTGCATTGCACCACATCAGCATACTTCTCAATGTGCTTGAATTTGCATCAACATGGGAATGATCCCCGGGCGTCATTGTGAAGGAGGCAACATTAAGAGCCGAAGAAACAATGAATTCCCCCCGTAAAGCTTAGCTGGGTGCTGCTCGGCAATCATACCCATCATCATCATCGCATCCATACAAAACATAATATCCTGTTGGAGAGGCGTGTACTGGCTGCAACCATCTGCTTCCCGCATGTATAAGTAGAGATTATATTGACCTTGCGTGCTCCTTGTCAACATGGATGCCAAAATCAGGATTTTAGTACATTATTGGCACTGCGGAAAATCTGTCAAAGCCAAGCAGATTGATATTTCTTGGCTACAAACCCAGGATCATCAAGACAGATCAGGATTTATGATACCCGTACTTGTTTTTGCCAGTTTTTCATATTTAGTCTGCCACTCATTCACAATAACACATGTAAAACCAGACGACTGTATTAGTGGCACATACATATTTGCTTGTAAATAACATCTGTTAGATAGAATTCAGCAAGAGGAAGATGGAGGACAGACACAAATCATATGTTGAGAAGTTTGCTTTCATAAAACCCAATGATCTGAAAGAAATACCCATTTAGGTTATTAATGCACGTAAACGGAGGATTGACAAAATAAACGCTAACATTGTTGTAGTCTTAATTTACTTTAAACAAGGTCAATCACCCCCCTGATTCCCTTTGAAGCTTTGGGGCTTAGCGACTGTGCTTCGCCCGCCGTCAGAGGTCAGGCTGTACCTAATCAATTGGCCCATCGCTTCCCTCAAAGAGTGAACTCATTGGAATGCTCCGGCAGCTCACGGGAGGGAAGTACACACAGACCTTGACCATGATATGCTGCTTAAAATGTAAATGTGCCTTTGAATAATGGGACAAGTCAGCAGCGAATATGCAGACCACCACAAATTATTTTTTTGCTTATCATATAAATCTTTTTTTTTTTGTTTGTTGGCGTTTTGGAGCACTCCTGATTGTCGCTTCCGAAAAAACGGAGAGCGGGGAAGAAGTGAATTGGCTGAGCCCCGAGGCCGAGCACATATTAGAGGGTGTTTCATCAGAGGGCGGCTCACATTACCCGCCAGTAATTTGTGTTTTAGCATCAGTTAGAGTGGCAGTTTGGCTCGTCCGGTTGCTTGTTTAAGGCTTGTTTGAGATCAGGTGAGGTGTGGGACATCCCAATGACGCAGAAGAAGAAGTATACAAGTAACAGGAACCTTTGCAGACAAGACCAAACAAACAAAGCAGCACTGTTGGTCTTTAGACATTCCCCTCCGTCATCGACATATCTGCTCACCTGAACCCCCTCCTTCCAAGTTGCTTGAATTGCCTGCCCCAGTAGCAGCACCGGGGTCAGAAGTGTGAGAGGGCATTTAAACAACGGCACACCACTCGCCACTCCAAGGGGGGGGATGGAGGAGGGGGGAGTCAGACAAGGCTCTGTAATGACCCTGCTGACATGCGGATTCCTGACTCTCATCTGGGAGGGGTTGTGTAGCGGGCGCCCGGCCAGACGTATGGAAAGTCCCTGCGTGTAAGACCTTGTACAGTGTCTGCATTTCAATCCGCTGTGGGCGATCCGATCCCATGTAGGCAGTTACAAATGTAGGTGTGAAGAAACCGGGGTCGTGTTACGCCAGTGAAACTCACATGTGGTACGGGACATGTGTCTACATTGGTAGCGATAGTGTTTCTGCAAATGTTCCCATAGCCACAATAAAGGGATCCCCGGGTTGTTTTTAAATGCAGAGCACGGCAACGCCTCTACTGTAAACACGTCCGTACCTTAGTCGAGCTCAAACTCTGTGTCACAATGCAGAACTTCTCTCTCTTCTATTGTGAATTTCTAAGCAGCAGAACGCAAAATCCCGTCCCAAGCGTGCGCTCCACGAACACGCTAGACGGTCTCATACGCTGCTAGACGGTCCAAAAAACATAAATAAAAGATTGCAAACAGAGCTGTACATTATGATAGCACCAGCCTAAAGGTTAGCGCCATTGGTGGGTGATAAGTTTCAAATCTGAAGTCTTTCCACTACATTTTTAATGAATTCAACTCACCAGACTTCAGGCAGTGGCTTTACTTCTCAAACTTTCCCGTATTGAGCGGTTGGTACTGAAGTAGCCCTTGTAATGTCACAGAGGTCAGTGTCCCTGACTTGTGGCCCCTAATAGCCCACAAAAAAGCCTTTTATGGAGTTGTTTTCACATGCTGAACACTGACCATTAAAGTGGAAGATCACTGGAGTCCCCCATGACGCTCCGGCACTCTAATTCCTCCAACCTTTAGTGCGACTGTTCCCCCTCTTTATCCCCACATATCTTCTAATTGTTTACCTCAGAGGGCGTCAATTAGAACCCCAATTAATTCCTCAACTAAATCAAGCGTAATGATTCCCTCACTTGCTGGGCCACGCTTAGATGTTTGTGTGTTTGGTTGTGCACTTCTCTAGGCGGGTGGAATTTCGCCAGCATCTTCCGAGCAGAGGCGAGTGCAGAAGAAGTACAACAAAACCGCAGATAAGATAAAGACGGCGAGCGAAAGGGCGGGCATAGATTTTTTCTGTGTTGTTATTAAGCGGCTTACTACAAGCAAAGGCTAAACAAACTGAATTCATGACAGTAAAATATTGGGGCGAGAAGCTGGGATATTGCATCGAGCTGTTCTTAAGTCACAGAGAGCATCTATGATTATCTCTTTCAAGCTCCAGACAGGAACGATAACGACAAGACATAAGAAGAGGAGCTTTCTTCATTTGGGTCAGATTTTCGGCAGGTCTCTCGCTCTTGACTTCAAACTGCATCGCTGAGGCGTTTCATGTGTGGGCAAGTCTCGACTCTTCCCTGTCACTCTAGAGTTCCATATATATATAAGAAGTGAATCAAGAGCATCACTGTCTCGCTGCAACACACTGTAATTTGGTGATATGAAAGAAAGAAAGAAAAGGTCATGTGAAGATTCTTTTGCTTTTGGATGCGATACAATCTCGAATCTTCAACAAAGCCAAACAAACGCACAAACCTTTTTATAAAATATGGCCTTCTCAAAGCACATTAGAGATTAAATGCATGATTCGGCTGCCGGTGCTAATGTTGTTGAGTAAGTCATCAACTACCTTGTTTCAGTGAATTAAAACACGAAATACTGCAGGTGGATTTTGAAATCTGATGCAAATGTGAACATATCAGATAATATTAAATAAAAATGTCTACCTCTCATTTCAATCTTGTCTTCATTCAACAGTGTTTTCTTTATTATCAATTCCTTCACTATCACTTTACCCAATAAGCTGCAGCAAAAAACATACTTAGGATTAATCACATCAGTGAATTGATACATTCAGAGGACAATATGCCCAAGTGACGGTTGAAACACCCACAACAACAGACAAAAAGTGGCCATTGTTGATCCAGAATGTAAAAAGTAATCCTATTGTCTTTCCTTTTCCCAATCTTTACTGTGTTACACTCAATCCAATTAGCCAACGAATGGAAAAGGACTCCCTCCCTGTAAGTCTTCTCACTGTACGGCCAAATCACATGAGGTGGGTTAGCGCGGCAGACTACACACAGAGACGAGGGGGGGAAAACAAGCTCATCAACATGCAGAGACAGGAAGCTGAGTGAGTCCGAGTCAAGCTGCCAAGCCGCCAGATAAAGATCTGTCTGACACGTAGCCTTTTAAATAATCCACTTGTAAGTACACCATTTACAATCATTAACATCCCGCGTGGAAAAGGTGATTTTCTGACAGAGTCGGAGGCAACAGAAGCATCCAGGAGATGGACTGAGTGGGAAAACAGTATGTAGACACAGATGACACAAATTAGACCCCAGAATGGCTCTCCAGCCCCTACGGACTTCCAGCAGGCTCTTCCGAGAAACAGGAATTAAGCTTTCCTTTCTGCCTGGGAGCAGAACTTGCATAACAATGGGCGAAACACAGCTGGGAATGTTCTAATGGGATGGACTGCGACTCCAGAAGCAGGTGATGCTGGCGAAAACATTCTTTGTCAGTTCACATTTTGAACGCTTCACGAAGTAAGTCAGATCCGGTTTGCCTAACCTGTGTTTGCGGTCTGACTTTCCCACCCACCGTCTCGCTCGCTCTCACTCTCCCGCTCCAAAGGAAAAAGCCCCAACACAATCACAAGAAAGGACGTGCTTGATGTGAAAACATATTGGCCGTTCTCTAATTACTATCACTCCTAGTCTGCTGGTAATCCTTGTTGACTTAACAAAGAGACTGATGTGTCGTAGCGTGTGAAGCTTAAAACCGTGTGACCGTAATGCAGACGAACCGCTGTGGGAGTCGGAACTAAAAGCTCCGATATGTCTTTGTTGTTTGTCAGGTTAATTGCTTTCTGACAATTGGAGGCTTTTCGATATATCTGAAGAGTTTTGAGGGATTTTCAAGCTACCTCAAACATTCCCAGTTTACTAGCAATTATCACATATCATAGGCAGTATTACTAGTGTGAGAGTAGAAATCTGGCAGTATTGGGAGGATTGAAAGGTCTGCAATGGAGATGGGGTAAATAAAGCAATCTGAGGCGGCTTTTCTCTGTTCAGATCAAGATTAAACAGAAACGATTTCTATTTCTCTGTCGAGGACAAGCTTCATATCTATATATACACGTAGGCTTTGACAAAGACAGATAAAGGTGGGAAAAATGCTTACCCTTGTGTTTGACATATTAAGAACTACTTCATTCACTCTGCAACTTCGGTGTCATAAATTCATATATTCTTTTTCTATTTCTCCAATACACGGCCCGACTTAACTTACACTGAAGATGCGGAGATTGTGAGCAGCGAAATGAGGTGTGAGGTGAGAATACGAGTGTGTGTGTGCGTGTGTGTCTGCAGTGATGGTGGGGGCTCATACTTATGCTGCAGAAGAGCGCCTAACTGTTCAGCACATCTTGAGCTATAAATCAGTGCCTTGGTCAACCTGGCCAAGAGCATTTTCAAACCCATTTGCAGAAGATAATGCCAGCTATTCCTTCCAGCCCCAGGGACGGGGGGAGCCAACCTCATGAATCATTGCCCTTTTAGAGGAGCTACAGCATGGATCTCACCTTAGTGTGTCCATAGGGTCCGCTTCAGTCTCCCCGGTAGGCGGAAACAAAAGGGTGACAGGACGGGGAAAGGTTTTGAGGTATGGCCAAAGCTGTTCACAAATGGAATTGGGTTAAGGAGCATAATGGCTTAATGCTTGGGGGGAAACATGTTCAAGAGGATGAAGGTGCCAAACACTACAAAACACTGTGTTGTGTCTGTGTCCATGGATACAACAACGCCCAGGTACCTACAGGACACGTGCTTTGTTTCAAAGCTCAGAGGGGACAATAGCATCCAGAAGCAATACGTTCACCTCAACAGAATGTAGACGTAAACAGCCCATGTGGGTTCGTGGAAACAGGTGATTTTGCTTACAGAGTCTAATCAGACATCAACGGACCACCGACCACCATTCCAAAGAGACAGGTCAAAGTTTGAGGGAATAAAACTATCACAAAATGTAACAATTGACTTTCTACGTCTACTTCTACAAGGACAAAACTGATTGGGCCTATTAGAATGTGTTGATTTGACTGACTTTGTTGAAATACATCACCCCAGTATGTTGTACTCGCCAATAATTGTTCTACATATTGACCATGAGAATATTACACCTGTGGATCTGCAACAAAGGAGCGTAATCTGCAGACCCGTGTTGTAACAGAGAGTAGCCATTTATCCTGTGACCGTTTCCATTAAATATACAATGTATTACATTGATTACAGACACAGCCAAATTACTTTCCACCCTCCACCAACAATGTAACCTCCAACTGTGAGATTGCACTGCTTTCTGACTACAGTTGGGGAATTGAGCAAGTTTGTCTCCACACTATAGTTCAGTATGTAACCTTGGAAAGATGAATGGTGGTCTACGCAACCAAACACTCCAATGTCCCATGTTTATATAAAAACAGGCCGTCACAATGTATCATTAATGTGAGTGCATAGATATTCCATGAAAGGCTTCTCTGTTTCTTGCTACTTCATCACATTGTGCAGAGATGTGGGAGCAGAAGAGTAAAAACAAGTCCCTTATCAAAGTATATTTAGTCTTATCTTCACTGAAGCTTATCAAGTGATGATTTTGGTGCTTTTTGAATTTTGCACCCTTGTAATTCGAGCTACGGTAGCCTGACAATAATCTCTGTGTTTTTTCAGATTCCCAATTTTCAGGAGCACAAATACAGTGCGACTCTAGCAGCTCAGTGTGTAATTGACTCATTCAAGATGTTACACGCTCTGTTGTAAGAACACTTCCTCTATTTTTATACACAAACCATTAGTGTTCATTACTAAATGTGGGTTTGCTTACTAGTGCCATATGAATCTATCTACATATAGAAAATCTGTTTAAATAACTGCAATTAACATTTGGAGCTGTTCTGTATATAGTCAGAAGCTAAGAAAGCGTTTCCCTCAAGCTGCTTCAAAATAAAAGCCCTTGAGCGATCAACTTCAACAATGACTTCCAGCTGCACACCGCAGGAGAGCACATCATAAAACATTATACATGATAAATAAAGACTGAAAGCAGGAGTGACACATCAACTCCAGTGTTATGCAGGAGCAGCAAAAGTACAGTGCTTCATCTTTCTTCACCTGGAAGACCACAGGTGAATCTGAAACATGATCCATTTAGATCGGCATCTTTTTAATACAACCACATTAACTTACAAATCTAGTTTATTTGATTTACTGCACAAGTTTACCTCATATTTTATGGTATGAGATTAAATTCCTTTTCTCTACGTGGAACTCCTCTCCAGTCTAACATTTCATTGTTTTCTACACTCAAGACTTGAACCCTGAGAATACATGATCTACAGTCAGTACTGTAGCCTGACACCAAAGTCTTTGAATTCCTTGCAGTCTGTGGGAACTGCGCAGTCTTAAACCTCGCTTAAGTCCTTAACTGATTTATTGCATTACATGGCTTTATCGGAGTCACTTGTCTTCACTTGTGTCATTCATTTGGCTTTAATCGAATCATGTAATCTAGAGAAACGTTCCCAACACTAGCTGTAGAGTTTCTGCTGCAAGCGAGGGCAGCGTGCCCAGACGAGACGGCAGCAGAACTCAAGGAAATGTGTTAAAAATGAAGCAATCATCAGGACGATCTATACGTGATACACAGTCTGGTAGTACCTATGTACATAGAACTATTCAACTGTCAAAGCCTGGAATTAGCAAAATTCTGTTCACTTGCATGGGAGGCCATTTTTATTTATTGCTCTTCTCCATTTGTCGCCTGACCGTGATCTCCAGTGTGACATGATGACACCCTGTCAGCACTAATGGTCTCTGATGGCATCAAGGCCCTGTCAGGAGGCTACCGGGGGTGCTGAGAGCCAAGGCCGTGGTGGCCCTCCGCAGAGGAAGAGCTGTCATCTCTGTCCCTCTCCGCCAAACAACCCGCCCCCACTCCCTAAAATCCTATCCATCTGCAGCATCAGCGGGCGGGAGGAGTGCAAGCCATGCACTTTCCTGCCAGTCACTGTTGTGCTCTGGCACACACAGATAGAGGCAGGGAACGCATCACACACCACAGTAAATACAGGACAATTTCTTTGTGTTATCATTTCTGTAGGAGAAAAAAAAAATTGATGATGACCTCTACAATTACCACAAAGCCCACATTCTGTCGCTAAGACTGTTGCTGGGCCAACTTCACCCCCCAAGAACTTATCTTCATGGTGTCCATAAGCTAGAAGCATCTGATGAGGCGTCGGCAGTGTGCAGTAGCTCGAGACAGATTCACAGCACAGTGAATCCCATGTTCTGTCAATACTGGCAGTGAGCTTGTATAAGAACAGTATGTTCACGACAAAAGCTGGTAAAGACTTGGACAGAGATTCCCACGAGGGGAAGAAGTGAAAGAGAAAGAAGGACTGGGACAAGCTGTGGAGTTGACATCCCTCAGATGAAAGACAACGTGCGAGCTAAATGATTTAAAGTCATGAGACCTTCACTCACAACGTATAGGAACTCAACGCTTTTATGCCTGTCAAATTCCAAACGTTTCCATTCCGTCATGATTTATGCAACAGCCTTACAGCATTTCAGCTGTCAATCGAGAATAACAAAAGTCAATTCAAAGCCAGTAGGACATATTTGCTGTTCCTCACAGAATAGATTTGCCAGCATGCAGTGTGTAGAGTATTACAGTAAGTATCTGGGCCGAGCTCAGGGTGGAAACCGCCTGGCTGTTTACGCCACTCCTTTAATCTACATAACCTACAAGATTGTGTCACATTTCTTCCATTTTCAAGCATGAAGCCTCTCGTGACATTTAAGTCTAGCCTGACAAGACGGCCCACTGTTTGACCTTCATGTCATTGATGTTCTGCATCAATTCTGGCTCTGGCTGTGTGTGTGGGTGTGTATCCGTGTATATCTGTGTGTTTTCTAATTAGTCGCGAAGCAGAAAGGAATAGCCCACAGAGAATGACACACACACACAAACGATGAATGACACCAGCCGCTGAACCGCTGCTCCATTTGTCGCCATCCAGTGTTTGGCTGAGATGAAACAGAGCGTCATCTGTTCACTTTCTGCTGACTGGGCGAATACGAGACACTAAGGTCTTACATGCGTGTTACGTGTTGCTGTTATTCACCGTACACATCTGCCACCACTAAGATATGATAAAACAGCCTCTTGCTCCATAAACCAGGCAGAGCCGCCGTATGGTCCCAGTCCCTCTTTAACTGTCAAGACAGATGTAATAACCTACAAATGGCAACTGCACACGGACATGATGCTCTGATGGGGGCAATAACTCACCATTCAATACATTTTCACCGCACCACAAAACAGAATATGAGGACCTATTTTCCATCTCCATTCTTTGTTTACTAACGCAGTCATCTTTATACAATATAACAATACATAAGACTTGAATGCAGCAAAGTAGCACGATGCACTTTTAATCAACATGCGGCAAGCAGTGAATTTAAGGCTCCGATAGTTGGGGACGATGTGAAATATTGGTAAATGGATCTTTAATCTCTTCCCCAAGTAATAACGGCATAGACAATAACAACAAATACTCTGTGAGATACTATCGGCACAAAACAATAAATCTTGAAATGTTATCTTTGCTTTGTTATATCAGATGTGAAAAGTTGCGTTAGTTTATAGTAAAGCCTCTTTTACATCGCGTCCTCAGAGAGATGTGTGAAATGGATAAAGAAGGCACATGTTCTAATATGAGACACTGTAGTAAAGGATAAAAGAGCGCAGACACCTGAGAACAATCCACTTTTGTTTAAAACTGTGTAATTAGATGCCAAGTGTGGTAAGAATGCAAAGCCATCTGGGACCATCGGAGATCACAGGGACAGCAGATGAATAGCAACAGTTTCTGCGTCTCACTACAGACTTTGTCATGCATACCAATGGGCAGCTGACTGCGCAAACGTGTGAGTGATGGTGCACAGTTGTCTGAAAGTTACATTTATCACGCCGGGGGATACAGTAGTCTAATGTTAAAGGTGTTAAGAAAAATCCCCAAAAATTGAGAAAATGTTGACAGTATCTGGGCCCAAACTGCAGAAAAAGTGCCTGCAGCTCATCACCAGTTAACCACTTCAGAGTGCGGCAATTAATGGGAATGTCTTCATGTAGAAATGACGTCCAAGTTGGCCCCGGGGACTTTTTCATGCTGTCATTCTTCATCACGTCACACTGAGGACATAATCACCGGGATGGCCGAGAGGTTACGGCGTTGGGCGCTTGTCCTCATGCGTCCCAGGATCGCCACTCCTGCTAGTGTAATAAACGTTTCATCCTCTTATCTGTGTTTACATAGTGTCCGTCTTACTGTGTGGGTTTCCTTTCACAGCTCAAACACGCGTTAGGTCGTCTTTAACTTGTGTACACTGTTTTGGATAAAATCATCTGCCAATTGAATACTGCAAATGTAAAAAAAAAACAAAAACAAGAAAACACCCACTGATGACCCACTTTATATTCAGACAAAGCAAAGCATGGAATAGGGGCCCATGACTCATTAAATGTTTACAATATGTGTGCTTAGACAAACGTTCCCCTCATAAAAATTAGATTTTCTCAGAATTTGCAGTCAGTAGCGATCAGATAAGCTAAAGGATGAAGCTCAGAACACACAATCTAACAAGACTGGATCCTTGTTCTAGCCTATAGGGTCGTCTTTCTGCTTAAATGCAAAACAGACCACCGCTTAACCCAACGTTTGACCTTTCAATGTCATTGACACACACAATCGCTCATTAGAACCTTAGTAAGACTAACACCGGCTTCTTAAGCAAAAACAATTCACTCAAGCAAAAGACAAATATAGGTCTCACGTCCCGGGCCATTTTGGGGTTACGTCTGTTTCCACTTTCCCTATTGCCGGGTGTGTCCTGTAAAACACTGCTGTAAATGGTTTATAATGCCACCAGTGGACTCTGAAATGGGAGTCCTGGTTTCAATCAGCAGTCAAATTGCTTCTACATTACCCCTCGCAGACAGAGTAGTAAATCACTCCTTCCCTCTATGCCGCTAACGTTCGGGAACAAGCATTGTTAAAAGTCCGCCATGCGTGTTACTAAGAGCACCCTGTCTCTCTGTGGGGATGGGATGCTGAACAGGACAATAGCTGTTGCTCACAGCGTCCTTCACGCACCCAAGCAAGGCAGAGAAGAGCATCCTAGGGTCCGAGGATGAACCCAGCACACTTTGCCCTGCAGAGTAAATAAAGCTACAAGCACGAAACCGACAGTACCGCTACTTCTACACAGCCATTGATGTAAACTTTGTCATATCCTCTGCGTCCTTTAACACCCTTGCCAAGGAATCCCTTCACAACCAGTTCAAACCAGTTTGCCTGTTTAAAAGCAGTTCTGGGTTCCTCTGTGCCAACGCCCTGACAGTGGGCCATTGAGGCATCTCAGAGTACTTATAATCCCCTATAAAGCCTAGAAACGTTGATCCCGCCCACCACAGACCGACACACTACGGGCAAAACCTCTCATTAGAACTCCACGGCCCTGAAATTACCAAGACTTTACCCATATGGAAAGCATGAGAAAGCGTCAGCTGGGAGAGGTTTGTGCCGAGTGGTTTTTCAGCATGTGGCCACAGAGGAGCTGGAGCTCTTTAACAGTGCCACTGAGCTCGGCCCCTGCCAGGGAGCACCGGCAAATGAGGAAGCTGAGGCAGATGCGCTGGCTCGGAGCCCCGAACCCCAAAGCCTGTGAGGAAATACCCGACGCAAATACGCAACAAAAGCAGCTAGACTCAGACACGACATGGACACGCTCCTTCATAGCAACAAACACAACAGAGTCACTCAGAGGCAGGATCTGATATCCAAACAAACAAAATGGTCGCTCAACCAAAGCAATTAGCACTGCACGGATTTGACAGGTCGTTTTGGAATTTTCCCCCAAAAGAAATTCATCCATTACGGCAAAACCATTGATCTGGAAGTGCCCTGAAAGCCTCATGTTCATTAGGCCTCCCTGCCATGATGACGTCAGCGTGTAACACAGCATATGGTCAAGTCATACCCGCGTGTAAATGTAGCTTGTGTTATAGTTGTTCTGCCCTTCAGTCATACCACATTTAAACTTTACAAGAGAGGTGGTCAGAAAATCATTACTGTGATGCTCGCTGAGATTATTTGCGGTTGTCTTTTTTCTCCCCAGCCTGCGTGTGGATGATGTCACCGGCGAGTTCCTAGACAGTTTCCCCTCACTGCCACTTTTGCAAATAAATCCCCACAGACTCGCTCGTTTAACTACTGTTCCTCTTGGCAAGGGAGAAATAAAAAGAGAAAGGAAGGTACGGCAGGATAATTGTGGGACACCATGTATTACCGCAGGACTCGTGGGGATTAAGTCAAATAACTCTAAACGTGCTGAAATATGATATGTGCCCACTGCTGCAGATTATAGAGTGTCTCATTATTCAGTAAATAAATAATAGTGATCAAACCAGAATAAGAAATGTGTAATTTACCGCAACAGTTCAAAGATTTATCGTCCTTTTAAAGAAAGGCTTACACGGTCTACAAAAGGAGAGAATAAGCAGAAAACAAGCCGACATAAACACAGCGAGGAGACCCTGCAGCCTCCCTAACGCGGCCCGGCAGACGTGATTGAAGGCGGGAGACGACCTTTTGCTTCGGCGCCGCGGCACAGGACAGCAGAACAGCACCGTCAACACAGGTGTAATAATGACAAAATATCTATCTGCCAGATAACCCCAGGTAATTCTGTACAGATCCAATCAGTGCCTGAGAGAGCGAGGGAGAAGGGGACAGAGGAGGGGAGGGGGGGAGACAGGGGGAGGGAGGGAGACAGGGGGGGGGGGACTAGCTTTACAACAACAGCCTGTCTCCCCTGAGCTCCAGGTAAACAGTGTGGATGAAATACCCTAAACTAACAGCCTTAAGCATAGTGGGTCCCTCTGCACCTCCATGCAGCAGCAGAAGCAGCACTGCACACACAGGCTCCATCCAGGACGGCGTGTATAACATTACATTACCTTACAGCCGAAATAGGAATACACCCCGGCACTGACGCTGTGCTGCCCGCCTGTCAGGAGTGGAGGGTTTGAAGCCCACACACATGCAAAGCCGGGTCCAAGACTCAGTTGCAGAAATGCTGTGATGCAACTGAGAGAAAGGAGTCGGCAGCCCTCTCATCCTGTTACCACACGACTGGTGGTCGGCTCTGTAACAGCTACACTGTAATCAGATTCATGTATTGATAAGGGATTGTTTATTAGCTACTTCGCCGTGTCACTCAACTCGCAAATGTGCACAAATAGAGTTGATGCAATACTGAAGCACCTGTCTGTGCTCCCACGCAGCCAAGAAGCACGCCACCGATTTGAGCTGCGGTCAAGGTTTCAGACTGTGACGTGGAGGGAAATGTGACAACGTCGCCCACCTGCAGAAGCCGGGACAAACACGGCTTTGAGATCTCTAAAGGATCAGGGCTGAGATTCGGGGTTTTGCTTCAGCTGCAAGGAGCAAATTCATGACATGGAAGGTGTTGTGTGCTGCAGCAGGACTCAGAGCCGAGGCTGAGGGCCGACGGATGACACAGACGTGACGGGAGCGCTTGGAAAAGATGGAAGGAAGTAACGGTGTGTATATGTCCATAAATAAAGAAGAGGGAAAGGGTTTTACATGCAGGAGGCGTCCACACACACACTGGCACACACACACAGGAAGATGACATCCAGGTGGAGGGTGCAGGGAGCTATTATGGCCTAAGGATGGAAAATCATTTTATATGACAGCACATCGTTGTATTGCAATTAGACAAAAGAGGATGATGACGAAACTGAAGCTGCTGCCCCCCTCCCTCCCTCCCTCCCTGCACAAACACACACACACACACACACACTCACTCTCTCCCTCCCTCACACACACACACACACACACACACAAGCGCCCACCATATCAACACTGCTCCCATTTCTTATTTCATTAGTGTTTCTCGACAGATTTCCAGCTTAATTGAAGCTTCCATCCCGGCAGAGACGCAAAGTGAACCGCGTCCAGCTCCTGTGGAACTCCCAGCTGCTTACAAACACCGCAAATCACTCGTGAAATGAAATAATGATTCAAATCGAACGTCTTTGCTCTGATTCACTGCCCACTCAAGTTAAACCCCGAGCCAGATCTGACATTTCTGCAGAATTATCTATCTTACACGTTTATATTTTTGTTTATCAATTTCCCGATCCCAAGTTGTCTTCTATAGGTAAAGTTATCTAAATAAAAACAGCAACAAACTGCGTGCGTGGCTCGACTGATCATCAGCCGGGGCTCGATGCTGTCATGCGATACGGAGCAACGACTTCCATTCTACACAGCGGGAGGCAAGCGTTTGCAAAGTAATCGCCTTTAATAAATGACGCTAAACATGCAGATAGACGAGCTCAAGCAGGACAAAGTAGGCAAAGTGGAGCTGGGCGAGAGGAGCTTCCAAATCGGCGTTTCTAACTTGAGTAGATATCGGTGCACTTACTGGATCTCCTCTTTGTCACCGCCGTTGGCATTTCTCTGCGTCTCTCAATCACTTCGTTTAGTCCCGTCTGCAGTTTGGTAACCAGCACGAAAAAAAATCCCACTTCACCAGCAATTACACGCCAAAATATTAATCAAACCCCCACAGAAGAAGAGTTAGAAACCAGAGTGGAACACGGGAGGAGAAGCCGGAGGAGTCCGCTTGCCAGGAGGAGGAACACGAGGTCCGATCCCGGCCGACCGGGGGTCGTGGATACCGGATCTCTTCTTGGCAGCTCCCCGTGTCTTCGCTGTACCCAAAAAACACACACGCACACACACACGACTTCACGTCAAATGTCCGATGGTCGCGACTTGTGTCTTCTCTTGCAAGTATGTCCTCCTCCGTCTGTCTCGTAAGTTGTGAGCGGCGCACAGTCCCCAGGAGGAGCCGTGGAAGGTGCGGAGTTATTCCGTGTCTCCCCCCGTGTGTGTGTGTCTCTCTCTCGCTCGCTCTCCCCCTCGCAGTCACGCTTCTCCTCTGCCTCTGTGGAGGAAACGCACAGGTCGGTCAGCCGGAGTTCGGATTCACTCGGCTACACTCGCCGCTCCGGTCCGGCTCCTTTTGCCTTGGAAGCGTAAATCCACCGGAAAACACGCATCAAACACACACACACACACACGGACACAAACATACACACACGCGCGCGTCTCACAACATGTATGTCTTTGTCTCCGTTCACACCGAGAACTCAGCCATTATGAGAGATGATGAAGCGACGGAGCAGATTCGTGTCTAATGAAGGGAGACATATTGGCAGGAGGTCGATCTTAGCTAACTTTGGTCTAGCAGGTTACAAGTGCCAAGTCAACACACTCACGCATAAATATCCATACATCTTTATGCTATATACCAAATTTGTAATAAGTCATCTATTCTCATTAAGCTCTTATCCTTCTCAAGGTCATGGTTAAGGTCTTTACAAGTCAAAGTGATGTCAAAGTCAAGTTGCTAGTCCCTTTTTTTATTAGGCTACAGCAATGACATGTATGGATGTTTGTGCTTTTAAGTTGTAGCATTGTGGAGATATGTGGCTTTAATTTACCAGCTTAATAGTGGTCAGTAAAGGCCCCATATGGATCCAAAGGGCGATGTTATGAGTTAAGTTGGATACAAATGTGTCTGAAAATCTTTTCTTATGACATTTTACCCCAGAACATTTTGTTTTGTCATGGATTTCTCTCCTATAGTCACTTCCAAGTGCAGATTGTGGCCCCTAATGTGAAGTAGCTGAGAGAATGTTGTGGAGATGCATAAGGAAACATATAACACCATGACAATTGATTTTACAATGATACAAGATATGTTAAGCTTTTATTGTGGTGTCCATAAGCTTTATCTTTACGTTACAGCAATAAACCCAGTAATGAATCAGCACAGAGAACAGAAAAATTAGAAATACTGTCCTATTTTCACTTGCCAATGAATTGCATCTACAGAGCAGATCCTGCTCCTCCTTGCTTTCACCTTCTGAAGGCAAAGGACAAGACTGTAATTTATAATTTATAGGTACAGGCCAACTTTGTAGCTCTTTCCCCACTACCTGAAATTGTTTTTTAAGGGAGCCTTGGTTGGAGCTGTGCAGGAATTCTCTCTCCACTATCCACTCACAACATAAACATGTTGACAAGTTGCCTCTGACATGCAGTGCTGGAATTATTTTGCAACCACAGACATTTAAATGTATATATTTTAACTGCCTGGTTCCGCAGTTCTTACAGCGCAACTAACTTCTACTTTCAATTGTCTCTTTGAATTTCATCACGACCCTCAACAATAAAGGACAATTTGGAAGCTGTAGGATTTGCGAGTAGAGCAAAGTGTGGGGGCAGAGAGAGGGCTGTGCTTACTGTGCAGCTTGCCTGTTAGTGCTTGAGCACTCAAGCGACTCGGTTGAATGTGCAGGGCATAGACACTGTGACCCTAAATAATGAGCACCTGAATATCTTTAGGATTCTGACAACCCATCTAATCCTCCTTCTAACCTTCCTGTGATCAATCGTTAGCTTGGCAGAACCCCTGCTGAACTGCAGCCCAACTATCCATGCAACCCTTCTAATAAACGGTGCAAACGACGTTTACGGGCGCATTTACCTTGCCATAAATGTCTCTTACAATTGGGCAATCGGGTATGTCCTCCATTTGACACACACATGCACAAACGCCCACACACATAGGGCCAGATTTACTAAGGGGTTTCTGGGCGCTTTTACAGACCGTAACAAGGCAAATACCTATTGTCCTTATGGTATTTGTCATTCAATGTCATTCTCGGGGTGACATCGTCAGTAGAGTATGTTGGGGAAAGGAGAGAGTGTTTCTGAGTAGAGTATTGATCGATCGACAGAGGGAGAGGGGGAGAGATTCTAATGAAATTGAATTCACATCTTAATTTTGTGTGCCCAGAACATGTTCTTGAAGAGAAGAGACACCAGGATAATGAACACAAGAAACGTCTAAAAGGGCGTCAGTTCATAATAATGACCTCACTGTGGCCGTGCTCAGTCACATCATCAGTCTTAGTAAATACTTGATCTAAAAACATTCGGCGACACAGATATTTGCGGCCTGTACGGTAATTTGCATCATGCAGTAAGTTCTACATCATTAGTAAATCTGGCCCATAGTACTCACACCGTCTCTTTTATGGAATGAAACAAGTTGCTATGCAACCTCACAGTGACTGAAGAGGAATTCAATTATTTTTACCTTACAAATGATAACCTTGCTCAGTGGACAATGTTCTAGGAATAGGATGCTGTCAGACAAATATGAGCCCCTCCCCCAGGGCTGTAACACACAGAGGGAGGCCATTGTTTCATACAGCCACCATCAATATGTAAGTGACAGACAAAGAAGTTGGTGGATTTGTTCGGTAACGTTGGAATGTTTCTCTGGTGGTCAACAGAGTCTATTTTCTGCTTCAGACGTCTCATGCTTGGAGTGCAGAAGACCTATAAACAACCTTTTCCTCTGAAGGTCAAAGAAGATGTTGAGTGCTGTTTTTTGTAACTAAATGGGTACAGTGCAAAGGTTAAGGTTGTTTTCTCTTATGGCCACACAACTCCCTAAACCATACAGAGCATCGGTAAGAGTGTCAAACACCCACACATACTTTAAGACTGACCTCCAAATAGGTAAAGAGGAATATAGTATAGTACAGATACTGCGGTTCTTGAAGAATTGATGTAGAATGGAAGAATATGAGCTCACTTGCTTCCACTAGCTGCATTTCCAGACATTGATTGTAGATTGTCTGTGATGTTAATTATGCAATGATTGCTAGATTCTTGAAATCAAATTTTCCAGTCAATTAAACAAGTCCTATAACGTTAAAACTATTGGAGCAAAAATCCAACTCTAAACTGTCTGCTGTCCTTAATTATTCCGGCTAAATTACTAGCAAATCAAAAATGGGTCTGAGGTATCAAATCGGCCACTAACAATTACAATCCTGGAATGAAGTTTCATACATGGATCCCTTTATCAGCTGTTCCTCATATTACATTTTTTATTGAACTCTATGGGGAAATTAGTGGAGAGAAATTACTTGTAAAGAAATCCATTTTTATCTAGAAGGTCCACCGTTGGTGCTTGATCACTTGAAGGCTGATTGAATACTTGTGCACTTAATGTCCTGCCCACATTCCACATTACAGAGTCATTCATTGCAGAATATGCTCATGGTCAAGTTTCCAAAGAGTAATTGAAAGAGGGAAAATGATTTTGATGAAGCAGACTGAGCCTTTTTAAAAGACATACAAATGACTTGTTTGACTCATCTGACTGAGCCTTTTTAAAAGACATACAAATGACTTGTTTGACTCATCTGACTAAATATTACCGACTCAATGAAATGTATGAAATATTCTGTACGCATGTTTATTTTAGACCTGCAGTCCCTCGGTAGCTTCCAATGATCAACACGGAATATATTAACTCAAATCTAAAAACTCCAATGTAAAATCAGCAGTATAATTTAGACATTAAGTCAGATGCAGACCAGTGATGGCTTGTTTAAGTGGGAATTTCTGTTTGGCTTCACGAGTGTGAAAAGAACTCTTAATGCTGGCCTGGAGTGTGCTTCATTGATTAGACGCTTGAACAGAGAAAGTAGACTGGCTAAATTACATTCATTAAAAGGGTACAGCACAATCTCTTCTGACAAGCGTGCTGCAGGAGTGTTGCTCTGCTTGCAATGTGACAAACGCACAATGTAGAGCGGGCAACTTGTTCTTGAATATCATTTCCAGTAAATTCCTAATACCTGGATTTTGTCTGTTTCATGGTCTTATTATTATAAACTTGTGAGCGGAATCTGTGCCTTTTTAAATCAAATTGTAGGCAGGGGTTTATTTTATCGATGAGAAATTAAGATTAGCCCCTCAAGGTCCTTATTGTTTACATCATACACACCATGGCTGCATGCACTGTATTCAATACTTGGCACAAATCTCAACAGGTTCCCGTCTGGTGGGTTGTTGGAGCGTTGAGCTGATCTGTTAGTAGTTCAATAACCATTCTTTCCACAATTTAAGTAATTATTGGTAAATGGTTGTCGTTCAATAAATAATGGATTCACATCTGTCAACAGGACAGTGACAGTGACAGGTATGTGTGTCTGTATGGATTGTGGAATGTGTTCAGTTGGATGTACAAAGTATAATGAAAGAAAAAGTCTTGATTAAACTCCTCATTCCTCTTTCCTATTCTCCAGTACAGAAGACACCCCACAAAAGGCTCATTGTTTCCATTTGCTCCTGTGATAGATGTAAGCTAAAACAGGATTTGTTTAATCTCTGAGACAACGTTGTTTGTTTTCCCAGCGCTGCATCCATCTCCAGTTTTTATTATCTTTTATAATCTGTTGATCACCATTACACTAAGGTAGATTCTGCTTATTCCTTGAGTTTTTAAGACTTTGGCAAACAAGACTTTGCCAATGAGATTAACAGGAGCTTTTTTTTTATAGGAGTCGACACAAAATACACACTTATATCTCCCTGTTGTAGTAGATTTAACCATTTTGTCAGTATTTTTTTTATTTTACAATCAAATCTGAACCCAGTTATTAGATTTTCCTTTGCAATTCATGCAGGAAATAGTTCATTGTTGAAATACTGCTGCTTACTGTGAGAGGAACCGTACAGCGCTCATATGTTCCTGTTTTTGAATGCAGAATCCAGGGTAGGATGTTTATATCTTATATTAGTTCTACAATTAACACAGGATTCAATGAGGCAGGGAAACAGTTAATGGAAGTTAATGACGAGAACACACGGAGCTCTTTGTGTCATTAACCAACATGCAGTGGAACACGTTAATGATTGCGGTTGCTATCTCAGTGGTTGAACACAGCGAAGGCCCACTTTTGATTTGCTGAAGCACTACTACTCGTTGCTCCGTTGCCCCAAGGGGAAACGTTTAGAAGAAGAAAATCGTACCCTCTTACCAGCTGTGGCAGGGAACAAACACTGGGCTGATAGCTGCACTGCTATGTACGCTCACTTTTCAGGCAAGCAAAGGCATTTCTCCTGCAATTCCACATAAATGTTAAAGAAAAGGCTCCTTCAGTGAATAATGAAATGAATATCGAGCCATACCATGTGCAGAGTACACATATATCCCCGTGATATGATTACTGTTTACGTTTTTATAGTGCTAAACAGATTGTGGATGTAAATATAGTCCACGCTGTCACTTCTGCCTCTACTTTGGCTGCAGTTTACTTCTAAAACACAATTGTGTCTCTTTCCAGGAGCGGAAAACCCATGACTCATGACACCATCGTGAAAACCTGCAGCATCTCCGGTGACAATAAAAGAGAAATACAGAGATACTATCCACAACGGTTACCAATAGTTTAACATCCAATGGAATATCAATAATAACATTTGTACCAAACCACAAAGAGTGAGATTAGAGAATATGTGGCGTTTCTTTAAAGATGGGATGTAAAAACACAATTTCTTTTTAATGCAAAAGCATCCGTCATGTCATAAGAGAGCCACACGAGTTGTCCGAAACACCCTGGTCCTGCAGAGGCTGGAGCTACAAGAAACACACAGCATTTCCACAGAAGCTATATTTAAAAGGAGGAATGCAGAGGAACGAGAGCAGGAGAGACAGCGATGGCAAGAGAGAGTAGTGGGTTGGAATTGGATGAAGGACACATAAGCTCTCATTGAGTTGGCAACACTGAAAAGAGCCCTTGGTTATTGAAAAAAAAAGAAAGAAATCAAAGGCAGAAATTTTCAACAGAGGCATGGAGGCATGGAAGCGAGGTTGTGATGAGAGGAAAATCCTCCGCGTTTTTGAGGTTAGAGTATTTAGCCACTCAGCAGCAACAGAGGAGAGATGCATAGTTGCCAGCAGGTTGGCGAGGTGCTTAAGCACGAGGATCTAAGGAGCAATAGGAGGCGACACAGTGCAATTTGTTTTACGTCCTTCAATGTGGAGGACTGTGAAAATGTTGCCTTTTGCAGCTCGAGCGTCAACACCCGATCATATGGTGACGCAGTAATTATTTATGAAATGTTGACATGAATATACAGTGTCTATATATAGATATACTGCACCACAGGGATGGGACATGGTTTCACTGTTGTGTCACATGGTTCCACACCTAAATGTATGCATAGTGTCCATGTAAGGACACTAACAGGAAGGTCAGGATGCTGTTCTGCACAGGACACAGCACAGAGGAACGTGCACAACATGACAGCTCTGGAATAAACTCCAGGTTTTATGGAGGAGGTCATCTCCCTGTTGCCAGCTGTTGCAGATGTGAGTCGGTCTTGATGGATGTGATGGACAGGCAGTATCCATCATGCTTCTTCTTCCTGCCATCGCTGTCAGCGTTTCCCTCAGCAGATTGGGTTCCACGAGTCATCCCTTACAGACCACCGCTGGGGGAATCTGCTGTTTCAACCGCGCAGAGCAAGCCATCAGACAAATGGATATTAGCTGGTTAATTTTTAATTCCAGAGATGCAAGGGAGCCGCGCTCTTTCATGGCTGGAAGGAGAGCTAATGGGCCCGGATTAGGTATCATTGGCGGATATCTGGGAACGGTCCCTTGGGAATGCTGTGTGGGTCTCTCCATTGAACACCATTAAGAATCTTGAAGTAAGGCAGAAAGCCTCTCAAAGACACACTGTCCAGCTATTGACCTTTCAGAGGCACAATGGAGGTCCTCACTGAGGGGGTATTGAGTGGATGCTGAGAGTGGTTCATTAAGCCAGGGAGGGAGTAAAAACACGGATGCTGATAAGGTCTGCACTCCACCCTGCACAGCCAGACATAGATTTCTGTTTCCCACCAGCACTGCACATGCCCAGCCAGCGCGATCAAAATGCAGGATCTGTACGCCGGAGTAATGATTTGCTGCGAGGCTGCAGTCGCCTTTGTATTGTTGAGGAACACAGAGCAAAGCCACAGAGCAAAGCATGCCGTGATCATCAATGTGTACACACAAAGCAAATACAAGAGATCTCCTTTGCAATTGGCTGTCTACCTAAGTACACATCAAGCCGCTCTCTGGACAGATATATTCCAACACCTCGGGCATGTTTTCCTTGACCACCTTAAATAATTTCCTTGCTTTCAGTAGGATTGGCGGTGATGATTGTTTTTATTGACTCAGATGTTCCATTAGTCGAGATGCTGCTTGTGGTAAATGGCTTCTGACAGCCGCTCAGAGCCGGCTGATGATGCCCCGTCACTAGGACTCATAGCAGGGTTATTAACCGGCCACCACGGCTGCAGCACCCCAATTCTCCCCTGACAGTGATGCGTACACGGACAAAATACTGTATAACACCTTCCCCCATTCCAGCCCCTTGTCTAACATAGTGCGGGAGGTGTCTGAGCTCTGCGTACGGGGGTGTTTGAGATTCAGCAGAGGTTTCAAAGGAGGAAATTAAGTGAGATTTAAGGAAAATGGATTTGTTTGTACGTTCCTGCACATACTGCAGGAACAGTTGCTTGGGCCAGGCACTGAATTCAACCAGGATAGCATACGAAGGCCATGCCAGAAATGTTCTCTGCTGAATTCACTTCAAAATAATTTGTTTACACCATCCTGGAGGCGGCTAAAGCATGTTTTTCATTCAGCTCAGGCTCATCCGCTACACTATTTGTGGAATATTGGAAGCTTAAGTGACAACTGTGGCAAAAAAACAACAACCTAGTGCTTATGCCCACATGACGTCACTGTGTCAGCAATAAATCGAAACGCTGAATAGTGTATTTACAGGAATGCCACCTCATTCTGTCAGCTCAGTCCACTCCAGAAAACCGATATGGAGGTGTAGTACAGTGAGCAAGTGAGCCCACAGCTGTTCATATTGGAAAACACAAAGGCACACACACACACACACACACACACACACACACACACACACACACACACACGCATGCCTTGTCAGCATTTCTTGTACACACACACACATACACATGGAGGATGTCAGCTCAGAAGTGCTGTCAGCGGACACTCCATCTGTGTGTGGCAACCTTACCTCCTGTGGTAGCAGATAGAGCTGCGCTGTCACAGAGGAGTGATTAGAGCGCCTTTATGATCTCCCTCCTCTCTGTCCTTTCTCCACACATCATTACAGTAATACAGCAGGCTCTATTACCCCCAGCACCCTGCCAATGCCCCCGCTGCCTCCACTGCCACCACCTTCCTCCAGCGGGCCTCTGAGGGGTGATGATGATGGTGGGTTAAGGCAGGACCCAGGGTCCCTGCAGCATGGCAGCTTTAATTTCACGCTTTGTTAATGTCCCCCTTCCGAGACGCTCGTCCTGCGCGAAATGCCCTCACCGCCTCTACCAGGGTCACATCCGTCCCGGCTGCCCTCTGGCTGGCTCGCGGGGAATGCGCCTTAACGGTTTTATGTTTTTTTTTGGTCTCCCCTTTTGCTTGGTCGCTCACACACAACACACCTGCTGTAGCACCTTTATCTTACTCTTTGCCCGGTGCCGCCCTCTGTCCGCTCCATTCCCTTCTAATCCAGTTGGTTATCTAGTATCTCTGCTCTCCTACTGCACGCCTCACTCTCACTCTCACTCTCCTCCTAATTCGCTGCCTCACTCTCACTCTCTGTGGTAAACAGCTCTTTTTCCATGCAGCATATATTCTTTGTCCATTCACTGCGCCTTCCTCGTATTCTCTAACTGCATCACAGTTGCTGCTCTTCACATCCTCCCTCCCCCTGTGTCCCTCTATCTTTCCCTTAAATTCTGACATTGATTTCACCCAACTTTGCTCTGAGTTTGGATGAGCACGTTTCATTAGCTCCCTCTCTCTCTCTCTCTTTCCCTCTCTCTCCCTCTATCCATCTCTCCCTTTTCCTCCATTTTCGAGTCTCCATTTACACATTGTGCCATCTGTATTTGCTAAGCACTCAGGCTGAGAATCATCATTCTGTCAGCCCGCTCCTTCTGCATGAGTCGGCAGCCACTTTCAGCTGCCCTGAAAATATTCCACTGTAAGCAAACTTGTTGAACCAAGGTTTTTTCGAGTCAGCTTAAATACTTCAATAAAGAACCGTAACATAAAAAAGCTCCCCGCGTCTTCATTCTGCCTTTAAACATAAAGAGTTAACAATGCTTTTCTTCTCCACTCATGTGCTTTTGTTTTGCATACAGTGGCCGCTGTAGGAACATACAGACAGGGATTGCAATTAGCCTAACAACGACAAACCTGCCAGCCTGTGGGGAGAGACTGGCAGCAGAAGGTATTCATCTGTGCTCCGTGTGACTAAATGCATATCTTGGAAGGAAGAAATGGAAATGAGCTTGTATGTTCAGTCTAGCTTGTCCATTTTCGTGGCTACTAGGAGTTTTTCAGAGGCTGTTCTCTTTCTGCTGGGAGGCGAAATGAACACAAGAGACATATGACATTCTAGAGTCACTAATGATGATAGCAAAATGGAAACTATTCCTTTAATTTCAAAGTAAACATACTGCACATGCTATATACTAGGTGCTGATCATCAAAGGGATCAGATTATACAGAATTCCCCTGTTTGTGATTGTGATTAAGAGGAGTAATTTGAACCTTTTCTTCTTGCTTTAAAGTGAAAACAGGCTGTTTCTGCTGCTGTCTCTTTAAGCCCTCCTGCTGAAAAATGCTTTGTTCTGACTGGCCAGCTGTCAGAGTGTGGGAAGAGAAATTCTATGGTAATGTATACTGAAATTGTGAAGCAATATATACTGAAAATATAGATTCCATTGTGTGTTGCGTGATTACACTGAAAAGCCAAACATCCCAAACCGATCATTACCACAGCAGGCGATCGTACAGAGCCAGGAAATACAGAGAGAGATTTTTAAAGCAGCAATCATAGATCTCTGCACATTTAAACTATAGCCAGAGGGCCCCGAGATGGACAGGTGCCTTGGATCATGAGAGGAATTATGGATATTTATTGGGTCAGGGCTGTTGCTTAGCTGCTGTCAGGGGGGCTGAAAATGTCACCCAGCTTTTAGTGGGTCACGTTTGTAAGATTTGTTCGTTGCAGCAAAAATACATTGATCAACCAGGTAATGTAATTGTTAGTATGTTATTAAATGAACTGATAAAATTCCCTCTGGCATGGATCAAATGAACCTGGCAAACGTGCGTCAGTAGCAGCGAGAGATCATATGAAACTTGTATTGTAGCACAATCCACCGTGAAATAATAATCATTCATCCATCGTCTGCACCTTCTGATCCTGTGCGGTGTTGTGGAGATCTGGAGCCTCTCCCAGAATGCATTGGGCCAGAGGCATTGTACACAGGTTTGCCAGTCTATAACATCTATGTATTAATAAAAGGAATTCAGCTTTAAATTTAGCTTCAACCTCAATCACAACATGTCATTCTGATGGGAATTGTTTGTCTGTTTTCCTATGCAGATGCACTAAACTGTATCTGTCGGGGCCTTTGGATCAGATTAGCGGGTAAGACAAAAGCTTGGATAATGAAATGGAAGCTCCTGAAAAGAGAATAGGCGAAAGCAAGAAAAAAAAAAAGAAGTCTGGTTTTGCGGAGGGTCTTGTTTCCCAGACAAGGAGGAGAAGGTAACAGAATCTCTTTGTGAGTGAAGTCATGGAGGCTCCTGTGGGAGGCCATTGATCAGAGGTGGAACACTGAGGAAAGATGGGAGTGCCTATCAGATTCTCTCCACACACACACACACACACACACACACACACACACAGACACAGACACACACACACACACACAGCTGTCTCATCAAACCTTTTACGCACACTCATTGGCATTCATCTTCACAAACTTTTACCCTCACTAATCATCGCACACAAACACACACAGACACAAACACACTGACACACACACAACAGCACAACTCCACACTTATATTCATCAGCGTTAAACTATTCAGAGTAGATCATTAGCACTACACTCCATAACAATGTAGCTTGTGGCGCCACTGTCAGTTCATTCAGACAAAAGATGGCGGCTTCAAACACACACACACACACCTAACGCCATTAATCAATGACCATTTGTAACTATTTTGATTCCTGCCTGTCTGGAAGACAGTCCGCAGGAAAAAACAAAACAAAAACACGGCTCAGTGCTAGCGTCTGCTTGTAGTTTGGCAGAAACAGCCGAACCATTAGCACAGCCATGATTGTTTGTCTCTGAATTTGACTTGCCACCCCGAGTGTAATCAAGAAAAATGACACAACACACTCCTGCTGAATATAGGCCATAGATATTGTTTGAGTCCTTCTAGCTGCTTGTTGCTAGGTAACTGTCATTTGTCAACCACGCTACTATATTATATTGTTCGTTTTAGTTTTATTGCACATCTTAAATTCCTGCTTCTACTGCTAGAAGGCCTGTTCCTCATTTAGACCGCTGTCTCTTGCAGTTACCGCAACACCCACCAGATAACAGCCTCATACCTCAGGCGACGACGCTGTGACACATCAGCCCGTTGTTTACATTGTACACATCTTAGTTGACAATATACATGATTGCTCAGTGTCCCTATATGTGCCGCACGATGCTTATGTGTGTTTCAACTGTATGTGTGTGTAGGGAGCTCTTGAGAATGACATAGGAAGCTGGGAAAAGGCAGATTATCTTGGGAGAAAATATCATTTTGAAGAATGCGGCAAGGAGACACAGTGAGTTTATCTGTTTTCTACTATTTATATTGATACCCACAGAGATGCTCCAGCAGGTAAGATATATGACAGTATGACGTATGGCCTTGTCCACTGTGAGAAGGTACTGAATGCTATTTTGTGATGAGATGGGGACCGGGCCAAGGTGACCCTTCAGTAATATATGGGCTGCAGCTGCCAAGGCCTCCCAGGAAGGTATTTGTCATCAGTGTCCCCCAAGTGTAAGGTTACCAGCAAATCAGGTTATCAGTCTACTGTTTTTGGCAGAAATGGCACAAAAACACAGATTATCTTTTCAATATAGCTCAGCGTTCCAGGAAAAGATACAGCTGGGCAAACGCATACATAAGCATAAACACAGACACCCTTTGTACGTGCAGTCTGTTGGTATTTGTTCATCACTTTAACCCCCCGACCCCTGACCTTGACCCTCATTACATACCTGACCTCAACGCTCACCTTAACCCGTTGTGTGCATTTCTTTACAAACTATAGAATTACGCTGCCACATTTAGAAACGTCAAGGCTTTATCTTCCCTCGGTCATGTAACGTGCTGGATATGGCAGGAAATGAAAAGAAATGAAGCGAATACGGAATGGAATACGAATACTGGCCTTTAACAAAAGTTAGATCAGTGGGTTCAATTAAGTCTAAATCTACAGAATATTCATCTCTCTCTCTCTAATACATCCAAATGAATATATCATGACTGCCTGATCATTGTAATTCTGAATCTATCTCTCCGGTTAGCCTGGAGCACCCGACCACAAAAGATGATCAAACCAAGACAGAATTATCCTTTTATAAGTGTGAATATGTCAGAGTGTTTATTGAATAATGAATATGTCTCCCAGTAAGCGTGTCCGCCCGCACCACCTTGTTGCTATAAAAGTGAGGCTGCCACTCCAAAGAGTGTGAACTCTGCCGCACAGCAGCCGTCGAGGCGTGTAGGCGGGAGCGGGGGTGACAAATGTGCAGCATTATGTGAGTGGAGGCGCACAACATATCGAGATACAGATGCTTGCATCTCTCTCACATTGCCTCTAGTGATGTATTTCAACCCACAGGTTTAATTGTGTTTTCCAGGAAAAATATCTATATCCTTGCTGGGCTGGGTGGCGGCAGAGCAGGGGTTAATGTACGGGTCAGGCGCCTCTAAGTGCTGCGGATAGAACTAGTCAGCGTTGTGCAACTATTAAGTTACATATCTATATGTATTTCCTATATGTGTATCCTGAGTTCATTACTATATGCCACTACTGTTCTTCTCCTATACGACATGGAAGCGTGGAGACGATGTAAGATAAGATTACTTTAACAATATAGAGTGTTATGATCAATCCTATAGATGTACGGTTTGTTCAATACTATAGGATTACGACAGACAGTAAAATCTCTCCTTGGTATTGAGCGGGATCTACAATCTTGCTGGTGCATTCTGATATGAGATGTTTGAATACTACTGGAAGTGAAAACAATAACACATATTGTATAGTATCAGATCTTATCCCTCCAAAGGGACACATGAAATTAGTTTTGTTCTAATGATATACTGGCCTCAACACCTCAGAGTAATAGGCTCCAATTTTGAAGAAAAGAGATAAATATTCCTAAGAAAGATATAATATTACTATTATTAATTTTTTTCTTTTTCTCACTTCTCTGGCACAAAATCTATTTCTGATTCATTTTAAGGCTCATTTTAAACACAGCTTGATCCTAGCGTCACCTGCTAGCTGCACAACACACAAATAAAGCAACTAAAGCTCCGGGACACAGCAGGCAGTCTGGAGCGAGTGATGAAGACGGAAAGTCTACTCTCGCCTTTGTCTCCTCGGGTCATAAGCTGCTGCAACCCAGGTAACAAAATAAGCCTCGTGCAAGCCAGAGCTGACCCGCAGCCCGCTAGGTAACAGGACTAAATAAAGACAAAGCTGTCAAGAGGCTTTGTGATGAGCAGCTGACCACACAACTGACAGACAGTTTGATGTGTGGAGCAGTCTGAGGAGGTCAGGAGCTGGGCAGGCAGTGCGTGTGTGTGTGTGGGCGTGTGTGTGTGTGTGTGTGTGTGTGTGTGTAGATGTCCCGCCTTCGGATTGAGATGTTTATCATTTATCGTTGTTTATGTATGGCAGTCTGGTAACAGTCTCTCATCTCAGGGTGACTGCACAGCACCCACACACACTGATACACACACTCACACACACACACACATACAGGAATACAGTCAAATATATCCCTGTTTGACTCTGTCTGTTGATGTTTTGGTCAGGGAGATGAATAACGGGTCAGCGGGCGCGAGTGGGAGGTGTTTGTTTGCATTGATGTCTTGGATCTCAATTTGAACGTTGGAGCTTTGTCAAAACAGAAGAGGTTAGTAGATAAATTCATGTTAACAATTATATATAAAGATTGGCAGACACCTGAACTGTTTGCTTCCAATGCACGGTACGGCACATCAATGTTTCCTCAAGCATTTATTAGAAACATTATTCTAACAGGTAATGGTTAATTACAGCAGATGTGACAGTTAAATGCAGCTGGCGAACAATTCACCTCAGTGGAAGCAGACAGGTAGAAGATATGGGGACGAGGTTGTTACGTGGAAAGTGGGACGCTGCTCTGGAGTCATTGAGGATGTCTAAGAGGCATGGGGGAGATCCCATTAAACGCGGCGCCCTGACACCTTGCTCTCCTCGCCAGCTCTAACCGGGGGAAATTCCTGCCTCGGCTGACCCGTATCTTCCTCCCGTATAAGCCTTGATCATTCCCGTTTGCATTGTTCCACAAATGAAGAGCGGCTCCATGTACTTGCAGGAGCTGTGAAGAGTATTTAGTGAGCCTCAGAGAAGGAGGTTTGTGATCACTCCCCGCAAGATGATGAAATAGAGAACGGGGTAATGCAAAAACCCTTCTTCAAATGGTTCTTTATAGAGCTGTGAAACGGCCTTACGTCAAAAGAAGAGAGGATTTAGAATGCATGAGATTGTCCTAAATGGAGCAAAGCGAAAGCGTTTTAAGGACTGCAGACTTCTGAGTTGTTACGGCTCCATCAAAAACAAATACTTTAACAGAAAGGCTGAAGGACCTGCTGGTTTTCTGTACGTACATTTGAAATTGCTTTCATTTCAAAGCGCTGTCCTTTCAAAAAAAATCAAACATTCTTCAGGGGCTCTTGTATAGAACAAGGACAGAAAAATGTTCTTACTTAACGTTAGATTTAAAAAAAAAAAAAAACATTCATTCAGGGCGAGTTGAAGACTAAATGTGGAAACACATGTTTTGGCAATGATTTGCCACAATGACAGCATTCTCATAGATTTCACTTCATCTAGCCTGCCACAAGGGGGAGCTTCAAGTACCACTGGTGGTGCACGTACCACAGATTGAGAACCACCAACATAGTTTATCCTTTAGCATGCATGCAATGTCGGTCTTCTTAAGGTGGAAAGCATTAAATGCCCCAGAGGTCTTAAAAACAGATTACAAAGCCTGATTGCGATTTCTTCTCACGTGAATAAATCACTGCGACAATACTATTATATCGACTTCTTCTACTCGATACATCGTTTTTGCTTTGGCCCTCCTTTAATCTCTATTAGCTAACCCCTCTCCCACAGGGCGAACACATGAGCTGTGTGCACACAATCACAACAAGCGCTGTTTACTCCACAAACACTATTACCAAAATTGCCTTGCAGGAGGTAATAGCCAAGATGGTGGCAGATGTAAAGAGTCAGTATATGACGAGCATATAAGGGGGTTAAGGTTGGGATGAAGTGACTCGGAACAAATAGGATGGCGGGCTCAATGTCATCACTGTCTGCGGTAATTGAGCCAATGACATATTGATCTTTGGGTTAATGAAGACAAAGCACACAAGAGATAGGGTGTTTAAATCCACCATGGTTAATTCCGTGGAATCCAACCATGAATCTTAATTCATTCATTGAGCATAGAAGGAGACAGTATTCTATATTATAGAAGATAAACATTCGGTCCGTGGGGAGGATTTTACAAATGAGAACTGGTGGTCATGATTATGCCTCAGCGTGTCCGAGGTGGGATTAAGACATCAGCGTGAGCGATGGGAGAATACGTTCGAGGGTTTTGCCTCCTACTTGAAATACTCGAGGAGAAGAAGAAGAGCGTTGATATCCAACATGACTGCTACCTTTTAACACATGACTCCAGCGTTGGCGTCTGAGAGCTGGACGCTGGGGAAAGAGTCACAGAGAGCAGCTGTCCACGGAAGCTTCCAGCAGCAGCAGCAGCGGGGAGATGAGACAGGGATGAATCACGAGGATGCTCATTCCTGCAGCTTTCTGCCCACGACTCATTCCCTTCCTTGTGTGACTTCAGTTCAGGGGCACGACCTTCAAACATTGCAAATCTTGCAAGTGTCACCAGTCATTAACCAGAGCAATATGTCCCCAGTCCTCTCTACGTGCCGCCAAGTTCACAGCAGTTCACACACACAGAGGTCTGGTAGTCATTGTCACAAATCCACTGATGTAGAGGCGATAAAATGGTGTGTAAACTCTGACCTCCAGTGAGTCATCAACACAAGGCGGCTTACACACGAGCGGTGATAGGCCGCTTGCATTGATTACCTCAACGCCTGCATATCTGACACTTGGCAGGAGGCAGATTGTGAGGGAGAAGTCCAGATATTTGAGATATGAACGTGACGGATTTCTGCCTCTTACATTTAACGGTGCCACTCTTGACACTATGTATATCAAAAAAAACATGTGCTTTGATTTTATATCTTACATTTGTCACATTTTAGTATTTGTCAAACCTGTAATTGAACTTTCTGACTGTAAATCCTTCTCATCAACATTTCCGGGGATAAATTTAGCTCCAGCAGAGGTGAGCAGAAATAACCAGAAGCTGTGGTGGACTTTGTACTTAATGAAAAAGTTTTGATTTCAACAACACAGATACACACACACACACACACACACACACACACACACACACACACACACACACACACACACACACACACACACACACACACACACACACACACACACACAAACAGTCTCTCTCACACATACACAACCACCCAAGTGCCTGGTGTTACTGTGAAATACAGACGGCGTTTGCGAGACTATTGATTTGCCTCCTGCCCGCCTGGAGAAACGCAGACTTGTACGTATGTCGAGTGCATGTCTAATCAAGAGAGCTTTTTGCTGAGGGTTGGATTAAGACGTGAGGGGAGTGAGGTCGACATCTTGGATGCACTTCACTGAGCTGTGCTGTGGGTAGACACAGTTAACCACAGATAAACAGCCTACAGAGACTGCACAATAAGACAGGCTGTAACAGCAGCAGCAGATGGAAAGTGGGGTTGCACATCACGGAAAGCTTTGTTTGTTTAGAGTCGTGGCTACTGCAGTTGAGGGAGTCAAGAGAAAGAAGCATCCTCCTACACCAGCCTACTACTATCACTATTCTTTGCTTTAAGAAATGCAAATTCATGTTCAGTTAAGATTGTAAACACAGATGTGAGCTTTCGATGGCTTGTTTATGAAGGTGTGTGAAGCAGTAGGAGGAAGATTTGGAGTCAACAGTTTGGATTTCGATTTAACGTTCAAATAAGTTACACACATTTACAAATAATAGGCAATTTTCCAATCTTTGCCCGTGGATCAACATGGTGAGGAAACTGAACACTGTTCACAAATTCATCTCTAAATGTCAGGAAATTGCTCCAGACGGTGACATTGTGATCCTTTTGTGACCAGACTTCAGTCACAGCTCGTCAGGTGTAAATTTAATCTACACAGCCGGGACACATTTGTGAGATAAAATCCATTCACAAGTTGGAAACCTGCCTCGTCTTTCCTTTCTACATTCACACTCATTAAAACAATTATTTGGAAAGGGGAGTTGTACCTTGGTGCTCTGTCCCTCATGCAACCTGCCTCTGGCACATTTATAACTCAGATTGGCTTTCAGTCTCCTGTGACCCTGAGCAGGACTCCTGCATGTGGAGCAAAGACAGGGACACCACATGCAAAAAGAGCATTAGCTCATCCGTGGAGCGAGGAGGAAGGCTTTAATACTCCACAATAACCACACGCTTACTGAGATTTATCACAATGCAGGCAGAAGCCAAATAACAGGAAAGTATCAGATATCATTATCCACATAATGCATCCTGATACCTGTATAATCTTTAATGCAAGGTGTGAAGGGATTATGTCACTTTAAATGCTAAATTGACAGTCTGCTCTAGAGTTACCTTTCTTGACAATTTGATAGAGATGATTTTCAGAGTCTATATGACAGAGTAAGATAATGAACAGCAGCTCATTAGTGTTTGATAATAAAGCCTCTGACACGCGCTTGACAAGCGACAGTATGTCCCCTTTCCCTTGGTGTCAAGTTGTCATAGCGATACGTGAAGACTGCTGACTTTGCATCAAAGTATCAAGCAGTATTAACTAAAGTGCATTAGGTTTGTTCATCAACTGTAATTATTATTCATGAGTTGTAGCTTCCCCCCCCAGTGTGGGTCAGACAATCGCAGCAAAGTGAAAGATTTGTGTCATAATCCTCTTTCTGGTCACTAGGAACTTTTTAGAGTTTTCTGAGCTGTGAGAGCAAAGGGCTTTCCTGACCAAAACTGATAAAAGAACTTTTCTTCCCTTAAGGCCGCCTGGTTTGTGTGATCATCACTCTGAGATGTAGAAGACAAACCAAAGAGACGGACAGAAAAGAGACGGACAGAGACAAAGGGGCCAGACAAAACTGTATGTGTGTGTGTCTAACAATGGAGGCAAGAGCTGGTGTGCGGTTCAAAGCAGGTTGGTTGTCAAAAGTCACAGTTATCCTGACGTGAGATCAGTCAGGTAACCGGCTGCTTCCTCTCTCACAGAGCTGGGTTTCATTTGACGGGCCAGCGGTGACAATGGCGTGACAGGTCTGTTTCCATGGGAACACATTTATCACTTCTGTGAATCTTGGCCAAAGTGTTGGAGGGGACTCACAAATGGGGACTGTAGGGCTGGAGGGAAAATTAATCAGACTAATGATGATTCAAAGCCGATGCTGCAGCACAACGTCAAATCCACTTTTCGTCCTGCAGCTTTCCTAGTTTTCCACTGAAACGCCACACGCCGGTGGCTGCCATACAGTTTTCTTTGGGTGGCTTTCTGCAGACGTGACATTCCAATAACTTGGTGTGGATGTTGGAAGTGAACACCGGAGAGAGAAGATGGAACGCCAGTGCTGTTGAGAGCTGCGAGGATAATGTGGCAGCAGGTTGGCTTGGAGATGAAGTGAACAACCAGAAACTAGAAGATGGTAATTAAATCCCAGCATGGACTGATGGGTGCTTTCCAGCTGCAAGGAGGCAGCTGGAGGAGTGTGGTGCCTTGGCAAGTGTTCTGACCTGGATATAGATATGTGGGAAATGAGTGGAGGAGCAGTAGTAGTTTGAGGCAGCTGGACTTGTTTAGTTTTGAAGATGATTCACCGCTCAGCTTCTGCAGTAGGGAGTCGTTGCTCGCAGTGACCGGACATTAGTCATCCACACCTTGGGCCAGGTGACTCCTTGGGTCACTCGGGAGTCAGGTGGAGGTTTGCTAGAGTCAACGACGGTCACATGGACTCTAACGTGACGCACAAGCTTGTCCAATATGCTCCAGGTAATCAGACAGAGTGTCTTTCAAGGCATTTGCAGGTTTGTCCGATGTAGGTCTTCAAGCTTATTCAATTCCCCTGCCATCGTCTTGCTGTATCACTCCTTGATGGTACTATGCGCGAATGTGATTGTCACAGAATCGGCGGTCATAAGGATCTCTCTCACTCGCTCACTCTCGCATATTCACTCTCGTTATTTAAGTTTTATTCGAGCACAAGTTTTACACTCTGGGTGTCGCAGAATCAAAGCAGCAGTTGAATAATTTACAGCGAGCCACTGAGCTGACCATCTGGATGTGTCGATCCTCCGCAGCGGCGCCTTCGCCGAATCGTTTCCGTTCTCCTACCATTTCTATCACCTCCCTCTTTATATTCCTGAGCTGGCATCTCTCAGTTTGTCTTGGCACTCTTTGGCGCTCCCGGTTCTGCCGGTGAAGAAAAATCTTGGCTCGCTTTCCAGGAACTGTGATTCCTCCGCTTCATTCTGAGTCCTTGTGTCTCTCGATTTTCCCAGACTCGCTCCCAAAAGCCTGTTCTTTCATGGCATGGCTGAGCTTTCCAGATTCCTCCATTTGGTCTTGGTGAGCGCTGACTTGGAGCTGCGCTGAGAGGGCGGCGCTGTGGCCCCTCTCCAGTTGCCGGGCTTGCCAGGATCCACAAGTCTTTCCAGTTTAAGTGCCAACGCCAGGGTGGATGGAGGGGGTAGCGGAGGAAGAGGAGGAGGAGGACATGAAGAGAAGAAGGAAAAGAGGCAGAGGGATTCTGGGATCATTTCGCCATGACCCATATCCTTCTGTTTTGCTCTGAATGCCTCTATATGAAAACAACCCAATTACTGTTGACCCCTTCACCGCCTCCAAAACACAGCAGCGGCGACTAATTAAAACTGAAAGGGTTCTTATCCCCCGCTGTGTTTGTGCTCGCTGTATATGTATGTGTGTGTGTGTGTGTGTGTGTTGTTACTTAACAGAAAGCGGTAATCGTATTTGTGTTGAGTGTCTAGCGAGTGATGAAATACTTACATACGTTTTACTTAAGTAGCAACACAACATGGAAAAATAAAATCCTCCATCAAATGTTGTGAAACGTTGTGAAATATGGTGCCTGTCACAGTGTTTGATTATTATTAATGCATTAACATGGATCTGGTACGTGTTAATGCATCAGTAATGAGACCCAAGATCTTTCATCTCAGAGTGTGAACAGCCCTCACATCATCTGAAGGAGGAATTTGAGATTAATTAATAAAAAATGGCCGAAAGTAACCGCGTGGTGTTCGGATAACTTTTCTTTCCCTAAGAGTTATAGATAGGTATATGGATGGATAGATGGATAGATAGATAGATAGATAGATAGATAGATAGATAGATAGATAGATAGATAGATAGATAGATAGATAGATAGATAGATAGATAGATAGATAGGTAGGTAGGTAGGTAGGTAGGTAGGTAGGTAGGTAGGTAGGTAGGTAGGTAGGTAGGTAGGTAGGTAGATAGATAGATAGATAGATAGATAGATAGATAGATAGATAGATAGATAGATAGATAGATAGATAGATAGATAGATAGATAGATAGATAGATAGATAGATAGATAGAGATGTGTGTGGGCAGGAAAGGTGTGTGTGGATAAATATGGCTGTGTGTATGTGTGGAGTTATAAGCCATTTGCTCGGGGCAGGACAGTTTAAAGGCAAAGCAGAGCACCGAGCCAAACAGCACAGGCTGTTTCTTTCTCACCAGTCACACCCCGGGGGCCTTCAGGCAGCGAGTCATCAACCTGCCCATGTGTCTGGCAGTGACAGGAGCTTCCAATCCAATCTCTATTTCATTCAATTATCAAGCCCTGCAACAGGCCGCCGTGTTGTTTGCCCCGGAGAGGAACTTGTGTCGCACCCACAGACCCGGGCAGGTTTTGTGGGCTGCGCTCTCCGGCCGTACCTCCACCAGAATCCATTTCTGTTCAAACGCAGAACACACAGCCGTGTGATTCAGAGAGAGCCGGCCTGTAAAGTCAAACACAGCCTCAGAGGGTTTGGGTCCCCTCACAATGAGGCTTCAGACGGATTCCTGCTTGTTAGACGGTTATAACTGATAATACTGATGTGTATTAGTTTTATGATGTGACAGTTAAATTATAAGCCATTAATTACAGTAATGAACAAACCTCCACCAAATCAAATGAGCCTGTGAGCCTGCGATCTCTAACAAAACCTGAAGCTACTCCACTGACAATTAACTGGTGACTGACTTTGTTGGCTCATAGAATGCTTGTCTGAGCTTTTACACCCAAATGATTTCATTGAAGTGCTGACAGTTGTTAACAAGAAACTGTGCCCACATCCACTCATAAGCACCCCGGGTGGCATCATTGCAACTGTGAAGTCGCCTCCATATTCATTGTCAGATGTCCAAGGATTCGTCTCTGGTTGGCACGTCATGAATAGAATGTTGGCTTTTTTTGTTTCTAAAGTTTTTATGTGAAACTTTTTTTTTGTTCTCAAGTATTCAGGCTGCGACGCAGACAGAGAAAAGAAAATGTGTAAAACATTTGGGAGTGAGTTTTAGCCTTGGCATACTTTGAGATCCAAGAGCCAAATATCTGGGTGTTTCTTTTTTAAGTGCTTGTAGGACCTGACAGGTGGAATTTGCCAAATGGGGGTAAATTCATTCATTCATTCATTACAGAGACTTTAGAGATTTATAAATACTTTCATTTTTATCGCCTCAACTTGCTTTTCCATGCAAACTTCACAACATATTACACAAGACAGCTATTTAAATACAATCAATGAGCTTTCTCAAATCCAGATTTCACAAAAATAAACCACCCAAACTGCCTGTAAACAATTAGATTTCCTGTTTGCATCCCTATGTGGCAGTTTATTGCCATATGTATCTCTAATATGCACACTGGGGACACATTTCATTACACTTAGCAGTTAATGTTGCCAAATGAATCACTGGATGTGATTTGCATTTCCTCCTTCTCGGGCTCCATATGCCTGCTGTGACGGGTGGCGGATGTATTCAGATTTGTATTTATGTTTTTGGTTTGAAGTATTTCTCCACCTGCCTGTCTGTCTCTTTAGCGTTTACCCCTCCTGACCCGAGCCTCGTTGGCTTCTCCTTCTTCACCCCTCACCCCACAGATGGTGAAGGTCAAGTGCTTAACCGGGCTAACTGCACATCAAATGAGGGCTTCGTCTTTGGAAACATACAGATATAAGCACGTTCGCGAGAGATTCTCTTTTCAATGTCACTTCTGTTGCTCTATTTGAATAACTTTGAGTCGGTCTTATTGCGTTGACTGGCTTTTGTCAACAAACTAAACCGTTTTTCTAAAATACACTGTATTCTTTTTTGACACGGGTATATTTCAAAGACATCAGTGTCATTAGCATAAAGAAAATGACAATACTGGCAGCATCTATCTCCTTTTATAATACATTTTACTTTGTGAGCAGCTGGCCTGGTGCAGTTTATCCAGCGCAAACACAGCTTAAGTTTGCAAGATTTCACAAGGGCAGATGGTGGAGAAAGGGAAAAGCTAAATCTGGGAAAAAATGGAAAGAAGAACAAGGAAAGATAATTCCAACAAGTTCAATACTGTCAAAGAAAGATGATACTGATTTTCTTAAAATTAAGTATTACTGCTAATGTACTCCATCTAACACATGTGGTGTTGGTAAACTGTATGTAAATGCGTCTATTATGGAAAAACCCCCAAATGGCTGAAATGTTTTGGGCTGAACCCGTTCAGGTCTGGCCACAGGGCCCCCCTCCCTGGCCTGGCTCAAGGGGGAAGTCCAGGTTTTCCCATACCGGTAGCACTGTCCAGTTAAGTGCTATAAATACTTTAAGGGTTTTATTGAGCTTAGATAGTAGTAATATATTATTTATGTTAAATCTTAGTTTTACACTAACATCACCGGCGGTCTTGTTTATTTATGGCGAGGTCAAGCTTTGATTTCCACAAGGATGGACGTAAATTACTGTACAAAAGCCTTAGGCTCAGGTCAAGACTCAGCAAAGCGCCTTCAGAAATTACAAAATATGAAAAAATACTATAAACACAAGGTTGTAAAACTAAATTGAATCAATAAAGATTTGAAATTCATGCTTACGATGCATTGTACTGCTGCGTATTGTAAGAATGCTTTAAAAATTCAACACGCCGTATCATTAATGATTCACACGGGGAAGTGGAAGTGAAACTGTTGCATCAGCCGAGCAGTTAACCTGTTGTTTGTTAAACGTCTCTTCTTTTTTGAGAGGAGCAGCGAGAAAGGAAGCTGGTGTCAGATGTGGTCCAGGCCCCCAGGAGGAGACAGCATACAGGGGGCAGGGGGGACAGGCACGTCGGCCTGGCCCTCAGACAGATGCCTCTGCGTCCGCCCTGGCATCCCTAATTGGCCCCAGTGCCTCAGCCGGGTGTGTGTGTGTGTGTGGGGGGGGCTTGCATGACTTTGTGTGTTTTGTACAAGTGTGTGTCTGTGTGTTTTCATCTTGTCTTTGGGTTCTTTGCTTTCTGTTCATGCACAGCGTTATATGTATAAGTGAGGCACACTGCATACACTGCTTTGGGCTGGTATGTCCACTGACCTTACATCTATTGACACCACACACACACACACACAGACACACACACACGCCGAGGATGGTGTGCATGCACATAATGAGAGTCTTTACTGTATCTAGAGAATATGCCAGTAAGAGTGTGTGTATGATGGTGAGCATGTTTCTACCACACGTGTGCACGGCATTAAACATCTGAGTACAGAGTTGGAGTGTGCTGTCATCGCTAATATCAATCAAGCTCAGGATTATAAATTAAGGATTGGAAACAGAAATGACACGACGCATTAACATTAGATTGCTCAACGTAATAAATGGAGTTAATCATTGTTGTCATTCTGTCTGTTGCATAACTGTCCAGTCACTTAAAAGCAGCGGGGTGGCCTGGTGGTGAGAGGCGGCACTGTAAACGCAAAGGTCACAGGTCCAGTCACAGCCACGGTGTTGTGTGTGCCTCAATGAAGGGAGGACGCCTCACTTGTACTTGCTGCAGGGACTGAAACACATCAAGCGTGAACATCCATCTCAGAAGAACAAAGCAAACTGCTCGTTACTCGCTGTAGGGACGCGCAGCTGGTAAAATCCTAAATTTCTGATGGAGCGACACAGAAATCCCACATCATCTCCTTCTGTGGCTGTACATCACAACCAATCACTGTGATAACTGCTGCTATAGATCGAAATACCAGTACACAGCTCCTCCCTCCTTCTCGCTCAATCTGAGGAGCCCATAGTGAAGCTGCAGGCTATAATAGCAATTTTAACATGGACCAGTGTCGAATGACTGGAAAAATAGGCTGAGACTTGCTCGGAATTGGAAGTATATAGCAGACCAATTACCCCTGTGGTGATGGCAATATACTAGTGTAGCTATAGGCTGGGGCTGCTGTGGGTGTAATTGATGTTGCTCGGTGGCTGCCAGAGAGGTTGCAGGCATGTAGACCACAGAGACAGTTCCTCTAATAGAACCTGCCAGGGGTCATGGCACACGGTACAGACCAAAGCACTTACAACCTGATCAGCTCTCCAGTGTCTCCTCCAATACACACCAAAGTCTGGGTTTGTGGTAGAGGGTAAACCCACCAAAGCGCTCCTGACCCCCCCCCCCCTAGCTCTTATAGTTTCAAGTTTGGCTACCTAGTTTGTGAAAAAAGGGGGCATTAAAAATTCATTTCAAGGAGATGCATTTCGGTACAATACGAGATTTCTCGACAAATATTGATTAACAGAGAATGAGTTTATGTATAAAGAATGTAATAGTTTGAATGGCTTATGAATTATAAATAAACACATCATTTGATTGTAATACCCTCTTGAGTGCTAAGTACAGTTAATCCTGATCCCCAATAAACTCAGAAATAGAACTGATAATCAAGATGACACTTGGCTTATTGAGACGATTGGAGCAGACTATTTATTTCGGGGGGGATGATATGCAGTGTTACCAATTAGCTGTGGATCATAGAGGATTGACTGACAAGTTCTGAGCCTTGCATAGAAAGATCTGCCTGTCATGCTGACTGGATTTGCTCCATGTTTCATAAATGTCCCTTAATAGAAATATTACACCAGTGTTTACTTCCTTCTGTGTCAGACTCAGAACAGCAGTGCCTCGCTAAAATTCCCACATCACACGCGTTTGATTTGCATTTGAGACATATTTAAATCAAGTCTTGCCTTGCTAAGTATGCAATTATGATAAACATTACTCCCCTCTTTTTTTCCGTAAATGTAAACTATGGCAGCAACAGAACTTCATTTATTTGACAGCATGTTGTAAATATACAGTAGGTGGCCTAAGATACAAATTAAGGGTGGCACATTCTGGAGGATAACAATATACTCTCTCTCTTTTATGAGGACATGAATCATCTCAATATGAGTCTATGATGGACCGCGCTTATGTGGAAGCTAATGAGCCACAGATGATAGATATCGCGTTCATTAAGCGCAAGCACATTTAAAACAACTGCTTTTTGGAAAATGATCGATTTCGCTCAGACAGTCTCCTGCCTGGAGGTTTTATAATTAGCATGTTACATGCTGTTACCCTGAGAACATCACAGAAGGTTACTAGGTGACATCACTGATACAGAAAACTTGAGCGGTGGTGAGAGTGACCTTTAACCCTTATTGTGGTGCAAGCAAACAGAATCCACTAGATATTCTCCTTCATAATTCTATCTATCTAGCTGATTTGATTATGAGATCATTGTATTTTGCATTTCTTCATTCCTGGCTACAAATTGACTCTTTTGCCACTGCTTTCATGTGATGAAAGCATTTGTTGCCTTTATAAAATAGAGCATTAGCTCGCAGTCATAGCTGGACTGTACAGTCTATTAAATGAGATGAGCATAATCTTTAGGTCTTACGGTGGAGGTCTAGTCTGAAACGATACGTCTCGACCTCTATTTAAGCAGATTATCTTCAGTGGATATGTGCAGCTCACTTGTGCCCCACCTCAAAAACTGCTGATTGCCTCAGAAGCTCCAGAAAGGTCAGGCTGCTTCTGTAACATGTCTGTCAGTCGCTGATCAAACGACACTTTCATACCAACCACAGAGATGACCTGACATTTCAGTGACTCAGTCCTGCTCCCGCACCACCTTGGGTTTGTAGCCTTGACTTTGCAATTCGATAGAAACCCCATTGTGCAAAGGTTTCTGGCTGCTGTTTCTTTCTTTCTCCTCTCTCTTATCCTGCACATGAATGTTACAGGGGCATAGGAATGTGTGTTTAAGTCCTTTGATGGAGAGATACGGTCTTGACTTTTGCACTGCTGCCTTTAATTCACAGTTTTATTCACTCCCCTCTAAGCTACTCCAGCTGTCAGGGAGGGCTGAATGGCTAAAATGTAAATGTTTTTTCCTTGACACATGAAGCTCATTATGAAGTGGCTCTTTAAGGAAAACTGTTTCAAACTGTGACCATGTTGCCATATGTTTGGGTGTTGTTTGTTTTCAGTGGTTGCGGCGAGGCAGGGACGCCTCAATTACAGCAGCAGGTTGTATTCAAGCCTGCCTCCTCCAAGCTCTCTCGCATTCTAAACCAGTGTATTGTTCCTCATTAACATTTTACTGTGGTGGGTGACCCTGCCATTCATTTACAGACAATTGCTTCCTGACAATGTTTTTTTTCCCCCCCTTCCTCTCGAAGGAACACGGCCCATTCTCTCCAGAATGTTAATGCCCTGTAAATCCAGAAGAGAGGGCCTGAGTTGAGAGGGAGCAAACTACCTTCTCTTATTGCGGTGAGTGTTATTAAAAAATCCAATTAAGGTGCTGAACCATTCACAAAAACATTGCCTTCAGTGTTGGCGTGCTTCTTCTGGGAACACAAAGTCGTTTTCTCTGGGTTGAAAGGGAGAAATTTGCCAGGTTGTACTTGGCAGAAGATCTAGGCGACACAAAAAAACGGATCGATTCTCAATCGTCTGCCGGGTGAATTTAGAATCAATGTCTGTTTTGGGGCAGCATGGGAAAAGCTGCACACATCAATAAAGATGTCTGCTCATACATTCCTGTGGAACCAGCAATGGTCAAAGCATTAAGGTTTTTTTTCTAATTTCATCTTGAAATTAATGCTGTGATAGAAACCCTGAACACATTTTCTCCACTTCCACAAAGAAAATGACCAAATATCTATCACCCAGCGTCCTTAATCCAGGAAAACATGACAGAAGTCTGCTTTTTGCTGACTCACAGTCATCGGACCTCCTGGCTCCTAGCTCTGCTCATGATGAGCGCAGCCCCAACAGGTTCAGCCAATCGATCAGACACTGTACTATTTCCATACAACAGATCAATATGAAGCAGGGGCTCGTTGTTCAAAGGTATCCATAGGTGGACAGAGAGCAGACATCCCTCAAGATCAAAGTTTGCATTTTGTCTTCACTTTAATTTAATGCTTGGGCACTTATCCTGCAAGCTGGTGATGCATTACTTCCAAAAGTGCATTTAGAGCAGTGAGAAAAAGTACAGTATGAGAAACTTTTTAATAATAACACAAAATGCCTTCACAAATTATAAGCAGTGTAATGTTTATGGCTGTGGTGAAGGCCAGGGAATGTATAGCCGCATACCAGGCTGCCTCTGTGTTGTATATTGTGGTGGTTTATGTGAAGTGCTTCTGTTTGCAGCGCCTGACTGGGAGGCATCGTGCTGCAGAGGCATTAGATGAAGTCAACCCCAGCCTTGTTTGTGAGGCGTTTAGCCATATTTAACAAAAGGTAACACCTGGTACATCTCCATCTCTCTTCCCGTCTCTTTCACTCTCCTGCCACGGGCCAGCTTCCTCCGTTTCCGAATCAAACCTCGGCTCCTGTGAGACATTGTCAGACAGCCTGTTTGTTGCCGGGTAACCAAAGAGGATTGTGGGTCAGAGAAATTATCCGCTGAATACCGATTACAACTTGTCTGGGTGGATAACGATGTCAAACTTCAGTCCTGGATTGTTTCACCGTGTTTTGTTTCTGTATTTTCAAAACACTATTTGAAGTTATTCCCAAAAAAAGTGTTAAAAAGAAACCCAAAGGGAAGGGACACTCAATCTGCTGCAATTCCAATATCACACATATGAAAATCATTCCTTGAATAGTGATAGAAGTGATATTACTTCAGGATAAACTCTGATACCGTAGCATCCTGGCTGCCTCATTAGAACACAAGGAGAGACAATTTTTGAGTGCAGAACCGTTAAAAGTGACAGTTGAGTGACAGCAATTGCCTCAGTATTGGATAACAATCTTTCATTTCACAAATCAAAAATTTTGGCATCACACTGATTTTAAAAATTGTATTCACAAATAGCAATACAAGTGAAGAATCTGTCGCCTTTCCGCAGCTTTGATTAATGAACTGTTTTGGAGCTTATGGATGCATGACTAAACTAGTTTGCAATCAACTCTGTCCAAGTGAGATACGGCACTTCTGGCACTCATCCACCTCAGAGCTGCTTAGCACATGCATGGCTGTTTCAGAAAGTGAGTGGATCCAAATTTAATGAGTTTAAATCGATTTCGGCAAAATATTATTCTGGCTCGGCGAATATAGTAAGGAAACTTTTATGTCCACAGTCTTCAATTATTGGTTATCTATTGTTTGGTGAGGTTACTGACAAGAAAAATAATTCACAGTGGCATTCACAGTGCACATCTGTAATTTTAGAGATAAACATGTGGGAGAAATGTGAATACTTCATTGACCAAATACTTTTAATTAAGTTACGTGCTATTTCTATTTTGTGTTACTTTGTACGACTACTGCTCCATGTAAAATACTCAACAATACTAGTTACATCAATTTGCTTGGAATGACAATAAGCCTCTTAACAATTAAAGTCCAGAATATGCTCTCATTGTGTTATTACTTGTTGTATTTAAGTAACAGCGTCCAGTTCTTCTTCTTCTTTCTCCTCTGCTGTGCCTTCGTAACTGAGTTTCTGCGAATAATTGCCGGTTTTTAATTAGCCACTTGTAATGCTGATTTATACAATTTGCTGGTGATAATAAACTAGTGAGTCCACCAGTTAGGGCTTTCCTGGGAGAAATCCCATGGAGTGCAGGAAATAACATGTCTTATTGTCAGTGGTTTGTTTGCATTAACTGAGTAATTAGCATGAGAGGCTGTAGACGTCGCAGCGCCATGCAGAGACTCCCAATTTGGCTCACAAATAATTCCCCTGGAAAAAGATGTCACACTGTGGGCCGCACTGCGATCTCTGGGAATCACAGTAATGAGCGCTTTGCACAAAAACCGTCACCGGAATTGAAAAAAGGGGGTCTTGTGAATGCAGACGATAAGATGAATACACGTTTCTTCTTCTGCGTCTCTTATTCAGAGTCCACATATGCCACAGAATTGAGCTCAGCGCCGTTGAATGGCAAACAGACCACAACACAGCCAAGTAGATGGTGAATCATCTGCTGATCCGCTTCAGCATTCTAATCAGGGGGGTTTTAAATTGGCGATCCAGTCCAGGGAGCCCAGCTCAGCCGAGTGCACAGAGGGGCCTGGAACACGTGACTGCGTCCATCTGAAAGGCGTCCGTCTGGCAGGAGGCCACAGCGTCCAACGTCCCTGTATGAGAATCAATTGCTGTGTTGTGTCTCCTCTTTCGTCCTAATGGTGGGTTAGCCGGGCACATTTGGGTCAACCGTAAATGCTCTCACTGCTCACACTGAATGACAACGTTGACAAAGTGCCTCTGTTTGGTGCCTGAACTAAAAGCTCCTGTGACTCAAGGACATTTTTATACCGAAACATGTTGCTCGCTTGTCTTACAATATGGACACAGATTTGATGAGACCTCCAGGGGATTTCCTCCGGTTTGTACTTTGGAAGCTGCATTGCAGGTGATAAAAAAGAGGTTGCTGAAATGCCCCCGTGCACATACCAAGCTTAATGAGGCTAACAGGAGGTTTTATTGAGACCAGACCTAAAACCACCAGGACTCTAAATTCCTAACCACTAATTACTTTATGTGTGTGTATGTGTGTACGTGTGTGTACGGTACACATGCATAAATGTGTGTGTGTTCTATGTGTCTAAGTGTGTGTTAACAGGAACACAGAGAGAGCAAGAGGGAGGATGAGAATATTTGTCTGAGTCAGTGAGTTACTCACCAGAGCTTCTAAAGCCTTAACAGCTACAGCGTGAGGCTCTGGCTGTGTGTGTTTGGTATGTACAGTATGTCTAAATGGGGGGATGTGTGTGTGTGTGTGTGTGTGTGTACTGGGGGCTGAGAAGGGGCACTGCTTGGTGAAGCTGAAAGAGTTGAGATGACACGCTGTCAGTCTGAGTTGACGGTCACCGCTCAATGCTTTAGCGCCTCCTGACACTTTCTATTCAGACCAGTGAGGCCACAGAATGCCTCTGGCTTGCTGTGGGATCCCGCCATTTAATTGAGCCTTTACCCAAGATTCATTTCACTCTGCACCTAGGGCCTCGCTGGGAACACACAAAACCATGAGAGTGACAAAACCGGGCGTCACGCTGTTCAGGCTGAGAGGCTGAAGAAACCCAGGACCAAAATAAAAACGGTAACCTTTACAAATATGATCCTGCTTTCACAGACGGGAAAAGCAGACTAATTTCAACCTCCAGCACGATAAAGTGATTTAATGATTACAGGAACCAATTCCAACATAGTGCATAGGCTTAAGGGTTAGAGTTTGATCCCTGGAGTCACTCTGAGAGCATCCTGACCATGAGGATGTAACTGAAAGCCAGACGAGTCCGTATCATACATGCTTAGATACTGATGTTCATTGTATGAGGAACTATTATTGATGTTATTACTCTCATTATGCTCCTATTAATATTCCATAATGTGGATACCACATTAAACCACGGGTCACATTTCAGTGAGGCAATCACGCGGATATCCCTGTACATTAGTTAGGGCTGGGTTGATGACGCACGGCCGTGTCCCGGCGGTTTTACGTAACTACCCTTGAAAAAAGAGGATTGGAGCCGTGTAAGACTTTGTTCATCTCTAAAAAGCTGTTCTGTCAGTGGAGAGGAGGAACCTCGGAGAGTCCTCACAAGCTTCATTAGCAGCAGCTGGAAAGGCAGTTGACTCACCTGCTGCGACAGATGTTTGTGGACCGGCTCTCAGAACAAACAATGTGCTTCATTATTGTTCTTGTTGGTGGTTCTGCTGGGAGACTTTGATAATTGCCAAAATGAGACGAGGGTACGCCGCTAAATTAAACAATATTATCTAACACAGAGGCTTATATTAAAGCAAGACAAAGAAGGAGAAACATGTCTTTGTTATGCACTCATGTTGTGAGTTTCTCTCTGGATGGATTTGAGTGTGAGGCTCGACATTTGCTCAGGTCAGCCACACAGAAAACTCTTTAAACCATGCCAGAAAACGGCAACGCTTCTCCTCTCTCTCAATCAGACCAGAAAGGATGAATCTTATCTCTCTCCACTGGCCTGCTGTAGTTGCTCACATCCAGTTCAAGTCCTTCTTGATGACTTGCTCACAAAGCAGAGACCGGAACGGCACCCACTTACCTCAACTCGCTCGCTCAGGTCAGTGCTCCTCCTCGGTCAATAAGCGAGCACCGTCTCATCGCCGCCGCCGCCGACGTGGTGTGAATCTTATCTTGTCTGTGACATCCCTCTCAGTCTGTATTAAAACAAAAAGGAGGCCCAATGCTGTGTTACAATCAGATGACTGTTCATGTTTTAGATATATCAGACAATAGCATCATCATCATCATCATGGCCTATATGAGTGTGATTCTTCTCCTGTGATTCTTCTCTCGGTTCTTTCAGGGCTTAATGTAGCTGCAGAGGCCCGAATTTCCACAAAACTAAGCAAAATAAAAGTTACATCATCACTTTCCGTCAGTTAGGCAAATAAGAGAGCGTGGCAGTTTAATTCCCCAACAAAACAGGGCCACTAAATCTAGACCAACATTTCATTTTCTCTGCTACTTTCCGCCCAAGTTGCTTTTCATGTAATAAATGAATTTGTCCCCTCTACTATCACACACATGCACACACACACAAAAACGGGATTTGAACTGGGCTTGTTGCAGTAACCATTAATGAGTGACCTGGATGTTCTGATCATTTATATTCTTCCATTTCCGGGCCTCTCTGGACTGAACTGGCAAAATGACTGGAGAAGCAGAGATGTGTAACTTCATTTCTTATTCAAAAAAGCTGTTTGCTTGGGATTTCATCACATCCTCCCTTGTCGATACTCGTCAACTTAGTGGAGAGAAATATTTACGCTCTGGGTTTTTCAAGGTCAAACTCTGAAATATGTGGAGCGAAAAACTACTTAATAAGTTTGGATTGTGTAAAAACTGTCACTCAAGCAAAGCAAGAACACACTTTCAGTCACTGTCAGTCAAGCCCCCTGTTGGCCACATACCGCAACTGACACACTGAGGTCATTCACGCCGTACTGTTAGAAACGGCAACGTAAACACATGAATATAGCGACAGATACATGTCATAAATCAATTAACAGCTGATTTTAAGTGGAAACACAGAAAGAGATAAGCTTATTACTGTTCTGTCGTCTGTCGCTGTCAAACACAGCACGTCAAGCTTCCTCCCGTTTGACATGTGAAGAAACGGGCCAGTGAGTTTAATTCACACCACATTGTGAGATAAATTATTCCCCCCAAGTGGCATTTGGACAGAAAAATGAAAAAGGAAGAAGAATGGAATGAATGAGCAAATGGAAAGGCGAACAGATGATTTACCCATCCCCCGACCGCCCACTCCTCAACACAATCCTCACACTAAGCCCACAGCGATTTTAAGACTCGATAAAACAAATAAATCATTTGTTGAGGTGGTCTTTCTTTTTGCAGCATGTGTGTGTGTGTGTGTACAGGAACCATCTCCCTAGTGACAGACAGCTCAATAGTGATCCTAGTCTCAGCGTCTGGGTGTGTGTTCAGACTCCCTGCTCGTTAATAAGCAAACCTTCCGTAAGGCTCTGCTGGCTGCTCTGCTGGCCTCGTTACTAAGGTCTATGTCTATGCTGTCTCTTCTGAATGTAAAAATGTATCCAAGCAATACAGTAACATGCATACTGGATAATTGCTGTGATTGCGTCCAGGGAATCACATGTACTTTTTTTAGCACGCAACTACTTCCACATACTTCAACCTACAGACACAATTAAGACCAAAACCTGTTCAGAATATTATTGTAGCAAATGGTTTCTGTACTTGAATGAGTTACAAGCAGTTTGAGTGACAGCTAAAGCTCAAATCCATATAAGCTAACGATTGTTTATAAACAACAGGTGTAGCCAATTAAGCAGAGACGCACAAGACAGGAAATGCCTGATAACCACATGTGGAACAACCGGCTCTCATACAAAGATCGAAATCCAAATGTTTGAAATTTCCAGCAGCTGAATTTAGAGTGAGAGGCTCTCAGCCAATCAGCTTCAAGTTGCTTCCACTCCAACAAGACGCAATACACACACACGGGGAAGGAAATCTTTAAAATCTGAAGTATTTTCAACTCGATAGCTGAAACAATGTGAATCTTCAAATTGTTTCTCTGCCAAAAGTAATGGGGATTTTTCAGCTGAAAAATGCATAATATTTTGGAAAATATGAGAAATTTGAACATCAGTCATAGCAATTATGTCCTAAATATTCTGAACATGTTGATGTTTGAATGGTATCAGTAGGCTGAAGTAGTTGAGTGCCAAAAAAACGTACAGAAGGAAAGAGAAGAACAATACCTGTGATTGCTGGAGGCAATCACAGCAACAGGCACTTCTTCAGCATTGGGCAAAAATTTTCAGCAATTGCAATCACAGCGCATTTTCTACCAGGAAATGCATTCCTAGCTGGCGTATGAAACACACATCCTCTGCCACCGTGAAAGGTGGCTGCAAAAAGACTAGTCTAAGTGCAAAGATCACAGAATTTTAATCTTACAAAGGCCCCTTATTACTCTCTCAGAGTGATGCTAACACATAATCCCATACATTCAAACATTATCTCACTGCCAAGGGTTATGAAGTGGCTAATTACATCAAATAATTCCCAAGTTTTACTTTAATATCATCATTTTTTAACTTTAGAAAAGTAGGTCTCACTCTTCCAAATGGTAGCTATTTCATTCTGTAATGAAACTCCACATTACAGACTTCTTGGTGTGAAGATTTTTCATTATGATGAGTCATGAGGACGGCTGTAAATGGTCGCTGCCGGCAGCCTGAGGTACCGACACAATTCATGAGAATATTGCAGTCCTTGTTCTGAGAGCAGAAATAGCGGCTGTTGCACAATTCCCTCCATTCTCTCCATTTGAGCTGATTTCAAAAGAAGTGCAGTGCCTAAATCTGCACTCACGCGATTCTAAGGCTACGTACACACTAGTCCAGATACTTTTGAAAACTATGTTTAGGTGTGAAAACGACCTTCATCCATACTCTGAAATCGCCGCTGTTTGTTAGGCCGCAGCAGCTGTGGTTAGCATTTCTGTGTAATTTCATTAAAGGATCATTAAAGAACATTCACTCCTTGACCCTTTCCTGCAACAACATTAACCCTACACAAATCCAGAGCACACATTATTCCCTGAGAGATGCAAGCCGCAGCATAATTCCAACTCTTCTCTCATCTCTTTCTTTTCATCTCTGAGTGGACATATTGTGCTTACACGTGCAAAAACATCCCCCACAAGAACATAAACACACGCACACACCCTGAGCGTCGATGTTAACTACGCGGTGTGAAGGTGAAGATGATTTCTGTTGACTGTCTGTGCCACCGCAGTGATCTAGTGTCCTTATCTGACAGCAGTGGGAGGCTGCCAGGCTGCCTGGCTCTCCTTGAGATGCTGCCCATCTCTAAGGATCTCATGCCAGTGGACATTAGTCTCAGCCCCGCTCCTTCTGTTTGGGATTTATACCCTTTAATAATTCATTCACCGCTGTGGACTTAGGGAGGGCTCCTTTTCCTAACTGCACCACACCGGCCCATTTGCACGCTTGAAATGACGCATGATGGAGTAACGCGCAGAGGCTGCTGGGGTGGGGATGTAGCGTTAACGCTGGAATAAAGAAGAGAGCCAGAGAGAGAGAGAGAGAGAGAGGGAGAGAGACAGAGAGAGGGAGAGAGAGATGGATAGTAGCACTCTTGCTTTTTGGTCTCTCATCGTTTCTCACAAACACCCACGGTTGCTAAGCTACACCACAACTAATCACCGGGAAAATTATCTTTGTTCAAACCATATCTCCGCCTGTGAGGACATACAGTATTTACCCTGCAGTTCAGATTTGAAGATACTGAGAAATAGATTTGTAAAGCAAGCGGGGGGGCAGGGGCAGGGGCGGGGGCTGTGTTTATGAATATACTTGTGTCCAACAGTTAAAGATGATTTAGTTGACAATATGCCTAAATAAATCAACAATTCCTTGCTTATCAGTGTTCTCAAATTGAAGTTTAATATCCTCTGCTAGCAGCAATTTCCTACATCCTCCAGCCCTGCGCACTGCCAGCCAGACACCCAGGCCTCGGATGGAAATCTTCCCCATCGCCGTTCACCACCTCTGAGGGAGAAGATTATGAAGATTAGATTTGCCTTAAATAGATTTTTTATGGCAGCCAGAAACAATGCTATCTTGGAGTCTCTCTATATGCAATTCACTCCACCGAATCCCTGACAAAAAGCATTCGCCTTTCATTGTGCGTGAAGCATGGCTTTGTGCGCCGGTGATTGAATCTTGCAGGGGAAGTAATGGCACATGTTATGACCACTGACGTAAGGGGATGGAGACTAATACTGTTCCTTGCCGTCCTCAGCAAACCGCAAGTCTACACAATCTGTCGGCACAACATAAAAACGCTCCACCTGCAGTGAGCTACAGCAATGCAGCAACTCACTGTGGTGGTGGTGGTGGTGTGTGTCTTTCCGTGCGCCTGTGTGTATAAATGTCATCGTTCCGAGCACGCCGGTGAAAAAAGCATAGGATCATGCAAATGTATACGAGGCGCCATCTCATCATTCCAGAGCACACATGGCGAGCGAAGGGATTTTTCCTGCAACCATCTGAGCGATGTGAAGCAATCATGGCCACATAACGCAACGCATAATGCTATTTATGCATGGAGGAGGCGGGGTTATATAATCACTGAGGTGTTTCTGCACCACAATTACATGATTACACCATGTATGGACGCAAGATCAACATGGAATGTTTCCTTGTTTCCGTGTCTGGCGCCTTATCGCTCCCAGCCCTAATTGGACACCTGTGTAATGACTTCATACAATCAAATAACAGATAAACAAGAAAGGTAGGAAGTGGAAATGCTGATAAAGTCAAAAGAAGGAGAACAAACTTGCAAGACTTGGAATGAAATGTGAACAAAATTACAGACAGAACAGTACATACTGGAGGCTCAAAACTATTTGTACGGCGCCTTCCTTCTCATTTTCCAGCCGTCTTCTATAAATAGTCCCGTCTTATGAGATTCATTATAACCAAAAAAAAACATAAAATCTTATCTCCATCATCCATCTATGTCACATCCTGGCGATGATCAAAGTGTTCTAGGAAAGCTATCAGTGCAATTTATCTGAGAAAGGAAAGAAAATGAGTGAGAAATGACGTCAACGTCCCAATTTACTGGGCACAATAACTCCTACACCACTATTCCCACATAGGTGGGAGCTGGAAAGAGCCACGTAAACATTTTGATCTTTGCTCTCCGGCACAAAGCTCTACCCACTGAGCGACAAAGGACCAATTCCTGTTTCACTGTACATTAAAATTTATTGGTCATACTGAGCTCGGTGGCATGCTGGCATTGTTTATGATCATATTGTTGGATGTAATGACCGTGTGAAGCTTAAGTCCCGTGCTGCTAACGGGTCTAATAACCATCATTAATATGTGGTGGGCGGCGAGGGAGCCGTTTATCGTCTCCCTCTGGGTTCCAAAGCTGCGTCAGGAACTGAGGTGACTGGCGCGGCACCTATTTTCTATCTGGCAGCTTCTTCTCTGTGCTCAAACGGTTCAGTGGAGGCAGCGGGGTGTGTTAGCATCCCGTGCAGGCGGAGACAGGTAGACAAGAGATGTAATGACCCCCCACCATGAATGAGTAACCCCCTACCATCTCCTCTGCATGGCTGGGAAGGTAGGCTGGATTTTAATGACATCCAGAGAAATAATGTCTGTCCTCTGTCATGGCGGTGAGCCCAGGTGGACAATGAGCAAGGAGGCGCGGCGTCACACACACACACACACTCTCACACACATATTTACACGGTGAAAAGTCTGCTTCAGGTGTTTACAGATGTCACGATTTGTACTTGTGGCTGCTTTTGAGTCTTCCAGCGGCGTGGATCATGACTGTAACTCTGTTGGAGCTCTCGCCTCTCTCGCGTCTCTCACGTCTCCTCTTTCTCTGACAGCTTCTCACGAACACCAACAAAGTACACCAAAAGAAGGCGGAGCTCATCTGCTTCCTTCTACAGAGCAGCTTCCACACCTCTGGGACGAACATCCAGAAGGTCTGAGGTTCTGCTGCGACTCTCAGCTTGTTTTAAATGTAAGACTTTAAACCTTCTTCCTGTTTGCTGGAGCATTTTGTTAAATAATCTGGCTATTTATTCACTTCCTGCCACTGCGCTGTAATCTTGACACTTTTGGGGCTTTTATTTGTTTTATTGCTTTTATTCAATTGTATAAATCCCCACTTGGATCTGTAATCTGTAATTGTAAAGTCTTTATAAAGCACTTTGAGTCGCCTTTGGTGTCTGAGCGCTGCTGTATAAATACATTTGTCTTGTCTTGCCTCTACGCGGTTTAGTGCCAACAATGCCGGAGGACTTCCTCAGTTTCACACGAGTCCCTTCCTGGAGGTTATAACATATTAAGCATAATTAACACGTTCCTCAGATTACCATGTTGAAGGTTACCGTGCCATTACACTGTATGTTCTCCCTCCGTTCTCCTTTTCAGCCATCTGGAGGCAACACGTCTTCTTCAGATGATGCAATACGCCCTTTCTAAGCTGTTGCCTTGAGGTGCATTCAAATCCGGCACAGTCTTACTTGGTCAAGATTCCCAGATGATGGCTAACAGGAAGAATGTAACCTGAATCTATTGTTCCAACTGTTCCTGCGTTAACGAAACGTTCTAATAATCCAGCCCCTGTCTTGGCAGGAATGGAAACGCCTTCAAGTTCAAGAGCAGCACAATGCTGTAGATTCCCATGTCGCTCTGTCTTTGAGATAAGTTGGAGAAAAGCTCCGAGGCTGATGATTACCCTAAACCCACAGAGTTCAATGCTTCAAAGTAGAAACTCATTAGTTTAGATTTGCCTTTCAAGTTCACTTTCTCTCAGGATTCTGCCTTCAACTCGTAATTACTGTTCAAATAATTAGGGACCTCGTACCTCAGAGGCAGGTGCTGATCCCACATAAAACTGATCAGGTTCATTTTACATCCATAAAGTTGAGTAATACCACCGCCGGGAATAAGGAAGTAAAATAATAGAGAATATTGCCCATCTTCAGAGCGATAGGTCACGGTACGAACAAATATTCACATGGCATTCCCGCTGTTTGATGTAAATCTTGATTAAACATCACAGTTATTAATTTGAAGGCAGACCCTGAGTGGATAGTTAATTACACAAGCTCTGTTTCAACAAGACTTATGTTCTCTCACAATTAATCACGGCAGTCGTAAACCAGGACGTATAGAGGAACGCCGGCGCCAATGAGAGAGAGCTGACCGGCTTCAAGGACTGGAAATTATTCGAGATAGATGGACATGCAAGGGCCAGAAATGTAAAACAGCAGTCCTCAGCTGAATCCCACTGAGTTATTATGTTTAATGTGTAAAATTATTCAAATAAGCTCCAAACAAACCAAGTGGGAAATTGCAATTTGCTCTCGCATCACTTATTTTTGCCCTGTCACCTCAGGTTGGCAGTGCAGAAAGGCTTGGATGGAGGGATAAATGTGTTTGTTTGCAGGAACGGCGTGATTCTACGCAGGAAGGAACAAATGTAGCAGCGTTCGCGTTTGTGTATACGGTGTGAGGTCACGCACAAGTCAGCTGCTGGCTGTCATGGCGATTATTTTTCCCTTCCCCATTTCTAAAGAACAGTAGTGGTGAGTGTGTTGTTGCTCAGCAGGGAGAGAGGGATGAGGTTCAAAGATTAGAGAGAGAGAGAGAGAAAGGGAGAGGGAGGGAGGGAGGGAGAGAGAGGGAGGGAGGGAGGGAGAGAGAGAGATGTAAAGCGTAAATCATTATCTAAATTCTCTGCAACATCAGGTGCATCAGAAGCAGAACTGTGGATCAAACCCTGATTGAGTTTCTCCCTTCATCACACGTCCACTTCTCTATTTGTGTCCATGCAGTAATATTGTAGCTGTACTGTACATGCTGCATCTATGAGGGGAGGCTACAGAACCACGATTCATCTGCTTCCAACCACAAGATCTGCAGCGTTTCAGACCGTCTTAGTTCATTTGATGGAAAATGTGCTGTGCATATTTTAAACAGAGAGCAGTGAGAGAATCCATTTGCTTTTCTTGATATTTTGCATTGCGAAGGCTGGATCGGTCCATCTGACACACTCCAGCTCTCGCCTTTGATCTCCAATAAAGAGTTGTGCTGGCGAATGATCTGTGGTGAGATGTGGTTATTAAATGTATTTATTTATTTATATATTTTCAACGCCACGAAAGGCAGCAAACATAAATCATTGAAATCTCCATTGGTCTCAATCAATAGACATGATCATTACCTCAATATCTGTGATTGGGGAAAATGGAATGTGTTTCAGTTGCTCCTTCACAATGAACAGAATCTTTATTCAAAACCGAATTTCTGGTGTTTTTTCACGTTTGTGGGACTGATACAGGGATATCAGCCTGAAAGCCTCAGCCACTATTTGTTGGACTTTAATTATCACTGCAGATGTAGAAAGGACCACAAAGACGATCAGCCTATTAGGATCAGCCCATTACCTTAAACGTGCAGAGGTCAGTGCCACAGCTCCCTGCAACATTCTCCCCAACGGTCAATACGTCCCATGTTTTGAATTTACAATACTTCTACATTTGACTGACTTTTATGAATTTAAATTGGCCGTATGTCCTCGACCCCGTGACCACTATCTGTGCGGACAATGCATTCAGTCGCTCCGGCCACCTTCAGGCAGGTGACCTCATCAGCGTCCAGCACAAAGGAACAGGAATGACAGGCTTTTCATTATTGCCCAGCCATTGTGCCAGAGGGGGAAATCAATTATAAAAACACGACTAACAGCAAAGATAACAGCAGTGTCCTCTATTGTGTTGAAGCCAGCCAACTTTTTTTTTTCCTCAAGGATCTCTTGACCAGTCCAGCATCACCTTGGTGCAATTTGCTCCCCATCTCAAATCCCATTGCCTTTTGGAATTGGATTTACCTGACTCATTCACACAGTGAATGGAGCCTCCTTCCAGTGAAAAAAAAAAAGAGAGAGATTCTGTGTGAAATTGCCTGAGTTGTCGGGAGGCTTCGGATTCGTCAGGTAGCTCTCTCTGTCTGCCATTAACCTTCCAACAGGAAGAATGTCCTCATTACGGGGAAGGACTAAGGGGCGCTGAGGAGGTGACGGGGGAAGAGGTCTGAGCTGGACATTGGAATAAGCAAAGTAACATGCTGGAGAAGGGGAAAACACACACACACACACACACACACACACACACACACACACACACACACACACATACACACACACACACACACACACACACACACACACACACACACACAGACACACACACGAAACACACTAGAATCCTCATGTGGATTTATGTCTGTTTGTAAATTAGCGCTTGCCTTGCTCTGCAGTTTGAAGTCCAAATGGAATATTTCAGGGATTAATTATTTGTCTAAGGGACTCTGTGACCGTTACTAGCTGAAAGCAGACAGCAGAAATATGTGTAAGTGTATTGAAATAATAATGAATGCAATTAAATTGTTTTTAAAAGGGCTGCATTAGTCTTTAAAGGTGCAAATCTGTGGTGCAAAGGAACACAAAGGGATATGAATGGATGTGATATGATACAGTGAACCTCTCCATGTTTATGATCTCTATGGATGTACGTCTACCAGGACATCAGTAGAAATATGAGGGAACGTCCAATGTGACAATCTTCTGTGTTGAGATTTGTGGCTGTTTGTAACCCTTCCTCCCTCCCTCCACCTCTCCTCTCCCTCACTCCACGTTTGATCCCTTTGACCCACATTCATCAACTGGTCTCCGTGCTTCTTCACATTTCTGCTGCGGTTGCTCCCTTGAGAGGGTTTTTTGTTTGTTTCCTCCTCACACACACACAGCAGATTATCAGGCTGTGTGCCAGCAACGTGTGCAACCTGGACTGAATAGGCAATGATGCGCTGGCAGGCCTTCAGTGTTACGTCATCCACAGGGAAAGGTAATTGCCAATTGGAAAGATAATTCTATAATCTTCTGAGAGCTAGCTCCCCTTTATCCCATCGGGAAATTCCTGTCAGATTAATCACAATGTCACCAATCAACAATAACTGTATGTGAGGCAAGGAGCCCCAAACAATAGCCAATATGTTTACCAGCACAACAGCGTCTCAGCTTGAAATCCATCACCAAATGTATGGCTAATTCAGCATGACAGGACGTGACAGAATAAACAAAGAAGTTCAATACCACTTTATGGAGTGGAAACACATCCAGAGTCATTTGTTAAAGCTTCAGTCATTGTAATCTCCTAAAAGAAAAATCCACCACAACAGTAAGTAGGTTTCATTTCTCGCAAAATTGAATTTCTCTGCCAAACAATCCAGCACAGTTGAAGAAATCAATGTGATTTCTGATGTATTCTGTTACATTTGGGATACCAAGTGAAGCGATAGATTGTATTTCTTAAGGGTTTTCACTTTGCTTTGCCCTTCCTCTGAAAATAGTTGTGGAGTACAAAATATACAACAGTAGCTATGAGGGGGGAAAGAGAAATATAAAAACTAACTTTTCAATCATCTCTGATAACCTTTCAGTCAGGGTTGGTGGATTATGGTGGATATACAATGAAACTAATGGTTCATCATTCAACTAAATGAGATGAAAGTTTTGACGTGTGACCACAAAATGGTGACATTTAGAGATGACAAACATCTTTGATTCACCCCTGTATCTGACTATTATAGTGACAGAAAGAACAGAAAAAACATGCCTATGCCTTCATGTTCCATCTTGTTCTGCCAGGTTTGTGAAATACCTCTCAGAGTTCTGCTATTTAATTTCAAAGAGTGTTCAAAAACACTGTTAATGCCATCAAAGAGAAGTCAGTAGTTGTTGCAATTAATGTCATTCTGGGCTTGATCTTGGTGACAATTTGACAAGCAAATTTGGCTCGTTTTTTGCCTGAAGTTAACCCAATTTGATTGAATGCACACACACACACAGAGAGACACACACACACACATAAACACACACACACACCCAGGCCCACCACAAAACAAAACAGATGTAGGACTAATGACCCACTCTGAGGGTAAATGACAGTTGAAATAGGTTTAGTGCAATCTGGAATCAGATAAATGGACCTAATCTCGTTCTGGTCGGGACCCTGGCCGGGAAATGGCTCCTGACACCTGAGACCCTGCAACACGTCAAGGCTCAATCGAGGCTGGCGGCATGAGCCCATACATCTCCATTTTACGTGACAAGACACAAATCTGAATCCTCAAGCAGAGGAAGCCCAGCGAGGATCAGCGGCAGTTTAGCGAGAGATTAAGAGGAGGAGAAAAAAGGAGGGAGGCGGTCCAAGTCAACAAAGATGTTATGTGTGCGTTTTACTCAATGAAGTGACAAGACGAATGGCTCCTGCTTTGGGCCTCATTTAACCAAGCGAGGTTCACTAAAACTCTGCATCATTTGTCAGAGAGGTATTAACTTCCCCTTCCTGAATTTACTGAAGATTAAAAAGAGCTAAAGTGTCTTTGTTCAAAACACAAAACACTTTGCTAAACCAAAGCAATCATTTATCAAAGAACTGCAGGGACACATTTAATTATAATACTTTAACATTTTATTCCAAAGTGTTATCAAACACTTATATTCAGGGATGCAAGTCGGACGGTCGGAATGAGAAATTTAATTGGTGCCTGTGTTTTGCTTCCCTCTTGCTGATTGGTGTAACTCAGCAGTGATTTAAGCAATACCCAGTTAATAAGCTTTTATATTTGTTTTTCTTAAGGCCTGCTCCCTGGTCGGTCCTTTGGTTCATCAGGCTCAATCTTATCTCTTGTTTTCAAGAAAATACAACGTTCCAGACGCCCCTGCAGACAAAAGCAGTGGGTGACTCAGGCCTCCACCAAGGGCTCAACGCTCCTCCAATTATGGCTCGATCGCCTATGACAGCCAATTACAGCAAGAAATATACAAATAAAGCCAAGATAAGTGTTTGTTCTGCTTAAGACAGACATTCAATGTGTCAAATATTGTAAAATTGTATACAAAATTGTAGAGGAAGATAGAAAAAAAATGGTCGAAGTGGTTTCCAAATATTGGTTCTATGACTTTAAGATTCAAAAGTTAAAGGCCAATGAGTCTGATCCCGACCTCTAGTCTATCTGATATGTTCTGGATCTTAATTGGGAACTTAATTGTTACAATAAGCCAAAATAAAACAACAAAGCCACGTCAAAAGAATGCTGAGAAAGCTTAATAACATAAAACATTGATGCTCGTAATTGATAGGACTGAGATACTTTCCTTTTCATTAATTAGGCTGCATACACACCAGCAGAATGCAGAATTGCTTGACATTATGTGAAGAGGACGCGTTGCCTTCAGGAGGCAGAACAAGAGAGGATTAATTATAATTAATTAAGTGGTATAAATAACTAATAATTGAATGAAATAAACAAGTTCACCAAAACAACACGAGTAGAAAGAAGTCTGACTCACAAAACCTTGACTGCACAATAAAAAATCACTTAAAACACTGGAATATGTGTTCTTGTTCGTCATGTGTTCCAATATGAGGCAAAACTGTAGGCTGAATACCTTTCTAAGACCAATCCAGTTATCTTTGAAATGCTTCTATACTAATCTAGTCATATGGTGATAAGATGATTCCCCTTGAATAATGAATCAAATGATCTTGAGATTGTCCCTAATGCTGAAGTGCAGCTCTGTGTGTCCCAGTTTGATGTCGGTAACATTCATTCCATCACCTTCAGTCTCCACTCCAGACACACCTCAGTGAGATGAGAGCAAGATGGCAATCAGCTGGTGGGATTCAAGATCAAAGCTGGAGATCTGGCAGGATATGTGTGAGTATGGCGAGAGGGAAAGAGGACAGAGGTCCAGCTGGTGAATAAGACCGAGCGGCAAAGTCTAAACCCTGGGAATGAATCTACAACAACACTCTGGTTCGGTGGCACAGAAAGGTCACAATTTGTAAAGTGTAGTGATTGTGATGTTAAATCATTAAACAATCTGCCAAGCAGCAGGTGACACAGCCGTGTCAAGTCGTCTTCCTGGGTGAGAGTAGAAATAAGGTCAAGATGTACTTAATATTTAAAAATGGTGCAATGTGAAGGTTAGAATTAAGGGTCACATAATTTACAGAAGAAGACTGCCGGTGTCAAACACACACACACACAGACAGACAGACAAAGAGACAGGCAGCGCTTGGCCTCGCTGCAGGAAATAGCCTGTTAGTGGAAACAACAGCAGCGGCAACGAGATCGAAGCTCATACAGAAACAGAAATACATCGACCTCAGGAAAGGAGACCATCCAAGAAGTTACAACAAGGGAACAAACGAGGAGGAGGAGGAGGAGGAGGCAGAGAGAGCTGAGGACTGAGGATGTGGGGGATTTGGAGGACTGGGCACAGAAAGAGTCACTTCCTGCCATCATGATTCTTATCAAACAGTTAGTTCTGGCTCTGAATGTAAACATCTTGATGTTGTTAATTGACCATTACAACCAGAACCAGAGCTGACACCTCCACTAAGGTCCAACAGTTCTGAAGAAATACCACCTCTGTTACCACCGTGTAAAGAAAGTGGAAAAATATGACATTCAAAATCCTGGAACTAGCTTGGAAATAAATTAGAAGATCACTTTCAAAGCCTATCTGGGTTTCTCCTAAAGTTCAATCCCCGGCCTGTGATCTCCATCTGAACCGCCGCGCAGCTTGAGAACCTCGTCTGGGGGCTCTGCTGAGGCCGAAGAACAAAAGGTGACCAAGCTTTTATGACCGGAGCTGCTGGACTTTTGGAACAAACCACCAGAGGAGATCAGTGGAGCGGACAGAGTCATAGCTTCTTCTTCTATAAGTCACACATACAGTATACGGTCGGCTTTATTAATGTTTGCCATCTATGTTTGTGTTTCTTTATGGGGGTCCTCTTTTATTGGGTTTGATGTTTACTGGTCCCACTGTTGTTTTATGAATCTTACCTTGAGACACCGGCTTTAGAATGACTATATAGAGACTTTATGGATAGATACTAGTGTTATATGGACGTCTATCATCTTAGAGCAGTGCTGGTTCTATATATTAGATAACATAAACAGATGCAAAAAAGCCAAATTTCGTAGAACAGGTGCAAAACAGGTGGGTTAAATATAAAACTTGGACTGGATCCATCCCACTCCACCAGCTTCCTTCCAGGCTGCTGCTTTAAACCCTGCATCCACCAGGGGGCCGAACTCCAGAGTTTCCAATTTTCAGCTTCCCATATTTTTGTCCCTGTGTTTGCACGGCATTGTGGGATATCTGTTTACAGTTTGTCAGTCGTGACTGTCTTTCTCTTATTTAGTGATTTAGAATTTATATTACATTATTTCACCAATTCAAAATAGTAAAATGACTCTCTGTTGCTGTAATTGACTTGTAGTTGTAACACCTCTCAGTTTTTATGAGTCGGCCCAAAGGGGGTTTAAGTATCAACAGCATTTACATGTTTCACACTATTACAGGTCATAACTTAACAAATGAGGAACTAGCATTTGCTGACATGAACACCAGTGCGGTCTCAGGTTATGCGGAATAATCTGCTACGCCGCACACACACCGGTGTCGGTCAATATTTAGGCATTTACATTTATATGATCTGAATTTAAATGAGAGCAAAACGCATCCAGCCGTCGAGAGAAATTCGTTAAGCAGCTTTCACCCGATGAAAAGTCAGCTATTTAACCAGCATCACACGTTTAGACAGCCATGAAGTGAATGTACAAGCAGATTTCTTATCAAATGCACGCAGACTCGAGTTTCTCATCCCAGCAGAGCTCTTAACCTATAGGGTTGATCACCTCTGAAACAGCCTGCTGAGTTAATGTTCAAATCCCCTTCAGATGTGTCTCATGTGAACACATTTCCTGCTCTGCGTCTTCCCCTCATGATCATCCGTCCTCCAGCAAAACTCTGCGACGAGTCAGATCAGCTCGGACCTGCGGGCGGGAGCCGAGAGGTGCGGATCCGATTTGTCTCAATCGGAAAGAGTGTGTGGGATCTCTCATTAGCTTAGGTTGGATTCACAGCTCCTCACACAGGAGAGTGGAATTAAGTGGTATGAGATATTATTCAGTACATTAAGATTTTAAATCTGATGGATTATTCATGCCAATTACATACTGATTTCACTGTATGTAGATGCCTGTACAGTTGCGTGTTCCTGTGTGCATAGCTGCTGCATTATTCAAAGCGACAAAACCTCCGTCTTTGAAAATCAAACTGAAGATTCCTCCCTGTGTAAACGCATTTCCCCAGCTGATCACAGAGCATATGAAGAGTTGAGGACGATATTTGCTATTCAACGTTCAGTGGCTTATTAGCTTATGTTTATGAAAAGTGAAAACATGAAACGCTATCCTCACTCCTTTCTCATCAGCTTTCTGCGCTCTGTCTTCTAGAGAGCCTTAATGTTGATTGAAGTATCACATTCCATGGCACACAAACAGCTACGTTCCAGCTACCCATTAAAGCTAAACAATAACAGGATGATGACTCAAGTCTTATATCGCACTAATTGCAGTGCAATGTTCATCCGTCTGGAGTGTGTGCGTGGAAATGGACAACCTCTCAGCCCGTAATGTGAAATCATGGAATTCAGGGAAAGATGAGTGGTGATCATAAAACTTCCCGGCATGTTCCTCCAATTTCACGGCCATGACTCTTGCATAAAGTTTGAGGTGACAGTGTATACACGCCGACATCAATGTGACACTTTTCCCACTTCGTTGTAATTAATCGCATATCTCTAGGGCGCACAGAGAGCACTGAGAGCAAAGTGAAGGCAGAATGGCTGTAATCTGACATTGATGTACAGCAAAAATGGAAGTCCTCGTTCACCTTCCCTTTGTTCTGGGGAAAGGGAAGTGGTGTGTGAAAGGGTGTAATTAATGAACCTACAAATAGCTCCAGTTTCGTTTAATGACAATCTATGTGTTAAAAGGCAGTACCCTTTGTGACTGTGGGTGTGGAGGAGCTGGCAACACTGTCTCCCAAAAGAGCTCTGACAGGTAATTCTGCATTTTGAAATGGTAATGAAGCAGAATGCATCACTGGATTACACCTCGGGGACTAACATGTGGAGCGTCCTTCAGGGTGTAGGAATGTAACGGTCTTGATCATTCAACGACGCCAATGGCAACTCGGCATCACTGGGTGAGAAGGTCGACAACTGTATCCAAGTGACTTACCCCAGGGCTTCGCCAATGCGACCGATTCCTAATTGGCGTTTTAAACAGAGCAAATGAAGCTGGCATGACAAAATTGTGTCAAAACAAGTCTGTAGCCTGGCGCTTGGCTCATTTGTGACACACACACACACGAGTTCGGTGCCAGGAAGAGCTCCTGTGCGGCGAGCGTCATTTCCCAGGTAGCAGCTTGCAGACAATTTCTTTTACTTTGTGCAAAAAGGCCACAGCAAAAACAGCAGACTGCTCGCTCACTTTCAAATATTCAGTTTTTTGATGTATCAGATTTCAAATAGATCACATTCAGTATTTTAATTAATTCTCCAGCTTTACAAACTCAGAGACCATATCTATCTTTCTGGCTTATCTCTCAGTCCAAATAAAATGTTGGGCACCATCACAATATGCTTATCTGAGCCCCAGAAAGGATCTCATTGTTTTTTCCCCCCCTCACTAATCCTCCAAAGCTGCAGCATGACTCAGAAGTTACACACACTCCCGTTGCCAGAACGATTCCATTCAAAGTGTATTATCTTGGAGCAGGATCCAAATGTCATTTTTCCCTCTGAAACAATGCACCCAGAATGATTCCTTGTCTGCCAAACACATGATAAAACACCCAGCTGTGAGTTTTAATAATGCTGGCTGTCTGAATGTAACAACACACTTTTTGTTCTAATGAATCTCATTGTGTCTCACAGCTCTGGATGACCTGATGCACCGACATTTGTCTATTTCACAGCGAGTCCACTTCTCTAAGATAAGAGAAAAATAAAGAAAATTAAAGCCAGGGGAGTTTTGTTCATCACTGCAGGGTTATGTAAAATCAGCAGGTTGATCTTTCATCAGAGAAGAAGCTGTACCTTTACTCCAGTTATTTTTATAGTGATGTTATACAGCGAGCATGAAAGTTTGATGTGTTCAGCTCAGACAAACCCGTAGGTGCTGAACTGCTCTCAAATCTTTGTTTTTGTTTACTTCCCTGACATACTGACATCCACATGTAACGCACTGACTCCCGGGTTAGACCCACACACAAAGTACTAGGTTAGGAAGCGAGCCTTATCTTTCCCCCCCACCTGTATTCTGACAAGAAGGCGGCCAGTGCAGAAGTCTAGGGGCCAACGCAGAAGAAAGAACACAGAAGAACCAAATCACCTGCATACCAGGAGCGAAGAAAGGGCTTAAAGAGACAGTAACCATAATGACATGTTTCCAGTCAGTGTGTACGGCAGGGCTGTATAAACTGAGAGTAGTAGCGTACGATGACTTTCACTCGGCTTGACTTCAGGCTTCCATGCATGTTATTCCCGACCCCTGACCCGATCGTCATTCAAAACCCTTCAGGAGACAATTGAAATGAATCCGTAGGGAATGTGATACATTTTTAGGAAGGGCAAAGGACAGTCACCTCTAATCTACATGTTCACTGGAATTCCGTGATGGAAAAGGATGCTGGGCGCCTTCCTGCGACATCATGGCCGCCTGTGACATTCCTTCACAACTGGGTGTGCTTTTCGGCATATCCCATAATCTCCCAGGTCTATTTTGGACACCGCATTGGTCCCTAGGCCCCCTTACCCCGGGTCCCTCTATCTCCATCTGACCAACTGCACACTGTGGCAGTCACCTAATACACTGTCTTACTTTAATTACAGTCTGGAAGCACCGGGGTTATAGGTCACGTATTCCACAGGGAGCTCTGTGTGCGTGTATGTTGGTATGTGCGTGACTGCTTGTGCTCTGTGTGTAGCGTGTCCTTTGTATGACGCCTGATGTACAGCGGGAATTCCAGAACACTTTTTTCCTCTCCGGTCACGTATCACGCACCCTTTGACCTTTGCTTACGTCGGCTTCGACAGACCCGTTTTAGCGGCGCAAATGGTCCGGAAGTATCGCAGGGGACCGGGGAGAATTGCTGCCGCCGTGATTACAAGTGTCTCATTTAGGCGTGAGACGAAATTCTGGACTGATATTGGACGCAGCCTAAGCCAATCTGATATGCAACACAGCGAGGGTTTGTGGCCCTGGAGTTTAAAGCCCTGCTATCCCTCCCACTCACACACACCCCACACCCCCAACACCCCACCCAAGGCTGAACACCTACTTTACCCTGGCAAGATTAGGCAGCTGTGTGAAATACCCAATAGCTCTCGGCAAACACTGCTAATTTGGGCTCTTATCTAAAAGTGAAAAGGTAAAAAGGTAAAATTATTTTCTCAGGGAGGTAAAAGCCCTCAGCTATTAGCTTTAACAGGAAAACATCTCAATAAATGTCTTATACACACCCACTACCATGTAAAGTGAGATGACAGCGCCTTTAGAGGTCGTGGACAGAGATAAATCCCAGTACACACATTGTTATTTGATTTCAGACATGATTGCATAAATCAACTGGTAGCTTTTATATTCTGCTGCCACCTGCAGCCCTTCAGTCTGCTTTGGCTTCAAATGAAGGCAAATAAGCATAGGTGTCAGGCTACAATAATTGGCTTTGCTGTCTATTGTTATATTTTCATATAGGCCAGTTGTTCTTTGTAATCATCAAATTGAATGACTAAACATAATGGTATTGCTATGATGGAGAGACAGGCAAGCACAGGAGGAGGATTTGAATACGCTTCAGTCTGAGATTAAACAGCTCTGCCTTCAGCGCTTCCACCGTCTATATTTTTTATCGAGTTTTTATTAAATGCTCAGAGTCGCCAATGCAATTTCACACAGGCAGAAATAACGTATTGTTGAATGCCGATGCACTGTTCCCTGAAAACATAATCTAGCGACTGGCCAGACACAGGCTGTTTATCATGGGATCTGTTGACTAAACTGTCTCGGACCATTAAGCAGATCCCTGAGATACTGATTACTAACGGGGACAAAAACATAAAATGCAAATGCTTACAATGACTGCGGCGCAAGGACATGATGCACATTCCGCCCGTTCATGGAAAACGATGATGTAACGCTTGATGATAATGCAAAAGCGCAGACAGTGTTCAAGCTCACGCTGTGGAGTTTCAGATTTTCATTACAGCAGATTTACGAGGGTGGTGCAAAACACACACATCAATGCCGCTCATTGGTTATTTGATACAATATGCATATACAAAGCTGCTGAATAATAAATGATGCACTTAAAGTGAAAGCATGGGATATCTATTGATTATGCATCTTACATCTGTCATATGATCCACAGATTATCACATGATCCACACAGATTGCCTTACTCTCAGAGCACCAGTGGAGACAGAGATGAACACAGGGGGCCCAAGTCCCCCTGAAAACATCAAGTGTTGACCCGCTCGGTGAGTGAGCTTCATTGTTTATCAGGTTCCCTTGACCTTGACCGCGGACTGGATGGTAAAGAAGCCTAAACCAATGACATCAGCAACAACAACAACACTGATTCCACCTCCTCCTCCTCCTCCTCCTCCTCCTCCTGCTACTACTGCATGATACCTCTGGGAGGAGTGGAGCAGCAGGGCGGTTCAGCGCTGCACTGCAGTTTTGGTGTGAAGATTCATAGCGTTTTGAGCCGTCTACTGTCTGTCTGCTTTGGAGCAGATCAATGATAACACTGGGCAAGGCACAAATGAATGCACTTTGGCTCCTGCGCCATGATTCACAAAGATGTGACATCTGTGGTAGACTCTTGGCAAATACGTATAACAGGATGAGATGATGGGTTTAGTATTAAAGCTGCGGCCACGGTGCTTTCGCAGCTGATTTTCAGGGCAGAATGCGGTTTAGATATCTACTTCCTGTCACGTAGGAAGAGGAAATACAAGGTAGGACAGATGCTTGGAAGCAAACTAATCCTGTGCTGTAATAATTCTCTGTAACAGCGATGACAACTGCATTGTATTACAATTACAGCACCGACCTGAGCTCAGTTAATTACTCATTCTCTAACATGCAAAACACAAATTAAGGCTTTATTCTCCGTTGAAAGAACACAACAAACAAACCAACAAACTGTGAATTGCGTCAATGCATTAAAAAACACAACAGAAACGCCAAAAATTGACAACACGTCGACTTAAAGCCTTAATTAGAGCCTTACTTTAAATTGCGTCAGGTGTGTTGGCTGGCTGTCTTTCACACGCCATGATAAAAGTATAACAACACAAATCAGTCTGGACATGAAGAATTGACGGCGACACCCAGAGCGTCACGTCCCACTGATACAGGTACGGGTGGGAAGATTAAAAAAACAATTTCCTGCGAGGTCCCATCCAGCAGATACAGTATATTGTTAAGCTGTCACCTTTTTTTCATCTCAGCGGGGCTTAGCTGCCTCCTCTCCCCGTGTTGCCTTATCCCTCTCAAGCATCTGTTTTTGAAGCCCAGCAGCTTAAGCGCGGCTTAATGGGGAGTTCTAGAGTTCCTAGCCGTGAGGGCACAAAACAGGAATCTTGGCTTGAGTTTTGGCACCAGGAAGTGCATGCGGCGGGTCGCCATTATCGCCACCGTATCTGTTATACTGCTGAGACAGCAAGTTGGCTAACATGGTCGCTGTGACTTATCTCCCTGTTGTACTTTGGAAGAATTAGGGAGGGGATCACTGGACTGGCTACGTGTGAGTGTTTGTGGCAAGTAACTTCAACTCCGCCTAGGCCGCCTGCCGTTTTCTTTTGTTGTAATGATGCGTGATGCTTTGGTGTAAATGCACTGTAATAAGATATTTGTCTTGTACTTTCAGTACCACTTTCATTACCTTCCTGAAATGCTGAAACTGCTTCTGTTGAAGATAGTGCAAGTACACGCCTACAGGCATTTATCACTCAATCAATACTCACCTTAATCTAATTTAGTGAACTCTTTCACTTTCTCCCCCTCCTCCCCCCTCCTCCCCCTCCCACTGAGCTGAGTTCTGGTAAAGGCCCCTCATTCTCTCTTTCCCTTGCCAGGCTTTTCATCCTACAGACAGATACAATGTACCTCCAGCCCCGCTGTGACTGTTCTCACGCTTTCTCCCTCATTGCTGTGGAAAAAAACAAAACAAAAAAAACCAGAGAGAGGTTCTTTTTCTGCGGCCCTTTCTCTCTCTTTCACCGCGGAAAAGAGGGGGTGATGAGGGGGCAGTGATCCGGCCTCCTCCTCTGCCTCGAGTGGAGCTCTGAGTGTAGGGAGGGGAGAGGAGACGAGGGGAGGAGGGGAGGAGGGGAGGAGGGGAGGGGGGCACCCGGTGGACAGTGTCTGCTCTTCTTCCAGCCCCGGCAAAAATGTACAGAACGAAACAAGCTTTTTTTTAGCCAGTCAAAGTGAATGGAGTATGAAACGGTGGCTCTGACACAGTGAACGTGCCCGGACTACCAGCCATGATAGTTAATCACAGATTAAATACACACACTGCATTGCACTGCCCAGCTTGGCACAATGACAGCTCCCTCATCATTCTGCACTATTTTCAGAAAGTATAGACTGTAGCAAAGCCCCCTGAGATCGGCTCTAACTCTATTTATTTCCCTTGATTATGTCTTTTCTTTTACTCCTCATTTATTTACATGCTCTTTATCTACTTTCACATTTCCTTTCATTTGTAATTCTTACCACCCTGCATTGCAGCAGCGATCAGGGGCCATCACCACACCACATACTGTGCATTTAACATTTAGAGATGGTAATTCCTATGCAAATCTTGCTTTTGAAATAAAGCCGTTGGGCTTAATGCATCGGAACTGTTCAAATACAGCCGATTTCATAACTCTAATATCTCATCTCCTCTAATGTTGTTGTTGGACTGCTGACTAACAGAGAAAAGACATGGCTATTATCTTGTAACCTTAGACTTTTTATGTCTTCAGCTCCTGGTGATGGGTGGGCCCACACCCATTAGTCCTTGTTTGCTGAGTGTTATTAGCCTGTCTGGTGTATCTGTCAGGGAGAGTGTACGCAGCAGGGACCCCAGCTTAAAGAAGTAATAGCCAGCCTTGGCTCCATCTATCTAACTTTCATGTCAAACTTTGCTTTCAGTTAACCCTTACAGTATTATTCCATGCCCAAAGCAAAAGTCAGATTCTGGTCTGAATTGAACAGGATGAATCCCCTAACAGCAGAGTGGAGTAAACGCTGTGCTGCAGTTCAATCAGCCACCACTCCACACCAGTGCTGCAGAGATCTATTCAGAGTCACTCCTCAAATATTCACTTGCCGTCATTACAGTGAATACTCCATTTACCTTTTTCAACAATTAAGCTCAGTCTCCAGCAACAAATTGTCCTTGTAGCTGGTGTGTCTGGGAAGTGAGATTTATGGCCTGGTGAAGCTGCTGAATGAACAAATCAATAGATTGGTGTCTGATATAGTGTGTTGCATTCAGAAACACCTCCAATGCGCCATTGTTCTGTGTCCACGGCCGAGACCAGACAATTCCTCATTGTCATTTTGCTGAGACGTGACATTCAAAGAACATCTCCAATAGGCCTTTGTGCCTTTCTGCGAACGCCTGAAACTACTGTCAGAGTGATGATTGCACACATAGATATAAATGGCCTTTCCTCTACCGACATATAGAGTTACCCCATTAACCATTGATGGAGAAAATCCTCTCCTCCTCTAATGTATCGGCGCCATAATGGAATCGCTCCACCGTCTTGCGTGAAGATTTAGGGTTATGCACATATTGTTTTACAGCTACAGAATTGCGGCCGTAAAACGCCGTTGAGGAGGAATAATAAAACATTCCAACATACAAGTGGACAGATATGACACAGGAGATAACAGAATATGGGAATGAAATGTTAATGGCTGTTATAAACTTAAAACTAAACTGCTGCTCGGGAACAATAGTGCGATCACTGTAACTATTATGGACAATGAACTACTCAGACTGCAAAGCATATAATGGACATTAATGAACACTTGAATGATGTCGCCTCTATATGTACTTTTGCTCCTTTCTGTTCTATATTTAATCTATATAGTCTTTAATGAAAACATAAACCCAAGTGTCAAGCTTCTAAGCAACTTCACCATCTGTCAAGAATAAATGAACAATTTACATTCACACACACGGAGGGAACGATGTCATGCTGTCCTTCACTTCCTGTACAGTAAAATCACATTTTGATCCACTGCTTACTCACTGATTACTGCTCTATACTTCCTCCACTTTCTACCACCACTTCTACCTGCGTCATCTAATCTTCCCTCACCGGTTGCACATGTAAAGGTCACTAGCAGCCTGGATTTGGTTGAACACTACAGAGTACAGACACAAAGCGTAGAATTCAGTGGAGAATACGTTTGAGCGACAACACACGGTGGGAAGAACAGGGCCACCCGGCGCCGCTGATCACGTCTAAGCATGCCCAACAGCTGGACATGATGTGTACCATCATCACGACTGTGTACACAACGCAGGTTTTTAAACACATTGAAATCCTTCCCATCTGCGTCAAGTCAACACAGTCATCTGGCATAAAAAGCCATCCAGATCAAAATACTCCAGAGATGAAAGGAGAGTAGGTCCATCTGTGGCGTGTACTGTACAGCCACACTGTACACGGCAACGCAGCAGCTGTACTGCCTCCCAGTACCACACAGCTTCCCCTATCCCATTTCTATTAATATGCAAACATCTGCCTCCTCTCTTTACGAGGTGTGAATGTTAAGTTTCTTCTACAAGCCGACGGTGCTCATTTGGGGTTTGGCCCACTAAACATTTACCAGCTGTTGACCCTGTGGATGATGCCTCTGCGTAAAAGAGCAGCATAATAGATGACAGCCGTTACCAGACTGGTCCTCTGTGTCCATTTTCACAGGGAGCTCTTTATCTGTTTGGCTGTCTTAAGGAGACAGACGGGCTCAGAGAGGACGTTGTTTCAAATGCACACATCTTTCAAGGGACCGGCTAGTCTGCAAAACAGAAATTGAAGGACGTTTGAGTTGCAAAACATTCAGTATGATCAAGCCACAGGCCCTAGACTGCTGTGAAAGCTGGATCAGCCTTAAAGAGACAGCAGCTAGAAATGATGCCACTCAGTGTGCACAGTGGTGCTGCACACTGAGTGGACACTAGAACCTCTATACCAAATTATGAATATTATGTTTCTATAGCAGGAACACAGAAGCTTGGATGTCAGATTCTCCTTCTCCCGCCTAATGAAAATAAAAGTTGATGTTTTTCTTCTGGGGCATAATCGTGTTTTTAGCCTCTATTTTCCAAGCTGATGAGCAATTGCATTATTGACAAAACCATGAGTGTGGAGAAGAAAAAGCACTCTGTGGTGTCTTCATAGTCGGAGCAGCCGTGTACAATGCAACACAAAGGAGCTCTATTCAACGGGCGCCGTGACATGCTGCCGCTCTTTCAAAACCTGAGGGAAAAATCAATACTGTGTGAATGCAGCAGTCCATCCCTCCATCCCTCCATCCCTCCACCCCTCCATCCCTCCCGCTCATCCACCTGTCCACACCTCCATTCTATCATTTCTGTCTCGGATTGGAGATATTTATTTGTGCGCGGAACGGATCCGCTCCCCCCACCGTGGCAGAGGTCTGCACAGCTTTCACCCTCTCACAACAACGCACGACCTCATAATGTGTGAGAGTGGGGATGCATTGATGCGGGGAAACTCAAAGTAAAGTAAAGCTGAATTATGAGTGTTTGCCAAGTCATTTACAAGTTTGAATTCCTTTTGAGGATATTCTTTTACGGCTTTTAATGCTGAGATGACTGAAATGTTTTTTATTTATTCATTCACATGGAGTCATTATTTGAAATTTGTTTGATTTTATTTCAGATTCTCGGAATCAGAGACTGTCCGTACAGTGCAGTAAAATCACCCATGGGTGCTGTCACAGCTCCATTATTCAGTCTTTATGAAGCAGCTCCAGGATTTGCTTCTAAGATGACATCGTCCCCATAGTGCGAGTCTCTTTCACCTTTAAGATCCTAATTAGCAGCGGTGGCAAATTACACACGATATCTCCCGGGATCTCTGCAGCTTGTGATGAATGCAGTCATGGTGAGCTTTGCTCTTTGGGCCCAAGATAGAAAATTAGAAAATGATTGGTGTGAAATGTGAAAAATACCGCAGATGACTTTGATATTTAACTCTGCTCTAATAATTCCGGGGATCTCAGAAATGATTTTTCTACCGAGGAACACACAGTTACAATGTTGCCACAGTTAAATGTGGCTTAATGATGAACATTGCTGTTTGCTTTAACAGAGTAAAGTTTGGGTTAAAGGGCAGAATCATGCAGTCTGATAACGAGAACCCAAGGAATTCTCACTATATTTTATCTATTGGATTATAAACGAGGCAAACTCATATTTTTTGCCATTTTTATCCTCCACATTCTGAATGTTCCGTTTGTTTGTTGAGATTTTTAGCAGGGATACTTAAAAGGTTGTGAACTAAATTTGAGAAAACATCCAGAAAAAGTCCCTAAAAACAGCCATTACCAAAATAACTTAATAGTATCACAAAATGAGGCATAATTCCTTTTTGTGCCAGCAATGACAGAACATTGGGCATATCTATTCCAAGATAACAACAAATACGTGTATCTAAAGTATAAACTAAGCTACAAGATGCTGATCTAGTGGCACACACACAGCGTTGAAGTATCTGTAATAGCTACAGACATACACATTCTATGCAGGAACATATTAAGTGTAGTTCTTCCTCTCCCTGGCCAGTAAATTGTCTCACCTAGAATCATTTTGTCTGTGCTTGTGCAGAGGTATGAGCTCTAATGAGTGCGCTTCCATTTTTATTTGTTTGTTTTTTTTATGAAATGCACTCGGAACAACAAACTTTTGTCATCTTTATTTTCCGGCTTTGTTTAGTTCATGGCTATAACGGGAGGATTGTAATATTTTAACGACACAGCGGTGGAATATTAAACAGTATTCCTCTATTTTCTCAGGGAATGAAAGAAAGCGACTGAGATTCTTCACAACATACAGAACATTTGCATTATTTAGAGAAGCAGTTGGGGTCGTTTGGTCGTTGAGTATGTTTCACCGTGTGAACTGAGGTCTTTTTCTGTCTTTAAACAGTGAAACGCCATCAGAGAGCGGTGATTGCGCCATAGGGTGCTCCAGTTAAAACACTGTTATGTTCTTTGGCTGTTATGTGACCGTGCAGAGCGACCATCAGACCTAATGAGCCACATGACCATGCAGAGCAACTACACAGCCACCGAGATGCTTGAACACACTGTGGCGTGTTGGAAGAGACGTTCAGGCGACACCAGGCGTTGTTTTTTTGCATTTTTATGCTTTTTACGCTCATGATCACACATTTAATAAAGATTTTGTCCCAGATTATTTGACTCTTCCCTGCAAATAAACTATAAATGTTAAGAAATTGTTCCAAAATGTTGCATGTGCAGCTGTATTATGATGAAAAGTATCAAATTGCTGGATTTACTTAATGAAGTGATGAGTGCTTTCATATCAGTCATGCATTGGATATCACAGTCAGTTGTGTCCCTCCGCTGACCTGCTGCCTGTCTGCTCTGTAATTGTGGTGCAGGATTTGAGGAGCTTCATTCCCAGTTTCAGAGGAGGCCAAGAACCACCAAGGGAGTTTCCTCCTCCAAACGCCACTGATCAGAAACCACATCAGACCTCATCGAATTTCAACTGAAACACAGGAAAAACTATAGGCCCTAGAATTACCCTTTCAAACACTAAAATCTGGGGACTGAAATAACCTTTCAGGAGCTCCTAGTTTGGCCCTGAGGTCTGGTTTGGATTGATAGTGGGCTAAAGCTGTGTTTACAGCCAACATTTGTGCTTATTTATTTGGCCATGTGTTCTCTAACCTCACAAAATGTCCCTTTTGGGTTCCAATAAATAGACCTAAACAGAAAATTCCAGCAATAAAACAGATCTCACATGGATTCTTTTATTCTATTTCCTCTTATTTGTGGAGTCGTTATTATACGTCCTTCTTACTCGCTTTCATTAACATGGAAACAGCTTCGGCTCTTCGCCCTCAGGCGCTCTTAAATGTAAATCTAGGTTAGGCAGGTTTTTTTGTTGTTGTTGCGGTGAGTGACTTGCTTCCTCACACATCATCACTAAACTGTCACTCACTGAATGATTGTTGAAATGTGCATTCATGAGATGGAGCCTCACACAACAAACTGCTCTTGATCCAATGTCACTTTGGAGAGGAGCGAACTGAAAATGACTGAAAAGCAAGTCAACATCCGCTTTTTCCATATGCATTCAGGTCTTCATCGCCACAGACAGACACCAAACTTTACAGCAGAATCAGAGGTCCACCCAAACACACATTGATTGATTATTTCCTCCTCTATGATTGAGGTTGCGCCGATCACTGGAATCAACGTGTGTTTGTGTGTTTGGACAGAGAAGCCGCGGCCTCTCTGCCTGCATGGAGAGGTTAAGACGCTTCGGAAAACACTTTACAACTCGAGGATTCGCTCGATAACATCGTCAACGGCAAAACTTGACAGACTTTACCACATTCTGGACAAAGATTCCCCAGAAAAGGCCAAAGAGAGAGCGAGAGGGAGAAAGAGAGGGTGGAAGAGAAAAGGTCAGCAGCTGTTTTTACAACCGCCTTGAATCACAGAGCCGCAGCAGGACGTGTTTGTTTCCGAGGGGTCGTCAGGTGTCCCTTAAAAGCGAATGCTGATTGCATTCCTTCTGAATCAACGTGCAAGGCTCATTAAGCTGCAGGTAAATCACATTCCGGCTTTTTTTTTGCCACATTACCATCACCATTACCAACTCTCACTGGTGAAATGGGCCTAATGATGGATGAAAAGTGGATGAAGAGTCAGACCGGGCCACAGTTTCTCCCGCTGCCGTGGAAACGCTGCAACACGAAGACACCGCTGCGCTCCACTTCCTTCTCCTTCACCTCACTCATTAGATTCCTATACTTCGATTTGAAGCTACCATAAAGGGTTAAAGCCCTGACGACAACATCTGCAGTCCAGCCGGATCCCTCCACCCGATCATCTTATCTGAACGACGCCCTCAGAAACAACAGCGCGACGTCACACCGGCTCGGTCGCTTCCTCTGGTGATTGACAGGTTTCTTTTCCGGCTAACATAACCGTAAAACTGCCAAACAGCCATTTGGAAGACGCATTACACTCTGGTATGTTCAATTTTCCAACAGCCATACAGAATCCAATGAGCGTTCTCCTATTTATGCCCTCATGTTTTCTGATTTGAGTGGGTATGTGAAGTATTCTGGAGAAGAGGTAATGGGATCTGTCGGCGCATTCTCTTCCAGCTACTTATTACCCTCCGCACAGATGCCCGTCAATATCCAAAGGTCTCACCGTTCACCGTGGCAAAAAACACACCGGTAAACTTTCTCAAACGTCCCTCAAAGAGCCTCAATCAAAACAAGTCAATATACATTACATCCCTGCTCGCGGTCAAAGATTGAGGCCTGAAATTTGGTGTCCAGATTGCACCTCGGAAAAAAGGCTTAAACCCTTTCACACACACACACCCACCGACACTTACCCAGTCAGCACATACAGGTGGAACACGGCGTTGTGATGGAGGAACGTTGATTGCATCGGCGTATAGCGTGTGAGGAGAGGGCGAACATGAGAAGTTTTTAAAGCAGGCCAGTTCATGCTCGATTTTTCAAATCTATGTGACAGAACTGATTTGAAAATAGCTCCAGCAGAGATAATCAGCACGTTGGGAGATGGAAAAGGGGCCATTACTCACCGGGGAGAAAAGGCAGAGTCGCCTCCTATAGACCATCAGGCATTTAAGAAAAATGACATCGGAATGACAGCAGTGATTTCCTGTGTTGCCCTGTGATTGAGGCTGAGCCACTTCTCATTAGGCCTTACTTCATGTGTGAGCACACAGCAAATTGATTCATTGATGTGATGACCTGGAAGCCCACTAGTGGTGTACGGGTCACTTCTACAAGTGTGATTAATCAGTGGCTCCTCATCGCCTGACAGTCGTCACACTGACAGATCCCACACAAAAGGAGAAGGAATTGCTGCCACAAAGAACAGTTATGCTTTTCTTGAGGGTGATTTTAAGTTTTTAATGATTCTGCTTTTAATTGTCTCGTAGTCTCCGATTAGCTCTGTTAAGGCTGAAAGAATAAAGGTTATCTTCAGTAAAGCAGTCACAGCAGGAGAGAGAAAGGCTCATTGGAGAGCCCATCATGTCAGCACAGATTCTGCCAAGACGAACGTCTCGGTCTCAATAAATTGTATTTTTTTGTGCCACAGAAACACGGGACCCTTGCCTAATGTAGCGTAAAAGTCTCTTTTGTGGAGCCTCCAATTCACTGTATGAGGCTGTCAGAGCTAAACTCAGGAAATCGCAGAGAATGCTGCAAAGAAAAGGGAAAAGGAGAGGTCAGGCCGCCGAGCTCGTTCCTGGAAACAACATGTGCTCTTTCTAAAAGATGACAATCAGAGCTCATCTCAGACAGACAATTTTCTCAAGATATTTCTTCAAAGTTTCAGTCTGGGGAATAATGCGACGCGTGTCAGTTTTTATAGGTTGTTGGAGAATTACAATTCAAGCTGGAGTGTAACCTTTGTGGACCTTTCTTAGACATCGCTTTGACACTTTCTGTATGTAAAACTCTCCGGCCTTGTACATTTTAATTTGTGTCAGGCTGTAATGCTCTGTCAGCTCCTGTAATAAAGTTAATGTAATGGATTTCATGCACGGTGCACCAAACCAACATGGAGAGTGACACTGTTTTAAAGGCGGATGCACATCTGTAATTGCCGCCTGAGCATGCATGAACATGTCACTTCCCTCTGCGTTCCATCTAATGACCCTCGGTGAAATCCAATATTTGTTACAGCAGATTGTACATGACTGAATGAGAGCTGAAACAATTTGTTTTGTTTAATATTAATGGACAATAATTTTAAGAATTCATTCCATGCTGTTGTCATTGATGGAGCCAAGAATTTGTCCGATTAAATGGATGAAATGTAAGGATTTGTGCAAATGTATCGACTGTAAACTGTAACATGTTGCTTCCAGTCCAATATGTTTATTGTCATTCACCATCATTCATCATCATTGGACCGCACAGAATACAGTTGCGAAATACTAATGTGCCACTTGTAAGAGAGAGATGTGGAGTTCTATGTTCAAACAATACGATAGCACACACACACACACACACACACACACACACAAACTGTTCTTCCTAAAAAGCTATTTAACAGTAATACTTCACACTATTAATACAAATAGACATATTAATCAATAATGGCAGTAAGCCGTCACCCTAGACTGAGCAGCACATTTGCATGGTGACGTCTCCACGCTGCTCTCACGCTGCGTCTCAGAGCTCTAATGAGACGAGAGCAGCCACAGCCCAGAGCTCGGTTATTCCCTCTGGAACTCTGTTTCTTATTCCAGAGTTTGGTCTTTGGTCCAGCCACAGACATTAGTTAGTCGTTAGTGATCAACCGCAAACAAACTGAATCTTGTTCTACATGACCCTCATTTCGATTCCAATTTACTTTCCCGCCCACAGTCAAATTGAACCTATTGACCAAGCTGATAGAGAGGATTGGAAAACAAAACGAGATGTTGTACACTTTCTCCTCATTAAACACTCCGGGTCCATTGAAAATCAACCGTTTATTGACGGGGACGTGTTGCCAAACTGTAGGCTTAAAGGAATTACATCTGGATTGCATCCTGTTTTCTTTTCCTGTTGAATGCATCTTTCAGCCTGTAGCTTCATGAAATCAACAGTTTTTTTGCTTTTTTTGCAACGCTACAGAGTAGTTTGGAATTTCTGCAGCCTGATATCAACCTAACCAATGTATGGCAGCTGCAGATAGCCTAATGTAGGATGAAATCCAATGCTGCTGGTATTCCTCACTGTCCTTATTATATGAATATAAAACCCATCAGCTTAGCCCAGCATGCAAGACACTGCTCTTTGTTGTGGGCGATTGGTCGCCATGCTTGGGACTGATATGGTTGTGCGCTTTTATTCTACGCGGCGCACTACTGGGTCTGTTGTTACTCTACAATCATTATCAATGCTCAACACATGTTGGCCTGCCTCTGCCTGTCCTAGTAGCACACTGACCACAACAGGGAAGCAAACAGGCTAATCCATCCCTGGCTCAGAATAGCTCCTGAACAATTGCTTGGCATTTGCAGCCGGCGCATGATGTGGCTTGTACTGGGAGCAATGTATCTATCAAGCTCTGACTGCAGAAGAGATACATTTGATCGCCCTTTCCTCCAATTCCATAGGAAAAATACTCAACGGCACATGGGATAAAATGATCCGCTAACAATTTGCCTGGACACACACGCTGGTGTCTAATCACTCTGTGTGTATTATCAATGGGCTTCTACTACGTGAAGTCTCTACATGTTAATGCATCTGACAAGTTAATACAGTGGACAGTGTGTGGGGCTGCCCTTCACAATCCATTTGCCCTGTCCCTCTCTCTCTCTCTCTCTCTCTCTCTCTCTCTCTCTCTCTCTCTCTCTCTCTCTCTCTCTCTCTCTCTCTCTCTCTCTCTCTCTTCCCGTTTACACAGAAGGCGATGGTGTCAAAACTGAGCCGATTATTACACAAGGAAATCAAACCGTCTGACGTAGCGATCAATGGCCGGCTTGACTGATGGGTCTCCTATCTGGATGAACGGCTCCCTGGAGGGATGCTCGCTCTGCCTCAGGGCCGTTACAGAGGCGGGCGATGCGATGATTGTCAAGGTCACAGCGATGATGGCCGACTGCAAAATTTGGCCAGATTGAAGGATATGCAAACGAAGGAAGACAAATAGCCCAGATTGCCACATTTAATGTTGGTGTTTTATGTGTGTGTGGAACCAGAAAACCACGCAAGGCTACACGGCAACAGACGATGGATGTGGTTCATTAAAAGAGGCCCATGAGACATACGGCGAGGCAAACGCCTCCTTGGTCTCTTGAAGATCAGCTCGGAGCCTTCAGGGACGGGCCGCTCGCTGCTTTCCCCTCCAGGAGCAGCCAGCTGTCCGCTTTGTGTAGCAGATATGTGCAGACTCTGACACTGAGTACAGCCTGAAGATGTTTACATGGAGCTGATAATGGCGGTCATCTGCTGAGCCACTTATTCCCACAACTGAGAAGTCACAAGGAAGTTCCGGGCATACAGTAGCCTTTATCCCATATATACAGTATATAGGGGCATGCAAGACTTTGATGAGAGAAGGAATGGCAAAGAATTGAAGGAAAGCTATGTTTACTTGCACCTGGACCAGCTCAAGTCCTCTGAGATCCTCCGAATCACAACAAGACCTCAAACAACCACAACACAACAATAGCACCTGAACTATTCCAGCTCCAATCTCAGAGTCGATGCTCCCTTATGACTCTGTATCCTCTAGGTGGCGCTCACGAGACAAAAATGACCCTGTTGGTCGGACAAACAAAACAGCAACAGAGGAAGTTTCAAGACTTTTGAAGAAGACGGACACATGAGGAGGAGGAGGAGGAAGAAGCCCTCCTGTCTGTGCCTGAAGATGAAGATCCATTCAAGTCGTCCATTTGAAATGAAAAAGCATTTAAAGTGTTCCTGCCACATTCATCTGAACACAAAATTACTTACAGCTACAGTAGATGTCTGTGGACGTCACTTAAAGGTACTTAAAGCACAGTGGGAATGCAAGCGAGGCACTTACTGAAGTAACCATATCCTGTAGCTGCCGCTGCTCCAGAGAGTGTAAAGTAGCATCTGATTTGGTTCCAAACAAGTTTGAGCTGGAGCCGCCTACAAACACGACTGAGGGGATTTGATCTTTCGCATTGGTTGACAGATCTCAGAATAGCTGTCGTGAGAAAACTAGACAGCTTTGCTTATTCATGTAAAGGAAAAATGGGGAATAAGAAGCAAGTGGAGACAAAAACAGCTTCTGATTTGAATCAAGTGGTTTCCAGATTTCTAGAAATTAGAATCAAAGCAGAGGCGGATAACTGCGCTATAATCTCAAGTGTGTGCTGTGATTTTAATCCCTTCGTTCATTTGAAATATGGGTCGTGTTCTTCGCCCTATTGGGAGATTTACACCCAGAAAATTCCAGCGGGTTGCGTAATATCGGCCTTGTTCCACATTTTTCGCAGCATGCAAACAAACAGAACAGGGACAGGAAGCTTCACAAGTGTCGAGCGTTGCCTGGTGGATGTAACGACATGACAGGCGAGGGGAGGCGCGAGCAGGGGAGGAGAAACCGGCGCCGGCGCATTTGAAGATTTTAGTTTGGGACTCCCTCGGTTCAGCTCGGTACATGTGCTGCTTAGTAATTGACATGACATGAATTATACCTCACAGGATTCCTCCCCGGTTCAAAGCGGCTCATCTTGATAGAAAAACAGGCGCTATTACAAATGCACACTGACACTACAAACATCTCAGCTCGCCGTCTCAACGCCAGAGGCTCTTCACTCCCGTACAGGTGCACGTCCCGGTCCACAGCGCTGTCCGTCCTGTTCTTTGTCTCTCCCTTCCCTTTCATTCACCCCCCATTGAAAATAAATACAATTATCTTATAATGGGATCCCCTTTGATAAAAAGCAGTCCTCTGTCATTCTGTTGGAAGTGCCAGAGTGTTGGATGGTGAGAAACTCCAGGTTAAGTACTTCCTTTTATCATTGCTTCTTTTTATATGCAAATCACCCTGCCCGCCCATCTATTTACTGTTGCAGGTATTCAGACAGGGCTTCAAACCGTGCCAGCCGCAGACCACAGCCTGCCATCCGGGCTCCGGCGTGGGGGACTTGAAATAGATTTGATTAGGATTCAAAAAAACAGGGCTTTGATCTTACGTTTGTTAGGCAAATGCGGCTGCGTGACAATATGCTTGTGAGGGATGGAGCAATTCTGCTGGCGTTTACAAAATAATGGACAGTCTAATTGTATTATATGACGGAGGGGGGGGTGCAGAGTTGTTAATTTGTTGAGATGCAGCGAGCCAGAAACTGGGCTTTTCATTTGCATCCGGCGCTGACAGGTTTTTGCCAGAGAGGCGGCGCATGGGGGCTTCAAACAAATATGCTGTTGCCTATAGATAATCCTGCTCTCCGTGTGGCATGAGCTCACTCCCTCCTGTCAGGAGGAATACTGTCATTTTGCCAATAAATATGAAATGCAGGGCAGAGGTTTTCAATAATTAGATTTGCTCTTGTATGGTAGAATATCCTCACTGCCGCCGCCGAGGAGTGTGTAAATTTGCCCGGCTGGAAGCTAGAAGCTGTTTGGCCCGTCTTACCCGGAGACTCCCTGACCTAGAAATCCAGCTTTGGGTGACAATGCTGCAAATTGAGGCAAAGAGACTGTCAAGATTTCACACTGAAACCGCCAATATATTAGATTTAATCATTTTTAGCATCTTAATGATGCCATTATAGCGTCTTCTGAAATGTCTGACACTCCCTTTTCCAGAAAGTGTCACTTTGGGAATCTGCACACAGCCTATTAGGAACCCACTGTTGTCATTTGGAATTTTTAAAGTCGTGCAGCCAGTAAAGACCTCAGCGACCCAGATCACGATCAAGCTCCACGTGCATTATTTAAACGCTGTGGAATGTGTGTGTGATTTGAGAGTTAACCCACTTCTAAAAATACAGTAATACAACAGTGTGTATGGCTCTGGGCCGCTGATTTTAAGGAGTGATTTCCAAGATGATTACATGTTTGCACTGCGCCAGGCTCTTTTATCTCTCATCAAACCGAGGCCGGGCGTGCTGATTGGACCAAATAACCCCACTCCAGATTCATTATTAACGCCGTTACACAGTATTCTCTGATGAGTGATAATTCCTCTTTCACAGGACCGGTCCGGGGGGGCCTGCACAAAGGTTTTAACATCCCTAAGTCCAAATAAGTTGGAATTTGCAGCCTGGGGTCTATTAAAAGGACTCTCTCTACATAGGTAAACACAGTGAGATTAGTAGCAGCTGGCCAACTCGCGTAATTAAATTGTTGTTGTAGCACAATGACAGCCTGCGTTCCTTTTCCACTCAGTCAGTCATGGATAAACAAGAGCTTAATTTTCTCTCCTCTTCTGGGCGTGAGCTCAGACAGACTCCAACAGCTTCTCCTTACTTTAAGCTTTCTTTTTTTCCAGCCTGTAATTGACAACACTTGATGCTCAGGCGCTGGAAAAGAACTGCGGATTTCCCTGGATTAGAGTCCGAGTTGTCGAGGTTATTCCAGCGCTCAGCACACCCGGATTAAAAGACTCCATCGGTGAGAGGCGTAAACGGACGTTTGTGGTGGATTGTCGCGTTCTGCATCTGAGGTTCCAAAGGTCAAAGGTCGTGTCCAGGAGAGCTTCAAAGCGTACGGCCTCGACAGTGGCGGGTCAAAGGACGGCCGTTAGAATTCATACATCAATGAACTGCTGTCAAAGTGCAGCAGCAGGCCACTTCACAAGACATTTTCACTGATGGGTGGAGAAGCACTTCACACCTATCAGTGTTTAGCAAGCTGTATGTATCTGACAGAGACACGTGGGCGCACAAACACACACACGCACACACACACACACACACACACACACACACACACACACACACACACACACACTACATATACACTGCATGCTCAGATACGCTCAAGCCTCTCGATTAATTGGTCACACTCAGCGGTCACACAACCTTGACTTGTTTCCTCCACAGCGTCTTTTATGCTCTCTCTCTCTCTCTGTCTCCCTCTCTTTCTCTCTCCCTTGCTCGCTCCTCCTCGCCCCCGCCGCCTCCCTCAGGCTTCGGCCCTTTGAATGGCATGCATGTAAAAAATGGATGTTCTGAGGCTCGGCCAGATTGAGTCCGTCTGCTTCGAGTCTCATTTTATAATTTATCACACTGTGGGTCTTTTAAATGTCCAAATCTGTGAATGGTGCGTGCTGCCCTTTTGCGGGGCCGGCTCCACATGATCCACCTTTAAATTCCAGCTCAGGCATTAGACTCCACACACACACACACACACACAGGGTGCATTTGAATATAGAGAGTGGACTTCCCTGCCACATGAGCTATAATATGAATGTGGAGCGTGCCGGCTCTCGCTGTGCAGAAGATTCAGGCGTTTGAGCCAAAATCGACTCTTTGCTCTCCTTATGGACGGATCATGCAAACGCGAATACATCAAAAGTTATTGAGTCAGCAGAGGATCGCTGGCAGAGCGGTCGAATCCTCAAAATGAAAAATCCCTGAAACTGGACGCTTGTTGGATCATCACCGTGGTTACGGGAGCGTGGCACCTGATTGTTGGCTTCAATCTGTCTCCATTCGTCTCTGAAATGTATTGATTTGTTATTGCTGTCCAAAACAATATAGAGAGATCGTTGAATATAACACTGTTGTATGTATTGTTGGATTTTTGTTACAGCTATAACTTTTGTCTTTGCATCCAGAAGATTGACATGAAATCCAGCCACAATCAGGAAAACGCCGCCCTGCCTCTCTGCTCACTCTCATTAACAAACTTATTTGCAAAACAGGAGCCTGTGGTGCTGGAAATGGCATAAGTTGAAACATGTACAGCAATAAATAATTAAATAAATGAATGTTGGCGGCGTCGCACTGAAATCCCACAGCGCCAAATCAGGAATCGGGGCTTCAGAAGCCTTAATCGTAATTGAGGTAAATGGATTTGTTTCCTAGTATGTCATGCAGCTCTTTGGGTCTCACAGCATTATTTTTGCTGTCACATTTCAGCATCCAGTCCAGCCGCCTGATGCATTTACACACCGCGTGAGCAATTACTCCTCTCCGCTGCAAATGAAGCAAAGGCTACTATCAGCGCTGACCCTCCTGCTTTATTGCAATATTGTTCATCTGTCACCCGTTAAAGAGACGCCGGAGTGGAGAGTGTGTTCACCGCAGCACCTTCGGGAGAGCCATTTTAACATCCGGAGCAAAAGAGGAAGCGATCACGCAGCCTCGCCTTGGCACTTCTTATTCAGTCATTGTCTTGGGGGTGATAAACGGCCTCCATCACCGCCACAGCCAAACCACAGCCCAAACTAATTACCGGACTGGCAGATCCTGTATTCATTGTGGGCCTCGCAACTGCACATGCCCAGTTCCCTGGCTGCTCTGTATTCATGAAATTGCCATTACCACAAAGAGGAATGATGTAGTGTGATGTTTTTCGCTGTAAGAGCGGAAACACGCCATAAATTCTCCCCGTGTTCGGAGTCTTTTTACATCTTGTTAGCACGCGAGGGGAAAGTCAGGCCGCCGAGCACAGGGGACGACGGCGAGGGAGGAGAGGGGAGGGGGAGGAGGGAGCGGGCGAGCAAACAAACGCAGCACCGTCGTCACTGTCGCCTGTTGTGGTGGCAATCTTCAAAGGGACCCTCTCCACCGCGGCTCAGACAGATATTATGTTCCACTCTGAAAGGGGTTTCTATTGACATTTAAATACCATTCCACCCCTATTATTCTGCACAAAGCCAGGGAAGGGAGTTCCTCTCTAATTGCTCTATTTCTGTTTCATCTACCTTACAACTATATCCAAATATTGTGATTAAAACCCCCCAAATTATCCCTCTGGAACTCTTCCTCACCACCCACCCTCCTCGTTGAAGAAGTTGAAAAAACCCAAAAATAACAGGTCACGTTTAACTTTATCTTCCGTGGTCAATCTGTTTAACACTGTAAGCAGAGTGGAGACGGTTAGAGAGGAAGCGTCTGGGGAAATATGAGGGGCCGGGAAGACGTCCAATGATGTCGTGATTTATGGTTTCATTACCGCATCTTCCAGCAAAGACCCCGGTGTGAATCTCTGCTCTCAACATCTCCGTGCATCATACGGCAGATTAACATCGCTCACGCCGCACGCTCTGAGCTAAAACCCTTGTAGGGCGACTAGAGCACAGCGTGAGTGCGTGTGTGTGCGTGTGTGTGTGTGTTTTATACTTGAAGTAGTTCCCTTGTCGTATTTCTAAACATAGAAGAAAAAATAAACCTGCTGCAGGAAAATGATATATTGTGTTGTGATGATGTCATGACGCCAAGCGAGTGTGTGGCGAGTGCAGTGTGCTCGTGTCGAGGTTTACCTTGGTGGTGCAGCGGCTGAAGCTCAGAGGACAGCCCGGGAGATATGCTCACCACACTGGAGAAGCCATGTGGCAGATTGCATTTTTCTTCCCCATAAAACATTCATGCAGTGAATCACTTAAGATATTAAAATACGGGAGAGTTGGCTGGGTGCACACAATATGATTCTATTTCATTTCTTGAAAACACACTTGATATAACTTACTTTAGGCCGCGCAGAGAGACAGAGAGAGAGAGAGGGAGAGAGAGAGAGAGAAAGAGAGAGAGAGAGAGAGAGAGAGAGAGAGAATGCCTAATGCACCTGGCTGAGGCTGAGCAGGAGGTGTTCTTATTGAACTATGTATCAAAGTGCTTCTCTTAAAGGGCCAACAAATAGGCCAATCACTCCGCTCTAAAGTACCAAGCCCTAATGTCCTCATCATTGCTGGACCGTGTCTTGGACAAAGCAACATTTTCAGCCATTTCATGTTGGTAATGTGTTTGGCTGCTGTCAGAAGTTTTCAATAAAAGCAAATTTGTTTGATTTGTTGAGGCCTGGAGTTCAGTTTGTACTCACAATGTTTCCACAGTCTTTGGTTTGGCTTTGTTTTGTTTTTGCAGACTTGACTCATATATAAGAGCGTATTACTTCTGTGATCAGGCAGAGTTTCAGAAAACATAACTTGAGGCTGTAAAGCCGGAACACAAAAATTTTGATTCAAATGTGCAGGAGGTAATGTAATAATAAATCATAATAAAGTATGATGTCATGGAGCCGGCGTGGACCAGCGGTGTGACCAAATACAGAGACGACTGAGACTTGAATTGTAATGATTTCAAATAAAACATAATATTCAGTTAATATGAATAAATACAAATATTTTCTTCCCTTCTCAGACTTTAGGTTCGCCATGGAAACATAAGGTCAGATCCCAGTTTGTTCTTCTAATGAAACATTGTGATTTGCTTTACTTTGGTGACTGCACGATAGAACTAGCTCAAATAAAATGCATAAAAAGCACAAAACAAAAGGTCAAAGCAAATGAAAAGATTCAACAATTCAACAATGGATGAATTTCAATACGGATAAACTCTTAAATCATGATTATTGTCCGTCTCCAGTGGTGCTGCTGTCTCGTCCCCTGATAGGTGCTGCTGGGAGCTTCGTGCAGGAACATTTACGTGTTTGTCCTCCAGGACGCCGTCTCAAGGCAATAAGTCATCATTCTTTCAATACCGGCAAATCCTTTGACAGCAGCTTGTGTTGGTTTTTCCTTCCCCCCGTTTAGCTGAGGGCAATGGATCCACAGACACGGAGGACACGTGTAGGTATGCTTCACTGTGACAGCTCCATCTGGACGCACCACACGGACCTGCTAATGATCGCAGTCAAATCCCCTCCCTAGGACCCAGAGCTGCTTTACTGAACACTGACCAGGAGCGACTCCACCATTTCTTTGATGGTGTTTTTGATTCTGTGATGTCTCCTGTGATACATCAGCACTGACATGACACCAACACGAGCGATGATGATCTTTGAATCTATCAATGAGTCTAAATGCACAATCTCTCTCTCTGTCTGTGTGAAACGGACATGAGAGGACAGTTCTTGCTCCGCCTTGTACGCGTTGGCGGTGGGCTCTGATTGAGATATGTGATAGCCGCTCTGGTTATGGTCGACCATTAGACGAGTGTCCTTGGGCTCCTCTGCTCCTCTCATCACTCTTGGGGAGCTGCTCGACCCTGGGCAGAGTGAGCGGTTGCAGAGGGCCTGCTTGGGTCCATTATTTATGACTCCGTCAGCCTGACATCAGGTTGCTCCACCTGAGCTGTTCAGCCCACCACAGTGGGTGTCAGCGGAATGTGCAGGAAAAGATAACAGCTGTAGAGGAAACACAACGGGCTGCAACAATTTGCTTCAACTGCAGGGGCGGACAGAGAGAATGGTGTTAAATACTTCACCCAAGGTTTTCACATGCAAAAATCTTTGGACGCAGACCTGTGAGAAACTCAAAACCGGCCCGAAACGGGAGAGGGAGAGCAGCAACGCCTGCAGCAGTATGATGCATGACTGAGCACAACAAGCCTGCATGTGCTGCTCTCTGTCTCTATCAAGCTATAACTGGATCCAACCAGAAATGGGTCTCCAGTCCAAAGAACATAGTGGACCTGTGAAGTTCTCCACACGGATTCACCTCAAAATGACCTACAGCCTTGAGGTAAAAGTGTGTATTGTGTGTGTATGTGTGTGTGTGTGTTAAGCCCCAAACACAAACAGGTGTGTGTGTTGTTTTTCTTTCCCTCTCTGTTCTAGAAGGTCTTAGCGCGGACCAAAGCGCGGATCCCAACATGGCTGCTGAAGTGAGTAATGGATAGTGATCTGGCAGGTCTGAGGCCTTTTGGCAGGCGCAGGACTCGGGTTGACTGATGATTCTGACCTGTCCATCCATCAGTCACAGTGTGAGACAAGACAACGGGGAGGGAGGAGGGGGGTCCAGCCCTGACCTGGACACGGGGAGTTCTCCTATCCCACTGGTGCCACAGGCCTCATCAGACATTCTCCTCGCTGTGTCAGTGGGAAGCAGAGGGGCGGAGAGAGAGAGAGAGAGAGAGAGAGAGAGAGAGAGAGAGAGAGAGAGAGAGAGAGAGAGAGAGAGAGAGAGAGAGAGAGAGAGAACGCATCCCTGCCCGATTGGAGTTGGAGATCTTCTGGTAGCCGTGGATGAAAGATGGCCTCACGTCCGCGAACGTGTCCCGTGTAACAAATGGGGCGGACAGGTAATTTGACAAGTGCAGCGCAAACAAATGTGACATTGTAAGTTCAGTTAATATGTTTGTGTTATAAATGTATTTCCATGGAAATAACTTTGTAATGTTGTTGCATTTATTTACATGATGAATAATGCCACCATCAGCTCAGAGGGTTGTGTTGTAATACAATCTGCACAAGTCATAAGACACAGTGGGCTGCATACAAATGAAACAAAGAGTATTAATCAATATTTGCCTCTCTAAGTGAAGCGTTAACTATGGCACTATTTCAGGAACACAGCATTTGAATAAATATTTGATTAAGCAGAAACAGAATTCATGCGTGTTTGACAAGAAAAATTCATCACAATTTTTTTTTTGGTTAATGCAAATGGCCCTCGCTGCGCTATTAATGAGGGAGATGTTAGGCTGTCTGCAGTTCCAGTCAAGCGTCTACCCGAGCCCATCAATACGGTTATTGTTACGCGTGACACACCCGCTGACACGCCGATGTGACAGACAGATCACGGGCGGAGAAAAGGAAGAGGTGGAGTGAAAACAGCAAACAAGAGGCCTCCACAAAGAACTGGGAATACTTCATACTGGAGGTCAGGGCAACTCTAATACAAGCCTTAAACTATGGCTTAAGTGAGTAAATTGCCAAAACTCCAAAAGTCCATGAGCAAAAACCGCATTTCTGTTCTCCCACTTCACTGTTTTCAGCTTTTATCTTTGCTCATTGCAGCCCAAATCAGCTGAAGGACGACAGGTGAGCGCCATGTGATAGCCATTTGTCGCTCACCCCATCGAGTACAAAGGGCTTGAAGGAGATCTCTTCAGTGCGGTGTATCAGTTGCCATGGTTACTTTCACATGCCCCGTCGCGGCGAATTGATAATTTTGTAATTGTTTGTGTAAGGGGTTGACTGGATGCGTCGTCAATGAGTTAACTGAGCTCTCTCTGCGAGTGCCCAGATGGCTGCTGTGTATTTATAGGGGATCGGCTAACAAAGCAGATCGAGGGCCCTGTTTGTGTGTAGTATGAATAACACGCCCTTATATGGACAGACAGGGATTCTTCATTGTGCAAACAGTTATTTTTTCCCTTTGGATGACTCACTGATCGTCCTGACTGTGCCAAAGTGAGCAGAGGGATGCGGCAAGTGTGTCAGTCATACCCAAGGATGTGGAGGATGACTCATGTTCAGACCCTTTAATATCTATGTAAATGTGTGTGTGTGTGTGTGTGTGCGCGTGTGTGTGATGAGCATTTTGCCTGTTTTAATTTCCTTTTTGTGCTTTTTCTTTGGTCTCTTGAGTGGAGGTGTCACTTATCACGCTTAAGTAGGTGTTTTCATCTGCAGCGATGTTTTCATGTGATTCAGACAGTAACACAGAGGCGTGTGCGCTCCTGTCATGTGCGAGGGGGCCGCCCAGTCATCTTAAGACAGAAGAGGAAGTAAACATGTAATTTACCTGTAGCTTCTAATTTGACGGTTCTGATACATTCCCCCCCCACACACACCCCACCCCGATGCATCCACGCCAACACACACATCACACACACTGTGATCTCTCCATCCTCAATCAGTACCAAAACATCAGATGTTTGAGTGTGAAGTTCATCACGCAGCTTGTAATTTACACAAACTGCCAAACACGTGTGATCATATGAAGTAATTAAGATTCATTCCCCAGTTTTTCTCGAAAGGCCGGGATTCGCATTTGCTGTCATCTTTGGTGGTAAACAACACGATCCTGCCGTGCTAATTTGTGTCTGTTAAAAGTGCTTTGGTTAAATGTGTCAGTAAGGAAAGCAATTTATGTTTTGTGGAGAGAAAAAAAATACACAATTCTGCCTGGATTACTTCATAAACATTTCATTTAAATTATGTTAATTAATTAGTTCTACGCAATCATGTAAGCAAGTACAAGTGCAATCTGATTAACGAGAAACATAAACGAAAACGTACCGAGACAAGCGCAAGAGCCGAGGAGAAAAAAGACAAACATGATCTGATTTACAGCACAAAACCTTGAGAAAAAAAAGGAGCGAGTCGTTGCTGGATTGAGCTATAAATGAAATGAAATACACACAAAATCTGGCTGTTATTCTCACAAGCTCTCTGTGTCAGTTTAATTCATGACAAAATGAAAAGATCATTTTAAATGGCTGTCAGGCGTTTGTTATTTATATTATGAATCATTCATAATGTATGAGGTGATAAAAACTGAAATGTCAGCCAGACACAAACCTCTTTGTAATAGGTAATACAGGTCTTTGTGAAACACCCAGTCATTTGAATAAATGGGGGTGTGTGTGACTCTGTGTGTGTATGTGTGTGTGTCATGAGCTTGTGCTATATCGCTATATTCAAAGGTGGATTTTATCTATGGAAAAGTGGAAAAGTGATGCTAAAATCCCTTTAATCGTCTATAAAGAATGGACACGTTAGTCAAACAGGTGTATTTATATCATGTGATGCAGCGCTGCTAAGGAGATGAGGTGTCGCTCATACGCATCTGTCATTTCAGCGCAGCATTTGAACGCATCCCGTGTTTACCCCGGTAGACCGGCGAACGGTAAATGAAGAGTTTGTGTTGTCACTCAGAGGTTCTGAGGGAAACTCTGAAGTCTGGATTTTGGGTGTACCAGTCGTTGCCATGTTGTCAGTTGCTGGAGGCAGAATATAGCAATTTGGATGGAGCTTAAAATGAGGGCGAGCGAGCGCCACCCGCCATCGCTGAGAGCCCTGAACTTCTAAACCATCAAACCACTCGAAGTAAAATGAAATCAGAATCAGAATCCAACGTCTTACGGATGTTTTGGATCTGTGAATCAAGTGAGGCCTTCAGAAGACTTCTCATAGCTGTGCACACTGAGTAACAACAGGTCATTTTACATAGTGTCTATTTAAGCCTGCTTCCCGAGACTCTCTCAGTCTTTCCACAGAGGAAAGATCGGCCAGATGCCTCAGGCCTGATCCGCCAACACCCACACAGACTGATACACAGATGCTGCTGTGTTGATGCACACACATGGAGGTGCAGGACGCTTCTCAAAGACCTTTAATGTTGTTTCACCACCTATGGGTTTCTCTTAAAGGTGCATACAGATTGCAACATATTCCTTAAAATGTAATATATTGCTTTAAGGCTTCTTCACTGCTTTTAAGTGGCTTTCCAAGAAACTCTTTTTTTTTTCCACTAGCACAGTTCCTAACCCACAGCTCCCCTCCAGCACGATCAAAGGCGTACAGTATAGAGCAGCGGTATAGGAAAAGCCTCATTCATTTTCTGCATGCATAGATGTTAGACTGACAGTTGGAACACTCAGATTCACAAAACTTTATGTATTCCTGAGGGAGAACTGCCAAAGGCCACGTAGACAATCAATGAGAGGAGACATCAATACAAACAGAGGTCACGACCCCCCTCCTTTCTGCCTGCATCAACTATGCAATAAGCAAGCCTGGTTCATTTACATACAAGACTGTACATAAAAATAACCTCCTCTCCCAAGAAGGACTGCGAAAGAAAATAACCGCGAGCTGAAAGCCAGAACAGAGAAGCCTCCATTTCAGTCCAATTATTCTTCCATTTTGGATCAATTAAAGCGTCTCTAGTGCCGTTTGGTTCACAGTTATGACAACAAATAGCTAAAACTTTTTACCGCTTTCTAAAAACGACTTCACATTTGACGGATTGTGGGGGGAAACCTGCTCAATTTCTTGTGCCAGAGTGGCAGTCGGTTCACATCTATGTCGAGCTCCAACACAAACTAACACTTATGTAACCCGGCGTCAACATTCCGCCATATTCCTCCATAACGAGTGCTGCTCCTCCGTTAGCTTAATCGGGATTGATGGTACAGCACAGCGGGTCTAAATTTAGTCTCCCCAAGAACATTCCTCTGCTCTGCCATTGCTGTGGGGAGATGAGGTTTTTCAGATCCTCCACGGTCACACGCACACAGGGAGGAGGGCGGTGAAGCTGAAATACCCCCCCACCACACACACACACACACACACACACCCATATCACACTCTGTCTCCTCTCTCTCTCTCTCTCTCTCTCGCTCCCTTTATCTCTGTGTGCGCTGGGATTTTGTGGATCACTTACCCAGGGAAAACCCCAAAGGAAAAGGGATTTTGCGTTCAGAGGTCCAGTTTCAGAAATTCACCTTGTGTGAGTCAACCGAGTGTAGGAAACAATGAGGCTATGTGAGCAATTGTGGAGGCTTGTTCATTTTCCGGAGGTGATTTCTCGCAAATAACAGGTGTATAACACTAACACACACGTTCATATCAACATATATGTTTGTCTAAATGAGATGGAGGTATAAAGAAATTCTAGATTGTAAAAATGCAACAAAAAAAACGCAGAAAAAAACCTTTAGGCAAACAATTATAATTATTCCATGTTATGATTTTCAGCAGCAAAAGCCATTTCATTAGTGGTTTCATGTTGAGATGTGATTCTACCCTCTGGACTGACTGGCAGCAGAATTAATCAGTTAGCAAAGGCAGAAGCAGTCGGGACAGCAGCAGTGGCAGCCGTGGAAAAAAAGTGTCGCATTGGTTGTAAGTGGTAGTGGCAACAGCAGCAGCAACCACTACAAATGCAATTAGCAGCAGCATAATCAGTGTAACATCTCATCCGGGGCCTAATGAAGCTGCTGGTTGGGTTTGATATGCAATGTACAAAAAAAATAAAAAAACAAAGCATCAGACACAGACAATGTTTCCAAGTTATCTTTTGAAACATTTGATATGATAGAGATATGGTGGGAAACAAAGCAGTCTGCCCAGTAATAAGAGGCTCTGAAAGTGATATCAAGTGATCTCTTTTAGTAATAAAGTGAATCTCTGAACATTTAAGTCTGGCACATCATGGAAACTAGATTTTATTTTGATCCACATCCTTTTTCAATCTTAAATTACAAGGATTAAAAAGTGAGTGTGTATTTGGCTGCCGTTGTGCATTTAAGTGTCTGATCAGCTTCAGGTTAAATCCCTCAACTGTGTAATGCATAAGATAAAATAACTATATATATATAATAAAATCTCCCTGTCTTCTCTTTTTTCCCCCTTGGTGATCATCAACATCCTCTGCTGGTGAGTCTGCTTATACTCCTCAGTCGGTGCTGTTTACCCCGAGCATTTAGAGTAGCACACATGATCATAAGCACTAAGGTAAACACAGTAGTGCTTTCTAACTTGAATCGCCAAGTGAGAAGCAGATAAATGGCGGTGGCTCTGCAGCCTGCGGGGCAGACACATGTGCATGTTGACAGAGCCTGAGCTCAGACTGCCCAAGTGGAATACAAAGTACAGCAGGACCAGCAGTGCCTCTTCAGCTGTCATGGCAACTTGGATGGGGGAGGAAACATTGTTAAACAGCCTTCGCTGCTATATGATCCCATTGAAAGTGTCATGGCCCTAAGGCAACAAAGTGGGATTGCAAAGAAATCTCATCTGGAGAGGAGAAAAAAGCACACGTGGACCTGGCAGAGCTGGTAGAGGGTAAAGAGAGAGATCTGTGGAGAATGTGAACAGTGCTATTAAAAGTAAATATGCACTGTGTTAATATTATGTCTACGAGCAATTACATGTCATTAATGATGATTAAAAATATCAAATATGACGGCTAATCTGCAACAAAATGACTGAGAATAAAGCTGAACATACAGGCCAGGAGAGAATCCGTTTGTTTAGGGTTTCAGGATGAAGCCCTTTAATTATCAGCCAATACTTTTCAACCAATTAGGCTCAGTTAACATTCCTGAATGCAAATTTAAAATAACTTCCCATTAACCAGCTTAATAATAATTTTAAGGGGTCATGAGGCCAACCCTCCTGATCTCACAGTGAATATCAAAACAAGCGACGGGGCCAATCAGCCATAAATGAATGCATAAGCTACTTGATTGCCCATTCACAGTCTGGAGGCCATACTTTATCACTGCAAGCAGTTGATCTGACAGAAGAAACCATCCGCAAACACACACACACACACACGCCAGCTCCCTGCTGTTACATCCAGGAATGTTTCTCCGCTGATAGACAGTATAAGCTGCTTTCTGTTGTGCGATGCCGCATCCTGGAGGCTGCTAGTCAAGGTTATTGATCAACAATCACCACCATAATTGCATTGCCATCATTTTAATTTCCTGCTAAGATCTTTGGTAATTACCCTCTTTCCATCTGGGCCCAGCCATTAATCTTGAAGTCTTTGATCTCTCAGGATGCCTCGCGGACTCGAGTGTTGACAGCCTCTGTCGTTGTTTAAAAGCGCTCGGAGATACGCTGACTTGTTGTGTTGATGTGATAGAGGGAGACAAATTCATGCAAAAATGCAAAGGAGCCGTTTTTTATCGTATCGAGGAAAAACTAATTGAGAGAAATTCTCCCCAAGAGTGGAATAATAACTTGTAATAAATGGATCCTCTAAAGGCAGATGGAGCCCTGCGTGCAGTACAGGCCTGCGTCATCATCAGAGTACAAATTAGCTTCACCTCTGTGTAAGTAGGACACAATCTCATTTAGTTTTGGTAAAAAGGACTCAACCGCAAATTGGGAGGAGCTAAGATTGACAAATGAACACACGCTCACTGCTCTGCATGTGAGAGGAGCTCAGAGTTACACTGGCTTGACCTCTGACCCCCGAAAGACTATAATAGTATTTGAAAAAACACAAAAGTGGTATCTGACTCAAGCAAAACAACACCACACAGCAACACCTCTTGCTTACCTACACAAATTACACTGCAGATGTTCTGCTGATATGAATGTTTGTGAAGTCACATTTGCTAAACCTTGATGACGGCGACATTAATCTCCAGTTGAGATCTTACATGGGATGTTTTCCACTTGAGGAGAGAGTACAAAGTACAAAAAATTCTCTCTGGCCCCAGTTCAGCCTTTTTCTTGCCAAATCTGATAGCATCTACACATCATTTTCAAAACTAATCTTGGGCGCCTTATCCACGCTGAAAACTAACTTTCAAGCTCAATCTCTTAAGTAATCAATCTTCCCCTGGCAGGGTAAGTCTGTCGAAACGGCGAACCGTGGCTATGAAGAAAGCAACATTTCAATTTCTCTCTCCAACTCTTAGTGGCAGGCGGCATATGTTAGCCTTGGCACTGGGTGGAACCATCATGAACGGATGATGGGGGTGTTTTGTGTTGAATGAAACGGAGGAATGTAATAATTTGCCTGTGCTTTCTTTCAGACAGAAGGGGGGGGGAACGGATGTGTGGGGGCTGCGGGGGCCTGGAGGATGAAAGGAGCTGCAGGTTTGTGTTACCTGCAGCACAAAAGGGGACCGAACCAATAAAAGAATAAAGGTTACTCTGATCTGTATTAATGTTGCCACAGACGCATATCAGGCACTTTGGGGATTTTACTACATAATTGTTTGGAGACATTTAAGATCAATAATGATATAAAATCGCAGTTGTGATGTACAGCTGCACTGTCAACTCAAGTCTCTGAGTGGCTGACTGTCAAGAAGAAGATGAAGAGAAAACCTCCCCCAGTCTATCCGTCTCCAAGGAGTGACAAAAATCAATGGGTGCGATGCTTATCAGGCGCATGTTAATAATTCATTGTGCACCCATGGTAGGTGTATAATTGATCAAGGGGCGATAAGTTGTGGTGATAAATATTTCAGGGGAGACTTACTGAGAGAGTGAGGGAGCCCGTGTGTGTCGGGGGCCCCCGGTCGGCCGCTCCCGCCCGGGAGAGAGTGAATCTCAGGAATTGTTTTCTCTCAATGCGGGCGTGTTCTCTCCTGGAGATGATTGAGATGGTCCCCGTGGTGACGATCAAAGAGCTGGAACACGTACAGAGCAGCCAGCAGTATATAGTTCAGCTCTATGGATCAACTCTGACATCCCATGGGTGGGAACCTTGGAATTGGCTGGGCTTGGGGGTGTTGATTCAAGTGGAGACACTGGAAATAACATACAGAACTCAGTTCTATCAGATGGATTGTTTCTTTTCTATTTAATGTGTTTTATGATCAATGTTGAGAGGTTACAGCATATAACCGGAGGGCGATACCAACTCTCTGACCTAACAAGGCAATGAGAGGAGGGATAGAACGTTCTCACATCTTACGCTCTAGTAAACAATGTAATAATGCCGCATTAAAAGTCCAATATTTCCTTAAGCAATATGCTGAAGTATTGACAGTAAAAATCTACTATGAAACATAAAAGAGCAGGCTGTAAAGAGAGCTCCCTTTATACTGGTACAATCAGCAACGTGATGCTCTGATGCAGCTGAATCACAGCTGGGCCGGGATTTCAGTCCACTGGAAATGTGGCACCTGTGGCAGCACCCACCTCTGTGTTTATGTTGTTATTTGTCTCTCTCTCTCTCTCCCTTTCACAACAGATACAGATGGTGGTGGCAGAAATCAATGCAGATAATTGCTGTTTCTTGGAAAAACCATTGCTTTAACTAACAAACTGAATACAGCGCCAATTTAAGAGGCGGTATGAATGCATACAGAGTCAATGTAAAGACTAGAAGGAACCCAGACAAGCAGAGATTCACCCGAGGTGTTACAAATTGAGGTGAAGATTCAAGTGATGGAATTGAAAATGCCTCAGCGTGAGCAAATAGCTTGTGCTCGTGTTGCGCTCACTCCACTTCATTAAGTGCGGAGGTAAAATCAAAACAAGGCGATCTTCAGGCAAATAAAGGAAACAAGAGCAGATCCTGGCAGGTTTTGAGCCATTTAAGGGCCGAGACATGGTATTGAAAACTTTCATTAGGGCTTAAAGTCAAGGAGAGGACAGAGAGGAGAAAACAGACAAGAAACCTCAAGGGTTATTTTTAAAAAACGACATCCAAAGGTCATATGATCAAATGTCAGGCTGTCATCGCCAGGATGTAACACGTACACACAGCATCAGCTCACAGAGGGTTCACTCAGACTGAACATACATGTACAGTATGTCATCTCTGTGAGAGGAGCGGAGTCAGAATTCTCTTCTTATCAGACGAGGCATTTTAGCTAAAGCTTTACATTTACTACATAGTCAATTAAAAGACTTCCGGCCCCTAGTAATATATACACAAGATACAATACATGTTACAATGTTCATCCTCATCTTCAATCATCCTCATTATTGTCATCACGGTTATAGGACAGCAAACAAGTATTAAAATAGATCACACAGTAAAATCAAGGCTAGTCTGCAGCACGGGAGTGATGTAATAGTTGTCATTAATTTGTTGCCACTGTTCCTAATTGCTTCCCAATAAGAAACATGGCACATCACTGAAGGTGATTAATTGTAAATTGCAAAGTGAATCCAAGGGAGAAAATAAGAAACACAGTAATAATCTCCATAGTGTCTTCACAAAGCCTGTTTATTTTATTTAAACAAAGTCAACTCCTTAATTCCGTTGCTGACAGTCGCACACAGAGGAGGCCATAAATATTTATTGGTGGGGAACGCGGCGGGTAAAAGAATTTAATCGACAAAGTTGTTTCCTAAATCTACAGCTTCAATTGAACACGAAGAGGAAAGCAACAACGCAAAGAAGTGACATAAACATCAAATCTATTTATATCAAGGTAAAGTGTTTGTGCAGAATAAATTAAAAAAAGAAACACATTTGTCTTCACTACAGTCTGACAGAATGTGTATGTTTATAATGTATTTGGAAGAGACAAGGATTTAGATTTAGGATTTTAATGCAAATCCAAAAACAGATAAAAACCCTTTAACAATAATAAAAATTGGATAGTTTACTAGTTTTAGACTGAAAATATTCACTTTCTTTGACCACCATAAGACCACATGCTATGAGAAATGAACCAACCCTTTGTGATTAATGGAGGTACAAACACACGCCCACACACAAACACAAACACACACACACACACACACACACACACACCCTTCAACTGGAGCATCCCTTAATGAATAATCCCACATAAATTAAACAAATATAAAACAAACACTCTTAATTAGGCGCCTGAGTAACCAAGGATTGAACCTAAACACTATTTATGTTTGTTTACTAATGAGAATACATTAAGAGTGTTCAGCTTTCAGTAGTATAAATTATCTGTGGGGAGGGGGGGCGAGGATGTAAAATAAACTATAAACTAAAGAGGATTCGTGTTTACTTGAAAGGAGAATAAGAGTGGAATGAATGAAGGTTTGTTAATGGACCGTGTTCGCATCTTCAGCATGGAGAAGAGTCAAGGTCATGACCTACAAAGAGCCCAGCACAGCTTTCAACTGTGTTTGTTATGTTTCGGACACACTCGGACACACACACACACACACACACACACACACACACACACACACACACACACACACACACACACACACACACACACACACACACACACACACACACACACCTCATCAGCATTCACCTGAGGTAAGTTAAGGAGTTTATGCTGACTAGACAGAATCCCTGACTGCAGCATCTCAATAAGATAAATAAATAAATCACAATGATATAAATAGTAAAATATCGAGCAATGTTTTTTAAAATGTTATTATTTAATATCTAATACAGATACTGAACACACTTAAGGCAAAATAATAGTATATAGTTATTATATGACCTATTTTATAATAGCATAATCATAATAATAATAATAATAACAATAACTATAATAATGCATTTCTCACAGCTCAACCAATACATTTACTGAAACACTTTATAGGTACAGTAAATTAATTATATATGGTAAACTACTGAAAAGGTGTATGATTATATTGCTCTACCAGTATCTTAATAAGAGAAAGTGTAATGTCTACATGTAAATTTAATCTGTTTATACGTTTGAGCTGCATTATTTTAGACTGAGAGAGCGTAGAATTACAGGGGTGGCAGACGGCAGACTCCATACATTTTAAGCATAATGTCATCATCCTAAGCCTAAAAGTTGGGATGAAATTCCACCTAAATGCACCTAAGGGTGGCTTCCTTATATCAGACAGACGTGAATGCTGCACAGCTTTCACCGGCGGATTCATTTCATATTCTAATCTGCAGGGTTGAGGACCAGCTGAGAATCTCCGCCTATGGTTCCATCTCTCTGCCCACCTTTCAATGACCCCCCACCCCCCGACCCACACACACACACACTGCATGAGCCAGGATTAAACCATAATAAGAGTCTTTTATTCTTCCTTTAGTCAATTCAACTCAATTACGTGACCAAGCTGGGCACATTTTTTTATGTCGTAATATAATTGAGAGATCATAACTCAGCTGGCAGACGCAGATGGAGATTGTGAAGTGGCTGACCTTACCTGATGCATATTGACAGAGCTCCCTTTTTAAGATTGAATTATGACTTTGCCATTTGTGCCTTGGATCCCATTTTCTACAGCCATGGGCCGTATGTTAATGGAGGATTTTAATTAAATATTTCAAAGTTTAAACTTTTTAAAGACTTTAAATTACTTCAACTGGAATACATTGCAGCTACGGGGCAGAGTAATATTTTCTCTGCTTGGTGGAATATCTGAACCGCTGGTATCCTTCTGGGCAAGAGAATCAATATCTATCTAATGGGGGCGCGTAATACGATAATATTGGGCAATTAACAGAGCCCGGGTATGATTAGTATCATCGTTGTTAACCTCTCAGCTTTCAGCGGGGAGGAATCTGGCATCTCATTGAGCGTTTCAAGAGTGTGCTGCAGTAACATAGGAGCAGGACGAAGAAGAAGAAGAAGAAGAAGAAAAATCTCATTTAAGTCATTTCACAAAAGAGGCCGTATCTCGCCTTCTTCTTTTCTGCCTCTGTATTCAATGTTATAATTAAAATTTGTGAGCGTAGCACATTACGCAATCCAGACATTACAGCGGGAAACATGGATATTTTAATTAGCCCTCGGTCACGCTGCTTAAATGGATACCGGCTCAAGATGGTTCATGTAGCCGATAGCGACCTGAGTGCACCCTCGGTTACCTGTGTGCTCTGGTGGACGCCCTCTGACGACCCCCCTCCCCCTCCCCCATGGCGTGATGGTCAGAGCAAGGTAGCAGCATCACTCACTCGCTGCCCGGGTTTCCTGCCGGGCTGCGGTGAGTGATAACTATCTCCAATTTCCACAGGCTTCCTCAGATCTTTTCCCGGGATTGACTCTGATTGTATAAGTGGTGCAGAATATGATCAACAGTCTCTCTTTACCAATAATGCCTGGCGGTGAAATGAACGATTCACAGGTGGGATAAATCTCCCGCCGTAAAAGGCTCTCTCAACAGGTAATTAATCTTCCTGAGGCCTGGTTAGATTTCATACCACTGCTTAAGTTCAAAGGGGGGGAATCTGCTGACATTACTGACACAAGCGGTTTTTGTACGACGGCGGCGGCGGCTCCTGCACGTTGTTCTTTGTCATCACATCACCGCTGAGGTCGGTGCAGGGGAGGCAGCAGACTGACAGTGTACGGAGGGAATCAGTCGTTTCGCTGACCAAAGGGCTTTTAGTGTTTCCTTCAGAGAAAGTTCCAGTTTGACTGGCGCTCATTGACATTCAACCAACATCACGCTGGGAACGAAGAGGTGTTGTGCTCCCAAACTTTTTTTTTTCTTCTCCTGCAGTTGCCTTTCATTCATTATTCACTATGGTTATAAAAGTGTAAAATGACTGCTCCTTGCCAATAACATGGTCTCCTCACCAGTTTTCACGCGCTCACACTTATCCATTCACCTCTCTCTGACCCAGGATCAGCGCTCTATTCTAGAATAGCTGCAGTGCCACGCTGTGTTAGAAGTGCAAAATTTTGTCCGTGGCAACTCACTGGAGGTGTCTGGCGCCACTTAAACTTTCACACCTTCTCCCAATGTCATGGTACACTTCATCCAACTTCCAGCTCAGGGACGAACCAACAGGTCACGGCCAAACGTCTCTCTATTTATTGAGCCATTGTGTCTCCGCTGTTCGGTCCCGTATGCACACAACAGCCACTCTGAGGGAAACTTATCGCTGTGTCTATTTTTGTTGAATTCCTGCCAAAGCTGCTATCAAACTTTTTTCTGCCGGAGAGGACACAGTCTCTCTATCTATCAATTCAGTTATAGCTCATCTGCTGACACATCATCAATTAATCCAATCTTAAATGAATAAACACAGTTGTTAAGGTATTTTCAAGGGCACAGATGAAGAACAAGAGTCCAGAGGGAATCACAAAGTTTCCTTGTTCATTAATTCTAACATATATACATTTATAAAGAAGGAATAAAAATGGCGTACTTCAAAAGATATTGGGCAAAAATTTAAAAATTCCCATTGACTGTGCCAATTAATAATTCTATTCATCATGCCTTTAAGTAATGAATAAATTAAGGGGATCTGTAAAGTGATTTTTAAAATACTTCCAAATTATACATTTTATTCTTTCATTTAACTTTGTGTTATTCCACTTTGCTAATGTGCCTCCTGCTGTAGCATTCATGATTCCCTTCATCGTCGACTATCAGAGGAAAATATGATGGAAGATGGAATCAGAGAGGGAGAGCCGTGTAAGAAAATGTAACAAAATACAGTGAAAAGACTTTTAGATCTGATTTGAGATGCACTAGATGGGGCAAAACACAGCGGAGAGCCTAAGATAATGAGAACAAACTGTTCAATACGAAGAGGGCAACAGCTCTTACATCACTGAGAACATAATTACACACATCCAGTGATATAACAGATGAATGTAAGCCAACACTCACACACAGCGAGCAGGTTTCAGACGAGAGAGTTTGGACGCCAACAAGCCAACAGGGTTTGGTTGCTTTACAGGTGGAAAGTCGACGAGGCTCAAATTTAGAAACAAAAACTCACAACTGTCTATGTTCCAGCGCCGAGACAGTTAACACAACCAGCTCGGCGTTTGGATGAAAAGAAACACTGGTGGTTTGAGGACACACAGCCAAAAGGTGGCAAAATAGCTTAAGGTGTGGTTGGAGATAATACACAGGAGGACTCCACATCGCAGGTAATACAACACAGAATTGGACCAGGCACAGAGGTGAAACCATCCATCTCACAACATCAATTATTCATCCTCCCTCTCTCTCTCTCTATCTATCTCCCTCTCTGTCTCTCTGTCTTTCTCTTTGGCAAAGTTACAAGACAAAAGCTTTTACTCTGAAATAAGAGAAAAGCTCTTCCTCTCGCTCAGCCCCGCCAGCTTCCATATCCTAAGAACACGACGAGCCCCCACGACAACAACGAGACGGATTTATAGAAGAAATATTAGGTAAACAAGTACAGTGTATAAATCCATAATATGCATGTATACAAAGTGCAGTATAGCTGGCATCCATACAGCACCAGGCGAGAGCTTAGTATGTAAAAGCCGGGCAAATCTGTGAGCAGATCACGAGTGGATATAGCCCACAGTGGGTGGATATTATTCATGAGCCATAATGATAGCTGGTGCTTATCATGCACGGTCTGTAAAGTATGGATTTGTGTTATTTATGTGTTGTTACTGCAGGCGTCACAGCAGCAGTGACACACCGTATAGGGGGCGCAGATGCTATGTATCCAGGCTGATACAGGCTATGTGCTGGCGTGGGGTATAATTGTCCTTTCATACCCTGATTATTGAATGTCACTAGTCATTACCCAGACTGAACCTCTCATCAGGATGATCCTGTTATCACTGTACACATAATTAACAGTCTTGCTGGATAAACCTTAATTATTTGCCAGTGAACTAGATGATACCCATTTATTGTTGTTGTGGAGAGGAGACATTTGGACCAATCAGACGATCGGGACTTGACTGGTAATCAGTCTTGGCAAGGCATAAGAGAAAAAAAAGAAAAGTTAAATCCTAATTTAATTGGAAGTAGAAGAAAGGATGTAATCCATATTAGCATATTTCATAGAGGGGAACTTAACGAAGGTTAGTCAAGGTCACTGTCTTTGAGATGTGATATGCGTCCGATTGGTTTCATGCTCTTAACTGCCCTTTCAATTAAAACACGCTCATTAATAAAGATGATATGGAATATTCCACTGCACACAACGGACAATAAGGAGAAGGGTCAGGTCTCTGCTTCCTTCCTTCCTTCCTTCCTTCCTCCTCCTGCTGCTGTATCGCCATGCCGACAGGGCGGCCACTGCCATCCAGTAATAATAACATCACCATCCCTTTATCACCTATTATCTTTCCTTTAAGATCCCTCTCCTGCTATCCATCGCTGTCTATCTGTACACTTCCTTCTCTTTGCAGTTTCCTGGGAGGTTTACAGAGGCGAGGCTGGAATGAAATAAGGAGAGACGGAGTGAGATGTTTTTCCATCTCGACGTGAGGATCCTCGCAACAGGGAGGTGTGGAGTTCAGACATCTCACGCTCCAAAGTCTCTCTCTGAGGACAGGAGGTAGTTAATTCAGCACCTACATTAGTTGAGGCACATTAATCCCGATAGATTTACATGCAGTAGCCATCACTTGCGGTTTGTCCTTTATGTGGCCGTACATCCACACACTCCTCACTGCCCTTGAGGGGAACTTAACAAAAAGCGAGTTGATTCTGAGAATGTGTTCAACATCACTGTGCTGACAGATCTATTCTCTGTGCAGGAACCTTCTCCGTATCTTAACTCACACACACGCAGAGTAGCTTTGATCCTGAATATGTCGGGACTCATCAAAACATCTCTTGGTTGTGGGTGTAGTAGAGGATCACACTTTTGGTGGACCCCCACTCACTTCAATTAGTGACCTCCACAGGCTTCTCTGAGCCGAGTGCTGAGACTTCTCTCCAAATCCACATGATCTAAACGTATGATTAATGCTTGCTTTCCGTCCGAGCTCAGGCGAATCATCCAAAGATTCACAAAGCCATTAATACCTCTCAAAATACAGGGTGGAAAAGCTGCTCTAAGCAGCATTTTATGACAGCTCTTACTGCTATCTTTGCTCTGCATATTCGTTAACATGGAGGGGATGCTATGCAGCTAAGTGATTCATTAGGAATACAGCCAGCTTCAGCTTAGGTAATGGGCCCTAAATCTTTAAGACAGTTTCATAGCAATCTTTGCATGCATCTTTGACGCTTTATGAATATATTAAAGGAACAGAAGAAGGACACAAGTAACTTAAGTTGTGCCTTAAATGGCTTTCTCAAACATGCATCACTATCATTTTGTGAAAGTGAAGCGGCGATGTCATGCAGCACACAGGATGAAGTGCTGGGCCGCTGCTGTTCATCAGAGACTCGGGTGGTTACAACGCAGAAGGATCTGTGATTACAATCCTCATTTTACATCGGTGGCCTCCAGCTCGATATCAGTTGCTAAAAGAACAGCACGGCCCTCACAACACTTCACACACTAATCACCCATCTGTGGCCATTGTCTCCCAGAACCATATGTGAGTGTGATGTCTGTTTACTGTAATGAGCATGAAGATAAGTAGCATTTGATTACCTCCTCACACTCGGCACCGTGAGGAGTTCTGTATGTACTCATCCGATCGCAGGATCATCCCTCCTCATCCTTACCAATGGTATGCAAAAACCCAAAGTATGAATTTTGAATGTCAGGACTTCATTACCGCTATCTTTGCTCAATCATGTATTGAACATTCTGGCACGGCGGGAACATGAAATCACTTTTCCCTATCTGGTTTTGCTCCAGAGGTGATTAGATCACTTGATACTGTCAGCAGCGCAGCTTCTATTTTCTCCACCGTCGGACTTTCCCCACGGGAATACAAAACCATAATGGTTTTCGAGAAATAAATGTTATCGACCTGGTGTGATGATGTAGAGCTGATGGGCATTCACAGAGATGACGGCCCGGCCTCGCCTGCTGCCTAAATGAGACACAACTTTGGTTTGGAAAGCGGTTAAAAAATCAGACACAACAATCAGAACAAGTTATCGCATATTATCTGCCATTTCTGACGGAAGAAACCATAAGAATCCTCCAATCTACGCATCACATGTGTTTGTGCGGACAGATTTCATGGAAGCAAATAAAGAGAACGACACCATAGCTCTATATAATCCATGACATCATCCTTTCCTCTAGTTCTGGAGCATTTTCCATCTGAAGCGTCAAACTTTGGCAGCTTGTTCATTCTCCGGCCTCAGACTTCATTAAGGAACTCTTTGTTATATCTCTAGCTCGGGTGTCAGTGGTTACAGAGCACGATGAGCATTAGAGGGGTGCTTGTAGAAATTACAGTGTGATTTGCACTCCACTTTGTGCCCTGCTACATAAAGAGGTCTATGTGCTGTAATGGGCTATTAGGACCCAGAAAGCCAATTATATAAAACTGCATCAAGAAGTCACTGTACTTACTAGATGTTAGACCTTCCTTGCAATTACAAGTTCCATTCCTGCCCTTCTATGATATTCAACTAAATAATGATACATATTAATACACATTGCACTCTGTAGCCTGGAATCATTATCACCCTGGCCTGCTATGCACAATAGATGCCTGAGAGCTACAAAGGCTTTTCTTCATCCTGCATCGGCAGCCACGCTGATGACAGATTAGAAGAAACAAACCCCCAGTTTCTCTCTCTGTCACAGGCAAAAATAAAAAATAACCTAATGCTGCCGTTGTCACTGTCAGGCTCAGGTGGGGGGGCGCCATTAAAGATATCCATTATGTTTTCATTTCATTTAGACGAGGCTTTTATCGGGAGAAGCTCGTAACGCCGCCCCGCCAGAAGGCTCATACGTCAGCCGCTCCGAGGTGCTGGAGACACGGGTTGACAGAGAGAGAGAGAAGTGGAAATTATATTTATATGTTTGTAGAATGCGGCATTAATCTGGAATAACTTTTAAGCGCAGCGTTGGGCCCGTTTTGTAGCGGAGCAATAAAACGCCGGCCTATTCAGTCAGCACAAAGGTAGAGAGATGGCAGATCGCTCTTTGTTAAGGACCAGGAAAGTGTGAAATTAACTGGTATTGTCGTACACAACAGCGTGTGTTAGTATGCACGCCTGCTAACCTGTGTTCGCTTATCGGCCCATCATAAACACTCTCATTTTTCAACAAGCTCCTTAAGAGTATATTTGCATAAATTGTCAACCGGGGGAAAATTGTCAACAGGAAATGCTTAAATGGCGCCGCGTGTTTTGCTGCGTGTGACGTCGCTCAGAGGGGGAAACAGATAAGAGAAGTGGGGAGGAAAGAAAGGGAGAGATAGAGAGAAAGATATTACACGTATGTGGAGTTTACAGCTATCAGACACATGCAGCACATGTTCTAATTCAATCTGATCACTCTGCTTTTACTTAGAAACTGTATCAGATGCTTATTTTAGTTTTAATTGTATAGAATCAACAGTTGTCAAGTAAATAAGTTGGGTTGAGATGTGAACTTTGATCGAAGGCGTCGTCTTCTGCTGTGATGAATACAGCGAAGTGATGAAGAAGCTTTGTTCAGTCAGATTGATGAGAGGAAGCTGTCGGCTCTCCTGTCATAGTCATTATAAAGAAACAAAGCAGATCTGTTGCCTTGTGTTTCTTTATGTTGGTGAGGAAAAACATGAATAATTCTTTTAGGTGCACAGAATTGATTAAGTGTAGAGTTTTTTAATTCGCCATACTGGGCTTTTTCATTTTCGCCAGAGAGAGCGGCTGAATAAATAAAGCCATTGATCTCATAGATTCCCTTATTTCTCCTAATTTCTACAGAAAAAGAAAACAAACAGCAGGTGAAATCAATACACATCTGACATTTCAATGAGTCGTTTGCTCGATTCAAGAGAAGTGTAACATTAATTTGTTTCTTTTACTTCCATCTATCTGAGATTTACATTCTGCTGTTGTAGCTGTGTCCGAATCGGCCTCGGATTGGTCGCACATCACTTCAAGTAGCACGACAATCACAAATATCTGCCTTTGGATTTGATCTGCAAGGTGAAGTGCTGGTTGTCGACGGCAACATAAGAAATCTTAACACAGCTCCAAGGATCAGAAATGCTCCATATACTGAAGGTTAGCTAATGATGCATGCAAACAAATTACATTTCTCATCAACTGGTAGAAACCACTGGTGGTGTGTGTATGTGTGTGCGTGGTGTGTGTGTGTGTGTGTGTCTCCGTCGTGGCTCTGACACATCCCCAGCAGCGTAGATGAGACAAAATGTGACAGAATATGACTGATGATGTGTTTTTGTCGAATGTGTGTGTGTGGATAATTTGGGCTTGTTATTAGGAGACTTACAATGTTGACTCAGAATAGAACCATCTGATGGAGTGTGTACACACACACACAATCAGCCAGAGCAGAGTGAAGGAGGTTTGTAAATGCAGAACAGCAGCAGATTTAAGGAACTGTGACATATATACACTCATTTGCCGCTCTGAATGTACTGTATGCAGTCAAACTAACTAATATCCATCTTCTCTAACAAGCAACACCGCAAACGTGCTGCACCCTGCTGCCATCGCATACACATACACATGTATCTGCATATCTGTCTGTGCTTACGTTGACTGCTGTGATTCGTCTCCAGGCTTGTTTGTTTGTTTGCTTTATTCACTAAATTCTCTGACCATTTTCCCACAGCAATTAAAGCCAACAGGGAAATGCTTCATGTTCACTCTGTTAACATTTTCATCTCCAAAAAAAAAGCCTCTTTTTTGCTTTTCAATGCCTTTCAAATTTTAAGACAACCACAATTTTGAGTGCAGTATTGAATCAGAGTGGTTTTCTGAGGAGCAGAGGTTTTAGCACCTCCGTCGTGATCCAAGTGCAGGTTTGTTTGTCCCCAAGACCGTCACAGCAGGGACGACGACAGCTTCTGCCGCCGCCTCGCCGAGGCCTCTGTCGCCGCCGCCTCGCCGAGACCTCGGCCACCTCACACCTCTGTGTGTGCAGCAGCTCCCAGGCAACAAAGGGAGACATGAGCCAGAGGTTTGTAAAGGACGAGAAAGGCACTCGAAACTTTAGAGAGAATATACATCAGAGTCACCACTGAGGGGAAATGTGTTATGACGCACGAGATGGTTCAACCAACCAACATTGCTCAGTCAGTCAGAAAAATACAGCTATAAAAGATTTAAAGATAATATGGAGGAGGCCTCTAAGGGTATATACAGTTATAAGTACACACACACACACATACACACACACACACACACACACAGGTACAAATATATACATTAATTCCCAGTATTTGTTCGTAGATTATTTGGTTGGTTTGTTCCATTTATGTGCACACACACACAAGACACAGAGTCTCTGAGGGACAACACAGTGAAGTGAGAAGCAAAAACCTAACAAACACAACAGACACACTGAACAAATAGTAAACAACTGTATGAGAAAATGACTCGACTAACAGAAACAATAAAAAGAAAAGTATATGTCAAATAGTCGGTTGTGTCAAATTTACTTTGTGTTTTTTGGCCACTAGGGGCAGCAAAACCCCCAAAATATGTAGGTGAGAAGTATTTGGAGGCAAAGATAAACACAGTAATGAGCTGAAAGAGGCTAAATGAGGAGATGAGGTACCCACACACACACACACACATTACGTCTCCTCTCTGTGCATCTCCCTATATTCCCATTCCATACCCTTGCTTGTTGTATATAACCCATTATTACACCGACACAGGCAACACTTTAGCGGACGTCCGTGTCGCCACCTGCTGCTGCTGCTGCTGCGGGAACTTCAAACGCTCCGGTGCGTCTTCACAGGACCCTTTTGGGGTTTTTCTTTCCCTGAGAGAAAAACAAAACAACAAACCGCTCGCCCTGCTGTGTTACCAGCCAGCGTCTGTCCACTGCACGCAGCCCATGGAATGAATTCTTATGCGGCCTGGTCTCGACAGCACCAGCATCGTGTCTAGATGAAAGATGTGTTTTGATGAGGGCTGTATGAGAATTTAATGAGGCAAGATGGGAGAGTGCCTCCAGCTATGGACGCCTACTGATGTGTGATATTTTAAGGGGATTCCTCCTCCTTTGCCTTCATGACTTGAATACCTTTTTATGACACAGGAGTCTCTATATACGTGTCTGACAAGAACCATCCCTCAAAACGCCGCGGACGTGTCCTGTGCCATGACCCCGGCGTGAACCTCCGCTATAGCCGCATCATTTGTACCGCAGACCTTTACGACCACAGAGAACAATGGTCTAAAAATATCTCTGTCAGGTATCACCGTTGGCACCTGAGTGAAATCCCCTGATTCAATCCTCAGCTGGAAAGAGAGCAGGATTCAAAGGAACGCCTGAGGCAGCACCTCTCTGAAGTGAGGGAAAATTAGCTTCTCCAGCTCCCCTTTGATACCAGGACACCCCAATGGAAGTCAGGGTATCTTACTGTATTTACACGTTGCTTCATCAGATCCTTGATGGCCGGGATTCAAAAAGGAGGGAGCAGGGATCCCGCTGAAGGGGGAGAGTGTGTGTGCGCTGAATGGGCTAATGACGTCTCGTGTGATCTGCTTGCCGTTCACTTCCTCAAAGCCTTGGCTGCATAACCTCTTAATGTTTCTGTCTGTACACAGGCGTCGTCTTCATAGTTCCAGTAACAGGTCTCCAAGAGGTCAATCAACGGTAATGACGGCATAATGCGGTTTACACGGAGCCTAATTAGGTTTCGCTTGGCCAATGGCCTCTCCGATGTCTCAAGTAAGAGGCTAAACTATGCATATCATTTACTGCGCTGTGTGTTTCGTTCCAACTCATTCCAACAGCATCCGCCCATCAAAGACGCAACTGTTTGCCTTTTAAGCCTCCATTGTCTCCTTCCAGTCACCGCCGTCGTTCTCGGATCTCCTTCGTCTATCCTCTCTCGTCTCTGTAATATCCAATCAATCTTCCTGATTTCCTCTTTGTAATTAGATACCAACATAAGGAGATATTAAATATGTAACAAATTCCAACCGAGCCTGGCTTTAAAATGCAGATAGATGTCGATGTCTTCCGAAAATGTACATTAACGCAGCCGGTTTGACCTTACTGTGACTGCTAAGCCGAACCCAAGCTGTGCGTGAGAGGACGAAGCGCGGGAATGACCAAAATTAAGACAAAGGTGGAAATCAGGAACATTGCTCAGTGCAGCCAGGACACGAGACAATGTCAAGAGAACACTCCGGAGAGTTTGATTCAAATAAATGAAGAGGTGGGCCCAAAACCCGAGCTTTAATGCAAATTCGATCAGATGAAATATTACACGCTCAAATCTTAAGTGGCCTGCGAGGTCAATTGACTGGTTGCTCAGTCGAAACGTGGCAGGGGTGGTGTCCATATTTCACACGCCATTCCACAGCGCGGAGCTTATAAGTTATCACACGCAGGGAGAATAGCTTAGCTCCGACTCAGTGGCCCTCAGCGTTGGGGAGTAACACAGACTGCATCCGTCACGTCGCCGAGCAGGAATGAGGTCTTTCTTGGCAATTTGTACCAGAAAGAGCCACAGTTAGAGGGATTATGGGAGGAAGGGCTGCGGTTTCTCAACGTATACATGTAATGAAACGGGGTGATGGAGGCGAATATTGAACTCAACTCAATCTGTGTATAATATCTCATTTAGGCCCCATATCCCCTGTGTGTGTGTGTGTGTGTGTGTGTGTGTGTGTGTGTGTGTGTGTGTGTGTGTGTGTGTGTGTGTGTGTGTCATGGTATTGACACCTTGCATTAACGTTCCATCCGCGATACTTTATCTGGATACTGAGGTCACGTGTTAATGCGAGGTGTAAATGTACGCGGAACCAACGGGGATCAGACCTCCATCCCATCTGATATGCGGTCAGACTCACAAGTAGCCGGTAGTAAACAATTCCAATATTAATTGGATTTATTTCTCCTCTTTTTATTCTGCACATGCGAGGGAATTACTTTTTAGACAAAACAGATTTGATAAGGTTTTCCATCTAGTGGCTTTCTCTCACGTTTAATGCGATTCATCTGCCTGTATAGTCGTTAATACAGGAAACAATGACATTATGCTAACTGCCTTTGGAGATCAAACACAGCACTGTAATCCATGTGCACTGCTTATTAAAATACATATGTATGTTGGTTCAGAATTTCCTCCAAAAGCAAAACAGATTGCTCGGTGCATCTGTGTATAATTTGATTCCTGTCATATCCAAACCTCTCAGATGAATGCTGAATGCTGCGTCCTCGCCTCTCTGCCACAACAGAAAAGTGAAGAATATGGGTTTATTTTTCTTTTATTCCCCTCGTAAGGTTTCCATCTGCCCTGGGAAAGTCGAGAAAGTATTAACATACGTGGATGTGACAGGTGAAAATAAGTCTCTTTGGCTCAGGTGCAGTGGGAAGCAGAGTGAGTAAAGATTAGACATTTGCAGCAAGATATTTTTTAAAAACTCCATCGCTGCACATGTGAGTGGACTGTGGAGAACACGAGGATCAGGACATCATCAGGATAAACTCAGCTCGGTTCGCATCTCCAGCTCCAGCTCCTTACTTATGAATCCGTGTTTTCTTTACATCCTACTTTCAGTTTGGCGACGGCTGTAAGCGCACATACGTCACCGTCGCTGTCTGCATAATTATACCCCTGTGCAATAACAAATAACACCTCGCCTCCCAAATCCCAAAACAGATGTCAGCACCAACCAATGATCCACTCACACTGACAGCTTTATCTTTCTCCATTGCAGCCTGTCAAAAAAAGCCAATACTTCAGGTCTCAGCACGAGCGGCTGCCTCACTCCCCTAAGTTACATTTATAATGATAACGAATGGACTGCAGCTATTTACAAGAATCAAACAAAAGTTGGGATAAACAGCCTCCAGGTCCAAGAAGCAAATCAGTGTCAGACATGGTCAAATGACATATTGATACTCGGATGTAGGGTGAAGTCTAAATCCTCCCTTTATCCACATTTCAGCCTTAAATTTGTCCCGGTGGCGTATTTAAAGCACGAGCGCTCTTCAAACTCCTAAAGAGGTGTGTGGCAAAGTTTGTGAACTCATTACTGCAGCTGTTAACTTTTGACCTTTGAACTTTGGCCCTCGCAAGCCTTCCGCCGACAAAGCCGCCGCGTCTCTTGTCGAGCTGAGACAAAGAGCATAATTCAAAGCGGCCTGGAGCCAACTCATCAGTGTTCAGAGCGAGTGTGACTCTTGCCTGGTACACAACAGGAGCGTGCCAGAGGAAACATCTCCCAGAGGAAAGACGCCAGCATCTCCGACACCACTCAAGGCCCTACTGTACCATCGCAGCAACACGGCCAGATTGCAGAAACGGATGCGCGCCAACGCCGAAGCATCACTGTGAACTCCCATGCATCACGCTCCTTCGTTTGTCCATTTAAAGGAACGCCGTCTACGAATACATCAGTCACGATAACGCAAACGTGTCTGACTTACGATTTGATATTTCATACACGTAGATGTCATGAAGTTGGTTGGTAATATATTCCATACAGCCCCGCGCTTCCTCATTTGCATTCTGCATCTCATTAGGAAGAAGTCATCACTCAGTATAAGCTGCTTTACTGATGCAGAATCATAACAAGCAACACACTGAGCGTAAAACAAATCATTACCGCGGCTTATCATGAATGTGTTTGTCTGCTTTATTCTATGCATCCAATTAACTTAAAGCATGTGGGCCGTGAACATTGTGCGAAAGCCACTGTTTTTATTCTGAGATTGATAAAAATGTGCAGCACACCGATGCTTTTTCTTTCTTTTCCTGCAGATAAAAATGGAAGCATGTTATCCTGAAGTTGAGTTAAGTTTTGAGCAAAGTTGTTACCCGTGCTTGTGTGTGTGTGTGTGTGTGTGTGTGTGTCTGATTTCCTGTATAGCATCTTTTGGATGGAAAAGTACAAAGGCAAACATTACCTCAGTCTGTAATAGTTGTGGAATATGAAAATTGCTCATTTAAATCCTAATCAGTTTTTCGTAGAACCAAACATGCAATTTACCCTCATAAATCCAATTAACCTCTCGCATTTGATCATCATCATTTTCGCAACGGAAAAAGAGACGGCACACTAACATAATCTAAAAACAGTTCACTTGATTACTGGATAATTCATGGACCTTAAGATGAATTTTGAAGGTGGCAGTTTGAGCGACCAAACTCCCACAGCACTGAAGTGAGCACTGGTGTGGCAACAACAAACTGGGAGGGGGAAATTAGAAAATAAGCTAGTAAACTAATTACCGTTATTAATTAAGAAGAGTATAATTCAGTTTACTTCTGACCTGAAGGAAACTGGGCTTTTAGTTTTGTCATGTGATAAATATTCGAGGAAGAGCATCTTGAATCGTAAGTGGAAAGGACACGGAAGTAAAACAAAAAATACCCCGAAGCACCAGCGCCACAGAAAAAGAAAAATAAACTCACAAACTGTGTTAAGACTTATCAGATTCATCTTAACTGCTGCGGAGTCAAGAACAGCTTCAGTAAATGGGGAGTTAAACTGAATTTCCCCTTATTATCATATAGCCAGAGGTGCACAGATGATCACAATATCCTGTTCAAGCACAAGGACTGTTACTCTGCTGATAATGCTGTACAGAGGAGATACAAATGTGAACAAAGCCCCGAATCTTTCACCTCACACACCCAAAACAAGCCCAACCCAAACACAGAATAACAAAGATGAAGTGGCCGTGTGAAGACATGGCAGGTAATTGGCAGGTTATATACTGTGCAGTGAGCTGAAGCATGAATCTTCCTCCAACGGCTTGTCAGCGTCTCCACCCGGGTTGTTATTTACTCTAATGCACTGCTGATTTCATTAAAGCATTTGGCCCGTATTGGGATTTCTGAGAAGGAGGGAAAAGATTTGGAAAATCTGTGTCGTTACTCGGTCTGCCATGTGAAAAATGTCCGTCTCCATTGTTAACTCTGCCTAGGATGTTATGTCTTCACTTGCATTGTTGTGTTTGCTTACATGATCGGACTAAATAAGAGTTATGAACAGATTTCTGAACTGAACTGGAACTTGAAACAATGGAGCCCAGGGGGGAAAACATGACATCATTCTTTGAATTTTAATTTCAATCTTAATTTTAGTATTAATTCTAATTTTAATGTTAATCAAATTTTTCTTATATAATTACAATAAAACAATATTTAGTCTCGGCCTTGGTGGAGGTATGAGCCATAATCAGCAGCACTCACAGTTCAGCATTGATTCCCGTTGCTGGTCTGATACTATCTACACAACACATGTGAGCGTTTACTTGATTGTGCATTTAATTAACGTGACATCATCTAATGACGTGGGTTGATTGATAAGTGATGAGCCCGAGCAGTAAAGAAGACGCGAAGAAGGAGATCTAGTCTTGTGGAAGTGATGTCATCCCTTAGGTTGCGATTGCTCAACAGCTGCAGTCATTTCTGGGGGAGGTGGTTATGCATTACAAGGCTCCAGAGATACCCAAGGGTTTGTGAGTTAAGCAAGACTGACAAACTAGGTCAATGTGCTGTGACAATGCACTTGCACTTTAAGGCTTTGATCTAGTTGAGCGCAGACCCTCGCTCACCCGATTTGGCCTCTTCAGACTTCCAGCTCTGTCTCAAACATGAAAAGGTTTTACCTGGAACTACTTTGGGCGTCAGACGACGGTGACACGTGAACTGTGAATGGGCTTTTTTGGACAGCCAAGAGAAGGACTAACATGAAACTGGAAATGTGTCAAGTGGAGGTGCAGGGAGGAGAGGGGGGGGGGGGGTATTAGTGTCACGTCACAGCGGGAACATCCTGGGTTCAAATCCAGCTGGGGAAGTTGTGCAGCTTGCATCTTTTCCCCCCATCTGACATGCAGGTTAGGCTATTTATCTCACGTGTGTGTCATTTGGGATAGATGTGTCCGCCAAAAACAGTAAATGCACATGTAGGTTATGTGGCCTCTGTTGTGCTCACATTCCCATCACGGCCCTCTGCAGTTTGGAGGGCAGGAAAGTGGGTTGATAAGGACTGGATGCAGTGTTTTGATGCACTGACTGTAGATTGTGTAAAGAATCATAGCCTGCTTTCTCATTAGTAACTACATATTTGTCTTGGTAAGGTGTAACATTTCAGTTGGAGCTTTGCTGGTTACAAAATATAAGAATGCATAAATTAAGTCAATTCATAAACACACTTTTTTCCCATTTTAAAGGTTTTGAAAGCTTCTTCAGGGTCTTTTTTGTTTTGTCTCCCAAAACCTCACTGGTCTCATATAATGTTGCATTTGTCCAGGTTCATACTGAGGGATCTACTGGTATATGAAGTATATATGGAACGTATATCTACATTTGCTCATTATCTATAATTAATTAATTCTTCTGCAAACAAAACTTTAGGCCTGCTGACGAAGAAAATTACACCAAACTGAGACATGAGGGAGTCTCTGCAGCAAATACAGTTCGATAGCAGAAAATAATTCAGTTATCAAACTTCAGCAGCAGCATTTCTGACTCTCACTCTCAGAGACTTTGCCGTTGCTCTCACACAGCAGCAGCATTTTTTAGTGTCTGAACCTCCGGAAAAGAATATAGACTCGCTGCTTTGCATCGGCTTTGAACAATCACCCAGGGAGAAGTTCGTGGAAGGAAAGCAATAGAAATCTCTTCCTCAGCCGACAGCAGCAACACGTTACAGCTACCAGACATGTTGTGCTGCCTCTCCCAGTATAGAGGAACGCTCTCCTGCTGCTGCTGTCTTATCAACGCTGCCCTCTACACCCATATGACCCTAAATTAACAATTTCACACCTGTTCTCTTGAAATGTCAGGAGGCATTCTGGGAAATATAGAAAATCAATAACCAACATGAATTTACAGCGGGTGGATGGAGAGTGGGAGTAAATGTGCTGGATATGCAAATTCAATACATGCTGAGACGCAACTGATACCAAGAATACACACACAGTGTATCCAGAAATGTGTGTGATGGTGAAACATTAAGAAGGTCCAGGGGACGACGATGTTTAGCCTTAAGTCAAACTGGCAGATTAAACTATCAAGTTTCTTGGAGACAAAGAAGAGATGAGAAATTACTTTTAAATGTTATATGGGAACAGAAAATCATTGTCACCGCTTCATTCTAATTAAATTTGATGAAGAAGTTATTGGCGCAGCTGTATGTATTATTTTCTCTCCTATATTCTGCACAATAGCCAGAAGCTTATTGGGCATTTCCTCATTACTTCTGTATTGTATATCATTGCGTTTCTTCAGGTTATGTGCGTTCCCGTAGGAGAGTGTGAGGAACCAGACGGCGCGGCTCGATTGTACAAATGACCTCCCTTCTCTGAAAAGACTGAAGTCTAAATTGGAATGTGTCTCATTTGGGCTTCAAACTTCCGTTGGGCTGAAGAGAAAAGAGAAGGGAATTAATTTGCGGTGAATGAACGAGTTTTGACAAGAGGCTATTTCACCAGTCAGGAGTGTTATTCTCGCTGTGCAATAATGCAAAACGGGAATAAAAATCAAACAGCGACGTACGGAAACATCTGACCCAAAATTCCTGTTTTGATGAAGACTGTAATTTCATCAGGCAAAAGGACGCACGCCCCGACTTTCTGCTGATTTCTTAAAATAAGTTGCCAGGAGCGCGGTTATTTTTACCGCCTTTGTTCTGCGAGATCACTCACGACGTCTCCGACATGACTGAAACAGACAGCTATACCTTCATCTCCACATTGTTTTCCACATCCACCTCACTCTTCCTCCACCAACCACCCCTCCCCCCCCCCGATCAACACAAGACTTCTATGAAAATCTGGAAGTGCAAAAAAGCGTTGACGTCATCGAGTTTCTGCCTTTTTTTTTTATGCCTGTGCTCATTTCGGGGAGCAGTCGCAGGGACATTTCGTTTAAATCTAAAGTGAAATTACCGCCATGTTAATCACAAAAAGTCTATTTATGGATGAAGTCGCTCCTCGTCTGGGCTCCACCCTCGTAAATTTGAGCATTAACAGAGGCGTTGTATCAAACTAACAGCTGTAATAGTAAAGCTCACATATGTACGACTTAAAAAAATGACTGCCGTAATTAATTGCGAGAATAAAACGTAAACGTGGAGAAACAGTTATTCCAAAGTGTCACAAGTACAAGCAGTAAAAATGCAAAAAAAGAAATGAGCCCAGGATGTGAGCTACTGCAGAAACACGAGGTCTAATGGTGGAAAGTACGGAGGAGCACAAACGTCTCTCTGTCCCCAACATTTCCTCTCCTAATCCAATCACGTCTCAATTACAAAACCAGAAATTAAGTTGGGGAGAGACAGAGGACGGACGCACTTCATGTTAAACGAAGCTTTCTGCCGCTCTTACTGAAAGACGAGTTCACGACCTCCTCTGGGGTTTTTTTTTTTTTCTCCCCTCTGTAGGATTCAAGATGGAGCAACGTTGAGGGATGAATGCGGTACGGATCATCTGAAAAAAGAACGTTAATGTGTTTCTGGGGCAGAGGAGAGCTTTTCCCACAAGAGGAGGAGAGAGATCCAAGTAGAGGAATAAAAGCTCCTACGTTTCCCAGCCGGCAGAGACGCTGAGGCGGATCATAACGTGACTAAACACGCCGAGTCCTCTAACAATGTTTGCTCTGTCTGATGGCCACGGACGCCTCTGATAGAAAACAAAGCTATTACGTGTTAGTCATCGGGGAAGAGAGAACAATTACTGGTTAACAATATTGTTGTCTTAACTGCAGCTGTAAACCATCAACTCCTAATTAATTTCCATTTTTAAGGGAAACTCATCTCTGCTTTTCCTTCCATTCCACCACTGTTACCTTTTATGGGACCTGGAAGACGCCATTAAAAACCTTCAAAATATCCAAAGCAAATGTTGCTTGACGTAACGGCGGAGAATTGATTCAGATTTGTTTTTCACGGCTATTTCAGCCCCCAGACAGAATCATTTCCCCCATCTAGGTGATTATCTCTGTGTATTTGTCCACCAGCCTCATCGCCCGTCTCACTAATATTAGCCACATACAGCGCGGACACGTTTTGTTGCCAAATGTGATCTTTATTCGGATGTTCGGCTGTCAGTCCAGCTGGTCGGCCAAATGGTTCCGTTGAGCCAAAGTATATTCCAGGACATCTGAGAGGACATCTTATAAAACAATCGACTGAAATGACTCAAAACTAGCCAGTAACATTGCTCAGAGGGCTGATCGTATATTTTAATCTGGCCAATCTGGATCAATATCTGGGATCAGTTACATAGGACAGACATTCCTACAATGTTGGACGGCTTGATAGACACACACACACACACTCACACACACTCACACACACACACACACACACACACACACACACACACACACAGACACACACACACACACACACACACACACACACACACACACACACACACACACACCCAGACACTTAATACTGAATGACCAGACTTTGTCCTGTGCTGCACTATTTTCTTGGACTGCTTTTCCTATCCAAGCTCTCTTTTCCTCCTTAGACAAATACTACACAGATGAATCCTAATGTATTTATTGCTCCTGACAGGTACATTTCCTCTTACTCTAATTATCAAGTGGGAGTCCTGCTCTGAGGCGGATACACGACGGCAAACCTGGTGAAACTCTGCAGCCGAGTTACACGGCGGAGCCACGATTGCTCACATTTAGAGGGGAAAGACGCGAAGATTTCAGTTTTGTTCGCCCAAGGCATCTTGTTGACCTGAATCGTGAAATTAATAATGCTGCAGTAACACAAGTATACCGTGTGTGTGTGTGTGTGTGTGTGTGTGTGTGTGTGTGATGCTTAAAAAAAGAGCCTTGGGTTAACACGGAATGCAGGTCAGTAATTACGGTGAGCGCTGTTGAGCAACACTGTTAATCTGTATGTCAGTGTTAATCTGCTGCTGTCTAGATATGGATGTTGTTTTATCTCACCTGAAGGCACAACTATTACTCTTTACTCCTTTGCCTCTCAATTGGGTCATTAAATGAGAAAGACTCCTGGTGTATTAGAGAAATCTGGCGCCGGCAAATCCACATGTTGCTGCCGTAATTATGACAGAAGCATGTCACCTTAATGTGAAATCCAAAACAGTCGTGCCCATGGCCAGTTTTGGCAGCAGGCAGATCTAATTATAGGAATTATCCGAGCTCATTAGTGTGTGAGAGAATGTCTTTCCCGAGCAGCGCCGGCGTAATCAGATTTGGAGCGCACATCTCTGACAGTTCAACATTCGCTCACCTCCCCTCATCACGCCCCCTTTTGTCTTTGACATCACCTCTTTAAAGATTCATAAGCCGGGGCAATTTACATAAAAGTTAAAGCGTCTGATTAGTCGTATTACAACCCACTCTGACCGGCATTAGCCCTGCAGGGAGCGGTGGATTGGCCAAGGTTACATCAGAGGCATGCGCTCCACGGCGTTCAGTGGGACCCACCATGATGCCGGGCGCTGAAGAGGTGATGATTTCTTCGAGGCCGGGAATACTCCACAGCGTTTTAGCCTCCTTTTCCCTTCATGCTTCATGATACGACTGCGCTGGGGGTCGTTTCATAATAACACTGTCATCTCAACACTTGTTATACGGAATGAATTCCACAATCAAACCACAAAAGGAGTATTTGTATTTATGACACTATTTAGCATGAATAATAAAAGAGGACTAAGCCCATTCAATGGCGCTCTGTGACGAGTGACCATGATGCAACGCTGGGACTCACAGAACGCCGCACAAAGGCACATAAAAAGGAATAAAAAACATTGGAATCTAAACTATTCATTGGAATTCCTTGGGGGTCATTAAGCCAAAATTTGCATTTAAATAGCAACATTAAAACGTGACATAGCATCGGCTAATTGTGTGCTCGTTCATACTGGGCCATCATAATTAATGGAGGTTTCCAAGGAAACCAAAGACACTTAATTTGCTCACAGGGTGGTCTCATTATACAACACAACATTTTGCACAAGTCACGTTGACCAAAGTGCAGGAGACGAAGCCAGAAATCTTCCGGAAAGTTCCAGACTCGGCAGGACGCTGGTGTTTTAGAGGGGATTTCTTTCTACCACTTCCTTCCATTTTCTCCCCTCTACCTTCTGACTGTGCAGATTCACCTGTCACAAGGAATTATTTGGGAGTTTTGAACCTGAGGTGAGAGCTGAATGAATTTTTTTTTTTCTCTCGCACAGAAACCCTAGAGCCAAGTCCTGCCCAGGCAACATCCCCAAGGCCGAGTGCAAATACATCAGGAGGTCTAATAATTGGCTCAGCTTTCCCCCCCTGACACGCCGGGAGCAGAGCCGCAGCCATGTTCTGCAGGGTTTGAGAGAAATCCTCTGCAGAGATCAACACAGAGGAGGAAATAGAGGAAATAGAGGCTTCTTTTGAATTTACAGCTCTGGGGCCTCCTTCTCCTCCTCCTCTTTCTCCTCCTCCTCCTCCCATTCCACGTCGCGATAAGGACAAGTGCTATGCATGAGTCCACATTATGGATTTGCTGAGGTTTATCAGGGGGGTTCAAACATAAGTTAAAAACAAACCCTCCCCCCCTAAAGAAGGAGATAACAAAAATTACCGCTCATAATAACTCCACATTTGAAAACTGAACTGTATTAGCAGTAAAGAATAAATATATATGTGGGGATTATGATGATGCCGTTTCATTTTCATTTTTTGAGCCGCTGCGTAGAGAGAGAGAGAGAAAGAGAAAGAGAAAGAGAAAGAGAGAGAGAGAGAGAGAGAGAGAGAGAGAGAGAGAGAGAGAGAGAGAGAGAGAGCATTAGATTCCTTGCAGGCCCAAACTGGTTCTCACATTAAAACCAACAGCATGTCACAGTGGGGGGAGCAATAAAAGTCAATAAGTGTTATTAAGGAGTAAAAGTCCTCCTTGGCAAGAACGAGAACGGTTCCTGCCCAAGTGTTAAACTACTGAAGCGTCTATAGTGTGTGTGTGTGTGTGTGTGTGTGTGAGTGTGTGAGAGAGAGTGTGTGTGGGCGTGTGTATATGGTAATGCTTCATGGACACACGCAGGTTTTGCAAAGTACATTTACTCTTATCTCCATTTTTAGGTCAGATGAAGAGTTATGTTCCTCACTCTTAAACATTAAGAATCCCTACCAATGTGTTTTAGGAGGGGAAATAACGATGAACTACAGGCACTGGAGAGAAACAAGTACAAAAATACAACAAACCCTACTTGAGTAACTGTACTTTGTTGTCTCTTTGGCAGGTCGTGATGCGGAAGAGGAGCAAAGCTGCGTCGCCGCGGTGATAATGGGAGGACAAGGTGGCACCAGTGAGGCAGCGGTGACATTGTTGTTTGTTTTGCAGTGTGCAGTGCGAGGTGAGGATGGCAGCCATATGGTGCGTATTTATCAGCTGATGCCTGCCACAGTGATTGAATGTGAGCTGAAGGTGAACCGGCAGACAGCTGAGAGGCAGAGCCAGGCCCGAGGCCCGGGGTCCGCTACCAGGCTGTTCATCATCTTCCTCCGACGAAGGTCAACAGTCCAATGAATCACACTCACCAGCAAACTTACAGCTTGTTCACTGTCAGCTTTACTGCGTTTGGCCCCAGCTCTCGGTGCTCAGCTGGTAACCGATCGGCTCCCTGCGTCGCCGTCTGACGCTTTACAAGTGATTTTAAAGAGCAGAGTCACCAAAGTCCTTTTAATTCTGGTGACGCACACACAGACACACACGCAGAAACACACACACACACCTCCATGGATCCAGTTAGACACCCATGCCCCTCAGCATGTCAGTGCAGTGCTGTTTACCAATAAAAGAAGATCTCCAGTGGAAAAAACCTGCAGCTTCCTGACATCATGACGACACACACACAAACACACACACACACACACCTCTAATCAACGTTTTCCACCATTCATCGACGCCGCAGGACTGAGCATGTGCAACGACATCAAAGGGAGCCGTGTCAGAATTCATTTTCCTATGCAACATGAATTGTTCCACGCTGCTGTTGACGGCGTTAATAGACCTCAAAGCCCATTCTCAACTTCCACCAAGATGAAGAGGAGGAAGAAGCAGCGGGAGGAATCCACAAATAAGAAGCTCAACGCCGCGTATTTCACTCCAGCGCTTCATGATTTTGGGATCGATGGTTGACGAGCGACGTTGGGATTTTCACTCACTCATCCTGTCACACTGCATGGAATGGACCCGAGCTGACCAACACACACACGCGGTCAAATTCGTCGATTACGTTTGAAGAAAGGAGGAAAATATTGAAAAATCTGGATCCCTATTGCGGAAAAAAAATCACATTATTCATCAAAAATATCAGAAATGGCGTTCATCTGTTAATAATCACTCAAACTCGCTTCCTCACTTTCCTCCCCCGCCGCACGCCAAAACATCCCAAAAATATTATTCTAAAAAGCAGACGTGCTGATGTGCGGGAGGCATCACTCTCATTTCACTTCAGATGACACTATCACTTTTGTGCAGAAGGCTTGTTTCATAGCAGGTGGTAAATACTGCAGCTTCCCCTCACAAGCAATTCTGCCATCCATCCCTGAAGGGTGTGAGATGAAAACTCACACCTCATGCTTACACACACACACACACACACACACACACACACACACACACACACACACACACACACGCACGCACAATTCTTAGGTATATCTCTGTATCAATACAAACACCTTTCCTGTGTGAATAAAGTGTAAATAAAGAAAGAACACCGTGTGAAATTGTTGGCTAAGTGTTTTGAGTGCACGTTGCGAGTAGACATGCGGTTCACTTGACCTTGAATGCGGCGTGATGCGCTGAGAGCTGCACGCCGCATTCTAACATCTGAGCAACAGAGAGTTTTACCCAAGAAATTCTGCAACAAAATATCTTCCCTGCTGCCGTGTTGGTGGATGTTCAGGAGTCCATCGGAGCATGAGGGCAGCGTGGCAAGAGTCCAAGCTGGCAACACGGGGGATTGGAGTAGGCTAGTGTCAGGATGGAGATGTTGGGAAAAGAGCATCTCCAAGGAAACAAGGCGTCAAGCTTTGAAAAAAAATGGATCCACATGCAGCAGCAGCAGCAGCAGCAAGTCGATTATTGGTTGTCACTGTAGTCGTTTAAGAAGGAGATGGGGAAGGTTGGGCAAATGGAGGAGCAGAATACGTCCTGATTAATCACAGTGGATGCTCGGCGCCTGTGGCAGACTGTGTGTGTGTGTGTGTGCGTGTGTGTGTGTGTGTGTAGTGTAAAGGGCTCAGATCCATATATCCACCGGGTCTGAGGCGAGGGGGTGTGGATCAGCCAGCCAAGCTTCAACGCGCCAATAAATAAAGTCCAGAGTACAAGTGTGCGTGTGTGTGTGTGTGTGTGTGTGTGTGTGTGTGTGTGCGCGTGTGTGTTCATTTACTGGTGTACTCCAACGTGAATGTCCAAAACTTTAAGACTCAGCAGACTAGATCATTACACTCCCAGTCTATAAATGTCGGATCATTAACACAGTTTACAAACACGATTGAAAGTTTGTCTCATCGTGCTTTAGTTGTTTTTGATCTTCTGTTGTGAAAGTGTACAACTATTAAAAGTATGTGATGTAAATTGCCTAATATGTCAACTGAATACATCCAGGAAGCCTAAAACAGGTCTTGAATTGGTTATTTCCACTCAGTGTGCACAGTAGTGTTGCCGAAATGTGTGAAAAATCATCTGTGGTGAAAATTGATGAGTCAAAATTAGAATGCAGATATCGACAATTGATGTTGTTAAGAGTAAAGATTGTAACTCCCCATCAATAACACAACGTGTACATCAGGTCTGACGCTTTTCTACCTGGACTGCACTCTAATCCGGAGGAAGCAAAGAACTCCTCCTCCTCCTCTCCCTCTTCCTCTGCTGGATATGCAAAGGCTCTCCCTTTCTCTCTCACACTCATTGCAGGTTATTGATTTCCCACCTCCCATTGTGTTGCGTAGTGAAACTGACACCCAACTCACACAACAGACGATGGAGAGCTCACCGCAAACTGCTACCAGAAAGCGAGGTGAGGGATGAGAAAAAGAACAATCGGATCGCCCCAACAGCCTGAATCAACCAGATTATGTCCATTTCTACACTTGCAGGGTATAAAAATCTGCCAAAAACTGAGATTTAATGTCTTATTTTCTCAAAACAAGCAAAACTTCAGCCAATTTTTGTGAATATTGCCTCCACCAAGGAAGCTGTTTCTTCACCTACGTTTGACTTCTCTTGAATCATAAGATGACGCAACATCTTATGAAAGCGATTGCACCTTTTGTTGCAGATCTGAATTTCAGCTTTGACCCCAGAGAAGCCTCCGATCAAATACGCAAGCACGACTATGCAGCTGGTGAAGATGATGACGGTTCAGTGGCATGCACACATCTTTACTAGTTGGATTATTAGCCTGATGAGGTCTTGGAAACTCTTGAAGGTTGAATTTAAGACTGAAATCCCAGTTAAAGCGTTGCAGTGTTGTATAAAGGGCTGTGTTACTGCAACCCAGAGGAGGGCTCTATCACATAACCCAGGCTATAACTCCCACTGTGAACAGGAGGAGGAGCACTGAGCCATATAAACACAGGGGGTTAAGGTCACAACTCATATATGGGGAAGCTCCATACAGACACCAGCCCCCTCTCTCTCTTCTTCTTCTGCTGCTCGTATAATGTCGGCTGCAGCGTTCAACATGCCGGGCAGCGAGCGACCGCGCGGCACAAAAAAACATCAATCCCCAACTGAAATAAATAATAAATAAATAAATAAACAAACAGGAAGGAGGAATGTCCTGTTTCTATCATGTCAGGTAGATACTTAACCGTGCCGTGCATTCTTTCACACACTCCTATAAGCATAGAGACACTCAAGGGTGACGGCGTGCGTAGCTAAGTGGCGGCGGAATCGACACGCATCGCAGCACGTGGATTCGCACAGCATACGGGGGGCGAGGGGGGGCGAGGACGCATGCTTCCACAAGTTCCACGCTGTTTTGCATGCATGGATCAGCCAGGACCTGCAGACCTTGTAGGAGAGCTTTTCCATGTACGGTGGACCATTGTTTGCCCGAGCAGCAGACGAGCGCGAGCGGCTTTAAATAGCATCGCATTAATGTATAGAAAAGGAAAAAAGGAAATGGATTCCCGGTGGAGTAGGAGAGAGAGAGAAAAAATAAAAAGTAGAGATAGAATTCAGCTGTTGCATCAGACCACTTCACTGTATACAAGCTGTGTGTTCACGTCGACACATAGAAGAGCATCTGTTGGTTCAGCAGCAGGGCAGATTCATGTTGAAAGTATAGAATCATGTTTTAGATAAATGACATCCCGCTCCAACAGAATGGACTGAACGTGTGTGTGAAAGAACCTCAGATAACAAATAAATAAATAATCCAATCTCTCTCTCTCTCTCTCTCCTCTTAAAGAACCTTTCAAAGCTGCTGTTTTTGTGTTTACATTTGTGGATTAACTGTGAATTTAATCCTTCTAGAATAAAAACGGTCTTGCACTGAAATCCTCTAATGTACTGCAGATTGTCTCCTGCAGCAAACTTGGCTCAAGCCTCCTCGTCCCCCCTCATTTAGTCTGTGTGTGTGTGTGTGACTGTGCGTGTGTGTGTGCGTGCGTGGGTGGTGCTGATGATTTCTCAGGGCAAGTGTTCAGTCTGCAGTGTAGCCTAGCCTGAGGGTGTGTATACACAATTCACCCAACCCCTGGGGTGGCTGTCGGAACACCGGTCACACTGCAGCGGTGACAGCACAGACACACAGACACAGAGAGAGAGAGGGGGGGGGAGAGAGAGAGAGAGAGGGGGAGAGAGAGAGAGAGAGAGAGAGAGAGAGAGAGAGAGAGAGAGAGAGAGAGAGAGAGAGAGAGAGAGAGAGAGAGAGTGGGAGCAGAGAGTCCAGCCGATGAAACCAGCTCACAAAATGAGAACCAGACTGCAGGTAAGATATTGCCCCCTAGTGACTTGGCTGCAAAGAGCAAGGGAGGAAGGGAGGAGGGGAAAGAGGGGGTGGAGGGGGGGAGGCCGAATGGAGACAGCTCAGGTTGTGTGTGACAGCCAGCGAGACCTTCCAAGCCGATAAGATGAAAAGGGAGAATCGGTGGATCGTTTCCGTTTCATCAAATTACAGTCCATCATAAAAGTGATATCAGTTTCAGCTGAAAACCCAAGACAAACCTAAGCACCTTATAAATCATGCAAAGTCAGAATTCGATTTTGTGCTTTTTCTTTCCCAATGAAGGAAGAAAAAAAAACCCAGCAGGGCAACAGAAGGCGAGTTGGTGGAAAGTTAAAAAAAAGAAAAAGATGCCAGCACATCCAAGAAAGGAATAAGAAAAAAATAAGCTGGAGGAGGAGGAGGAGGAGGAAGAGGAGGGGGAGGAGGAGGAGGAGGAGGAAGAGGAAGAGGATTTTCTCCATCTGTGCAGCTTGAGCATGTGCAGCTGTTCAGGTGTGGTGCCAACAACATGCCAAGGTTGACTCACTTCCACAAGCCGAGAGAGAGAGAGACCAGAGTGTTACAGGTTCACATCCCTCACCAGAGAACCTGTAATGTTACGCAATACTAAAAGCGACTGAGAAGCTGCTGCTGCTGTACGGATCAATACCTCATCATTCCTATCATTCCCATCATATTCAACCTTTAATGCAATTCCCTCACAGCCCTCAAACGCAACAAACTACCAAACAAAACGCGGGAAAACTTCTAAACAGTTATTTGCTAAAAAAAAAAAGTGAATCTTCCCTCCTGTCACTTTCCCTCCTTTAAAAGATGCAAAAGATGCAGGAAATGGAAATTGTAAATGCCGACGCGCTTGTCAGATATAATTAGAATGCAAAAACAAACCGGCTCCATGTTGCACGGTCTTTTTTTAAAGCTTTGTTGCTAAGCTACATCTCTCATCGTCTGAACGACAACAAAATTACAAGTGACAATTGTCGTGATCCCTTGGAAACTCTCAGACCGGACGATAATTGGACGGTTCTTCACAAACAAAGAACAAACGCCATAGTAACATCACACATAATTGCTCTGTGTCTCACGTCGAAGATTCATTAATGCCCACCGGCTCGGCTGCCGTCTGCGTTGATGGGTTCACTCTCTCATCACATTTCAAGAAGGCTTCCCGTTCTCCGCCGGATCCGGCAACACAGACGGTAATTGGAAACACAAGGTTCACGTTGCACCGTCTAAAGTTTCGGTGATAAACACAAACACTCTGTCAACAACATGAACTTGAGCCCGTCGAGCATTAAAGCGAGGCTCCGACTAAAATCCATTTTTCTGCCATCAAACTTTCTGCCCCTCTCCTGTAGATTTCAGAGGCTCTGTTAAACGTTGATGGCTTCCTCCCTCAGAGAGAAGTGGCTCCAATCCACGTCGGTGAGAATGGATTCCACCAGAAGCAGAAACAAAGTATTAAAATGTCACATGAAGGTTCACATGAAAGCGCGTTTGGTAGGAGTTTAAAAACAAAGCAGCCGCTCTGTTACAGCATCTGTCTCTGTGCACGCGGCGCACGAGGCCTCAAACTGGGCACAAATGGCCTGTTTCTGTCCTGCAGCTGCACTAATCATCATTTCTGCATAATGGCGGTGCGGAGGAATATCAGTCAGCTTTGCAGCGTCGGCGGAGCATCCAGACGCTTTTTATTTCGGTTTTACTATCCACAAATCCACTGTAAAGACGCCTCTCATGGTTCTTACCTAAATACTGTATATGGCTGCAGGCAAATAAGCTCTGATCAGCTGACGGCACCTCACCCCTCCCTCCCCCCCCCCCTCCCCTCTCTCTCTCTCTCTGTCTCTCCTTCATCTTGTGCTGTATCATTGCTGTATCTCTCCCACCTGTGGTGCCTCTCGCTCACCCGGCTGTTCATGGAGAGAGTCTGTCTTTGAATCGTCTCTCCAAAGGTTTCTTGCTTTCCCCCATACATGAAGGATTTTGGGGGAGTTTTTCTCGTCTTCCTCGCAAACCTCTGGGCCTGGGTGGGGATCAGTCTGTAGTCCTCGGCCTGTGAAGCCCTTTGATAGATTGTGTGTGTAAGTGGGTCGAGGATTTGCTTATGTATTCGTCATAACAACCTGAAATGCTGTGGATTTATCAGTGTGGTTTAGATGTGTCTGCCCTCTAGTGGCCACTCCAAAACTACAGTTTGCAACTATTTGAAAGCACTTCTTAATTTGCTCCAATACGCATTACATCATGACAGGACTCCATTGATCTGTGTGTGTTATCACGTCTCTGAATCTGATTAGGGGGAAAAACGTTTGAGCTCAGGCAATACCAACATTCACCACAAGGGGGATAACTGCTTCAATCGTCAGTCATGTCTTGTGTTCTCAGGTGGGAGGAGTTGTGGAGGCAGGAGTGCAGTGCAGGGGGGTACGAAGAGGGAGGAAGAGGAGGAGTTCAAGTTCACTCTGTAATCTTCCCCACTCCACAATCTAACAGACTGAGGCTTTGTTTTGGTGTTTTTGCCACAGCAGTAAGAAGTGGCTTCAGTTATAAGTTCAAGTCCTTTGCTGTGTATCTGTGGCTAGTTTGGTTTCAACACTACAAGCATTAAAAAATCCATCAAAATCATCTAAATACATAAAAATGTCTGCACTGTAAACAAAGCCTCCATGCTGATCTGCTCTGAAGTAAAGTCAAGCACTTTATTTGTATACACCTGCCATCTTCAGCCACATTTCGGTGAACCTGCGAGTGTTTGGAGCAGACTGAGAAACGAATTAAGCTGCACAAGCGCCACAATGAGACTTTTTTTGTCCCTGCAGTGAAAGCTTATTAGCATTTGAGTGCATTATAACTGACGTGAATTCAAAGTGACCACAGCCACTGTTCACTGTGGAGGAGGAAACTAGGGTTTAACAGCCAATTTTCCAGACTTTCCGGGGTGTGTGTTTGCTCCTAAAACAGTTTTTGTAGGGCGGAGTGCAGCTTTAGTTTTATTGCGCAGCATCGTCTCATGGAACGTCTCTAAAGTTAATATGAAATAGTTGTCTATGACCTTTAATGAGGGGGTTTTAAGAGTTGTTCACTATAGCAGGAACAATTGACTGAAATGAGTCTCTTCAGAGCGCTTTGGCTGTTACTGTAATGTAGCATGAATAGCACAAAGGGCTTCAGAGGCCTGTAAAAACAGATCGTCCTCAGTTACATCCCCCATGTTCATTCTCAACAACACACCTGCCATTTATCTTTTAAACTGGTGCTTTTTGTCAAACATAAACCACAGTAGAGCCAATTAATCCTTCTTTTTTTTTCCTTTTTATGAAATCAATGTTGATTCGTGGCAGGGAAGAGACATTTTTCCGAGCGATCGATAGAAATGAGGTTTGAAATGTCACAGTTTTACAGAAATGAGAGCGAGCGCAATCCCTGCATGGCCGCTGCCTCGCCGCTGCTCGTCTGACAGACGCTGATTGAGTGGGAGACAGAGAAAATGATTTCTCTGTAATATGCCAGCCCAGCAGGTGGGAGGGCTCTGATTCCTGGCTTACCTGAACAACTGTAGATAGTGATAGATGGCTTAAACGCACAGGCTGCTTAGTGACGTCAGAGGAGGCTCCGACACAGACTGCACAAGCTGCCGCCACATCTCCTCACGCCACACAAACGCCTCTGCAGAAACGTATTGCCAGTGAATATCTGTCGCTGTATTACATCCAGAAAACATTACAACTACGGCTTCTTGCTGTTGTTGCTACAGCGCCACCATTAGGTCCATAGATGTCCAACATGTTTGGCTCTAATTCTCAATCTAATTCACAAAACAGCTGCTCTTTTTAGATCAGAAGTCACGCCCACTTGAATTTGGCAGCTAATTATGACAAAACAGTGAGAAAAATAAAACAAAACAAAAGGTTGATGTTATTCCAGACATCCTACATGAAAAATCTGTAACGATTCACCCAAAATTGTAGGCGGAAGTACAAAAACAAATGGCAGAAAATCCTCATATTGCCTCCTATACGTACATAAATACAGCAGAGATCCACCTTAAATGTCACATTCTACAGCAGAAGCTTCGGAGAGTGAGTTAGCAGTGCGATGGGATGTGTGAGAGGAACACAGCGTGCACACTGAAAGCAGCCCCCCTAAAGGATCAGCAGGGATTACAGTATGTGTTCAGTGTAACAGCCAGCGTCTCCGGTGCATACAAATCCGCTGCTGTGAAAATGCGCAGGGAGGGGAAAACAATCCAATTTGTGGACGCTGTTTGGATAACCTCTAATTCGATGTTTCCCCCACGAATATCCATCATGTAAAACTCAAACAGGGGGGAGGAAAAAAAAAAAGAGAGAATAATAAATTGAGCGTGATAAGGAGGGGAAATTGCTGATAAAGAGCAAATTGTTACAGAGAGACAAATGTGCTTGGAAGCCGGCCAGTGATATTGCACTGGCCACGGCTCTTCGAGATGACCGTTTGCGATTTTGATTGATGCACGAGGAGCATTAGCGACGGGGGCTTCGCGTGGCGTCGAGAGGAAACGGCTGTGAAAGCGGTGAAATGGGACAGCAGCTGGACAAGCGCGTGATGATGCACAATTCCCAGCGTTTCTCCCAGGAACCCCGGGGCTGATGGACTGCTGATGGAGCGCAGGGTGTCGCGGGGGGGATGAGCCGAGGAAGAAGAGAACCCACTGAGAGGTCAATAGTTCTGCTCTGACCTATGAAGAACCCCATTATACCTCCATCACATCTCTGACTCACTTGCTTCTCCCAACTTGGTGCAGACAGTCAATTCTGAGTGTTACAATATCATTGTTGGAAACTGGACTACTGGTTCTGATTCAATCACATCCCGCTACAGAATTATATCACAACAACACCTCTGGCTTTCAGCAAAGTTTACAGGCAATATAGGTTGCAATTTCAATGGAATTCCAGGTCAGTGCGTCACCTTTTCATTCGATCCCGAAGCCTGTGATCACTGCACAATGCTGCCGGCTCAGCGAGGGGAGGATCTTTTGTGAGCACGTCTGCAGTATTGTAGCCCTGATTTATATGATCTGCTGTAAACAAGCAAAGGGCTGCACACACACATACACACACAGCCACTGTAACAAAACAAGAGAGGGGACACTGCTGATTGAATTACATTACATCACACCTTTTGTCTGCGCTTAAAAGAAGTAATCTGTCTTTGCTAAAGCTGCATTCTGTCACTGCCATTATGACCAAACAATTACGCGGCTGATTGTGTTCACTCTGACCTAACACACACACACACACACACACACACACACACACACACACACACACACACACACACACACACACACACACACACACACACACACACACACACACACACACACACACACACACACACACACACACACACACACTGCCAGTCTTTGTGCTGTAACATCATTACAGCTTTACATTCTGTTGGACCCTGCTGCTCAATTTCAACAATGCAGAAATGACATATAGCAACCGGTGAGAAACATCAAGAGCAGCGGTTCTCAAACTGTAACATCCGGTACCTGCATCGGCCCCTGACGGTCCACCAGAACACTAATTTCTTCATAAATTCACATAATCTATGTTATTGTGGCTGATCAATCACAGCTAAATTGTGATATAAAGTCACATTCCCCTTAAGAATGTGATTTCCCTGCCAGGAGCAGCACTTTCTTTATGTCTGATACATGTGCTTGGCTCTGATTGGTCCATACATCACATCACTTGTTGCATCACAGGGGTCAGAGATCAAGTACATGTGGAATCATAAAACATAAAATTCAAAGTCCCCCTGAGGCGGAGAGAACTCGGAGTCACAGAGTCTGAATCATTTCGTGTTCCTACCCCTGAAAGTTCCACTACTGACGAGGCACCCCGGGGTACCGTCGCTTCTTATCTGGCATAGTAATAACAGAGGAATGGTGGGAGTGAACACATGCAACACATGGCATCCAGGGATCTCTGTGGCGCTCCGCGGCATGAGGAAAGAGTGATTCATGACGTTATATTTGGCTGTGGGGTGATGAGCTGGGCCTAATGAAGGAGCCTGGAGGAGGGCTTGGCCTCCGTCATTAATCTCTCCAGACTGGGGGTGCAGAGAAACGCACAGTCACTCTATTAACACAAAAGAAGACATCTATTTGGTTACGCCGAGTTTAACTCACCTAAGAAGTATTCAGATTGCCGTGAAGCAATTATACGATTCCCTGTATGCCATTATACGCTTCTGGAGGTACAAATGAGAAAACTGGAGTACTATTAAGGGAAGAAAACACACACACACACACACGTGAAAACTAGGGAAAGCGTCGGCGGACGTCTGATGCTATTAGGATTCAGAGCATTTTCTTCTTCTGTCAGGAGAGCGGAGAGAGGAAAAGTAATGAAAAGCTGGACGAGAGTAAATGGAGCCACTATTGAAGATGTTTGACGAGGCGCTGAGCTGTGTCGCAGCCCGGCAAAGCAGACGCCGCCACCGTTTATGTCAGCAGGCCACTGATGCCGCCGCCATTACACACCTAAGCTCCTTTAGATGAAACAGCTATCGTGGAAAATGTGTCTTTTTTTCCTGACACACCGGATAGGCTTCTTTCTTTCCCTCTTTGTCTCTTTTTTATTTCTCTCCCACATGAGAGGAAAACACCGGCGAGGCTCGAGAATCCCGGAGGACTTCTTAGGGATTGTGCAGAGATGCTGCAGAGGAGTGTTGAGGCTCAGGAAACGCTGACTCGCTAGTTTCTAAATCATTCATTTCAAATGTTATGTCTGGAATATAACCCTGTGTGTGTGTGTGTGTGTGTGTGTGTGTGTGTGTGTGTGTGTGTGTGTGTGTGTGTGTGTGTGTGTGTGTGTGTGTGTGTGTGTGTGTGTGTGTGTGCGCGTGTGTGTGTGTGTGCGAGCAACTCAAAATCAAAGTGTGAAGTGCCAAAAACTAATTTTGCACATATTTTGGTGCCAATTGAAATCTAAGCACTGTTCACAATCATTCTTGTTTGGACTGAATCTTCTTCTTCTATTCATTGTTGGGTATGTTGTAATTTAGATCAAGTTAAGTCTTTTAATCTTTTAATTATTTTGAGTATAATACAAAGCATAAAGTGCAAAATGAGGCAAAGTTAGATTTGTTTTACTGTTTCTCTCTCTTTTTTTTCATTATTTTTTTCTATTTGTGTTCTCTAATGTCACCATTTGTTAATATTTAAAGGAGTTTAAGCAGAAAAATGTTTTTACTACTTACTGTCAAACACTGTAAAGCTGTGACATGTAATATAAATACTCGTTTAGTTACTGAGCCATGTTTAGAAACTAGAGTAAATGTAAAAATAAGTGTACAAACTGTTTCAGCTCATAAGAGATGTTTTCTTTAACTTTAAACAAACGTGGAGAAATAAATCGGTTCAGAATCAATAAACTGTTTTTCGCTGATATCCAGAAATACATTTGTCAACAATTTATTTCCTTAAGTCAAACCCATCTATTTCTTGCCTGTAATTACCGTTTCACTCCTCTAGATAATTGCGTGATAACGACGCATTCCAGCCTCAGCATACTTCAATTTCCTCCTCCTCCTCCTCCTCCACCTTCATCTTCTTCATCCCCACAGCTGCTACAGTCAGTGCATCTGTCACAAAGTTCTGTTTCGTTTTACTCCACTTGATCTGCACTGGGTGGGGTAGAGGGGGAGGGGGGGCTGACAGTGAATTAGGGCGGAGAGAGAGAGAGAGAGAGAGAGAGAGAGAGAGAGAGAGAGAGAGAGAGAGAGAGAGAGGGAGTGTAAAGCTTTGGGTACAATTACCGCCATCTTTTCAGAGATTGCCTCAGCCAAAGACGCTCTCTGGAGAATGAATCACGCCGACGTTTGAGCATCTTACCTGTTTAATAACCAATTTAATCACATCCTCCCAAGGTTCAACACTCCTAAAAAGATACGAGCGGTTGATTTTTATTAACACACTGCGCTTCCATTAAAGGCCAATTAGGAGCCGTGAATCAGCTTTGTGGGCGCATGTGTGTGTGTGTGTGTGTGTGTGTGTGTGTGTGTGTGTGTGTGTGTGTGTGTGTGTGTGTGTTCGTGTGTGTGCGCGCGTTTGCCTGATGCAATCCATTTCTGCCGTAAACAAAATGAAATAGGACTATAGAGAGTCGTTCCATACATATCGCCTTACTCGGATTAGCGTCCATATTTATTACAATAACAGACTTATGTAAGAACTCAGCCTTCGCTTGCCTTCGTTTACCTCCGTACACGCACGCACGCACACACGCACGCACGCACACACACACAGCCTTGTCAAGCTGCTGCATGTGCACCACAACCCTGTTTATCCTCAAGTGACTTAAGGAGCTTAGCATTCAAACCAGGAGACACAAATTTAAAGAAAGAAAACACACAAAAAAACGTCAAGGTCAATGGCGCAGTTACAACAAGCTTAATTGGGAATTTGATCTAGTCGCTCCGGGGGAGATGAACTAAGTGCTGCTTTGAATGTTAAAGAGGAGGAATCGAGATTGGATCAGACGTCATCGTCATCAAACAGCTGCCTGGTGTTTAGGTCACTTCCTTCTTTTAACAAGACACCAGACGCTGGACATGTATGCGTCTCCGTCAGCGTCTGTATTCTATAAACAGCTGTGGTCAGTGCCTGGCAACCATCAGCACAGGCAGATTACAACTCTGTAAACGCATTTGCAGACATCTGGACAGTGGAGCAGCGGCGCCCCAGAAGTGAAAAGGCAGACGGCGAACGGCGAGATGGCGGGAAAAAGAAGAAGAAGGAGGTGAAGAAGGAGATGGAGAAGGAGATGGCTGCTTTCCTCATCAGACTCAGCGACGACACGCGTTAATCACCGACATGTGACTGCAAACCAAACGTTGGAAAATCCGGAATTGATGTTTTTACTGCAAACGACAATCCAGACAAATAAAATTACACACAAAAGTGTTTATCAGCTAGATGGAATATTTCCTCATTAAGTCAGTATGTGGCTCCATCACAAGCACCCATAGGTTCTCACTAAATGTGGATAAAAGGGTTTACTAACCGAATAAAGTACAGCAGTCTCCAGAAATACTAACAATTGTAAACATTTAAAGATTGTTAGCTGCTTTTAATTGCAAAGCACAATGTGAAAGCAGGTATAAAGTTTGACAGGTAACAGTTGTGCAGAAATGAACCCCCCGCCCCCCCACACCACCCACCCACCCACACACACACACACACACACACACACACACACACACACACACACACACACACACACACACACACACACACACACACACACACACACACACACACACACACACACACCTTCTCCTTCTGCAAGCTGGCAGCCGGATGATGATTAGCTGGCTGGCAGAATGTTCCTAAGGCGAGTGATTACGACACGCTCTGCAAAGTGTGACACCTCTGTACCTGGAGCCCAAACAAAGAGAGGGAACATCCCAAAAATACCTCCTGAGCGCCGAGGAAGAAGGACCTGGATCTCCTCTCTCGCCCTCTCCCCAAGAGTTTGTGTTTATTATTCAGGTTGAAGACTTGCGGGGGGAAATTGGTTTTGCTAATGAAAATGACTTCCCGGGAAAACAAATGAACTGCAAATACCAGCTACAAAGACTTGCTACCTGTTTTGTGTGTGTGTGTGTGTGTGTGTTTTCCGGGGCACTCGAGTTGGATGAGAGCTGTTGAGGATGAATCATTTCTCTCAGTGTTTCGCTCTGTTTTGCCCCTTACCCGGGTTGTGAGCAGTGCTAAGCCTCCATGAGAGGAATAACCTGAAATGGAGGAACACTTCAATGTCGCCCTTTCCTCCTCTCCTCCACGAGTGATTATACAATTGATTTTTTTTTTCCAGCAGTGGTTCCCCGCTATAGGAGCAGTAATAACAATTTATCTTGGCTCCTTGTTCCATTACAGCAGAGCTGCGGCGAAACCAGAGGAAAAGTGCTGCGTTTTATGATTTATGGAGGCTATTTGACCCGTGCTTATTAGAGGGATCTACCAAACGTGATGCAGACTTCGGAAATAGACTGTGACTTTTGCTCTGTGACGGGGTTGGGACGCGGCTTTCGGAGAAGATGGAATGTCCGCCTCGGTTGATTGAAAAACAAACATGAGCCGCAGTGTGAACATTGATGTTTAAATATATATCAGCTGTCGCGGCCGCGTGCAGACGCCGTTCTTTCGCCCCAAAGGGACTCGAGATGGCGTTGTTGTGGCCGATATGATCTGTTAACAACTGCAAGAATCGTGTTATATTCCGCTCATTTGTTTGCGAGTGGCTTCCAAGTCTGAGATCTTCTAGTCAGGAAGCTCAGTCAGGCTGCGTACACACTGCCACAGGCCTCGGGTGTGTGTGTCTACACGTCTAATACCAGTGTGGATCCAGACTTCCTATAAGGTCGGATCACATTGTGCGTCCTAGAACCATTGCAGGACAAATTGAGCTTTTTGAGGTGAACTCTTCCCATCATCATTCACCAAAGTTCAACACTATATTTGTTGTGGTTTCTAATTAGTTTGTACTGTAAGCGATCATAGTAATAATAAGATGTTAGCTGTTGTTGGAGTGGTGCCTTCAGGAATCAGCTGTGGCTCTCTGGGGGTGGTTGAGGGGGGCCATGATGGTTGCCCCCTGCCTCTCCTCCAGCAAACAGGGAGCACGTGAGCATCTGAAGCAGCTCTACATGCACGACGCTGATCCATCTGCGGCCTGGCTGATTAAAGATGAATATCAGCGGGGCAGTAAACACAGGCAGGCCCCCGGCTTCACCCGTGACTACATCTGCATACTGTAAGCGCTCGCACTCCCACCAGCATACAACATTATAGATCTCCTGGGTCAGATAAACGGAGAGTCATCAACGAAAAGGAAAGCAAACAAGCAGAGAGTGTGTTTTCATTTATTCTCTCAAATCTCTAAACCTTTGCGTGCTCGTATTTCCGTCGAGTGAAGCTGGTTGAATACTGGTAACACCAAACCGACGCAGGTAAAAGCCTTTAAAAGCTACCAAAGACTGTTGAGCTTAAGGGTTAGGGTTTTGAAATTGTCTCTTCATATACAGTAAGATTCATGTACAGCTCCTTGTTGAGAAACCGAAATGAAACTCTTAAAATAGGACTTTTGTGTCAGTGTTTGAGTCCGGCGATGGTCTCCATGTGAATGCATCAGCTCAGTGTCTCCGTGCTTTAGATACTGTACCGTATATAACCACGCCTTGAGATTTATAACCAATGATAAAGCAACAACTCATCTCTGCGCTTTGTATGCTGGAGTCGCCCGGCCCGGCTCGGCCACTCCTGGACACGTTCATTTGTTATGTTTTATCTATAAGGCCGTTTCAGGTTTGCTTCCTCCTTATCTGAGCGCCTTTATTTTGCCAAAACATTCTGTTAAATACAGGTTATGGTCTCTGGATTTGTTCCTGCTGTCTTGTTCCTTATGCTCGTACAGGGCCAGAGAAGAAGGCAAGAAGAAGTCTTTTAAAATGGACACATTTGTCTCCCTGGGTGACATTCAATCGCTGCTAAAGGACCTTGATAGGAACCAGTTAGTACCAGTTAGGTGCTACTTGCATTTGTACTTAGTTTGTGATCAATTTGATGATTTTCCTGTTGTTATGGTCTGCTGTTCTCTACACATGAAACTATGACGACTACTAGTTATGCTGCTCATCTTGGCCAAAAGAGGTTATAAGTGGGACTTTCATGGTAAAATAAAAGGTAAGTAATAATGACATTTCTGCAACATGTTGTTAGATGTGACCTGCTAATTCTTCCTTAAATGGCACAAAAAACAAAGTTTTCTGCTTCATGAATTGGACTCTGACTTCTCATGACTGCATCCTATACCCTCACAATCTCTACACACTTCAGTCAGCACATTCGGATATGACCACAGCCAGTTTCAAACTGCTCCTCTTCCTTCCTGGAGTAACTGCCTGATCAGCCCTCCCTCTTCCTGCTCCTCCTACTCTCAAACGACTCATTTCCTGTTCCTCCCCTTCACAGATCTGCCACTGTAAAGATGGGTGCAACCAACAAGTGCTGGAGTTCAGAGCTGCCGAGCCACATTCACTACAGATCAGAGAGGACAAAAGGGAAAGGAGGAGTTTGGTTTGACTGCTCTCACTTCAGAGAAAGTGAAACACAGACGTTTGTTGTCACTGAGAGGTGAAATGGCGCAGCAAGGAATTCAACTGGATCAAGCAAAGTTTTGCTGTTCGATCTGTCTGGATCTACTGAAGGATCCGGTGGCTATTCCCTGTGGACACAGCTACTGCATGAGATGTATTAAGAGCTTCTGGGATGGAGAGGAGGAGAAGAAAATACCCAGCTGCCCTCAGTGCAGACAGACCTTCACCCCGAGGCCTGTCCTGGTGAGAAACACCATGTTAGCAGAGTTAGTGGAGAAGCTGAAGAAGACAGAAGTCCAAGCTGCTCCTGCTGATCACTGCTATGCTGGACCTGCAGATGTTGGTTGTGATTTCTGCACTGGGAGAAAACTGAAAGCTATCAAGTCCTGTCTGCAGTGTCTGGCCTCTTACTGTCAGCAACACCTCCAGCCTCACTATGAGGTAGCTCCATTAAAGAAACACAAGCTGGTCGACCCCTCGAAGAATCTTCAGGAGAACATCTGCTCTCATCATGATGAGGTGATGAAGATGTTCTGCCGCACTGATCAGCAGTGTATCTGTTATCTCTGCTCTGTGGATGAACATAAAGGCCATGACACAGTCTCAGCTGCAGCAGAGAGGAAGGAGAGGCAGGGAGGGCTCGCGGAGATTCAGCAACGAGTCCAGCAGAACATCCAGGACAGAGAGAAAGACGTGAAGGTGCTTCAGCAGGAGGTGAAGGCCATCAATCACTCTGCTGACAAAGCAGTGAGGGACAATGAGGAGATCTTCAACCAGCTGATATGCCTCATAGAGAAAAGAAGCTCAGAGGTAAGGCAGCACATCAGAGCCCAGCAGAAAGCTGAAGCGAGTCGAGCTGAAGAGCTTCAGGAGAAGCTGGAGCAGGAGATCACTGAGCTGAGGAGGAAAGATGCTGTGCTGCAGCAGCTGTCACACACTGTGGATCACATCCAGTATCTACAAAGTTACCCCTCACTGCCAGATCTCAGTAAATCTACACATATCGATGTCTGTCCTCTGAGGTACTTTGAGGATGTGACAGCAGCTGTGTCAGAGGTCAGAGATCAACTACAGAACATTCTGAGTGAGGAATGGACCAAGATCTCACTGACACTGGTTGATGTGGATGTTTTACTGTCACCAGCAGAGCCCAAGACCAGAGCTGGATTCTTAAAACATTCACATGCAATCACAATGGATCCTAACACAGTGGACAGAATGTTGTTACTCTCTGAGGGGAACAGAAAAGCAACATGTCTGCAGAAAAGTCTGCCATACTCTGCTCATCCAGACTTATTCAACAAGGGGTCTCAGGTCCTGAGCAGAGAGAGTCTGCCTGGACGATGTTACTGGGAGGTGGAGAGGAGCGGCGGAGGAGTGAGAGTAGCAGTGGCATACAAGGATATTACAAGGACAGGGGATATAAGTAGATTTGGATTCAATGAGAAGTCTTGGTCATTAAATTATAAAAATGACAGTTGGACCTTCATACATAACAGTATTGAAACGCCCCTCTCCGTCTCTCCGTCCTCCAGAATAGGAGTGTACCTTGATCACACTGCAGGTCGTCTGTCCTTCTACAGCGTCTCTGACACCATGACTCTCCTCCACAGAGTCCAGACCACATTCACTCAGCCGCTCTATGCTGGAATTGGTCTAACTAATTATGGAGCCACAGCTGAGTTTAAGTAGACAGGAGCCATCAAAGAGTTACATTATTGTTGTTTCCATCTTTGTTGCTCAGTGCTCATCACTGTGAGGTTCCTGCACTGGTCTTCACATATATCAGCTGTCAATCAAGCAGCGTAGGCTTTACTATGATGCATTTATCTTTCCTTATTTTACACTGTTGAAAGGTTATTTACTCCTGTCTGCTCTTTATATGTAGTTGTAATTATTTGTGAAATATCTGTATTGTAAGTCCATGAAATCTATCAAAGCTGCTTTAGAAAATGTGAAGCTGATTCAACAACAGAACTGAGGTGATTCTCCTGCTAAAACATGAACAAGTGCAAAGCTTTGGTGGTGAGAGTAGAGGAACATTTGCTGATCACTTTCTCATCCATTTATGGACTCAAACAGGTTTGTCAAGGAGAAGGAAGTCTTCATGTCTTCTATCATTTGTTGCTTTTACAAGTAATATGTTTGAATTTGTACTCTGATTCAATAAACATGGCTTCAATTAACTTAAAGAGCTGAAAATGTGGATTCAGTTGATTATTATTAAGTTCTGGGCTGGGAGCTTATTTCCCTTCATCACAGACTCTGTGTCACTTCACATGTTGTAATGTTGACTTCCTGTTGCTTTTATTGTGTTAAACAGCATTTAGCACCAGAAAGCTCAGAGTGAATGATGACTTTTCTGATCAATAAATTCATAAAAACCAATAATACAAGCTGTACTTCTTTCACTACAACTGAGATCCAGTTTGTCTTAAAGTTTGTTGTTCTTTATGCTTCACTTCATCTCTGCTACAAGCCAGGAAATACTTCTCATTCATAAATAAGCAAAGCACTGAGGCTGTTTGGTGACACGCCCCAAACTAGTTTTACTACTCTGAACATTTCATGAAGGGTGCAGTTTGAGGTGATTGTCACTACTCTCAATGCTGAAGAAGCACTGTAACAAAAGGTTTTTGATCATTAATTTCTAATCTAATAACAGCATTTGAGGTGCAAGGCAAAATGTGTTCAAGCCTTGACAAGCAATCCATAGGAATAACAGTCGCCCTGTGCTGCTAAGCATGGCTGCATCCTTCAGTCAGCACATTGGGATACAACCACAGCCTGTTCCTGTTCCTGTTCCTCCCCTTCACAGATCTGCCACTGTAAAGATGGGTGCAACCAACAAGTGCTGGAGTTCAGAGCTGTCGAGCCGCATTCACTACAGATCATAGAGGACAAAAGGAAAGGAGGAGTTTGGTTTGACTGCTCTCACTTCAGAGAAAGTGATGCTCAGACGATCGTTGTCACTTCTATGCTGGACCTGCAGATGTTGGTTGTGATTTCTGCACTGGTAGAAAACTGAAAGCTATCAAGTCTTGTCTGCAGTGCCTGACCTCTGACTGTCAGCAACACCTCCAGCCTCACTATGATGTAGCTCCATTACAGAAACACAAGCTGGGTGACACCTCCAAGAATCTTCAGGAGAACATCTGCTCTCATCATGATGAGGTGATGAAGATGTTCTGCTGCACTGATCAGCAGTGTATCTGTTATCTCTGCTCTGTGAAGGAACATAAAGGTCTGTTAAATACAGGTTATGGTCTCTGGATTTGTTCCTGCTGTCTTGTTCCTTATGCTCGTACAGGGCCAGGGAAGAAGGCAAGAAGAAGTCTTTTAAAATGGACACATTTGTCTCCCTGGGTGACTTTCAATCGCTGCTAAAGGACCTTGATAGGAACCAGTTAGTACCAGTTAGGTGCTACTTACATTTGTACTTAGTTTGTGATCAATTTGATGATTTTCCTGTTTTGTTCTGTGTGTCTGCTCTACTCATGAATCTATGATGACGACTAGTTATGCTGCTCATCTTGGCCAAAAGAGGTTATAAGTGGGAGTCAGTGGAACTTTAAATAAAAGGTGAATAAGTAAAAAATAAAATTTCTGCCACATGTTGTTAGATATGATCTGCTAATGAAAAGTTTTTCCTTAAACGGCACAAAGAACACTTACTGTATTTATCTGTGTGTTGAATCTGTCAATGTCAAACTTGTTTAGCTGAGGAAGTTTTTCATGACAAACATTTACATAAAGTTAAAAGAAAGTCATATTCTATTTTTAAGAAGGAAATATGGAAGAGAAATTGTTTTTTGCTGAATCACTTCATGAATTGGACTCTGACTTCTCATGGCTGCACCCTATTCCCTCACTATCTCTCCACATTTCAGTCAGCACATTAGGATAGACCACAGCCAGTTTCAAACCACTCCTCTTCCTGGAATGAGTCACTGCCTGATCAGCCCTCCCTCTTCCCGCTCCTCCTACTCTCACACGACTCATTTCCTGTTCCTCCCCTTCACAGATCTGCCCCTGAAAAGATGGGTGCAACCAACAAGAGCTGGAGTTCAGAGCTGCCGAGCCACATTCACTACAGATCAGAGAGGACAAAAGGGAAAGGAGGAGTTTGGTTTGACTGCTCTCACTTTAGAGAGAGTGAAACTCAGACGTTTGTTGTCACTGAGAGGTGAAATGGCGCAGCAAGGAATTCAACTGGATCAAGCAAAGTTATGCTGTTCGATCTGTCTGGATCTACTGAAGGATCCGGTGGCTATTCCCTGTGGACACAGCTACTGCATGGGATGTATTGAAGGCTTCTGGGATGGAGAGGAGGAGAAAAAAATCCACAGCTGCCCTCAGTGCAGACAGACCTTCACCCCGAGGCCTGTCCTGGTGAGAAACACCATGTTAGCAGATTTAGTGGAGGAGCTGAAGAAGACAGAAGTCCAAGCTGCTCCTGCTGATCCCTGCTATGCTGGACCTGCAGATGTTGGTTGTGATTTCTGCACTGGGAGCAAAATGAAAGCTATCAAGTCCTGTCTGCAGTGTCTGACCTCTTTCTGTGAGCAACACCTCCAGCCTCACTATGAGGTAGCTCCATTAAAGAAACACAAGCTGGTCGACCCCTCCAAGAATCTTCAGGAGAACATCTGCTCTCATCATGATGAGGTGATGAAGATGTTCTGCCGCACTGATCAGCAGTGTATCTGTTATCTCTGCTCTGTGGAAGAACATAAAGGTCATGACACAGTCTCAGCTGCAGCAGAATGGACTGAGAGGCAGGGAGGGCTCGCAGAGATTCAGCAAGAAGTCCAGCAGAACATCCAGGACAGAGAGAAAGACGTGAAGGTGCTTCAGCAGGAGGTGAAGGCCATCAATCACTCTGCTGATGAAGCAGTGAGGGACAATGAGGAGATCTTCAACCAGCTGATCTGCCTCATACAAAAAAGAAGCTCAGTGGTGAAGCAGCACATCAGATCCCAGCAGAAAACTGAAGTGAGTCGAGCTGAAGAGCTTCAGGAGAAGCTGGAGCAGGAGATCACTGAGCTGAGGAGGAAAGACGCTGTGCTGCAGCAGCTGTCACACACTGAGGATCACATCCAGTTTCTACAAAGTTACCCCTCACTGCCAGATCTCAGTGAATCTACACACTTCGATGTCCGTCCTCTGAGGTACTTTGAGGATGTGACAGCAGCTGTGTCAGAGGTCAGAGATCAAATACAGAACATTCTGAGTGAGGAATGGACCAAGATCTCACTGACACTGGCTGATGTGGATGTTTTACTGTCACCAGCAGAGCCCAAGACCAGAGCTGGATTCTTAAAACATTCACATGAAATCACAATGGATCCTAACACAGTGAACACATGGCTGTCACTCTCTGAGGGGAACAGAAAAGCAAAATGTGTGCAGAACGAACAGCTATACTCTACTCATCCAGACCGATTCACTGACAGGCCTCAGGTCCTGAGCAGAGAGAGTCTGCCTGGAAGATGTTACTGGGAGGTGGAGAGGAGAGGGAGAGGAGTTAAAGTAGCAGTGGCATACAAGGATATTACAAGGACAGGGGATATAAGTAAATTTGGATTCAATGAGAAGTCTTGGTCATTAAATTGTACTAAAGACAACAGTTGGACTTTCATACATAACAGCATCAAAACTCCCCTCTCCGTCTTTCCCTCCTCCAGAATAGGAGTGTACCTTGATCACAATGCAGGTCTTCTGACCTTCTACAGCGTCTCTGACACCATGACTCTCCTCCACAGAGTCCAGACCACATTCACTCAGCCGCTCTATGCTGGAATTGGTCTAATTGATTATGGAGCCACAGCTGAGTTTAAGTAGACAGGAACCATCAAAGAGTTAAACTATTGTTGTTTCCATCTTTGTTGCTCAGTGCTCATCACTGTGAGGTTCCTGCACTGGTCTTCACATATATCAGCTGTCAATCAAGCAGCGTAGGCTTTACTATGATATATTTTTCCTTCTTTATTTCACGCTGTTTAAAGGTTATTTACTCCTGTGTGCTCTATAGACATAGTTATAATTGTTTGTGAAATATCTGTATTGTTAGTCCATGAAATCTATCAAAGCTGCTGTAGAAAATGTGAAGCTGATTCAACAACAGAACTGAGGTGATTCTCCTGCTAAAACATGAAAAAGTGCAAAGCTTTGGTGGTGAGAGTAGAGGAACATTTGCTGATCACTTTCTCATCCATTTATGGACTCAAACAGGTTTGTCAAGGAGAAGGAAGTCTTCATGTCTTCTATCATTTGTTGCTTTTACAAGTTATATGTTTGAATTTGTACTCTGATTCAGTAAACATGGCTTCAATTAACTTAAAGAGCTGAAAGTGTGGAGTAATTTGATTATTATTAAGTTCTGGGCTGGGAGCTGATTTCCCTTCATCACAGACTCTGTGTCACTGCACATGTTGTAATGTTGACTTCCTGTTGCTATTATTATGTCCATCAGCATTTAGCACCAGAAAGCTCAGAGTGAATGATGACTTTTCTGATGAATAAATTCATGTAAACCAATAATACAAGCTGTACTTCATTTACTACAATTGAGATCCAGTTTGTCTTAAAATTTGTGGTACTTCACTTCATCTCTGCTACAAGCCAGGAAACACTTCTCATTCATAAATAAGCAAAGCACTGAAGCTGTTTGGTGACACGCCTCAAACTAGTTTTACTACTCTGAACATTTCATGAAGGGTGCAGTTTGAGGTGATTGTCACTACTCTCAATGCTGAAGAAGCAGTGTAACAAAGGTTTTCGATCATTAATTTCTAATCTAATAACAGCATTTGAGGTGCAAGGCAAAATGTGTCCGGGCCTTGACAAGCAATCCATAGGAATAACAGTCGCCCTGTGCTGCTATCATGGCTGCACCCTTCAGTCAGCACATTGGGATACAACCACAGCCTGTTCCTGTTCCTGTTCCTCCCCTTCACAGATCTGCCACTGTACAGATGGGTGCAACCAACAAGTGCTGGAGTTCATAGCTGTCGAGCCACATTCACTACAGATCATAGTGGACAAAAGGAAAGGAGGGGTTTGGTTTGACTGCTCTCACTTCAGAGAAAGTGATGCTCAGACGATCGTTGTCACTTCTATGCTGGACCTGCAGATGTTGGTTGTGATTTCTGCACTGGGAGAAAACTGAAAGCTATCAAGTCTTGTCTGCAGTGCCTGACCTCTGACTGTCAGCAACACCTCCAGCCTCACTATGAGGTAGCTCCATTACAGAAACACAAGCTGGGCGACACCTCCAAGAATCTTCAGGAGAACATCTGCTCTCATCATGATGAGGTGATGAAGATGTTCTGCTGCACTGATCAGCAGTGTATCTGTTATCTCTGCTCTGTGGAGGAACATAAAGGTCTGTTAAATACAGATTATGGTCTCTGGATTTGTTCCTGCTGTCTTGTTCCTTATGCTCTTACAGGGCCAGGGAAGAAGGCAAGAAGAAGTCTTTTAAAATGGACACATTTGTCTCCCTGGGTGACTTTCAATCGCTGCTAAAGGTCCTTGATAGGAACCAGTTAGTACCAGTTAGGTGCTACTTGCATTTGTACTTAGTTTGTGATCAATTTGATGATTTTCCTGTTGTTATGGTCTGCTGTTCTCTACACATGAAACTATGACGACTACTAGTAATGCTGCTCATCTTGGCCAAAAGAGGTTATAAGTGGGACTCAGTGGAACTTTAAATAAAAGATTAATAAGGAAAAAATTTCTGCAACATGTTGTTACATATGATCTGCTAATAAAAGGTTGTTCCTGAAACGGCACAAAGAACACTTACTGCATTTATCTGTGTGTTGAGTCTGTCAATGTCAAACTTGACAAACATTTACATAAAGTTAAAAGAAAGTCGTATTCTATTTTTAAGAAGGAAATATGGAAGAGAAATTGTTTTTTGATGAATCACTTCATGAATTGGACTCTGACTTCTCATGGCTGCACCCTATTCCCTCACTATCTCTACACACTTCAGTCAGCACATCGGGATACAACCAAAGCCGCTTTCAAACTGTTCCTCTTCCTGGAATGAGTCATAGCCTGATCAGCCCTCCCCTTCCTGCTCCTCCTACTCTCAAACGACTCATTTCCTGTTCCTCCCCTTCACAGATCTGCCACTGTAAAGATGGGTGCAACCAACAAGTGCTGGAGTTCAGAGCTGCCGAGCCACATTCACTACAGATCAGAGAGGACAAAAGGAAAGGCGGAGTTTAGTTTGACTGCTCTCACTTCAAAGAAAGTGAAACTCAGACGTTTGTTGTCACTGAGAGGTGAAATGGCGCAGCAAGGAATTCAACTGAATCAAGCAAGGTTTTGCTGTTCGATCTGTCTGGATCTACTGAAGGATCCGGTGGCTATTCCCTGTGGACACAGCTACTGCATGAGATGTATTAAAGGCTTCTGGGATGGAGAGGAGGAGAAGAAAATCCACAGCTGCCCTCAGTGCAGACAGACCTTCACCCCAAGGCCTGTCCCAGTGAGAAACACCATGTTAGCAGATTTAGTGGAGGAGCTGAAGAAGACAGCCAAGAAAGTCCAAGCTGCTCCTGCTGATCCCTGCTATGCTGGACCTGCAGATGTTGGTTGTGATTTCTGCACTGGGAGAAAACTGAAAGCTATCAAGTCCTGTCTGCAGTGTCTGGCCTCTTACTGTGAGCAACACCTCCAGCCTCACAATGAGGTAGCTCCCTTAAAGAAACACAAGCTGGTCGACCCGTCCAAGAATCTTCAGGAGAACATCTGTTCTCATCACGGTGAGGTGATGAAGATGTTCTGCTGCACTGATCAGCAGTGTATCTGTTATCTCTGCTCTGTGGAGGAACATAAAGGTCATGACACAGTCTCAGCTGCAGCAGAGTGGACTGAGAGGCAGAGAGGGCTTGGAGAAATTCAACAACAAGTCCAGCAGAACATCCAGGACAGAGAGAAAGACGTGAAGGTGCTTCAGCAGGAGGTGAAGGCCATCAATCACTCTGCTGATGAAGCAGTGAGGGACAATGAGGAGATCTTCAACCAGCTGATCTGCCTTATAGAGAAAAGAAGCTCAGAGGTGAAGCAGCACATCAGATCCCAGCAGAAAGCTGAAGTGAGTCGAGCTGAAGAGCTTCAGGAGAAGCTGGAGCAGGAGATCACTGAGCTGAGGAGGAAAGACGCTGTGCTGCAGCAGCTGTCACACACTGAGGATCACATCCAGTTTCTACAAAGTTACTCCTCACTGCCAGATCTCAGTGAATCTACACACTTAAGCAGCTTCTATGTCCGTCCTCTGAGGTACTTTGAGGATGTGACAGCAGCTGTGTCAGAGGTCAGAGATCAACTTCAGAACATTCTGAGTGAGGAATGGACCAAGATCTCACTGATACTGGCTGATGTGGATGTTTTACTGTCACCAGCGGCGCCTAAGACCAGAGCTGGATTCTTAAAACATTCCCATGAAATCACAATGGATCCTAACACAGTGAATGACTGCCTGGATTTATCTGAGGGGAACAGAAAAGCAACATGGTGGCCTAGCAAACAGCGATACTCTGCTCATCTAGACCGATTCACTGACAGGCCTCAGGTCCTGGGCAGAGAGAGTCTGCCTGGACGATGTTACTGGGAGGTGGAGAGGAGCGGGAGAGGAGTGAGAGTAGCAGTGGCATACAAGGATATTACAAGGACAGGGGATATAAGTAGATTTGGATTCAATGAGAAGTCTTGGTCATTAAATTATAAAAATGACAGTTGGACCTTCATACATAACAGTATTGAAACTCCCCTCTCCGTCTCTCCGTCCTCCAGAATAGGAGTGTACCTTGATCACACTGCAGGTCGTCTGTCCTTCTACAGCGTCTCTGACACCATGACTCTCCTCCACAGAGTCCAGACCACATTCACTCAGCCGCTCTATGCTGGAATTGGTGTTTCGGATTTTGGAACCACAGCTGAGTTTAAGTAGACAGGAGGCATCAAAGAGTTAAAATATTGTTGTTTCCATCTTTGTTGCTCAATGCTCATCACTGTGGGGTTCCTGCGCTGGTCTTCACATATATCAGCTGTCAATCAAGCAGCGTAGGCTTTACTATGATATATTTTTCCTTCTTTATTTCACGCTGTTTAAAGGTTATTGACTCCTGTGTGCTCTATAGACATAGTTATAATTGTTTGTGAAATATCTGTATTGTTAGTCCATGAAATCTATCAAAGCTGCTGTAGAAAATGTGAAGCTGATTCAACAACAGAACTGAGGTGATTCTCCTGCTAAAACATGAAAAAGTGCAAAGCTTTGGTGGTGAGAGCAGAGCAACATACAAGTACTATGTTTGAATTTGTACTCTGATTCAGTAAACATGGCTTCAATTAACTTAAAGAGCTGAAAATGTGGAGTAATTTGATTATTATTAAGTTCTGGGCTGGGAGCTGATTTCCCTTCATCACAGACTCTGTGTCACTGCACATGTTGTAATGTTGACTTGCTGTTGCTTTTATTGTGTTAATCAGCATTTAGCACCAGAAAGCTCAGAGTGAATGATGACTTTTCTGATGAATAAATTCATGTAAACCAATAATACAAGCTGTACTTCATTTACTACAACTGAGATCCAGTTTGTCTTAAAGTTTGTTGTACTTCACTTCCTCTCTGCTACAAGCCAGGAAATACTTCTCCTTCATAAATAAGCAAAGCACTGAGGCTGTTTGGTGACACGCCCCAAACTAGTTTTACTACTCTGTACATTTAATGAAGGGTGCAGTTTGAGGTGATTGTCACTACTCTCAATGCTGAAGAAGCACTGTAACAAAAGTTTTCGATCATCAAATTCTAATCTAATAACAGCATTTGAGGTGCAAGGCAAAATGTGTTCAGGCCTTGACAAACAATCCATAGGAATAACAGTCGCCCTGTGCTGTTTATCATGACTGCACCCTTCAGTCAGCACATTGGGATACAACCACAGCCTGTTCCTGTTCTTGTTCCTCCCCTTCACAGATCTGCCACTGTTAAGATGGTTGCAGCCAACAAGAGCTGGAGTTCAGAACTGCAAAGCCACATTCACTACAGATCAGAGAGGACAAAAGGAAAAGAGGAGTTTGGTTTGACTGCTCTCACTTCAGAGAAAGTGATGCTCAGACGATCGTTGTCACTTCTATGCTGGACCTGCAGATGTTGGTTGTGATTTCTGGGATGGAGAGGAGGAGAAGAAAATACCCAGCTGCCCTCAGTGCAGACAGATCTTCACTCCGAGGCCTGTCCTGGTGAGAAACACCCTGATAGCAGATTTAGTGGAGGAGCTGAAGAAAACAGAAGTCCAAGCTGCTCCTGCTGATCCCTGCTATGCTGGACCTGCAGATGTTGGTTGTGATTTCTGCACCGGGAGAAAAATGAAAGCTATCAAGTCCTGTCTGCAGTGTCTGGCCTCTTTCTGTCAGCAACACCTCCAGCCACACTATGACTCCCCTACATTTAAAATTCATAAGCTGGTCGACCCCTCCAAGAATCTTCAGGAGAACATCTGCTCTCATCATGATGAGGTGATGAAGATGTTCTGCCGCACTGATCAGCAGTGTATCTGTTATCTCTGCTCTGTGGATGAACATAAAGGCCATGACACAGACTCAGCTGCAGCAGAGAGGAAGGAGAGGCAGAGAGGGCTTGGAGAAAGTCAACAAGAAGTCCAGCAGAGAATCCAGGACAGAGAGAAAGACGTGAAGGTGCTTCAGCAGGAGGTGAAGGCCATCAATCACTCTGCTGATGAAGCAGTGAGGGACAGTGAGGAGATCTTCAGCCAGCTGATCTGCCTCATAGAGAAAAGAAGCTCAGAGGTGAAGCAGCACATCAGATCCCAGCAGAAAACTGAAGTGAGTCGAGCTGAAGAGCTTCAGGAGAAGCTGGAGCAGGAGATCACTGAGCTGAGGAGGAAAGACGCTGCGCTGCAGCAGCTGTCACACACTGAGGATCACATCCAGTTTCTACAAAGTTACCCCTCACTGCCAGATCTCAGTGAATCTACACAATCTCTGGATCACAATGCAGGTCTTCTGTCCTTCTACAGCGTCTCTGACACCATGACTCTCCTCCACAGAGTCCAGACCACATTCACTCAGCCGCTCAATGCTGGAATTGGTGTTTTGTATGATGGAGCCACAGCTGAGTTTAAGTAGACAGGAACCATCAAAGAGTTAAACTATTGTTGTTTCCATCTTTATTGCTCAGTGCTCATCCCTGTGAGGTTCCTGCATTGCTCTTCATATATATCAGCTGTCAATCAAGCAACGTAGGCTTTAATATGATGCATTTATCATTCTTTATTTTACACTGTTTAAAGGTTATTTACTCCTGTGTGCTCTTTATAGGTAGTTGTAATTATTTGTGAAATATCTGTATTGTTAGTCCATGAAATCTATCAAAGCTGCTGTAGAAAATGTGAAGCTGATTCAACAACAGAACTGAGGTGATTCTCCTGCTAAAACATAAACAAGTGCAAAGCTTTGGTGGTGAGAGCAGAGCAACATTTGCTGATCACTTTCTCATCCATTTATCACTCAAACAGGTTTGTCAAGGAGAAGGAAGTCTTCACATTTTCTATCATTTGTTGCTTTTACAAGTAATATGTTTGAATTTGTACTCTGATTCAATAAACATGGCTTCAATTAACTTAAAGAGCTGAATATGTGGCACCCTTAAGTCAGCACATTGGGATACAACCACAGCCTGTTCCTGTACCTCCCCTTCACATTACATTACATTACATTACAAGCATTTGGCAGACGCTTTTATCCAAAGCGACTTACATTACATTACCACCCTTCGCAGAGGGGGGAGCAATTGAGGGTTCGGTGCCTTGCTCAGGGGCACCTCGGCAGGGGCTTGAACCAGCGACCCTCCGGTTCCCAAGCGGAAGCACTACCCACTGGGCCACTGCCTCCCTTCACAGATCTGCAACTGTTAAGATGGTTGCAGCCAACAAGAGCTGGAGTTCAGAGCTGCCAAGCCACATTCACTACAGATCAGAGAGGACAAAAGGAAAGGAGGAGTTTGGTTTGACTGCTCTCACTTCAGAGAAAGTGAAGCTCAGACGATCGTTGCCACATCTATGCTGGACCTGCAGATGTTGGTTGTGATTTCTGCACTGGGAGAAAACTGAAAGCTATCAAGTCTTGTCTGCAGTGCCTGACCTCTGACTGTCAGCAACACCTCCAGCCTCACTATGAGGTAGCTCCATTACAGAAACACAAGCTGGGCGACCCCTCCAAGAATCTTCAGGAGAACATCTGCTCTCATCATGATGAGGTGATGAAGATGTTCTGCTGCACTGATCAGCAGTGTATCTGTTATCTCTGCTCTGTGGAGGAACATAAAGGTCTGTTAAATACAGGTTATGGTCTCTGGATTTGTTCCTGCTGTCTTGTTCCTTATGCTCTTACAGGGCCAGGGAAGAAGGCAAGAAGAAGTCTTTTAAAATGGACACATTTGTCTCCCTGGGTGACTTTCAATCGCTGCTAAAGGACCTTGATAGGAACCAGTTAGTACCAGTTAGGTGCTACTTACATTTGTACTTAGTTTGTGATCAATTTGATGATTTTCCTGTTGTTCTGTTCTGTGTGTCTGCTCTACTCATGAAACTATGACGACGACTAGTTATGCTGCTCATCTTGGCCAAAAGAGGTTATAAGTGGGAGTCAGTGGAACTTTAAATAAAAGGTGAATAAGTAAAAAATAAAATTTCTGCCACATGTTGTTAGATATGATCTGCTAATGAAAAGTTTTTCCTTAAACGGCACAAAGAACACTTACTGTATTTATCTGTGTGTTGAATCTGTCAATGTCAAACTTGTTTAGCTGAGGAAGTTTTTCATGACAAACATTTACATAAAGTTAAAAGAAAGTCATATTCTATTTTTAAGAAGGAAATATGGAAGAGAAATTGTTTTTTGCTGAATCACTTCATGAATTGGACTCTGACTTCTCATGACTGCACCCTATTCCCTCACTATCTCTACACACTTCAGTCAGCACATTAGGACAGACCACAGCCGGTTTCAAACCACTCCTCTTCATGGAATGAGTCACTGCCTGATCAGCCCACCCTCTTCCCGCTCCTCCTACTCTCAAACGACTCATTTTCTGTTCCTTCCCTCTACAGATCGGCCACTGTAAAGATGGGTGCAACCAACAAGTGCTGAGGCTTAGATCTACAGAGCCACATTCACTACAGATCAGAGAGGACAAAAGGGAAAAGAGGAGTTTGGTTTGACTACTCTCACTTCAGAGAGAGTGAAACTCAGACGTTTGTTGTCACTGAGAGGTGAAATGGCGCAGCAAGGAATTCAACTGGATCAAGCAAAGTTTTGCTGTTCAATCTGTCTGGATCTACTGAAGGATCCGGTGGCTATTCCCTGTGGACACAGCTACTGCAGGAAATGTATTAAAATCTTCTGGGTTGGAGAGGACACGATGAAAATCCACAGCTGCCCTCAGTGCAGACAGACCTTCACCCCAAGGCCTAACCTGGTGAGAAACACCATGATAGCAGATTTAGTGGAGGAGCTGAAGAAGACAGAAGTCCAAGCTGCTCCTGCTGATCACTGCTATGCTGGACCTGCAGATGTTGGTTGTGATTTCTGCACTGGGAGAAAACTGAAAGCTATCAAGTCCTGTCTGCAGTGTCTGACCTCTTACTGTGAGCAACACCTCCAGCCTCACAATGAGGTAGCTCCATTAAAGAAACACAAGCTGGTCGACCCCTCCAAGAATCTTCAGGAGAACATCTGCTCTCGTCATGATGAGGTGATGAAGATGTTCTGCCGCACTGATCAGCAGTGTATCTGTTATCTCTGCTCTGTGGATGAACATAAAGGTCATGACACAGTCTCAGCTGCAGCAGAGAAGAAGGAGAGGCAGGGAGGGCTCGGAGAAATTCAACAACAAGTCCAGCAGAACATCCAGGACAGAGAGAAAGACGTGAAGGTGCTTCAGCAGGAGGTGAAGGCCATCAATCACTCTGCTGACGAAGCAGTGAGGGACAATGAGGAGATCTTCAACCAGCTGATCCGCCTCATAGAGAAAAGAAGCTCAGAGGTGAAGCAGCACATCAGATCCCAGCAGAAAACTGAAGTGAGTCGAGCTGAAGAGCTTCAGGAGAAGCTGGAGCAGGAGATCACTGAGCTGAGGAGGAAAGACGCTGTGCTGCAGCAGCTGTCACACACTGAGGATCACATCCAGTTTCTACAAAGTTACCCCTCACTGCCAGATCTCAGTGAATATACACACTTCTATATCTGTCCTCTGAGGTACTTTGAGGATGTGACAGCAGATGTGTCAGAGGTCAGAGATCAACTACAGAACATTCTGAGTGAGGGATGGACCAAGATCCCACTAACACTGGCTGATCTGGATGTTTTACTGTCACCAGCAGAGCCCAAGACCAGAGCTGGATTCTTAAAACATTCACATGAAATCAAGACGGATCCTAACACAGTGAACAAATGGCTGTTACTCTCTGAGGGGAACAGAAAAGCAACATGTGTGCGAAAGAAACAGCCATACTCTGCTCATCCAGACCGATTTACTGACAAGTCTCAGGTCCTGAGCAGAGAGAGTCTGCCTGGACGATGTTACTGGGAGGTGGAGAGGAGCGGGAATGGAGTTGGAGTAGCAGTGGCATACAAGGATATTACAAGAAGAGGGGATATAAGTAAATTTGGATTCAATGAGAAGTCTTGGTCATTAGATGATCTAAAAAACAGTTGGACTTTCATACATAACAAAATCAAAACTCCCCTCTCCGTCTCTCCCTCCTCCAGAATAGGAGTGTACCTTGATCACAATGCAGGTCTTCTGTCCTTCTACAGCGTCTCTGACACCATGACTCTCCTCCACAGAGTCCAGACCACATTCACTCAGCCGCTCTATGCTGGAATTGGTCTAACTAATTATGGAGCCACAGCTGAGTTTAAGTAGACAGGAGGCATCAAAGAGTTACATTATTGTTGTTTCCATCTTTGTTGCTCAGTGCTCATCACTGTGAGGTTCCTGCACTGGTCTTCACATATATCAGCTGTCAATCAAGCAGCGTAGGCTTTACTATGATGCATTTATCTTTCCTTATTTTACACTGATGAAAGGTTATTTACTCCTGTCTGCTCTTTTTACGTAGTTGTAATTATTTGTGAAATATCTGTATTGTTAGTCCATGAAATCTATCAAAGCTGCTGTAGAAAATGTGAAGCTGATTCAACAACAGAACTGAGGTGATTATTCTGCTAAAACATGAAAAAGTGCAAAGCTTTGGTGGTGAGAGTAGAGGAACATTTGCTGATCACTTTCTCATCCATTTATGGACTCAAACAGGTTTGTCGAGGAGAAGGAAGTCTTCATGTCTTCTATCATTTGTTGCTTTTACAAGTAATATGTTTGAATTTGTACTTTGATTCAGTCAACATGGCTTCAATTAACTTAAAGAGCTGAAAATGTGGATTCAGTTGATTATTATTATTAAGTTCTGGGCTGGGAGCTGATTTCCCTTCATCACAGACTCTGTGTCACTGCACATGTTGTAATGTTGACTTCCTATTGCTTTTATTATGTTAATCAGCATTTAGCACCAGAAAGTTCAGAGTGAATGATGACTTTTCTGATCAATAAATTCATAAAAACCAATAATACAAGCTGTACTTCTTTCACTACAACTGAGATTTTCCTGTTCTGTTCTGTGTGTCTGCTCTACTCATGAAACTATGACGACGACTAGTTATGCTGCTCATCTTGGCCAAAAGAGGTTATAAGTGGGAGTCAGTGGAACTTTAAATGAAAGATTAATAAGGAAAAAATAAAATTTCTGCCACATGTTGTTAGATATGATCTGCTCATGAAAAGTTTTTCCTTAAACGGCACAAAGAACACTTACTGTATTTATCTGTGTGTTGAATCTGTCAATGTCAAACTTGTTTAGCTGAGGAAGTTTTTCATGACAAACATTTACATAAAGTTAAAAGAAAGTCATATTCTATTTTTAAGAAGGAAATATGGAAGAGAAATTGTTTTTTGATGAATCACCTCATGAATTGGACTCTGACTTCTCATGGCTGCACCCTATTCCCTCACTATCTCTCCACACTTCAGTCAGCAGATTAGGATAGACCACAGCCGGTTTCAAACCACTCCTCTTCCTGGAATGAGTAACTGCCTGATCAGCCCTCCCTCTTCCCGCTCCTCCTACTCTCCAACGACTCATTTCCTGTTCCTCCCCTTCACAGATCGGCCACTGTGAAGATGGGTGCAACCAACAAGAGCTGGAGTTCAGAGCTACCGAGCCACATTCACTACAGATCAGAGAGGACAAAAGGGAAAGGAGGAGTTTGGTTTGACTGCTCTCACTTCAGAGAAAGTGAAACTCAGATGTTTGTTTTCACTGAGAGGTGAAATGGCGCAGCAAGGATTTCAACTGGATCAAGCAAAGTTTTGCTGTTCGATCTGTCTGGATCTACTGAAGGATCCGGTGGCTATTCCCTGTGGACACAGCTACTGCATGAGATGTATTAAGAGCTTCTGGGATGGAGAGGAGGAGAAGAAAATACCCAGCTGCCCTCAGTGCAGACAGATCTTCACTCCGAGGCCTGTCCTGGTGAGAAACACCATGTTAGCAGATTTAGTGGAGGAGCTGAAGAAAACAGAAGTCCAAGCTGCTCCTGCTGATCCCTGCTATGCTGGACCTGCAGATGTTGGTTGTGATTTCTGCACCGGGAGAAAAATGAAAGCTATCAAGTCCTGTCTGCAGTGTCTGGCCTCTTTCTGTCAGCAACACCTCCAGCCACACTATGACTCCCCTACATTTAAAATTCATAAGCTGGTCGACCCCTCCAAGAATCTTCAGGAGATCATCTGCTCTCATCACGGTGAGGTGATGAAGATGTTCTGCCGCACTGATCAGCAGTGTATCTGTTATCTCTGCTCTGTGGAGGAACATAAAGGCCATGACACAGTCTCAGCTGCAGCAGAGAGGAAGGAGAGGCAGAGAGGGCTTGGAGAAAGTCAACAAGAAGTCCAGCAGAGAATCCAGGACAGAGAGAAAGACGTGAAGGTGCTTCAGCAGGAGGTGAAGGCCATCAATCACTCTGCTGATGAAGCAGAGAGGGACAATGAGGAGATCTTCAACCAGCTGATCCGCCTCATAGAGAAAAGAAGCTCAGAGGTGAAGCAGCACATCAGAGCCCTGCAGAAAGCTGAAGTGAGTCAAGCTGAAGAGCTTCGGGAGAAGCTGGAGCAGGAGATCACTGAGCTGAGGAGGAAAGACGCTGTGCTGCAGCAGCTGTCACACACTGAGGATCACATCCAGTTTCTACAAAGTTACCCCTCACTGCCAGATCTCAGTGAATCTACAAACTTCAATGTCCGTCCTCTGAGGTACTTTGAGGATGTGACAGCAGCTGTGTCAGAGTTCAGCTATCAACTACAGGACATTCTGAGTGAGGAATGGACCAAGATGTCACTGACACTGGCTGATGTGGATGTTTTACTGTCACCAGCAGAGCCCAAGACCAGAGCTGGATTCTTAAAACATTCACATGAAATCACAATGGATCCTAACACAGTGAACAAATGGCTGTTACTCTCTGAGGGGAACAGAAAAGCAACATGTGTGTTCGTTAAACAGTCATATTTTGCTCATCTAGACCGATTTACTGACATGTCTCAGGTCCTGAGCAAAGAGAGTCTGCCTGGACGATGTTACTGGGAGGTGGAGAGGAGCGGAAAAGGAGTTAGAGTAGCAGTGGCATACAAGGATATTACAAGGACAGGGGATATAAGTAGATTTGGATTCAATGAGAAGTCTTGGTCATTAAATTATCAAAACAACAGTTGGACTTTCTTACATAACAGAATTGAAACTCCCCTCTCCGTCTCTCCGTCCTCCAGAATAGGAGTGTACCTTGATCACACTGCAGGTCGTCTGTCCTTCTACAGCGTCTCTGACACCATGACTCTCCTCCACAGAGTCCAGACCACATTCACTCAGCCGCTCTATGCTGGAATTGGTGTTTGGGATATTGGAGCCACAGCTGAGTTTAAGTAGACAGGAGGCATCAAAGAGTTACATTATTGTTGTTTCCATCTTGGTTGCTCAGTGCTCATCACTGTGAGGGTTCTGCAGCGCTCTTCTTTATCGACTCAAACAGGTTTGTCAAGGAGAACCGAGTCTTCATGTCTTCTGTCATTTGTTGCTTTTACAAGTAATATGTTTGAATTTGTACTCTGATTCAATAAACATGGCTTCAATTAACTTAAAGAGCTAAAGGGGGGAGTAATTTGATTATTATTAAGTTCTGGGCTGGGAGCTGATTTCCCGTCATCACAGACTCTGTGTCACTGCACATGTTGTAATGTTGACTTGCTGTTGCTTTTATTATGTCCATCAGCATTTAGCACCAGAAAGCTCAGAGTGAATGATGACTTTTCTGATCAATAAATTCATAAAAACCAATAATACAAGCTGTACTTCTTTCACTACAACTGACATCCAGTTTGTCTTAAAGTTGGTCGTTCTTCACATCCTCTCTGCTACAAGCCAGGAAATACTTCTCATTCATTAATAAGCAAAGCACTGAAGCTGTTTGGTGACACGCCCCAAACTAGTTTTACTACTCTGAACATTTAATGAAGGGTGCAGTTTGAGGTGATTGTCACTACTCTCAATGCTGAAGAAGCACTGTAACAAAAGTTTTCAATCATCAAATTCTAATCTAATAACAGCATTTGAGGTGCATGGCAAAATGTGTTCAGGCCTTGACAAGCAATCCATAGTAATAACAGTCCCCCTGTGCTGCTAATCATGGCTGCACCCTTCAGTCAGCACATTGGGATACAACCACAGCCTGTTCCTGTTCCTGTTCCTCCCCTTCACAGATCTGCAGCTGTTAAGATGGTAGCAGCAACAAGAGCTGGAGTTCAGAGCTGCCAAGCCACATTCACTACAGATCAGAGAGGACAAAAGGAAAGGAGGAGTTTGGTTTGGGATCTGAGCACAAACTGCTCTCACTTCAGAGGAGGTGACAATCAGACGTTTGTTGTCACTGAGAGGTGAAATGGCGCAGCAAGGAATTCAACTGGATGAAGAAAACATTTGCTGCTCGGCCTGTCTGGATCTACTGAAGGATCCGGTGGCTATTCCCTGTGGACACAGCTACTGCATGAGATGTATGAAAAGCTTCTGGGATGGAGAGGAGGACATGACAATCCACAGCTGCCCTCAGTGCAGACAGACCTTCACCCCAAGGCCTGTCCCGGTGAGAAACACCATGATAGCAAAGTTAGTGGAGGAGCTGAAGAAGACAGATGTCCAAGCTGCTTCTGCTGATCACTGCTATGCTGGACCTGCAGATGTTGGTTGTGATTTCTGCACTGGGAGAAAACTGAAAGCTATCAAGTCCTGTCTGCAGTGTCTGACCTCTTTCTGTCAGCAACACCTCCAGCCTCACTATGAGGTAGCTCCATTAAAGAAACACAAGCTGGTGGACCCCTCCAAGAATCTTCGGGAAAACATCTGCTGTCATCACGATGAGGTGATGGAGATTTTTTGCCGCACTGATCAGCAGTGTATCTGTTATCTCTGCTCTGTGGAGGAACATAAAGGCCATGACACAGTCTCAGCTGCAGCAGAATGGACTGAGAGGCAGAGAGGGCTCGCAGAGATTCAGCAACAAGTCCAGCAGAACATCCAGGACAGAGAGAAAGACATGAAGGTGCTTCAGCAGGAGGTGAAGGCCATCAATCACTCTGCTGATGAAGCAGTGAGGGACAATGAGGAGATCTTCAACCAGCTGATCTGCCTCATAGAGAAAAGAAGCTCAGAGGTGAAGCAGCACATCAGATCCCAGCAGAAAGCTGAGGTGAGTCGAGCTGAAGAGCTTCAGGAGAAGCTGGAGCAGGAGATCACTGAGCTGAGGAGGAAAGACGCTGTGCTGCAGCAGCTGTCACACACTGAGGATCACATCCAGTTTCTACAAAGTTACCCCTCACTGCCAGTTCTCAGTGAATCTACACACTTAAGCAGCTTCTTTGTCCGTCCTCTGAGGTACTTTGAGGATGTGACAGCAGCTGTGTCAGAGGTCAGAGATCAACTACAGGACATTCTGAGTGAGGAATGGACCAAGATATCACTGACACTGGCTGATGTGGATGTTTTACTGTCACCAGCAGAGCCCAAGACCAGAGCTGGATTCTTAAAACATTCACATGAAATCACAATGGATCCTAACACAGTGAACAAATGGTTGTTACTCTCTGAGGGGAACAGAAAAGCAACATGTGTGCCGAACAAACAGCTATACTCTGCTCATCCATACAGATTCAACGACAGGTCTCAGGTCCTGAGCAAAGAGAGTCTGCCTGGACGATGTTACTGGGAGGTAAAGAGGAGCGGAAGAGGAGTTAGAGTAGCAGTGGCATACAAGGATATTACAAGAAGAGGGGATATAAGTCGATTTGGATTCAATGAGAAGTCTTGGTCATTAAATTATCAAAACAACAGTTGGACTTTCATACATAACAGTATTGAAACTCCCCTCTCCGTCTCTCCGTCCAGAATAGGAGTGTACCTGGATCACACTGCAGGTTGTCTGTCCTTCTACAGCGTCTCTGACACCATGACTCTCCTCCACAGAGTCCAGACCACATTCACTCAGCCGCTCTATGCTGGAATTGGTGTTTGGGATTTTGGAGCCAAAGCTGAGGTTAAGTAGACAGGAGCCATGAAAGAGTTTCAATATTGCGCTCATCACTGTGAAGTTCCTGCAGTGAACTTCACAGAGATCAGCTGTCAATCAAGCGGTGTAAGCTTCCCCAGGATGTTTTTTCTTTCCCTTATTTTGTGCTGTTTAAGGTTTCATCACTAGGTGGAGCATTTTTTGGTGTCTGTTCTCCTGTGTGCTCTTTAAATATAGTTATATATAATATCTGTATTGTCATCGCAAGGATTCTATCAAACCTACTGTAGAAAATAATCAACAAATGTGGATTAATTAATTAGATTATTATTCAATTCTGTGCTGGGAGCTGATTTCCCTTCATCACAGACTCTGTGTCACTGCACATGTTCTAATGTTGACTTGCTGTTGCTTTTATTATGTCCATCAGCATTTAGCACCAGAAAGCTCAGAGTGATTGATGACTTTTCTGAAGGATAAATTCATATGAACCAATAATACAAGTTCCAGTTTGTCTTAAAGTTTGTTGTTCTTTATGCTTCACTTCATCTCTGCTACAAGCCAGGAAATACTTCTCATTCATAAATAAGCAAAGCACTGAGGCTGTTTGGTGACACGCCCCAAACTAGTTTTACTGCTCTGTACATTTAATGAAGGGGTGCAGTGTGAGGTGATTGTCACTACTCTCAATGCTGAAGAAGCACTGTAAGATCCATCATTATATTCTAATCTAATAATAGAATCTGTTTGTTTTTCTTGTAGATTTTTTTGTCAATGGCCAGTCGCCCTGCACTGCTCATAATGACTGCACCCTATTCTATACTATATTATAGTCTACACACACTTCAGTCGGTACAGCCTCTCTTAAACGGCTCCTCTACCTGGAATGATAATACAAGCTGCACTTCATTCACAACAGTGATTCAATTTCCCATAAAATATCCTTTTTTTACGGATTGTTTTTACTCTAAGCTGCTACAGGCTCAGTTAAGTGAACTGCTGATCCTGCAGTGAACATTGTGGTTGCTCATTATATGACTAAACTGATGCACAACACAAGGAGACGCCAACATTTCCCCCCCGGAATTTTCGAGAACAGTGAGATTTCACAGTGCTGGACATCAGAGTGAGTGATGTCACCCCTATGGAGGTTAACAATAAATAAATCAATGAATAAAGCCTTTGTACCTGAACAGAGAATTGAAATGTATACATTCTAATTCAAACTATTTAAATAATGATTTTCGTTTTTAATCTTAAATAGGTTCAGACAATTGAATCTAAATTATTACCTTTTAACCCTTTAACACATGGAGTCAGATCATTTGGGTTGTTGAACTTTGCTCCACCTCGGTTCGTTCTTACAACGTGTCTGTCAGAACACATTTCAGCAAGTAAAGTAGCTTAACTGCAAATGCATTACTTCCTTAACCTTGTAAACCAATAGTCTGAGAAATGAGATGTCAAATAAAATGGCACAATGCAAAACGGATGTTAAATTAAATAGGGAACCTTCAGATGTGACAGTCAAGTTCATAAGGTATCAAGCCAGCCAAGCCATTAAAGCACTCCATGCCCCCGGCTTATAATATCAATAAAAACTTCAAACTTTTTAAATGCTAAGAGATAAATACACTTTTAATATTCTCGCATTGGGCTGACGTGTCTATTGATACAGTATTCACTCTTTTGGGGGGATAAATGTTCACGAGTCCGGCTAAAAATGCAAAAAGAGACTGCAAAGTACATTAAACTTAACATTTAAACCAGCTGGGTGGTTTTAGAGGTGAAGTGCCACAGATCTGCCCAACATAAAAAGCTAGATGTGCCCGACTGCACCCAGAGGATCCGCAAATGTCTTTTTCAGCTGACAAAGACAGAATTTGTGCCTTCTTCGCATGATCAATAGCGGACCACCCGAGACTTGTGTCCTCTCTGTGTAGGCTGAGCTGTCATCATTAGCCAGACAAGCGACACAGCAGAGGACAAAGTTAAAAGAAACTCTAATGTTAGCAGACAAACAGGTGGAACACAACAATGCAAACCAGGGACGACAATCCTGTTTTTGCTTTGTTTTGTGTCGTGTTTTTAAAGCGTTCATTATCTTTATAGGTCTAAGCAGGAGTGTGGCGGTTTGGTGGTTTGGCTACAGTTGAACTACTTCAAATCAGGAGATTTTAGCTTTTTAGCTCCAGCACTGATCCATATCATACCTCAACAGCAAACTGTAGCTACTTCAAAGGTAATGGCTAACTGGTGAATGGGCACTGGACACAACATGGCACTAATGATGCTGTCTGCTGAAAATAGAAGCACATTAGCCAAGGCAATGATCAGTTTGCTTCCTTTGCAATTACTCCGCCCCCTTGAGGCCAAACATAATATAACATGTGCACTGTGTACGGAAATGTGCTTCTGTAGTACAAGTGAGGTGTCACAAAGAACCAATTAAATCCTCATGGTAATTCATCTCTATGTTCAGGTAGATTAGAGCACCACTACACAAAATCTAGTAATGGGGTAGGTTTGCTGCTGTTAACCTTTCAGTGTGGAATAAGTGTAAAACTTAGTTTCCAAATGCCGATGAGCTCTCCATAAATCTAAAAGCAGCCACTTTGAAGATGCCAGCTGGCATCTGGAACACTGCCTTCTGCTGGTGTTGGCAACCTAAAGCAGCAGGATTTTGCTGTTAATTAGCCTCTCTACCATTAGACCAATAAGCAGCAGCCATGGCAGCGCATTTACAAACTGACAAAGAGCAACAGAGCATACTGGTCCATTTTCATTTCATATTTTAGACTCTCAGTTGCCACACACACACACACACACACACACTCAAACTCACAAAACCAGCAGATGCCACCAGCTTCAGTTTCAATTTGAGACAAGAGGAACAACACATTAACATAAATCAGGATTACTATGCATGATCGTCACTTCAATGATAATCAGATTGGAAAATTCTTGGAGAATTCTTCACAAAGGTCGGAATGAGACAGTTTTGCTTTCGTCATGTGTATTTGTTTATGTATGTTTTTGACACAATAGTATGTAATCTGGAGCGGAGGTACTGAGGCTGGAGCGCGTACGAAAGACAGAGCTTGTGAGAGGAGGGGAAAATGAGACCATGCAGACTAAAACATAGCAAAGGTTGTTGATGTGGAGAACAGCCAAAAAGCCACAATTACCAACATCCTTACTAAGCACCTCCACTGCCAAACATATTCAATTTGTTTGCTCCTTGACCAGCAAAGCACAAGAGCTGCATGAAAAGCCTGGGAGAGCTACTGCTGTGAAGTCACCCTCTTCTCCTTCTTCTTCTTCTTCTGGGCCATTGATACTGCTTCCTTTTCAGAAATCATGAGGCAGAAGAAGATATTCCTTCTTTCTTAAAGTGACACTTCCTATTTGTATTTTTTATTTTTATAGCTTGCAGCAATCTGGACATATTTGGCCTTAATGTACCCAGGTCCACAGACCCTTAAATGGAACTTAAATTATTTAGTGTTTGTGTTTCTTATCAATGCATTAATAATACATTAATGTAAAATAATGCTGTATGATCACGAAAACACTTAAGTTTGAGTACAATCACCATTCCTGACATTACTAATACTTGGTTAAATAAATTAGGATGCACACTTGGGCTACATGAAGACACAAGAAACCTCCACGCAATGCATATTATTCCACACACCAGGCAGTAAATACTCAATCAAATAAATAGCCTTCCACACAACACACTGCAACTCCCCTCTGAATTCATCAGCACACAGGATCTGCTGCTGATTGCAATAAGGCACAGGCACGTCCAGTGTTCCACAATCGTGCCCCCAATAAAGTTAAGGTCAAACTAAAAACAGGAATAGGAGACGGGACAGGAATTTTGGCGGCTCGGGTCAGCAGATGTTGATTTAGTGCCACTCGGAGGATTTCTATGTATGTGTGTGGCGTTATGAAAGAGCAGAGAAAACACAGGTAACACGGTCTGGATTAGGAGAGAGGAAAGGAGAGAAAGGTTGCCGTGGTCACTGCCCTGCTCGGCCTGGTGCTGTGAGGGATAAAGCCAAACCGTGATGAGAAAGTGTTTGCAGGTGGAGTAGATGTACATTTCAGTCACAGTGAGTGTAAACGCAGAGGGCAAAGTGGGACTATCTAGTGGAGGCTTCCTGGTGCTGCTTCTGCCACAAACAGGCCCACTTGGCAACATTTTCTCAACCAGTTTGAGTTACAAACACAGGAGTTTTCAAGGTAAAATCTCACTGGAAAAAAAGCTTTCTGAGGCAACATGGAAGATATTTGTATCCAACAAAACTTTTCAACGTGTTTGGCACAAAGATCCACAAGGGGCCATTCAAAGACCTGCAGACCTGCTATGAAGGAAAAGGACCGTGGACTGCAACAAATGGTACAAAATGTTCAAGATTGAAAGTCCACTGACAAGCTGTGTTTGATGATGAGTGACAGAATGAGCCGAGTATAAGATGATCTAAGCAGATTGAGTCCCGATAGCAGGAAACATTGGCATTAACAACCTCAGGGATGTGGCTGGCTCTGCTGGAGTTCCTGCAGGTGCATATAGGAGAACAGCTTTACCTTGTGTCATACATTCCCTCAGGACACATGAATGTATTTTCATCAACGTGATCAGTTAAATATTTACTGAATATGGAAATGAAGAACAAAAGCTTTCATACCCCAATACTGTACGCTAATGATATCATCTGTAAGAGCCCGGGGCCTCATCAAGCAGCCCATAAAGTTTAACAAAGCACAATGAAATGTGATTTTCACATAGTGCCATTCATTTCCATAAGCCCCTGCCTTTACTGCCCTCCCTTGTCGCCTCGGAGTCTCAGTGGGGCTGTGGAAAGTGGGGCTCTTTCACAGCTCTGTTTTCATTTAGCATCATTAGAAATTCAATTCCCAGCAAATGACTTTTTTTGCAATTTCACAGCGGTCCCTTTAGATGTATTTTCATGACCCATTTTTGTCTCAGCAGCACAGGCGTGTCTCCGTTGCTACACTCGGCTCGTTCCTAAAGTCCTCCTGTTCTTGTTTAAGCTGCTCGCTCGGACTTCTGGGGTCAGTGCAGGGAAAAGTGGTGATTTTGCCATCAGTGTTCCGTCGAGATTCAGAAGCACTGTGGCTATTTTCATCTTGTCCATATTAGTGACTGCAACCTGTGTCACTGTGTCACCAAATCCGTGGCGAGAAAGAGGCGAGCCCGAGAACGCAGGAAAGGCAATATCAACAATGACGCTGCTGCCAGGTGAAAGATTAGGAAAATAGATGCGTTTTCACTCAGGTGCCATTTTGCATATCCTCTCCACTGAGACAAAAACAAAAACACAACCTAAGCCTTCTAACGCTGGCATTCTTTCATGAAAACTGTAATGTAATGTAATGTAATGTAAAACCACCCTGTATCTTCACCAGAGTTATGAATGTTGGCTCTTTCTAAGTGAATTCATTCATTTTGGGTCACCGTTTCGACACAGGCTTTCATTTCTACGTAAAACCTGAAGTTCACTCCAACAAGCGATGAACCCTTTGCCTCTTAAGTCCCCTTATCAATATCAATTCCTTCCCAGCTCTGATAATTGCATGCACAGTACAGCGATTATGGTCTGTGATCTACCATAAAGGCTGATAAAGCTCCATGATGAAAGCTGCAGATCTGTCTCAGCTCTACTTTAAGGTGAAATAGGAGGTTGGTACGGCTGACACTTGCAACTTAAAGCGTGAAATGAACACACACACCTTTCTGTCTGCGCAAACAAGGCTTAATAAAGGTGATGGGCTCCAAATCTGCTCCACCTTTTTCAATTTCCTACTTCAGTGAGCATCCTATGGAAGCAGGGGACCACCTGTCCCAAGGAAATACCTCACAAAGTGACATCATGGGTAGTAATGCCATACATAAGAAATGCGTTGAAACACGAGAGGGGCAGGGGGACACCCAGCTCAGGCAAATAAAATCCTGTAAAGGTAAATGTAGGTCATGTGCTGGGAGAGAGAGAGAGAACGCCCACAGGTGAGGTCCAGCGCCAGGGCGTCACTATTCAGGTCAGTTAAGTCTTTGCCTTAATGAAGCTAATGAAGGCGCCATTGTTTGGTTTTATATGAAGAAAACATCCTTGAAGTGAAGTCCAGTGCTTCTGAGTGGATCTGGAACACTGTGGTGGTATTCTGGCTCTGTCTCGGTCGGGGAGCAGGTGACTCCCCCAGACGCTGTCACTCACAGTGACACAGGTGACATTAAGACCCCGCCATGATGGAAAGGGCATCTGCACAGCATGAGTATGGTTTAATGGCCACTGCCCAGATCAGGGATGTCAGGGATGGCAGAGCGCGAGAGCGAGAGACACACACACACACACACACACACACACACACACACACACACACACACACACACACACACACACACACACACACACACACACACAGTAGCATACAGGCTCCCTCCCCTCTTACTACAACATACACAAACACACACTACAGTACAAGGTGCCCTCACGGGAAAGAAGGACAAACAGTTTGTACGTGATGAGTTGAAAAGTTTAAAGCAGCACTGGCACCCTGCTGCTGCAGATGTCCTCAAGTCTTTCCTTTCCTTTCCTCCCCCCCCCCCCTTCTCTTTTTGTGAGACATCGCTTAAACTTTACACTCTTTTAGGTTGCCACTTTGAGACCTTGCGGTGCAGAGCGGCACACTGCAGCAAAGATGGATGGTGAACATGTTGAATGTTTCACAAGCTCACTCTGAAAATAACTGCACGCTTTGAGGAGATGCGAAATGACTGATCCGCCAAAAAAAGCTCAAGGAGAGACAAAAACGATGTCTCCAGAGTAACACTACAGTAGACCGCAAACCGTTTCCTCCTCCTGCTCCTCCTCCTGGCGTCATACCTCAGATCTGCCACATTTGAAAACACGCTGCGGGCCATAATGGATGCCGTCTCTTTGTCTCCTCCTATGCTAATTGAAACAGAATCAGAGGATATTCAGCTCCATGGTCAGGGGAGGCTTTTAACTCTGTTTACTGCACTGTGATTGTCTGAGTGTCTGATTTTATAGATATACACTGAATCAGATGTTGCTCCTGTCATGCATGGTTAAGAGCTTCCTACTTAGCTTTAGGTGTTTCTCACATTTGTTCCTATCATGTTCCTCCAGGGAATATAGAGAACAACATTTGGGGAAGTTGGAAGTTTATTCCTGTTTACCTGAGCAAGAGGTCAAAAATAACTCTGCCTTACAAGTTTGTACAAAGATGAAACATCACATGAATTCCACAACATATTTTAGTTTTTAAAAAAGCAATGATGTGACACTTTGATCAAACTTTGTTGTTCCAATACTGTGATTAATGCAGCAAGACAGTCTAACAGCTCCGTTTACTGAAATGTGCTAATGGCTTAGTAATGAGTGTAGCTCCAGAGAGCACTGATTTTTTTCCCCCCTATCATGTAGGAAAATAGCAAAATGAATAAATAATTGATGGTGTCATGTATAAAAGATTATTTGTGCATTATTCACTTCTAATAATGGTTTATTTCAGAGGTCTGATGTTTGTCGAGCACAAACAACAAATCCAGCTGATAAATTCCTATGAATATTTTATACAAGCTGAGTCTTGTCAATTATTCATGTTTATTGTAGTGACATGAAGCGCCAGACAGCGTATGGAAAAGTTTCTGCACGTTCCATGACTTTTTAAATAAGCTTTTTTTTCTTTAATGGCGTCTGAGCCAAATCAACTTTGATAGGGGGAAAATCTAACAGCAGCTTTGTCATAAACAGAGTGGACAGGTTGATCGGGAGCAATAGATCTGATTCAGAGAGGAAGCACAGCAACACATTTGTAGATCCAATATGTAGGATAATATATGATTTGTTATAGACTTGGACTTGTCACCTTCTAAACCCGAATGCACTCCAGTGCAATAAAAAAGGCAAAATCTCTCAGTGCAAGGAGCTAATAACACAAACATAAACGCCACATTATCAGCCTCATTTTCCCTTTATTCTTCAAAAACAGATTCTGCTCCAGTTCCTCCCTGGATCACCGGAAAAGCCAAAGCACAATTTAGTCTCAAAGGACCTTGCAGAAAGCAAAGAAAGAAGGCAGTAAAAAAAAGGAAAATACTGGCAAAATAAGGATATCTGCACATGCTGCCCTAGTGGGGAGTTGATGAAATGGTTATACGATACAGTGAAACATCATCCGCACATAAGCTGAGACACATTTCCATATTCCATTCTGCAGACAAAACACATTTGAATAAGGAAGGGGACACATGGGGCACGAGATGTAGAGCTGAAAATGGAATAATCTAAGCCCAGTGACCATACAACCTTTCGAAAATAATAAGGTGACTGGAGTTGCAGGTAGGGAGGGAGATTGGCAAGATTTTATCACACGAGCGCAAAGGCATATTAATCATAGCCCTGGCACACATGAGCTCAACGGGTAAGGGAAGAACTCAGCAAAGGTTAATGCGTGGAAGCGGTGGTGTAATAATGTGCTGAATACTAAAATAGAATGCTCAATATGCAAAAAAAAAAAAAAAAAAAAGCAATCGCTATAGTTTCTGGCATGTCATCGTCTCATCGAGGCAAATGTGAGACATCAGGCTGTTGGCAAAACATTGAGGATGAAGAACTGTGTACCATGAACCAAACCGTGTGAATTCAGCAGTGCAAAGAAAAGTCATTGTGTCTATGTGTCTGTGTGTGTGTGCGTCACTTTGAATATGACTCAGCCTTTCCTGTCTGCCCCCCTTCATATTCCCGTACGTGTATTAGAAAATGATCTTTATAACGACCTTTATGACAATCGACAACAATCTCTTACGCCATAGAGAGAACGAAAGCCAACCAACCGTCTCGTCTAATAGCTTTAGTTTCACCTCTATTTCTGAAAATGTTTTGACCAATTAAGAGCTTCGGTTGAGTTCAGAAACAAAAGCGGCTGGCCTGTGTGCTTGTCAGCAGGCCCGAGCCAGCTTAGCTCCCTCATTGTCTCCCAGGCTGGACGCCTTGGCAACTGGCCACGGTCCTGGTGGTGCTGTTGGGGAGGCCGAATTAAAACGTAGTGACAGCAGGGAGGGGGAGCCCATAAAGCAAGTATGTTTAAATGAAGTCAAACAGACAAGAGGAAGTGTGCCGCTGTACACACACACAGTCTCATTAACTGGATTGATTACAGCGATTCAAACATTGCTTCATTTATTTTAAAGGAGAACGTTTAATACAGACGCCTGTTCTAATAACATAACAGTCTAAAGAGAAAAATCCCTTATAATGAACAGAACATTTTGGGATCTTTCTCTGTAACTATCAGAGCTACATCTAAACTGAATCAGCATCATCTCAGACACACGTTAATGGTGGTTACATTGTTTCTACATTACTGTGTTAACGTTAATGTTATTGTGCCTCCTATGTAGGTAGAATCATCAATAGGATTTCATCTTGCCTGTCACTGCTCATTTAAATCCTTCCATTCCTGCCGATGTGAGCATCAGTAGCTAACACACCTGCTGAATTGCAGCCACATACTAGTAATCATTCAGGATCAGGGGAACAGTCAGAGGACAGAAGTGTTCCAGATGAGAGAATGTTTTCTTCAAATTGAAGAAAGGCCCCATTAGCTAAAGTGCCTACTTTTCACAAACATCATAAGGCAGATTATTCTTCGTCCAAGACACGGTACATTTGCAAACAAATTCCTTAAAAGTGAATAATTTCAGATGTTTACCACATTGCTGAGCTCACCACCAATGCAAATCGTAGCCTGGCAACCTCGGCACGGCAATTTCCCACTGTGCAGTGTGAAGGTGTTGAAATAAGCCTGTTTCTGGTTCGGAACAACAATCCGAGCCTTCCAACACAGTATCATGCAACATCAATCAGGCCTGTGGGTACTAATAGGGTTTCAGTAGCCATCAGACAAGGGCACACCACTGATAGATGAGAAAACACAGCACAAACAACCCCATGCTCACACACACACACACACACACACACTACAGTCTGGATGCTATGAATGATAATGTGTGATGAGAGGCATTTGATGGTACACCCACAACACTGTGATTCACAGATATGGACAACACAGGAGTAATAAAATGAGGGAAAGAATAAGCAATGTCTACCCCCGGCTTTATTATTATTATACGGAAAACACTCCTTGCGATGTTTTGGGAAGGGAAGCTATTTAATTAGACCTCTATTAATCTCAGTAATTGGTCATTTTGCATCCCAGGGGTGTGACTGGCCAATAGTTGTTAACCTTCCGCTTGTATTGCAGCCGCTGTCCCTTAACCATTAATATACTGGTGGGCATCATTTCCAAATGACTTCTGGGAGGAATTTTCATTGGCTCTCAACAAGGGGTTGATTATCTCCAATTATTTATTCATGCTGGGTGGATTATTTCTCATGAGTCCGGGAATGTTTTATGAATCAGTATCTCTTGCTTTTGTTTTGCTTTGAAGTCTTTTCCTCCACTTGGCTTGTTGCCGTATTTCACACTTAAGAGAGCAATATCGCCGTCTAAAGTGTTTTTACGCCGGTTTGTTGCTGTATAATTCAGTATTTTCCGATTGCGGACGGCGGGATTATCTTATGTTATTTACAACTGGGTATATTTGGAAAGTTGAATGAGAGGTTGCATCACGGGTACTCAGTCTGTACATACAGCTGGTGCCCCCCCATAGAACTGGAAATGGCTGACCAGCACTAGGGCCATCTGTCAGGAAGCAAAGAGCAGCTCCAGCCCCAAAAAGGCCACCGAGGCCAAACGGTGGAACAGCGGGGATGAGGACTGTGGCCCAGAGATGGAACACAGGGCGTCACTGAGACTGTGACGACATCTGTTGTTTTCGTGCTTTCAACTTGAGCTGTGATAAAAGTTCTATCAATCCTCTTGACATCGCAAAGACTGAATAGGAGGCCGTGACTCAGCAGCTCCCAGGCCCCGAACACTACGCCATTATAACAGCTACCTCGGTGGGATTCTGGCATTTAGTACATCGCGCCCCTGTGGCTCGAGTCAAGCAAGCAAACCACCAAGGACAGTGTGTTTAAGACTACATTCAGGCTATGTGCTAAGTTCACAGGCTCAAGTGAATGATTAGAAGACTGTTTGCTTTAAAAGGTCATAAAATAAACTAAACCTGACAAATCTGCACTCTATTTGTCTTCCAATAACTAAGACGTTTAGTGTGTCAATTCTTTCTGTCCCCGTCCAATTCATCACTCTGCTTTTTTAATTACTCCTGTGAATATTCATGCAGGATCATAGCAAGAGCAAGCGTTTGATAGAGACGATGAATTATGAGTCAGATGTTTAGTACCCAGTGAGTAAAGGGTACTAAAACAGCTTAATCAAGTGCTCTTGCCAAGGGCCATAATTGTACTCTGTTTGTTTACCAGGGTGCTCTTCTCTACCCCCCTTTGGGTTCCTGTTATCTGAAGTATTTACACTGCAGCATCAGTATGTGAATGATTAATTAAAATGCTGTCACTTTTACCCCAAACAGCACAGCAGTTGACACTACGCAGTTGGAATTGATTTATGGTGGTCGACTTTGAAAGTCTTCTTTAAATGAGTTTGCACTGTGAAAAGCTATCAAACATTTTATGATCATTATTATTATACTTTTCTCAACCAATCATCAACCAAAATATATAATATTATAAAATATTGTGATATATAATTACATTTCTGGGACCTTTTTCAAAGGAAATGTCACAGTGTCAACCGGCTTTAATGACTGACTTTAAAATGAATCTAATAGTAGACAGGATAGAATGGTAAAATACCTGACCAAAGGCTCCATTTAACTGCCAGGCTGCATAGCAAAAGACCAGTCAATCAACTTGAGAGTGATATAAAGTTAGTTCACTTACATTTGAATCATAGATTAATTTAGATTTCTTTTAATTAAACATTAATTAATAGAACTCCACAGTCAATCTTTGTGACATGAGGCTAATAGATTTTGTAGCCACTGCAATGTATCTAAATCAAGATTTGGAATATTTGAAAGAATGAAGCAACTATGACAACTAATTAGTAGTAAGTGTTTGCCAAGAGTATTTTATGAAGTGCAAACATTTATCTAAGAAAAAATGTTTCCTTGAAATGTTCAAATCTACCACTTGGATTCCTGCGATGCCTTTGGCTCCATTTTGCTCTTTAATTCTGTATTCAGGACAAAGGCAACATTATGAAGGCCATCTAATGTCCAGAGTGGTGAAGGCAGAAGTAGCAGTTACCAAAAGGAAGTCAATTCTCTCTTCTTCCTTCCGGTTCTAACCTAAATAACTGATTTCACAGCACTCAGAATTATGAGGGGGAGGGTTTAGGCTCATTAGTGTCCATAATCCAATCTATGCAATCCCTAAACTCACAACACAATGGCGCATCAATCTGCCCTTGATGGTGCAAAATAGGGAGAATAATAAAGCAACGGAGCCACGGTTGGAAAGAAAATGAGAGAGAATAAAGGTTGGGATGGTTCACAACTGCTGCAACAGATGACGGAGAAAAAAAATCAAGCACAGCGAGTAGCATCAGCCACTGAAGCCTAATGTCAGGAATTAACATTTTATCACTAAGTATCTAGAATGGTAATCACAACTGGATTTGCAAACGAGCTGAACTGGCAGTCAAAAATCCAAACAATGGCAGCGTGCAAAATAGAGATAAAACCTTGGAGGTGATCGGTCAAATCCTGCAGCGTAAATACAGTATCTCCTATATTTAAAAACAAATCAGGCATTCAAGCAAGACACCACCCAGCACCGGGGACACTTGAAAATGCGACGACATAAGCTGCAGGCAGTGTCAGAAACATTAACTTTTTATTGTCCTTTGACATATGTGCTTATATATTCATTCCATTTCCCCCCTCCACTGTCAGCAGCTTTACGCAGCATTCATCAGAGTGGGCAGTTCCTGAGACTCAGGGCAGAATTCGACATAATCTCTGTTGATGTGGGGGAAAAAAGTGTTTTTGTAAAGATATTAAGGTTTATTTAAATGTTTTAAAATGCACATAGAGCTACATTGCTGCCAGGTCCCCCCCCCCCCCCCCCCCCCATACACACTAGGACACACATACACACACCTGCCAGAAAAGCTAAATCCCATCCACCTCTGATTCATGGTATTAATAATGGATTATATATGCTGCTGAGTGTAACCAATCATAACAAAACACCCATTGTATGTGTTTTTGGACCAAAATAATTCAATTAAGCATTGCGAGGTATCACAGGTCATAGGGCTTTTATTTGTCTGACTGAAGTTCCCTTCTTTTCTGCCAGAAATTTCCCGTAATTTTAACCGTATTTGTTTGTGAATGAGTGGTATTTACTTGCTAATAGGTGATTTAATTCCTCTAAACAAACGATATCTTTCTGAAACACATTGCACCACTGCCCAGCACCCACATCCTTGAACAATGACAGGCTTTCAGAGAGGACAGAATTAAAATTCAAAGGCGAGGCGTTTCATTTTAGTTCCAGGAAACTGCTGTGTGGAAAACACTTGACTGATTTTAATCACATTCTTATTTATTTCAGCTTAGAGCTCGACATGACTTTTTGCAACCCAGTGGTGATTTTCGTGGGGTTTCCACAGTGCAACAGCGCCATCTAGCAGGTCTGTGGAAGTATTTAATGAGTTTGCTTTGGCCATGACATATTCACTGGATACTCCCTAAAAACAAAAATATGTTGGAACGGCAAAATGTTATTTTATCTCCCTGTCTGTTAAACACTCTATTCAGCCAGTTGTGTTGTAAAACAAATAAGAAGACTGAATCTCGAGGTATGAAGGGAATTTGGTAAATACAGCAAAAACTACTGCAGCATATTAGTCAGTATACACTTTGAAATTTACCTTATAAATACATTTTACTGATGTAAATCTTTCGTTTTTTGACTTTGCTTAGGACTGCGATAGTTTTAATGAAAGGTTTGATGTATTTATTTAAATCTAAATGTGTTTTTTGACACATCTGTATTGTTTTCATTGATACACTTCCTCATTTGATGTTATATGTTTGTGTGTTTACCTCTGGGCCTGAGTGAAGTCGTCTGAGTGGTTGGCAGCAAAGCGACGTCTCCTCAGCGCCCCTTTCCTTTCCTCTGTGACATCAAAACTTCCTGGCTCTCTCCTCTCCCTCACGTCTCCCTAATGAAGCCATTTATAAAAGTGACAAATGTAATCAACCTCCTCCGTCTCTTGATGTCTCTTTTATCAACCCCCGCCACAGCTGGTGTTCAGTGCTGGCGACGGTCATTAAAAATGTACAGCATCTTTTCCCAAACAGTGTCCTGACAAGCCACTCTTGCTCATTGGATATCAGTCATTAAAATTTAGCGAAGAGGGCAAAGGTTGGGCCAAGGTATCGGGTTCCCGCATTGGGGCTTGTGGATTAATTTTTCAACGTCCTTTCCCGTCTTGCACCGTCCCTGACGACGTCTCAAGGCTGTTGGAGCTCTGACACAAACTAACCAACGCTGCCGTTTTGTCTGCCTCTGCGTTTGTGTGGCGATGCGTGACAAAAGCCGAATCAACAATAACAACATGACGCTCACGGCGGCTTTGCTGATTCATTTACTGCTGCTTGCTGACGCTAAGAAAGGTGAGTTGCTTGTTTATTGTTTGGACGGAGCTGAGCCTAAGTTGATGGCAGTGCCTGTCCTTATTAAGTCTGTACTTATTAAGTCAATTCCTCAATTCCTCTGGTTGTGCCAAAACAACAACATATCCATACACTTTGTTCTTCTGCCTAACAATAGATGAAACTCATACCACACATGTTCTCTTACCTCAAAAGGTGTCAAATGTGGAGGGATCCTATCGGCACCGTCTGGCAACATCTCCAGTCCAAACTTCCCAGGCCGGTATCCGTACAACATTGAGTGCGTCTGGCTGATCGTGGTGGCTGAAGGTTCCTCTGTGCTCCTCACCTTCCACCACTTTGAGCTGGAGTATCACTCCAGCTGCACTTACGACTACATCAAGATCTACAACGGCATCTCTGAGGATGAGGGGAACCTCCTCGGCACGTTCTGCGGAGACATTTCCCCGCCGCAGTTCACCTCTTCCTGGAACGTCATGTCCATCATCTTCCATTCAGACCGCCATGTGGCCAACAGAGGGTTCAGTGTGGGCTACAGGAAAGGTAACGCCACGGCCAAACAATCTAAAACATTTAAAAGAAATCCATTTACTTTATTAACAGAAATTAAACTGAGTTGGCAAAGATATGGCAACTTCTTACCAAACCTACTTCTCATTATATAAGATGGTCATTCACAAGTCTGCGTTCTCTTCTGTCCTCTCTAGATATGTGTGGCGGCGTGCTAACTGGCCTGTCAGGCGTGATCTCCAGCCCAGGCTACCCTCGGGAGTACAGCAATAACGCTGACTGCTCCTGGACCATCCACGTGTCCAACACCAGTGTGGTCAGTCTGGTCTTCTTGGACTTCCAGCTGGAAAACAATGAGGGGTGTAATTTTGACTTTGTCGCCCTGTTTGATGGCTCTACAGTGACCCACCGACACCTGGGCAAATACTGTGGGGGGGAGAAACCCCCCAGCACCGTCACCACCTCCAACCAGCTTCTGGTCGTCTTCAAGTCCGATTTCAATATTGGGGGACGCGGGTTCAAGGCGTACTATTACTCAGGTGACACAGAATCTGCTTTTGTGGTTTTAACTGAGGGTGGTGGGTAAACGCTGGCTTATAATTGACATTTGGACAACTTTCCTAAGCAGAGAACAGAAACTCTACCACAAAATCTAATGAAATGTCTGTGGAAATCTAATACAACATCTGTAGAAGAAATCACACTTTTGACCTGAACTGATGATAGCTATACACATTTCTCAAGTCTTTGAAATTGAATAGAGAACAACAGAATCTATCATTAGGGCTGACATAAGCCGTTCCTTTGATTTGTTTGGAGACGAGCAAGAGTCGGTGACAGCTGCTAGAAAGAAAGAGAGGAAATAACATCATATCTGCACATGAAAGAGTATGTCATAAAAGATTTTGTCATCTGATGAAGTGAAAATTGGACACTTGAGCCACAATGCAAAGTGCTATCTGACACACACACACACACACACACTGGGCACAGGTCATCATGACAAAGTGAAGGTTCTCGAGTGGTATCCGACCAAACCGTCCAGACATGAATCCAATTGAAAAGCTGCAGAATGACAGCGGCTCTCAGACTCTTTCCAGCTCAACTTGTCATGTACAAAGCAATCAGAAAAAAGAAAAGGGAGACAGCCTTGAAATGGAATGAATGGGGCCACAGATCGCTTTTGAAAGCATGTGAAAGAATTTGTATTGCATCTTTATTCACATTCCCGAAAAAACAGTGAATGATCCCATCCTTCACTGCACTTTGCAATGATATCCAACCGTATCTGATCAATTTGATACTTCCCAGGTGAATGTCAGCAGGTTTTGTCGTCTGTGAGCAGCAACTTCAGCAGCCCGCACTTCCCCAACATTTACCCAAACAACATCAACTGCCACTGGAGCATCAATCTGGCTGCCGGATACCGGATTAAACTCTACTTCCCGTTCATGGACCTGGAGGACCGGAACAGCCTGTCAGACGAGTGCGACTACGACTCGGTGGCAGTTCACGACGGGGACAGCCAGGATGACGCCCTGCTGGGACGCTGGTGCGGCAGAGAGCGGCCTCCCTCGCTTATCTCCAAGAGCAACAAGCTGCTGGTCGTGCTCAGCACAGACAGAAATGAAGCTCACAAGGGCTTCACCGCCTCCTACGTGGGAGGTAAATCTGCCCTGGATTCAGTTCTGTAATGAAATACTGCTTCTTCTTCTTCCTTACACCGTCTTATTCTACTTTCACAGGAGGTTTGATTCTCTCTCTATCCTCTGGGTGCTTTAAAGCTTAACCAGTTCAGCTGTTACCACTCTTTCCCGTGTGATTCTTATGTTGCAGTTAAATAAGTCTGAACTATTTGTCTTTTTTCCTTCCAATCCAAGTGGTGCCAGTGAATATTAGCTGCACAAGGTCAGAATTCTCAATTTTGATCCCCCTGCACTCCTTACCTCATTTGGAGCGTGACAGCATCTACCTGGGAAATCCAACTTGTGCGGCCCAGTTAACAACCACATCCTACAAAATACTGGCACGCTTTGTCAACTGCGGCACAGCTGGCCAGGTAATTTAACCTACGCCAGCTCTTAAATCTATCAACACCTTACTTTCAAGTCCACGCTATCAATGTTTAATATTCTCTTGCAGAAACGGCGGAACATCACCATGCTGGTAAACACGCTCTACATTGACTTCTCCGATGGAAAGCAGCAGAACGTGCAAGAATACGAGGTGCAGTGCGACGCCCAGAGGAAGATAGCAACGGTGTCCATCATCTCAGCAGAGGAGCGCCATCGTCTGGAGGAACAGGCCCAGCAAACGGACAACAGCGATGATGGCAAAGGAGGGGATAAGGACGCCGAGGCTCACGATTTGAGTGATATTGTCTTCATAAGCATCTGTGTTCTGGCTGTTATTCTCATGGTGATTGCTATCATATGGCTGGTGCTTCTTTAGATATACTCTATTCTGGTCAAATCCAACAAAGAAAAAAACATTTAACCCTACAACTGCTGTATTTTAATCATCAGATTTTTGTGTCGCAATTAACACCAACAGTATAAAAAGAGCAACCGTTAACTTCACATTATTCCAGTACCTCATCGTCGTCCCTAACAACAACAAATTTCATACTACTCTTGGCAATAAATGACATGCAGTGATAAAACAGTACACCTATCCCGATGTGCCACAAAGAAGTATTTTTAAAAGAACAATTAAAATACAAATAGAAATATATACACATTTCAAGTAAAACCCCCAGAAGTCTTCAGTGTGTAGAGATTCACCTGAATACAGCTTCAGCTACTTCTTGTATTTGGAGACTAGCTGGTTGACTGACATGTCAGCATCCTTCACTTGAGTTCTGATCTCAGGTTTATATTTGAAGGCGAACACTAACGCTCTGACAGTCCGTCTGTATGAAACGCTCACTAGCCGGGAGCTCTGGTGGAACACTTCTCTCTCAATGTTGTCAATAAGGCCACAATCCTCCTGCAGGTCAGAGAAGCAGACAGAAGATACACAGGTTACATATTACAGTCACCAAAGAGTTACTGAGAAAATATACAAAGTCTTCCAAGCAAGAAAATACACTGTGTAAAAAAACAACAAATGGACTTGCAGCCAATTCATTTTGCTGTCTTGAGTATTTTTTCAACTTGTGAAATATATGTAAAACATGAAAAGGAGCTGCTTGGTGAACAACATTTGTGCTGACCTGCATTACGTCTTGGTTTTACTGTAAATAACATTCTACTACCTATGTCTTCTGATAAGAAAGGAACCAAAAAAAAAGAAAAATGTTACAACTGTGTCAGTGTCATGTCATCTCTAACCGCATGCAAAAAGAAAAAGACGGAATTAATGACTTCAGCTTAAAAGAGGGTTCCTCACCTTGACTTCAAGTGCTTCAGCCATTAGTGTTCTGGCCTTATTCCTGAGTGTTTCTGATTGTTTGTCAGAGCGCACTTCAATAGACGGCTTATTGGAATTGTCCTCGATGAACGTCCTCCAGTCAGTGTAAACCTTTGTTGCCATGGCGCTCACCTCAGGGTCCAGGTGCTTCCGCATTTTGTTGACAGTGTGACCTTTGAAGAGAGACATTTCTCATTTCTCAATGCGTTGAATTTATAAAACCAGGGACCTTATATATAGGTTTAACATGGTTGTGTATCTTAACTGTACAGGTTGAGGCCTCATCACCATGATTGAGGCATTCTGCTGGACATCATAGCGGTGTCCTCCCCAATCTTACCTATCTTGGTTGACTTCAGCACCTCTCTGGATGGGATCTTCTTGCCCAGCTCTGTCAGGGCTTCCAGCAGGTTCTCTCTGTTCTGTTCTGGCAGCTCCAGCATGGCTTTGTAGCGCATGATGTCCTCTATCACAACCACTCTCTGTATGAGACAAAGACATTGCTATGATAGTTACTACTGTACATAACTAACCAACCAAACCGTTTGTCGATGTGTAAACGTGTCAGCTCACCCGTAAAGACTCAATTGTCGTTTGCTTGTAAACCTTTTCCGTCCTCTTTGATTCTTTAGGTGTTTCTCCTCTAGGTATACGGACTACAAATTTGTCCATCTCTAAACACTTTACAGTTTATGAAGAGAGTTTGAAGGTGGATTGAAATTGGAGCACTGTGCGTTGTGTTCAATGACCAATAGCACAGGTCCGGTAGCTCCCTTAGCTTCTGGTGCTAACCTCTGTGTTATGTAGCAAAGGTCTCTTTCGACGTTCGTTCCCGGGTTTAAACTCAGCACTGCAAAATCTCACAAGTTACTGTATTGTGTGTAATCCTTAGCATGTCAGCAGAAACTGGTAACCAGTGGCGAATGTGACAAACTTTCTCAGTTGCTAAACCTAGCATCAGGCTGGTGGCTTGGGAAGTAAATAATGGTTGCACGCGTGTTGCGTTTCAGTGGTGTCGGAACGAAAGACAGCGGGTTTAAATGTTACTAGATTTGACATTTAAGGTGGCGTAGAAAACCATTTGGAGAGCATGAATTTGTGAATTGCACTACAGGTTCCGATCCACTTGAGGTCAGGAAGGAAAATGCGTTTTATATTTTATTTTATCATTTATATATATA